>NC_089837.1:192286355-192953422 GCF_035609145.1 Eleutherodactylus coqui | reverse complement strand
TTTTCTCCCATGCACTGAGATTCCAGAAGCTCACAAATGATACAATCTATCTGAGACTGACCTATATATTGGTCATTGTCTAATACACTTCAACTATATTCACATCATAACGGTACAAATAAACTAGAACATGACACATCAATGTGCATGTACGCCCCCAACATTATAACAACTCATGATTGGCTTAGTATGTAATGACTCTATGATTAACATATGTTAACGCCTCAGCTTCCAAACACGTGACCTCTAACTAGATGAGAACAGTGTTCATTATCCAAGTAGCTTTTCCTTATTGGTGTGTGAGGTCCCAGTGTCTTTCCCCTACCTCAGACAGGTTTCCCATGAGAAGGGTGCAGAGGAGTGTAGACCAACATTCTGCTTGCACATACCAGTGTATAATATTGAGAACGGTACATTCTGTAGGAGTCCGACTTTTTTTTATTTTTTTGGCCGTGTGGCTAGCTTGTAATTTTTATTTTTTTTAAAATATCATTTACTGGTTATTTTGTTGCCAAGAAGACGAAATTCTTATCCACTCACATAATGTGTGAGACCGCAAACGTGTTTTCCTTTTTCAATTGCATGCGAACAAGAAGAATCACAAGTGCATAAATACGCGTAGCTATAAACTGAAATGAGCGTCAGTGCGAAACGCTGTATCAACGAGATACGTAGCAAAAATTGAGATGCATTACTACGGCACGAGTTCTCACCCAGTTTTGCTTTCTTAATGCTTGAGATTTTTTATCCTTAGAAGCATCTTTTACCATTTATATTCTATCTAAACAAACGTTTTTTGTTTCTTGACCAGTGAAGGGTCAGTGTCACACACCAATATCCTTGCTTACCTCCAGTCCTGTGATGTGTAGGTTTTCCCTTGTTGTTTGCACCTGGCTATTACTGACAGCAGCTAAAGGTGTCTTGCACCACCTACAGCAGTTAGGAGAATGAGATATCTCCACATCACACCCCAGGTATTTGGGATTTTGCCCAATCCTTTACCCTGTTCTAATAAGTGGTTGTAAACAAGGCTTCTTAATTTACATATTACACTTCTAGGCTTTTAATTCTACCGAATACTTTATTTTGTTGTGGTATGTAATGTTGGTGTTTTGATTTGCATGACTGATGATGTGTGATAATGTAGTTGAGGGTTATGATCATGCTTTATATTTGCATTGCGCATGGCACAAGATAATGAAATGGAGCGCTTATTATGACTGCTTGGGCTGTCGTCATGCTATCATTTTGTACTACTTTCATTTTTTTTCTTTTCATTTTGGCACTTTCCATGCTGGGGCTGTGCTGCACTTTTGCTTTGGTGAGTTCTTCTCTACAATCTTGTTTCTTAGCACAAGTAATAATCAGATATCAGATTGACATGCTGTATTTCTCATCTGTGTCTGCAGAAGATTTTAAACAGATTCTTTAATCCTATTATCACAAGTTGCCCCAATACAGCTTTTTACTAGGGGTTTGTCTGAACCAGAGAGCCCTTTTTTAAAGAGGCCTGTCAGAAATAGTGACCTGTCCGGTTTGGTAAATGCTTGCATTCCCCATGAAATGGTAATCCTTGAGCAGCTTTTATTAGAACACTCCTAAATTCTGCTGTCCCTCTGTTGCTCTTCATAAGTTTATGAATAAATTGGCAACTGGATGTTACCATTCCCCTTGTCAAATGGGACAATACATCCCATACAGTTTGATACTTGTGCAACCAGTGCTCAGTTAGCACAAACGGTGCATTGGCATGTCCTATGTCTCGGCTGTGAAGACACAGGAAACTGGACGTGCCATGAGGTTTCGGTCAATGTGCATAATCTCGTAGGTCTAGAATTAGGCCGTGTGGTGTCTGTGAATTAACATTAACAGCACACTTCCTCAAATGTGGTAGTGTTAACCTAGCCTAGACACTGTAGGAACACGCCCATTTGACACGGAGAATAACTCCCAGTTGTCAATTTATTCATAAATATTCAGGAGGAATGACTGAGAAACAGCACAACTTAGTTATGAAAAAAGATGATCAGAATTATTGATGGGGCATGGAAGGATTTTCTGAATTGGACATGTCAGGAGAGCCAACAGGTCCTTTACATGTACTAATATCAATAACTTAATGGATTTTAGTGAAATGCACGTGTATGGATATTCAATTAACCTTAAAGCCATATACTTACTGCTGTATGCTGAGGTGGTAATAGGTTTGCTTTGACTGATTACAGTGTAACATTTGTTTTATGTATCTGTGGTTTTAAAAACTTGCTGTTCTATCAGTAGCCGCGCACACAAAAGGCTACAGTAAATAGTCCTCGCTATTGGTGAACTGCGGGCTAGCCATGGCCTTCTGCCACTGTTTGACAGCTGGGGAGACTGCTGTCAATGAAGAGATGGAGCGTGCAGTGGGGCCGGGCTAGCCTAGAGCTCCTGAATATCCAGGACAGTTTGTTGGTTCTTTTGTGTGCATTATTAGTTGGCGCAGTTTAAGCCCATGTAGTCCTTCCTTCTGTGATATTATTTATAACATTGTTGCAAATTTCTTTAAAACAAGTGACCGCCACCAGGTATAAAGCAGGCTTCCAAGCCCGCTCCATACACCACCTTCAACCGCCAAATGTACATTTATGGGGGGTGGTCGTTAACTGGTTAAAGACCTCCTGTGTCCTCTGATCGGTGGGACTGGCTGCGTACCATTACAGCTGCTGTCACCATTTATTTTTCTCTTTTTCTTGTAGACCCCCTTTTGCCTGCATTGGCTCCCATTCGATATAGAATTTTCTGCAAAGCGG
This sequence comes from Eleutherodactylus coqui, assembly GCF_035609145.1. Classification (NCBI taxonomy): domain Eukaryota; kingdom Metazoa; phylum Chordata; class Amphibia; order Anura; family Eleutherodactylidae; genus Eleutherodactylus; species Eleutherodactylus coqui. The sequence goes on along the minus strand of NC_089837.1, from coordinate 192,950,633 downwards.
AAGGTCTCCACCAATCATTGCCAGTGGCTGACATCATGTTTGATACTGAGCAGTAGGGACTGTCCACTTGACAGAAGACTAGTGCCAGGCCCCGTATATAATGGGGTGGTTGGCGGTGGAGGTAGTCTACAAGAAAACTAAAAACAGATAGAAACAGTAAAAGGATGCAGCCAGTACCCAGAGCTACTGTGCGCCGCCGGTCATGTGATGTGGAAGTGCATCACATGAACAATGCCGGCGTATGCTGCTCTCTGGGTACAGTAGTGCGCAGTATTAGGTGGGAAGAGCACAGCAGAGGACAAAATCTACTGCGGATCTGCAGCTAAGTCAAAATCCACACCAATGATGGGGATTTTTGACTGGGTTTTTGATGTGAAAAAGGTTGTAGGATTTTCCACTGCGAAAAATTCGACTCCTTTCCGCCCCACGTGGACCTACCCTGAGAATCTTTAGGGGGAAAGCGAAAAGCAGTTTTTAAATTGTAAAAACTATAGCATGTTATAAAGAAAAACAGTTTCCTGCTAAATTAAAAAATCCTGAAAACCGTTAATGTTCACCTTCCACTTTAGTCCACACTCAGTCTGAGGAAAAACAATTTGACCCTTTCCTCTACTTTCTGAGGATACCATCGATGATCGAACTGTAATTGAAAACTAGCTGCAAGTGGAAACTTCTAGGAATATGCTGGTTTTTCCTATATTTTTGTTCCCATATTCCAACCATTAGTTTTGTGACCTGCAATCGTTCAGTTGTCATGTTTTGACAGGCAACACACCTTACCCAGTATTAATGCAGGAATAGGTGACCTGTTTAAGGCAGCATAAGCGATCAAAACCTCATCGGGGTATGATCTATAGACATAAATTTTGGCTGGGTTCATATGGGCCGGAATTTCTGTGCGGCAATTCCGCCCCCGCGGCTCATAATCCCGGGATTAGCCAGCCAAGTGGATGAGATTTTGCAAAAATCCCATCCACACGGGGCTGCCAATCTGTTGTGGCAAAGCCAAGCGGAAACTGGCATGTGGCGCGAAATTCAATTCCGTGGCATGAACAATTTTTATTTTTTCTGCTGCGGACTCACTCCTCTCTGAGGAGAGAAAGCTGTAGCAGAATGCTGGGGGCCGAACCACTCAAACCCCTGGTAAAATGCTGCGGGTTTTGAAGCTGCAGCTCTCCCTGCAGTTTTTTGGTGCAGCTAAGCCACGGGATTTCAGTCCTGTGAGAACCCAGCCTTATACTTACATTAGTCATGCTTTGCATCAGCAAAATAGATACATTTTAGATGCTATATTTGCCTATATGGTATCACTGCATAATCACGACTATAGGACTTCAGCTATGTTCAAGGGTACTTTTTAAAAATATTTATTTTGTCAAATTTAGGGCATGATCACACCTTTACTGGGGCTCTGTCAGGGCTGTCAGTCTGTCTGTTTTATTTCCATTTTAACTGCACCGAAAATGCAACGAACAAAAAATTAAATAAATAAAAAGGAAATGTTTTAACGCATTTGAGTTTGGTGCGTTTACAAATAACAGAAAACAAAGGGAAAGTCTTTCCGTTTCTTTTTCAACTGCAGCGTTATTTGCGCTGTTTTGCTGATGGATGTATATCTTAATTTATAGATTTACCCTTTTGATAATATATAGCTAGAAGACTTCTAGTTACAATAACAAGTGCCTGTTTGAGATTATGTGCCTGTAAGGCATCTATTCAGAATATCAGGTGTCTGGAGTGAACATATTGCTTTAGGATTTGTGATAGCTAGGCATTGATTTTCTCCTACTATATAGTGGTGTAATTCTATATGGTACCATGTTTTTTGGAGTGAGTATAGTGTGAGAATAGACATTGCATATCTTTATCAGTTAATATTACCATGATACTGCCTTGCTTGGTTTTCGCAATGAGCCAAGTGTAGTTAAAGGCGAAACGTGTAGGAGTTTAGTTGTATGACAATCTGGACATAGTGGTGTCGTTGCTTCATAGTTTTTTGGATTCCTTTGAATTATGATCCCGTTATAATGGTGTCATTGTTTTGATTGCATTCAATATTGACTAGGTTCTGTTTGGCTGACATTAATTTTCCTTTTGGGTGCTCTGCGATTCATCATAGGCTAGTGCATACGGCTTAATAGGGATTGACGGGGCTCCTTGTGTTTTTAAATATACTAATAAAGCTTACATTTTGACAGCCAAACACATGTTTTTTTTGTTGTTGAGAAACAGGGTCCCTATGAATCTTACTCTTCTAACAATAGAAGTCAATGGCAGCACAGCATGATGATGCGACAGGATAGGAATACTGTTGCTTCCTGCTTTAAAGGAACTTTATTTAAATAAATAAAATATATAGAGAATTTATATTTTATTTAATTTCTAAAGGAAAAAAATAAGAATTTACTTTTGCACATCAGAGAGATCAGGTTCCAGCTGCTTCTAGGAATGTATGAGGAGCGGGAGAAAGCAGGATGGGAACATTATACACCATTAAGGAGCAGTGTGGCTGGGAAGCCAGTACTGGGGTACAGTGAAATGCCTACTAGAACCAGTAGTGTCGTGTGGTTTTTTTTTTTGTCCTTTTCTCCCTCTCCATAGATTTCTATGGGCAGCTGAAAATTTGTGTCCTCTCTGCTCTACAGATGTTGCCACTAAAATCCGCAAGTAAAACCACATATGCAAACACTTAATATCTTTTATTAAAATCCATGTCGGAATTCTGAGGCTCCGGTTCTGCATTACAGAGCAGGAATCTGTCAGATCCAAGTTGGAAAAATTCAACACTAATCTGACAGCTTGCTGTGTGAACAAGCCCTAATGTTACTTTCTTATATTCTCTTGTTTTGTTTATTTAATGAGTTGATTATAATCGGAGGTATACTTGAAATATCAAAGCATTGAAAGGTCCAATGATGCCAACCATTCCTCTACCATGAAAATCATTTATAGTCATTTAATTCTGTAGATTAGGATTTAAACATTTGCTTGTTGTTTTTCCCCCTTCTAACCCTTTGTCTTTTATTCTCCACATCAGTATTTGATGGTTTAGGCGATCTTCTTATACCAACAATGACCCCGTCATCTCAGCCAACATCACTCACATCAGCAAACAATGCCGGTGGCGCTGGCAAGGGTCTTGGCAGTGACCTTGATTCTTCTCTTGCAAGTTTAGTAGGCAGTAAGTCTTATAGTATTTATGCTCTTAATTTCTTTTTGTACTTAATTGTTGATTAGTTTAATAATCTTGTCTTCCCCTCCCCCTCACACCTCCCTTTCATATCCTTTTGTGTTATGGAGCAGTTCATACATATATTGATTTTGGATTTTCTCTTGGTGATCCAGTACTTATTCAGCATTTTCTTTTTACACCTTCAGGTGTTTGTATGAAGCTGAGCCCGCTTTGCACACAGAGGGGGTCGGCTGTTTTTGACAGCTGACATCTGTCCACAGCAGTTCAGAGATAACTCTGATTGCAGCTGCTAACCCTTTCTGACAGCAGAATTTAAATGCCCCAATCAGTGTTCAGGGATCCAGAATGGTTCACCTGTGATGAGATTGTGAGGTTCCGTTTGGTTGTCAAGGCCCACAGAGCTACCATGATTTATCACCTTTTAAGACATGCCTGTGGAGCTTTTTGATAGATTTATGGAATTTATACAGTATAACGCAGTACTATGGTATTGCATTATACTGTATGAGCGATTAAGTGATCACAAGTTCAGGTTTCTTGTGGGGACTAAGAAAAATGTAGAAAAGTGTAAAGAAAAAAAGATTTCTCAGTCGTATGAAAAGTTAAAGTAATGAAGAAAATAATTGGTATTGCTGCATCTGCAGAAGTTCTGATTATTACAATATCATAACAACATATTAATTCTGCACAGTGAACTGTGTGCGTGTATAAAAAAGTTAAATATATATATTTGCAATGCCAATCTGACCGGTACCAAATGGGTATGGTGCAATGTTTTTAAGGATGTTTCCATTAAGGTAACATGATAGCTACCCTTTAGAGATTGTTTCACAACAGTGAGCCCATCTTCCCACTGTCACGTTATTTCCAAATCCGTCTCCTATTTTGACAACGTGCCTTTTGTTATAGGATCTCACATGTGTAGTCTCTCAAACGGTCATGCCTAGGAGAACATACAGTAGCTGCAACAAATTAAGAAAATGAAAGACTTGATTCTCTCAGATGGAGGAGGATTAAATTTAGCCAGAAATTGAACCACTGTTAGTAGGTGGGAACTCCCTACCAAATGATGGAGGCGTGTTACCCCATTCATTTTCCACCATTTGAAACTAAGCAGATCTAGGCTTGGTGGTGGTCTCACATTTGGCATCAGAGGTAACAACTTAGAGGGCTTAGTAGAAAGATTATATTTAAAGCGAATGTTCCTCCAAATTCACAATGAATAGTAAGTAAGCGGGCTAGTATTACACAGATTGGTGACCATAGGACTATTTGAGCACATCCAATCCGGAAACATGTATGTAGCTATTCTCGATGCCTGAAGATCCACCCACAGCGATGCCTCCTCTCCCCCCAGAGTCTTAATTCATTGGGCAGTTCTAGCAGCTGTGTAGTAATTCATTAAGTTTGGGACAGAAAGAAAAATTAGCAAATGTAGTACAAATCTTATCTTGGTTAGTTGTATTGGTTTTATGGGGGGTATATAGCTTAAATACAGAGTTCATCCTTTGTGCATCTCGCAGTTTTGTTGCTAATAGCCTATCTGGTTTATTTGCATATTTGTATCTAGTCCATTGGAGTGTCCGTTCCACCTTTTCCAACAGGAGAGCGTCACTTTGCGACTTGATACCTTTGATCTCCTTGGTCCGTGTTGAGACCAAAAAAAAATCTAATTTGAAATTTGACCTGAAATTATGGGATCCCGGATAAGGGCCTCGTTCAACTGCCATCTAAATATATTTCTAGGGGCCATGTCGCAATTAATCTCAGAGCACAAAGTCATGATCCGACCAGACACATGGGTAATGCTTGGTGGTCATTAGGTGGAGTAAGAGGGATGTAAATATCAAAATATAATCGAGTCTTGAGTGAAAAAAGTGTATCCCCTCTCATTTCCGTGAATCTCTCCAGCCATTCACCAATATCAACTGAGACCATTTAAACGCCCACTCCCTGTCACTCGCTGAGAATCTATCTGGGTTATTTGATCTATCTAGGGTTGGACTAAAGGGAAAATTAACATCACCTGCCCACAACTTATCTTGTTAATACACTAAAAGTTTCTTAGCAATCGCTCGCATAGTGGGCCAGGGATTCTCCGAGCATACATATTAATTATCGCCAAAAACTGATCATGTAATTTTCCCAACATTATACCAAACCTCCTTCCTGATCACTTTCTATCTGTTCAGCTTGGAAAGGGAATGAATTATGCAACAATATGGCCACGCCCTCTAAAAAACAGACGTCTTGACAAAGTGTCTAGAATAGTGTTGATTAAAATATTTAGGGGCAGACTTGTGAAAGAAATGGGCCTCCTGGATGCAGATCACATCCAGCTTATATTTTGAGTATGTCAGGAAAGTCTTCTTTATCTTATTTGGGTAGTTAAACCCCGTTATACGGGTAAACCCCGTTATATTATGGGAGATTTAGGTGCACGCGTTATCTTTTCCTCCCGATACATGAGCAACTGGTGACCTGCAACCTTCGTAAAAAGAAAATGACATACAGATATATGGTGCAATTCCCCTCTGCCTAGTGCAGGAAGACATCGCATCCAAAGTAATAACCACTGTAAGGTCTGGAGACCTTTGTGCACAAGTATGGAATCTGGTTTTCCTATCAGAGAACCGACTAATATTGAACTTACCGGCAGCTATCAATCCACCGTTGGACTAGCACTTATTGTCACATTAGTTAACATATTCAAACATTCAAGATCGGTATTGTGGTGGGCTCTCACAGATTACTCTACAGGACTCACCACAACACCACATCCGTTCAAATTGAACATCAGTAAAATGGCTATAACCTATGAAAATCCACCATCCCACCTTCCCTCAAACCCTGATTCTTGATCACTGTCTTCAGTGATAAACTGGACTGACCAGCACCAGAGTCCCAGGTAGAGGGTCTGGCTGTAATTCGCAGGGAACGTGGAGTGATTCAAGTTCATCTAGGATAAGGGAGTGAATGCCCTGCTTCCTGGAGTCTCTCCACCCGGATCTGTGCTCTCTCCAGAGCCCCATAAGCCTCCTCCAGGGATCGGACTGAAAATGTCCTTCCGTGATGTTGGTAGAGAAGTGCAAATGGGAATCCCCACTTATATCTAATATTAGCTGAGCTCAAAGCTTGCGTAATCGGCCTGAAGGCTCTCCATTTTGCCAGCATTGTTGGAGCTATATGGGCATATAACTGAACCGAAGATGACATTCCCGGCAATGGCGTGAAATTCCTGGTCGTTGCAAGCAACTGATCCTTGACTTTGCTGTAGTGCAATTTTAAAACAACGTCCCTAGGGAGGTCTGGATTTGGAGGGCGATCCGTTCAATCCGCAGAGAAGTTTGCAGCAGTAACTCTGAGAATAGGTTAATTGCTGTTTCTTTCAAGGCTGTAATTGTCTCCGGAAGCCCTTGTATACAGATATTGGAGCGTCGAGACCTATTCTGCAAGTCTCCGTATTAGGCCTCTAACAGTTCAATTTTACTTTCCAAATCTGTCACATGACTACGATCTGCCTCCATGGGGTCTATAATGCCATCTGCTTTTTTTTCCAAGCCGTCTGTCCTCTGACTTAGATCTCTCACAGCGGTGGACAGTTTGGTTTTAAAGATCTTTTTCATCTGCTAACACAGATCGGAATGGTCATCAGAAATACGTCCAGCTTCTCCGGCCCCGTCTCCAACCTCTGGGTCTGGTCGGCCGTTGGGGGGGGATCTGTCTGAGATTGCCTGATATGTTCGCTTCTCAGAGTGCCTCTAGATGGTCTTTGGTATTGTGCCTTTGTTCTTAGTCATAGTTCCTTTAAATTCTGAAAACAAGCCAAAGGGTGCTGATCTGTGTTGAATAGAATATTATATCGTGACATGGTGCATACGTCCTGGTGGAGCAGAGTTGATGGACACATTCTCCAATGTCTCCCACTCCGCACAAGTGCCAAGAGGGGAGGCTAATGTTGCTAATAGTCTAAACTTCCGCTACTCCTTCTCTTGGCAGCAGCAGGATAGACTTGTAGAATTAGAGCAACAAGTAGATTGTAAATGTCCAGCACACAAATGATGTTGGGAAACAGGCTAGCACCTCTCTTCTGCAGGGCTTTTGATATATAGTGTCTGGATCTCTGAACTTAGATCCAATAAAAAAAATTTGAGCTAGTGTTAGCTAATCTTTAGTGTTCCATGTGTCACAGCACATTCCTCACCACTTAAATTTTGAAACGTTTTTCAGAACATTGCAATATGTTACATTAATACCATTCTTAAAAAAGACAGCTCATTTTGGGGAAAAAAAACATGTGTAACTATGCCATCAGAAAAATAAAAGCTATAATATAAATAAATAAATAAATAAATATATATATAGGCAAAAAGGCTGAAAGGCTGCAGCAGGAAGGGGTTAAATTACAGCTCTGACATTTGCTAGTATAAGAAAATAAGAGCTGAATGGAGACTCTTATGATACAATGCCTTAGAGGGTATTATAATTATGTTCCACAATTTGTAGATGTTCATATATATATTTTTAAAATTTTTATATTTATTTTTTTTTAACTCTTCTAGATCTTGGTATTTCTGGAACAACTGTTAAAAAGTAAGTACCTGCCAACATACCAGTCTGAAGCTATGTATATCTGTGTGGTGATTGCTGAAATGATATATTCTAAAAATATGAATGATGCCACTCCAATTTCAGACTTATAACGCTTTTTACTGGCCCGGACTTATGTATTAGGTCATGATTTTAATAGGTTCCCATGGCTAGAGTATAAAAGATCTTTGTGCAATGTTTGGGAAGTAGCAATCGTGTGACGTTTGGAAGAAGGTAGAAAAGTTTTGTTTCCTGGTTCTGGTCACTGTATAGGGGGAAGCTGCAAGTCACACGAAGGAAAGTCACTTCTCTCCCTCTACATTTTGATCCTAAGGGGTAGATGCAGACTATTTTATTTTTATTTTTTTGTTTACAGTGAACAGCAACAGGGACTGAAGGGATTTTAGGCGCACTCTGCTTCCATTTACTGAAAAAGCCAAAAATACCTGAAAGTCTGCAAAGCAGACACGGTCTCGTTCACATGTGCAGGCTATTAGTATATGCAGTCACTCCTCCCCATTCTGGGCTGGGTTGAGTGGGTGACTGCATATTAGCCTGCCAGGAACAAGCTGCTCCTCCACACATTATTGTCTGGCTTACTACATATCTTCAGGGCTTAAGGCCATTGCGCCTGCCCTACGGCGATTGTGCCGGTGGCGATTGTGCCTGCCTTATGGCGATCGTGCCTATGGCGACCGTGTCTGCTTTGCAGACTTTCAGGTATTTTTGGCTTTTTCAGTGAATATGTGTTTTTTTCTTTTTCCTCACCTCTGTGATTTTATGTAATTTATTGTGAGTTAGCGTAGGTACTGACGGAAGCGGTGTGACCTCGACGCGGTCCGTCAGCCTATGCGTTTTGGCCAAAATGCAGTACTAACACCCGCATTTTATTAGTATGCATTAGTATCTTTGTATGTAGTTTGCTAGTTGGTGGGGGAGCCCAAGATGTCAGCCAGTGTGGCCCACCTTGGAGATACAGGGCAACCCGCTGTCATATCAGCCAGGGTTGATATCCTGTATGGTGGGTCACCACCCATCTATGGCTGACATCTTTGGTATCGTTCACATGTGCAGGCTATTAGTATATGCAGTCACTCCTCCCCATTCTGGGCTGGGTTGAGTGGGTGACTGCATATTAGCCTGCCAGGAACAAGCTGCTCCTCCACACATTATTGTCTGGCTTACTACATATCTTCAGGGCTTAAGGCCATTGCGCCTGCCCTACGGCGATTGTGCCGGTGGCGATTGTGCCTGCCTTATGGCGATCGTGCCTATGGCGACCGTGTCTGCTTTGCAGACTTTCAGGTATTTTTGGCTTTTTCAGTGAATATCTGCTTCCATTTACTGAATGACTGTTGCTCCTGTGTGAAAGCACAGGAGCAATTTAGTCTTAAAAATACAATCATTGTGTATAAAGACACCCTTAGGGCTTAAGCCTACGGCTGGAATTATGCAGCATTCCCTGCGGCAGAAAAATGCAGCTATTAGGTTCTATTGAACCCAATGGCTCAGTCCTCACATGCGAGATTCTGCCAAGGGAAAAAAATCACGGCATGTTGTATTTTACTGAGACCGGTGGGAGGTCTCCATTAATAAAGTGCATTTTTTTCCCAATCGCCAGCGGGGACTTTTTTGTTTATCCCTGTGGGATTCCCGCAGCGTGAAACCGCAGGCATATCCCACTCCGTCCGTGAGCAGGAGGCCTTAGGATGCCTTCACACTAGCAATAAAATCTCGTGATTTTCACATGTGAGAGTGAAAACGCAGAATTATGATTTTCAATGGTTTCCTTCGTATCTGCAATGTTTTCACTCATGCAATGTTGCGTGAAAATAAAATCGCGGTATGCCATATCTTTCTGTGTTTTTTGCTTCTTTTTTTTTATCTCCCATGTTTCCCTATGGAACCTCCTTTTTAGAGCATTGCAAAGCACGAACTTGTGACTTTAAAGCGATGCCTTTTTAACATTAGAAAGTCCTATTGACTTTATTGCTAAAAATTGCGACAAAATTACAATTAGCAGCGATGTTCTTGTGAGAATAAGCAGCACTGCTGCTCAATCATTGGAAAAAAAGATTGCAGCAAAACCGCAATTGCCAGTGTGAATAAGCCCTTATTGCCTTTGATTGCCACACATGGGGTAATGGCATTCCACACCCCTCTCAATTATAAGGTTGACATGAGAAATTGCCTATCTAATCGTCCCCTACCCCTAATCATGACCTCTCTTTAACTAGAGTGTTTACCAGCACGTGGATGACTATTTCTGCTTTCTTCAGTTCTGATAACTGTGTGACAATATGTATGTAGACATAGAAGGGATCATGTTAGGTGCTGCTTAACCCTACTGGACCCCCACCAGTCAGACTTTTAGCCAAAAACATGAATATTTTTTTTTTTCTACAAATGTTACGTTTTGGTGCACAAATTGCAAAAAGCTGCCCATGAATGTAAAGTGCTGGGTGGCATTTTTATATTATTCGGTTTCTGGGGAAAAAAACAAAAAAAAACATGAAACCTATTACATGGGAATGCATTGGTATTATGTTGTATTCGTTTGTCAAGTGTAAAAAATTTGTTTTGGCAGTAAAAGGAAAATAAACCTAAGGCTCTAACCAAATATCTGTCTCTAGTGATTACACTTGTGGTAGACCAATGAAACTTGATCTAATGCTATCCCAGGCGCTACTGTACCGTGAACTCAAATTACAAATTGCAAAATGAAAATGGTTTCTTCTCCTGACTCTTGACCAGCCATGTGGCCTCTTCTCCACTGGGAGCACAGATCTGGAATCCACATTCTGGGGAGTGCTGAGGGTCCAACTAGTCGGACTTGCTGATTAGATGGTCATAACATGTTCAGTGAATATGCCCTAAAAGTCACTAATGGCTAAGTTAATGGCCATGCTTTTACTGATGTCCATAGAAATCGTTACCACACACCAGAGGCGTAACTTGAAGCTTCTGGGCCCCCAACTATAATGCTTTATGCATAGTACTAGGCTCTCTATATGGAGAAGAGAGGCCTTTAAGGGGCCCGGGTGCAGCCACATCCTCTGCATCCCCTATAGTTATGCCCCTGCCACATACTATATAAAGGCCCTTTTACATGCAACTATTATCGCTTGAAAAATTTGTTCAACGACCGAAAATGAGCAATAATCGTTGCATGTAAACGCGGCTATTGAGCACTTTCCATTTCAACAATGATTTTAAGGTTAACTTTAAATCCTTTGTTCAGCCACTAAGAGCTAAAGCTAACACATTTATCTCTCAATAGACTGCACGCTGTTCGCCCCATGGCATGTTTATACTAGCCGGGAGAGAACAATGTGTTATTGGCCCCTATTATTTTAGTCTTATTCTGTGCACCAGTCAGCCAGGCTTTACTTGTTTAGTGTATCAGTGTATCCATGCCATATTCTTCTCATTTCAGTGTATTAACTTGGCTTATTATTTTGCAATGTAACTGTTCAGGGGAGACCTTCAGTGGAATGCGGGAGAGAAAAAGCTGACAGGTGGTGCTAACTGGCAACCAAAGGTAGCTCCAGCCACATGGGCGTCCGGTAGTCCGTCAACTGCTTCTATGGTATTGTTATAAAGTCATTTATATAAGTGCATTTGTAAGGAGAACTTGCAGACTGTCTCAGATATTTCTATTAACCCTTTAGTGACTGCCAATACTCCTTTTTATGGCCGTCACTAATGGGCTTTAAACCTGCACATGCATCTTTTTTTTTTTTTCTTACGGAGGCAGTTTGGCTGACTGACAGCCAGACTCCTGCTCTAACAGCCAGGGGTGGAGAAACCTCAGACCTTGCTGTTTGTGGCATGTAAGGGGTTAAACTGCCAACGGTTGTATGTAAGCAAATGACAAATGGGAAGGGGCTCCTCCTTTCACCCATTAGCACCCCACAATGCAATCGCAAGGTATCAATGGGCTCCCATGGCATCTGGAGGCCTGACAACGGCCTTTGTCTGCCAATGTAACTCAACCTATTAGACCCTGCCGTCCTATAAGCTGATGATATAGGTTTAGTAAAATGCACTACATAAGTAATGCAGTGTATTATCTTAAAGAGGTGATCATTCAATCTCTAAGTGTTCTGGATGCATTAAAGAAAACAAAAAAAAAGAACACTTTTCAGAGTTCAATACAGTTTAATTTACAATAAAAGCCAGTTAAAAAATATGCAGTTTTCCTCCCAAATACTTTTTTTTTAAAATAGATTAATTATCAAACAAAAAAAACATTTTTTTTTTTTTTTTATTATTTTTTTTTAAAGGCAGTGCATAATGGGTATTACCGTGTTCGTAAGGGCCCAAACAATATTTTGTTTGTTGTCTCGTTTGGTGAATGCCACAAAAATCTTAAAAGTAATCCCCCAAATTGCAACATTTTTTTTTTTTTTTGCCTCCCAAAAAATACAATAAAAATCTGTTCAAAAGTCCATGTGTATCTCAAAATGGTGCCAGTAAAAACACCTTCTCGAAGAAATGTGCCCTCACACAGATCCATTGCTATAAAGATGTTTGTCCTAAAATACTGATTTGAATTGTTTTCCTTTAAAAACCTGGAGTTTTTGGAGGTTTTTTTTTCTAACTCCTTTAGCACACAAAAAAGACATAAGCATCATATGACATTCATTATGCTGATCCAGATAAAGAAATGATCGCACCCCATAGTGGTGCCATTTACAGATCCTACTAGTCCCACATAAAAAACAACTCTGAGCTGGCTATGTCAACGAGTTATGGCTCTTACAATGAGACTATGAAAATTGCTTGATCCTTAAGGTTCAATAGGCTGGTGACTAAGGGGTTAGTGTCTGTCTGTCATGCAAGCATACACACACAAAACAATGAAACCTTATTATAAATTATGCACATATAAAATCATGTTTTACCACCATTTCCATTTCTGGTGCAGCATTTGTAAAAGTGCTGTCTTTTTCATACTGTACATCTGAGTATGTATATTTACCTGTTTGAAGGGGCTGCTGCACTCAGATGAGTGATGCCACCTTTTCTTTGGGGCTGTGATGTCACACGGACCTCCTGCCTATTCAGGTGAATGTGAATGAGCTGCAATACCAGGCACAGCCACTGTGCAATGTAAGCGCTGTGCCTGGTACACAGAGTGGCTGTAGCGCACTCTCGAGCATCGCGACCTCTTCAGTCTGCTGATCAGTGGCAGTGCCAGCAGTTGCCCGATTACTGAGCTGACTTTTAATGATCTATCCTAAGGATAGGCCATCTATATTTAAGTTCCAGAAAACCCCTTTTTTGAGAAGTTACAGGATTTTAAATATTAAGTATTTTTTCAACAACTTAAACATATATAATTTTTTTTCTTTTAGCAAGGATCTGTTCCTCCAGTCAGTGGGGGGGCCCAGGCAGCAAGTGCTTCTCCAGGTGCCCAGCCAGCAGCAGGATTTGGTTTAGTAAGTATTCTAATTCTACTAGACCATGCAATAGGGGGCGGTCTCTGCTTAGACTGGTCCTGTATTTCTGCTCTCAATTTTCCCCTTGTCTAATGATGGCTCCCACAGCTTCCTACTGCTCTGGGATGGTCAAGATCATGTCAGTCATTAGGCACGTGGGGACGTTGGGGGTGTGCAAGGTCTGAGAGCAGAAACACAAGACTGAGCCAAGAAGAATGACTGTTGGATGTCTAGTGTTCCTTTACATACGGTGCTAAGAGCAGAAAACCTGAGATTTCTCAGTGATTGTAGTAGTGCTGTGGCCACGTGTTTTTGCTTCTGCTAACAATGTGGTAACAGTTATGCCAATTTAATTCTGATTTTAAATTGCTTAAACATGTGAGGTCTTGGTGCACATTTTGATCAAAATCTCTGAGCCCAGCATAAGGTCACCTTCATGTGGCAGATGGGCTCACATGTTAACTGGTTAGGCATTAACAGTCACCCCTAGGATATCAATGGCCAAAAGATATTTTATTGGTCAGCCTGTTATTTTGTCTCAATCACTTTTCTATATAATCTCTTTTGTTTGCTATTAGAGATGAGCGAGCACCAAAATGCTCGGGTGCTCGTTACTCGAGTCGAACTTTCAGTGATGCTCGAGAGTTCGTTTCGAGTAACGAACCCCCTTGAAGTCAATGGGCGACTCGAGCATTTTTGTATATCGCCGATGCTCGCTAAGGTTTTCATTTGTGAAAACCTGGGAAATTCAAGAAAGTGATGGGAACGACACAGAAACGGATAGGGCAGGCGAGGGGCTACATGTTGGGCTGCATCTCAAGTTCCCAGGTCCCACTATTAAGCCACAATAGTGGCAAGAGTGAGACCCCCCCCCCCCCCTGCACTGTCAGCATAAAGATCGTTCTCCTCTGCCACAGCTGTAACAGCTGTGGCAGAGAAGTACGATGTTAGCCCATTGAATTCAATGGAGATGGCAATACAGCCAGCTCCATTGAAAGCAATGGGCTGCCGGCGATCGCGGGATGAATTGTCGGGAAGGGCTTAAATATATAAGCCCTTCCCTGCAATTCATCCAGAAATGTGTAAGTAAGTAAGTTTTACATTACATTACATTACATTACATTACATTCACCTGGTCCCTGGCTGTATTGCCGGCTCCATTGAATTCAATGGTCAGTGCTCGTTTAAGCGAGACGAGTACCGCGTGGTGCTCGTCTCGAGTAACGAGCATCTCGAGCATCAAGCTCGGACGAGTATGCTCGCTCATCTCTATTTGCTATGTTATCCTATTCATATGTCAAACCTAACGATCCCTTATTGAGATAAATATAATTTCAGTCTAGATATGCTTCCAACAGAATTTGACGTCGCAATTTTGCTTTGTGTGGGTTGTTTGACTGTGACTTTAGATATGCATTGTATTGCAATGTGTAAATGCGTCTTTTGATCTTTTAGAGTAATTTTAAAAATGATTTTCAGCTGTTTACACGTGTTGGAATATTTTGTTTCAATAATATTCCTCCTTTCTTTCATTTAGCCTGCTTCTGGGACAGGGGTACCAATGATGCCACAACAGCCAATGATGTACGGCCAACCTATGATAAGGCCGTCATTCAGTGGTGCTTCTGCTTCCGGTGCCCCGGTAATGTTATATTCTTAGAGGTTTGGTTTTTGTTTGTATGTTTCTCATGACTTTGCTTATGTGTTACTTGATGACTTACTTACAGCTGTCACCAAGTCTGACTCCTGCTTCACAAAGTCCCAAAAAGCCCCCCTCAAAGGATCCATTAGCGGATCTCAACATCAAGGACTTCTTGTAAATCTGTAAGGTAATAAGATAATTCTCTAATTTTCTTATGTTCGATTTGACTTTTTGCATCAGAGGATATTCATTATTGTATAGGAAAAGGGAAGAAAAATCTTTCATTAATACAACTCTATCTTTCAAATACGGCTTTGTGCAGAAAACTGTGTGCAAGTAGAATGTCAGAGCTGAAAGTAACATTGCTAAATTATATTTGCATAAACCCACTAAAATGTTTAACGCTTATTAAGTTTTTTCTTTTTTCTTTCTCATAGTTACAGGTGCATACACTGGCAATTAAATGCAGGGAATGAAGGACTTGAACATACCTGCCAAACTAGAGAGATTCCCATAGATCAGATGGGATTCTGTCTGTCTTACAATGCATATTGAGATTACTTGGATCTCATACAAAATCATGAAATTTGACGATTATGAGTTTTTTTTTATTTCCTAAATTTCAAATGTATGTAGTGGTCCTGGTCCTTATTTGCGGCTGTGCATACATGTTTCCTTCCGCTATCTGTTGTTCCGATGGATTTCACTACAGATACAGCAAAGCTTTAAAGGGAAGCTTTACTCTCCTATAAGTTTTATACTTGCAGTACTCCCTTTACCTGCGCTGTCACCTTAGAAGGGAAACTTAATCTAAATACTTGGTTCCTCCCAACCGAGCTACCAAATGTAGAACATCGCCTACTTTATTTTTTCTGTGGGGGATGATGACAACATGGTCAAAAATTACGGTCTCGCCTGTGACAGGGAGATGTACAGGAGAATCACATATCTTCTCTGCTGCGGGCTGTAAATTCAGTATTCCATATTCTCCTTCAAACTGCTGTATCTGCAGTTCTGTACAGCCAATCTGCATGCCAAGGCTTTTGGCTTTAAGATGACAGAAAAAATATGTTGGTAGCCCTGGTTTTGGACCAATGGAGCGCGTTCTGCTTTAATGTTCTTATCCTGCAGTATGAACAGAGTTCCTCCTACACTTCTGGGGAGTTAAATCTGAGTTCCTTTTGACCACTTTTATAGGATACTTCCCTGGTTGAACCACTCCTGCTTCCATCATGTAAGCTATTTGTTCAGGTATGGAAGGTGGCCAGAGATGTGGTGGTATTCCAAAATATTTTGGGCTATGCCACTTTGGTGCAACTCACTCTTGCACCACCTCCTTAACCTGTCATCTGATATTAGGATTTGCACCTTGAGAGATATATTTATACAGGACAATCTACCCTGTTTCCCTGAAAATAAGACCTACCCCACAAATAAGCCTTAGCATTTTTTGAGGATGCAGCATTATTTTTCTGGGTTTTTGAGGATGCTTAAATTATAACCCCCTACTCCAAAAACAAACCCGAGCTACGGTTTATAAAAAACTTAGTGTCCAGACAGCTATACATGTACAAAAAAAAAAGTTAAAGCTTTTGGAGCAAAAATTTAATATAAGACCCTGTTTTATTTTCTGAGAAACTGGGTAGGTCTGTATTCTGATTTGCAAAAAGACTAGGTTCTTCAAATAGCCTATTCTTACCCATATCTTCAACTCGGGCATGTCTTATTTTCCCAATTTTTCTGCTTCCCAGACTCCAATCTCTCCTCATCTATTAATTGGGGTCTTCAGGTCTCAAGAACTCTGTGGACTAAGAGCAGTCATGTATACTAGCTTTATACTTATTCCAGTTGGAAGAATATCTCAAGGGGGTAGCATAAGGCTGTCCTGGGCCCAGTGCTCTACATTTTTATAAATTATCTAGTTCAGGGAACTGAGGGAAAACTGATCAAATTTGCCAACGACTTAAAGCTCAGAGGAATAGCCAACACTAGAGTATAGCGAGCGGATTCAAAAAGATCTAGACAAGCTTGCATAGTGGGTGGCAACTAACACAATGTTGTTAAACAGGGATAAATTCATCTGGGTAACAAAAATGAAAAGCGCACATACAGAATGGGAGGAATTGGGTTAAGCAGCAGCACATGTTCGGTCTGTGATCCATTAATATACCCAAGTCTTTTTCACATGAGTCAGCAGTGTGATGCAGCAGCAAAAAAGGCAAACACTATTCTGGCATATACAGTATTAAGAGAAACATAGTCTCGATCACGTGAGGCGGTAATCCCCCCTCTGCGGAATCCACAATATGAATCCAGAATAGCAATCGTATGATCCACAGCAATATGCTATTCAATCAAATGCATTGGATTACACAGTTCCGCTCACATTAGCAGGTCGGAATTGAGTAAACCGCTCGCAGATAATAAAACGCAGCATGCTCTAGTTTACTGCTGAACCTGCGACCAAAGAGTTCATTGTGCTCTGGTCGCTGATATACCCCCAGCCCATACACAATTACATTGCGTGTGAGAGGTGGGTACCCATGTCATCACTAAGTGACAGCGCAGGAAATGCAAACAAAAAAAAGCTCTACTGCACATGACCACCTGCATGAGTACAAGGTCATACAGGGTGACCTGCTGTGGTCACAGCTGGAATCTGCTGCAGGCCACCCGCACACAGAATCCGACCCAATTATGTGAGCCTGGTCTTAGTATTCCAGGTAAGGTCTGACTGTGTCCAGTTCTGGGCACCCCAATTTAAAAAAGACATAGACAAACTGCAGCAAGTTCAGAGAAGAGTTACCAAGATGGTGAGCGGTCTGCAAATCGCGTCCTATGAGGAACGGTTAAAGGATCTGGGAAGCTTTAGCTTGAAAAAAGAAGGCTGAGAGGAGACTTAATAGCTGTCTACAAATATCTGAAGGGCTGTCACAGTGCAGAGGGATCAGCCCTATTCTCATCTGTTCAAGGAAAGACTAGAAGCAATGGGATGAAACTGAAAGGGAGGACACACAAATTAGATATTAGACAGTGAGGGGGATCAATGAGTGGAACAGGTTACCACCGGAGGTGGTGAGTTCTCCTTTAATGGAAGTGTTCAAACAAAGGCTGGACAGATAGCTGTCTGGGATGATTTAGTGAATCCTGAGATTTATCACTTAATGATTCTATTGATTTCTGTTCTAAGTCTCACGTAATTTACATGTTGTACCAGTGGATAATAAAGTGAACTGTTGTACTGGCATATGATAAGTGATGTATGACGTATATCTTGACAGAATGTGTAGAGCTTTATCGACTGGTGCAGACTTGTTACGTGATCTAAGTATGCCCTTCAATAGCCAGGTTTTGGGCAGTAGTCATAGATTTTCTCTCTAGTCTCCTCTTCCGATTTCATGTACCTCCCAGCTTTGCCTTCTTCGGAGCCTGAGGCTAAATGGTCACATTTATGTGAGAATCTTTTTGAGAGCGTTTTTACTTGTGTGCAAATTCATTGCATTGAGGTGGTATTGCCACAACACCCCAACTCGATGTGGAAGCTGCAGCAAACCAGATATTGCCTTTTATAAAGCTGTTCTCTTCAAAAATCTTAAAGATAAGTTTCCACATGTGTGGGATTTCTGGTACAACTCTCCACAAACTCTTCCCTTCTGTGCATCACAATTTGTAGGAGGTCTACTTAGTTACTGACGTTTTATGTGTCCAATTATCTGGTCTAAATAAGGGAGATGAAACAATACCTCCACAGCACCACCTATTGGAAGGCAGCAATACCTAAAGTCAATGTTAGACTCTTTTTATACAAGCCTTTTAACAATGACCAGGAATTGAAAGCAAAGCCAGACTCCAGGTACAGACAGCTGTTTCAGGGTATTTGCCCTTCATCAGTGTACAGTAGGTGTCTGACTTTGCTAGTGAGAGGCCTGGGACGGGGGTCAGAAATGCTATCTTTTCTCCTTTAGGGAGAGCACTTAGACGGTGAGTGAGGAGATTTAAAAGTCCATTTATGCTTTTCTGGGTAATATGCAAATAAGGGAGATATTGGTTGTGTGATAGCTGGTATCTGTGTATCAAAGAGGTTATCATGCAAAAAATATTCCTTCTAGTTAAATATTTCCTTTTTGTATTTGCACTTATTAAAATTCTGAGTTGGGTTTGTTTCCATCCCCAGATGTTCCAGGGCTAATGTTTAGAATAGCGCCACCTGCTGTCTTTATTCTATGTCCAGTATAGTAATTGTTCCACCTGCTTAGTCTTCCTCCATTCTGCTCCTCTGGGTATGTGGAGGGATTCCTGGTGTGATGAACGAGTGCTTCTGATGTTGCTCTGCATGTCTTATAACTTGCTGCATCTTATCTGATGTTAGAAGAGTGAGGCAGCGTTACTGTAGAGAAGGAAGACTGAGCGTAACTGTTCCAATGCTCGCACACAGAGATGGACGCAGAATGTGCTCGTGTTATTGCTGGAGTCTGTGGGGCCATGGCTCCAAGTCACACTGTCTTTACCTTGTTTATACATGCCCCTGTTCCTCCATACAGGCTACTCTTCTGCACATTCGCAGCGCCAGAAGCAGAACTGTTTTTCTACTGCTAGAATTTCCTATGCAGGAACAGACCTATCTATGATTGTAGTGGGATACTACTTTTATAAATAGTTTTATCTTTTGGCTTAGCAACCAGAAGCATCAGAACATGATCGATTTCTATATAAAGCTAACACAGATGCCATACAGTAAGGCCTCCCTCACACAGGCGTTTGCAGAAACGCAGCGTTTCTCAATGCTGCATTTACTGTGGTATCTGCAGCCTAAACATTGTCAAAAATGCTTGACAATGCTGCTCTTACAGCACAGCTGAAAATGCAGGCAAGGATGCTGGGGGGAAAAAAAAAAAATCTATGCTCACCTAGTTGTCCGGGTCCTGCCACTGTTCTGTGGAGCTTCTGGCAATTGTCAGCGCCGACAGAGGATCTTTTGCTAGTTACAGGGTTTGAAGACCCCCGCCTCCAGCAAGAGATTTCTCTGATTGGCTGAGCCTGTTGAGTGTCAGTTGGCTCAACCAATCCCAGCCAGCGATGCACCAATCACAGCTTTCATTGGCCGTTTTCAGCCAATGCTGGATACATTCAAAGATAGAGCATGCATGGCTGTCAAAGCGCAGCGTTTTGATGCTTGTGTGAACAGGCGCATTGAAATGAATGGGAGCGTTTAGCACAGCGCTAAAAAGGCAGCGCTAAGTGCTGTACAAAAACGTCTATGTGAGGGAGGCCTTAAAAAACTGAAATGTGTCTACAAAACTAGTTTGATTTATTTTATTTTTTTTCTCCTAGATCCTGTTTTGTGACCTGAATATGTGAGTCTGGAGCCTTCGAAGAACAGATTGCTGCTCAGAGTTTTCTAAGTGAGCCACCAGTACCAAACCCAGTGCTTAGATTTCTCTCTTCTGAAACGCGTAGCACAGCTGTGAAAGTAATCATTAGGATTCTGTATTACCCTAGCAGTAACCCGCTAGTATATATCATTTTGTTCATTTTTGTGTTTTTGGGTTTTCTGTGTTTTTCAATGAGTGGGTGTAACCTCCCCCATGCCTTCTAGTGTTTTTCTTGCCCCTGCCTGGTGGGGGCAGAACACACAGCTGTTGTGTGCTGAGCAGTCTGGACAGATGTGTCTGTGTTTTTCTGAATGTTTCAATGTATATAATGTTTGGACATCCCCTGTTTCTTCTATCAAATATAAAATCTTGTGTGATCACGACAGAAAACACTCCAATACAACCATTGTTTTGTCTGAGTGAGAACTACCCACAGGACTATTTAATTGTGGAAAAGCAAATTGTTTTTGTGGTACTTTATATGTTTAAGGTTATTTATAAGTTAAAAGAATATGAAATGAACTCTTCCTCCATGTATATCGTTATGCACTCCTATAGAGACAAATCATATTAGAAATATATCATATTTATCTTTTTTGTTGATTTTTAAATAATATATATTTTAATTATTTTTTTTTTTCAGTTTTTGCATCAAAACTAGTATATTGGTCCATTTTGCAAAATGAATATCTCTTCCTTGTAGTTGCAGCAGGGCTACTAAGTTCCGTGGAGTGTTACAAAGAACTACATTTTTTTTTTTTCTTAAACTTTATTGTACATTTCATCTTGTTTCGTGTTTAATTTAGCGCTTTTTCTCTTCAGTTCACTGTGAGTAGTTTTGTACAGTTTGTGACTGAATCTCATGCATATTAGCAAGGTCCACCCTTCCTTTACATATTGTGCGCGGTTCTTCTTCTTTTTTTTGTTTTTGTTTTGTTGCCACACTCCTCCCATTGTGTGCTGACAGCTTTGGCTTAAGGTTTTGGTGCATACAAATAAGGTCACTGTTGATCAGTGTTACAAGTGGCTTGGCAGCTGTTTGTAGAAATTTATTGGATAGGAACGACGTTCACCTGTTGTAAGTCTTTCAATTTATTTATTCGGTGGTCGTATCTGAATTTACTGTGGGGGACAACATACACTCTAAATGGGGATCAAGTATTTAAAATCTATTTCAAACTGGCTTTCCTTTGTATCATGGTTTAAAAACCCAGTGCATGTATGCCCTGTGAGATGCAATAAACACCTTGAACAGAAGCAAATGCAAACTACTGCTTGAGCCTGTGTTTTTTTTTTGTTTGTTTTTTTTTTGTTTCATTAAAATACTTTGCCTGCCTGTGTTTTTATTGAGCATATTGTCATGTTTGAATCATATAACCTAGGGGTTGTTTCATTAGACATTCACTTTGACAGTAGCTTTCTGTGGCAGCTCCAACACCTGAGGAATCTCTCCTGTAGCAGCTGCTGTGCTAGAAATGTCGTATTACATGGCAGCCTATGGGGCCCTTCACACAAGTGTATTTGCAGATGCAAAAATACACAGAGGATAGAACCCATTGATATGGACGGGTTCATTCTGATTCTCTGTATTTTGCAAGTGCATTTCTCACATACACAAAAAAAATAAAAGGTACTGTGTTTTGTGCACAAGAGGGCCACAAGGAAGTCTATGGGGAAGGGGTGCAAATGTGCACACAATGGGATGTGCAAAATACAGCACAAAACTGCAGGGAAAAGAAGCCAGGGTTGTGTCCCACGCCCGGTTGAATATGTCCTACAAGTACAGTAAAATGGGCCGATATGTGTGCGCTGAAGTGCCTCGATCATTGCACTTAGGCACAGGCAAAAACGCTCATCTAAAGAAGCCCTAACAGAGTGGCTCTTATGTCTAGTTTATAGAGGAGACTGTGGAGCGTGGGTCCCCCTCTTTGATGTCCATATACACTAATAAAATGAAGAGGCAACTAACCTTTGTCTATATATTAGACCCCTCGCGGTTTGGTATCATCATTTCTATGAAAAAGACTAAGTTTGTGGCTTTTCGTAGTACAGCAAAACAGCACCGCATCCAGATGTAGGTCAATAGGGAAGTTTGAAACACTAGAGGCTGCTTTTATAGGGGGTGAAAAAAGCAAAGCGTTTTTTTGTTTTTAAAAAATATATAAATCCTTTTCTGGGTTTTTTATTTCTAAGGCCGCCTGCAGACGAGCGGAAATCCCGCCGCGGGATTTCCGCAGCTGAAAGTTTGCATAGGAGTGCATTAAAATACGCACTCCTATGCAGACGGCCGCGGTTTGGCCGCGCGAAATCTCGCGCAGCAAACAAACCGCGGCATGTTCTAATTTTCTGCGGGGCACGCACTCACCCGGCCGCCGGCTCCGGTCTGCGCATGCGCCGGCTGCGCGGCAGCCGGCACATGAAAGAGTCGGGGCCGCCAGGCGCGGGTGAGTACGCGCTCGTCCCTGCAGGCGCTCGGGTCGGATCGCTCAGCGAGAATTCTCGCTGCCGCATCCGACCCGCTCGTCTGCAGGCGGCCTTAACCCCTTCAGTGGCGGGTTTCTTACCACCCTGTCAGACCCACAAGGGCAGGTTTGTAAATGGTCTAATCCTTTAATTTCAACTAATTTTGCAGTCACGTTCCAAGAGTCATAACTTTTTCCTGTTTCCATTGCGGGACAAGTTGTACTTTTTGATGGCATCATTTTTGGGTATATATAATGTATTGCATAACTTTTGTAAAAAAATTTGTAGGGAGGTTAGGGGAAAAAAAAAAATTCTGCCATTTGTTTTTTCGATTTTCATTTTTATGGCGTTCAGCGTGCAGAATAAATAATGTGATAACATTCTCTGAGTCAGCATGATTCCGGCGATACAGAGTTTATACTTTTTTTTTTTTTTTTTTTTTTTGCTATTTTTGTACACTTAAATATTTTTTTTTCTTAAAGGTTTGCTTTTGTGTCGCCACATTCAAAGAGCCGTATCCTTTTATTTTTCCATAGCCAGAGCTCTAGAAGGCTTTGTTTTTTGCAGGATGAATTCTAGTCTTTATTATCAAATTTTTTTGGAACATGTAAAATTTTGATCGCTTTTTATTACATTTTTTTCTAGAGGCAAGATTAACAAAATCTGTAATTCTGGCATGTTTTTTATTTTTATTTTTCACTGCATTCTCTGAGCAGTATAAATAATATATTATAGTAATTCTACAGGCCAGTACGATTATTCCAATACCAAATTGTAATAGTTGTTTTTTCTTGTTCACGACTTTTTCACACTTTTTTTTAATTTTTTTTAAAGGAATAAAAGTTAAAATCACCCTCCTTTTGCCATATCTATAATTAAAAAAAATCTAAATCATAAAAGAAAAATACATATTTGGTATCGCTGCGTCCGTAAATGTCCAATCTATCAAAGTAATGCATTATTTACCCCACAGGGTGAACATAGTCTGGAAAAAAAAAATAAAGAATGAAACAGTGCATTTGTGGCAGTCACCCTGTCTCCCAGAAAAAAAATGCAATAAAAAAGCCATCAAAAAGTCGTATGTATTCCGGATTGGTACTAACGTAAACTACAGGACATCCCGCAAAAAATGAGCCCTTGCTCAACTATGTCGACGGAAATGTAAAAAAAAGTTATTGTGCGCAGAAGATGCAGCAGAAAATAATTTTAAAAAAATGTCTAGAAAAAAAATACAAGTACTACAGGAAAAAAAACTATATAAGGTTGGTATCGCAGTAATCGTACTGACCCATAGAATAAAGTTATCATGTCGTTTTTGTTGCAGTTTGTGTGCCGTAGAAACAAAACGCACTGAAAGATGGCAGAATGTCTTTTTTTTTTTTTTTCATTTTACTCCACTTAGAATTTTGTAAAAGTTTTTCAGTACATTATATGGTACTTTAAATAGAACCATTGAAAAATACAACTCGTCCCGGAAAAAACAAGCCTTCATACAGCGACGTCGATGGATAAATAAAGGAGTTATGATTTTTTAAACGGGGAGGAAAAAAAGAAATGGGGGGGGGGTGAAAGAAACGGGGGGGCGTGTCATTAAGGGGTTAAATGTACTAACTTCCTTCTCTGGGTCATTGCGACGCAGGAATATCACATGTATGATTGTATTTTTAATTTTTTACAAAGTAAAGGGAGACAAATGTTTTTTGTTTAATTTTTTAACTTTTTGTTTGTTAACATTTATTTTATTTATTTATGTACCTTTTTAGGGGACTTTCACAGAGACCCATCAGGACCCCCTGATCACATTCCGGGTGTCCAATGATGACAGCCTTTTACATGCTGCAGTCACATAGACTGCAGCATTTAAAGGGTTAACACAGCAGAGATCAGAGGTCTTCTCTGATCTCTGCTGTAAGAGCTGGTGCCTGGCTCTCATCTGACAGAGGGAGCCCACTCCCTCTGTTAGCCCTTTACATGCTGCAGTCGCATAGACTGTGGCATGTAAAGGGTTAACACAGCAGAGGTCAGAGGGTTTTCTCTGATCTCTGCTGTAAGAGCTGGTGCCTGGCTGTCATCTGACAAAGGGAGCCTACTCTTATTTCAAAGCCCTGAACTACTCTGTATCGGTTTGGGCAGGCAGAGCACAATGCCACAGCTTGTCATTGTGCTCTGCAGCTCCCATAGTGATACATAGCCCGGAAATCTTCCGGGCTATGGGCAGTGGAGCTCCTCCCGGAAAATTTCTGGGCGTGCCACTCAAGGGGTTAATATAGTTCTCAATCTTTTTACCACGATTCACCAACTGCTGGCTGTTTTATGGGTTCTGACTGATTCTTATATAGAATGGACAAGTTATTTTGATTTCTTTATTCAGAACCACTGATAAATCCTGGTGCATTTCAAGACTAAGACACTTGCATTTTTTAAGAGCTGCGTTAACGCTGTATTTTTTTGTTATGCGAATGTCAATGGGACTTTCTAATGTTAAAAACACATCACAAGTTTGTGCTGTGTGATGCGTTTTTAATATTAGAAAGTCCCATTGACATTTAGGGGAAGCATGGGCGTCCGCAATTCAATTTACACATGCAGCTTTGTTTTCCAGATTCCGCATGCAGAAAACAAATTATAGCATGCTCTATTTTAGTGCAGATTCTGTACAGACTGCTTCCATTGAAGTCAATGAAAGCTATACGATTCTTTTATTTTTAAAGAACTTTGAGTAAACGGAAACTAATGTGCCTCGACAAGACGGTAAGAGAGGCAATAAATGGAAAAAAGAAAGCGTTCAAACTACTAAAGCAAGAAGGCAATGAAAAAGCACTAAAATCGTACAGGGAAAAAACAATATGCAAAGATAAGATTAAAATTGCTAAGGAGGAAGCTGAAAGACTGATCGCCAAAGAGAGCAAAAACTATCCCAAGAATCAGAGGCAGAGGGAACTAATTTACATGAAAGCCCAAATCACAGAAGATCCCTTAAAAAATAAATTTTATTATATTATCCTAAAAAACATACACACAATGGGCTTAATCATCAACCGATGAAAGGACAAAGACAAGACAACGAATAGAAACACATATAGATGTGCTCGTGTGGGACTTGATGCAACTTATCCAGGGAGATTTCAGATCGCAGTCATATATGAATGAGGTATGGCTGCATAGGTCTCCAATTGCAAAAAGTAGATGTTTTCCACATACGTGACTAGGGTGGCTTAAATATGATTGTTTGACGTCGTGTCTTACCACCCTGTCCCAGACCAGTTACTTAGTTTAACTATCCGAGCACCGCTAGTTTTATGTTTATTTCATTGGTTCAACTTGATGAAATAATCAATAGATCAACAACTGGATCGATTAAAGATACAGGATGAATAGAGGGTTTGATGCATTTCTGTTGGACCGTCGACTTTTCAAGAACCGTATGGTCGATAGTCTGAGATATGTTAATAATCAGGGCAGGAGGCTATATAACGCTCTCTCCTTCTAACTTTTAGCCTAAGCAGAAACGCTTTCTATTCAGCCTCAATACCCAAAATATGGGCACCTAGGCAGGAGTAGGAAGGGATATCACTCTCTATCTTAGGCTGAATCTTGTAAGCGCTAGGCATTAAAAGCAAAGTAACTTGGACAAATTATTTGATTTCTGTCCGAGAGGGGTGACCCCTATAACTTGCCTGATAGATCTCCTTATATTAGGAGACGAGCCAAACAATCGGCAATTTGTTCATTTAGGAAGGGAGTTATAATCACTACCTGGTATCGCATTGTCTCTCGGAGGATTCATCATCCTATGAATAATAATAATTAAAAATCAAGCGATACCAGCTGGTGGTGTGGTTCACACTAAGAGCAACTTTTTTTATTTTATTTCATTCTATCTAATATATGTCCGTTATGTTAATATGTCTGTCTGTATATTCACCTATCTCAGACTATCGACCATTCGGTTCTTGAAAAGTCGACGGTCCAACAGAAATGCATCGAACCCTCTATTCATTCTGTATCTTTAATCGATCCAGTTGTTGATCTATTGATTATTTCATCAAGTTGAACCAATGAAATAAACATAAAATTAGTGGTGCTCGGATAGTTAAACTAAGTAACTGGTCTGGGACAGGGTGGTAAGACACGACGTCAAACAATCATATTTAAGCCACCCTAGTCACGTATGTGGAAAACATCTACTTTTTGCAATTGGAGACCTATGCAGCCATACCTCATTCGTATATGACTGCGATCTGAAATCTCCCTGGATAAGTTGCATCAAGTCCCACACGAGCACATCTATATGTGTTTCTATTCGTTGTCTTGTCTTTGTCCTTTCATCGGTTGATGATTAAGCCCATTGTGTGTGTGTTTTTTAGGATAATATAATAAAATTTATTTTTAAGGGATCTTCTGTGATTCAAAAACTATCCCAAACTCTTTTTCAACTATATTAACAGCAAAAGGGTTTGCACTGAGAGCACTGGCCCTTTAACAAATAATGCAGGAGAAGTCATTGAAGATGATGGAGGGAAGGCAAATCTATTGAATAGTTTCTTTTCAAGCGTATTCACAATCGAAAAGGAAATGTCACATGAGATGCAGGGGAATAAAATGAACCCCTCAGAAAATATGTCATACTTAACGCAAGAGGAAGTGCGGAACCGATTAAAATCGATAAATCGCCAGGCCCAGATGGAATACACCCAAGGGTTCTAAGGGAACTAAGTGATAAGATAGCTAGGCCGCTATCTCTAATATTTATGGATACTATCAAGTAGGGGTTGTATCATTGGATTGGCGCATTGCCAACGTGGTTTCAATTTACATAAAGGGGACCAAAAGTGAGCCTGGAAACTACAGACCGGTACGCCTCACTTCAATAACGGGAAAAATATTTGAGAGGTTTGTGAGAGATGCCATCGAAGAGTACCTCAAGAAAAAACAATGGAATAACTTCTCACCAGCATTGATTCATGAAGGGTCAATCATGTCAGACCAATCTGATCAGCTTCTACGATGAAGTAAGCTCTAGGCTGGACCTGGGAGAGTCTATTGATCTGGTATAGCTGAACTTCTCTAAAGCATTTGACACTGTGCCGCATAACAGGCTAATATATAAAATGAGACAGCTTGGATTTGGTGAAAACGTGTGTATTTGGGTAAAGGATTGGCTCAATGATGGAAAGCAGAGGGTGGTAATAAATGGTTCATACTCTGATTGGCCCACAGTCACTAGTGGGGTGCCACAGGGTTCAGTATTGGGCCCCATTCTGTTTAATATATTTATTAACGACCTGATAGATGGACTGCACAGTAAAAATATTAATATTTGCAGATGACACAAAATTATATAATATAATCAATGCAACGGAGGACAATGTACGGCTACAAATGGACCTGGATAAGCTGGGGGCTTGGGCAGAAAAATGGCAAATGAAGTTCAATGTTGAAAAATGTAAGGTTATGCACATGGGTAGGAGAAACGGATGTCACCAATATACACTAAATGGGGTACTGCTAGGGAAAAGTAATATGGAAAAAGACCTGGGGGTACTAGTGGATTATAGACTAAACTGGAGTAACCAATGCCAGTCAGCTGCTGCAAAGGCTAATAAAATCTTGGGGTGCATTAAAAGAGGTATAGGGGCGAAGGACGAGAACATTATCCTTCCACTATATAAGGACTTGTTAGGCCTCACATGGAATACTGCGCACAGTTCTGGTCACCAGTGCTTAGGAAAGATGTTACAGTACTGGAGGGGTTCAAAGACGAGCAACTAAACTAATACACGCAATGAAGGGACTGGAATACCCAGAGAGGCTATCCAAATTAGGATTATTTACTCTAGAAAAAAGACGGCTAAGGGGTGATCAGATAACTATGTATAAATACATGAGTGGACAATACAAGGATCTCTCCCAGGATCTGTTTATACCCAGGACTGCGACGGTAACGAGAGGGCATCCGCTACGTTTAGAGGAAAGCAGGTTTCATCACCAACACAGAAAGGGTTTTTTTTTACTGTAAGAGCAGTGAGACTGTGGAACTCTCTGCCTGAGGATATAGTGATTACGATGAAGTTTGTCAGCAGCACTTCTCAAACCCAGCAGGGCTGGACAGGAATCCTGCAGCGCCCAATGAGGTCCAGATCCAGATAGACCAAAGATATAAATAGTCCAATAAATCAGGATGAAGGCAGCACTGATGGTGCAAAAACAAGAGAATCCTTTTATTCCTCCCAACACAAATAAACAACGTTTCGGCTAGTGCGCCTTTTGTCAAGTATGAGGATGTAGTGATGGCAAAATCCATAGAGGAGTTTAAAAGGGGACTTGATGTCTTTCTGGAGCTGAAGGATATTATAGGTTATAAATCTTAGGTTAATTGTTAATCCTCTGAGGGACTTACAACACTGTGCCTATGATCGCTGTCATAAGGCATGGCAGAGCTACTGCTCTGCCATGCCTTATCGCTTATACAGCGATCATAGGCATAGGCCATACAGGACGCCAGTGTCTGGCGTCCTGTTGCCATGGTGACAGGCCGGGCTCTCGCGATGACATTGCGAGAGCCGTCCGGAGACACAGAGGGAGTCCGCTCCCTCTGTGAAGTCTTTCCCTGCCGCGATCTACTTAGATCGCGGCAGGGAAGGGGTTAACAGCGGGGGGCGCATCTCTGATGTCCCCCCGCTGTTGCAGCAGGACGTCGGCTGTGACTGACAGCCGGCTCCCGCTGCGGGATAGCGCGGGATCATATGTGATCTCGCGCTATCCCCAGGACGTACCAGTACGTCCTGTTGTGGGAAGTACCAGGCTCCCAGGACGTACCGGTACGTCCTGGAGCGGGAAGGGGTTAAAGGCACACTTCCTAATACTCAGTTGCACAATCTTTGGTAACAATGACACTCTCTAAATGTTTTTTTTGTAGCCATCTGTTAGCTTCTTGCACCCCTCTGCTGGTGGTTTCTTCCACTGCAATTCTTAAGCTCTTGCATGTTTGCAGGTTCCTTTTCCCAATAGCAGATTTCAGCTCTCTCAAGGCTTTCAGTTGTATAAAGATAAGGACTAGAGATGAGCGAACGTACTCGTCCGAGCTTGATACTCGTTCGAGTATTAGCGTGTTCGAGATGCTCGTTACTAGAGGCGAGTACCACGCGATGTTCGAGTTACTTTCACTTTCATCTCTGAGACGTTAGCGCGCTTTTCTGGCCAATAGAAAGACAGGGAAGGCATTACAACTTCCCCCTGCGACGTTCAAGCCCTATACCACCCCCTGCAGTGAGTGGCTGGCGAGATCAGGTGTCACCCGAGTATATAAATCGGTCCCTCCCGCGGCTCGCCACAGATGCATTCTGACAGAGATCAGGGAAAGTGCTGCTGGTGCCGGAGCTGCTATAGGGAGAGCGTTAGGAGTTATTTTAGGCTTCAAGAACCCCAACGGTCCTTCTTAGGGCCACATCTGACCGTGTGCAGTACTGTTGAGGCTGCTTTTAGCAGTGTTGCACAAATTTTTTTTTTTGTATATCGGCCGTGCAGAGCATTATGTACGCAGTCTGCAGTCATTGTACAGAGTATAGGGCCAGTACCGGTGAGGCAGGGAAAGAGATATTCAGGCTATATAGGCAGTGGGCTTTTTCCAAAAAATTGGGGAAAAATACTATATTTATATTTACTGCGTGTCTGCTGGGGGTAGTAGTCCTAATTAATACGCAGCTAAGCGTTACAGCAGGCTTGCGCAAAATTGTTTCCTGGATCTGCTGTCTCTGTTACATGATCACCGTCATCCCGCCAGAGGGAAACAGTATACATAATATTATACGCTGCCTACAGTATCTATCTGCTGGGGGTAGTAGTCCTAATTAATACGCAGCTAAGCGTTACAGCAGGCTTGCTCAAAATTGTTTCCTGGATCTGCTGTCTCTGTTACATGATCGTCGTCATCCCGCCAGAGGGAAACAGTATACATAATATTATACGCTGTCTACAGTATCTATCTGCTGGGGCTAGTAGTTGTAATTAATATGCAGCTAAGCGTTACAGCAGGCTTGCGCAAAATTGTTTCCTGGATCTGCTGTCTCTGTTACATGATCACCGCCATCCCGCCAGAGGGAAAGAGTATACATAATATTATACGCTGCCTACAGTATCTATCTGCTGGGGGTAGTAGTCCTAATTAATACGCAGCTAAGCGTTACAGCAGGCTTGCGCAAAATTGTTTCCTGGATCTGCTGTCTCTGTTACATGATCTCCGTCATCCCGCCAGAGGGAAAGAGTATACATAATATTATACGCTGCCTACAGTATCTATCTGCTGGGGGTAGTAGTCCTAATTAATACGCAGCTAAGCGTTACAGCAGGCTTGCGCAAAATTGTTTCCTGGATCTGCTGTCTCTGTTACATCAGTGCTGTCATCCCGCCAGAGGGAAACAGTATACATAATATTATACGCTGCCTACAGTATCTGTCTGCTGTATCAGCTCAGCATTTTAAAAAAATAGAAGCAAAATACTTAAGGCCTACTACTGGCCTTTGGCCACTTGACTGCTTCTGCGCTGTGAATTCCACTAGCTCAGTCATACGCACCTACGTCTCACTACAGGCGTGCGCAAAATTGTTTCCTGGCTCTGCTGTGCGTTCCATAAGGGAAGTCAGCCTCCAACCACAGGCCAATAAGCGGCATATTTAATTACAGCGTTCTGTTTCTGCACTACAGGTAATACAGCATGCTGAGGGGTAGGGATAGGCCTAGAGGACGTGGGCGCGGGCGAGGACGCGGAGGCCCAAGTCAGGGTGTGGGCACAGGCCGAGCTCCTGATCCAGGTGTATCGCAGTCGACTGCTGCGGGATTAGGAGAGAGGCACGTTTCTGGCGTCCCCACATTCATCTCACAATTAATGGGTCCACGCGGTAGACCTTTATTAGAAAATGAGCAGTGTGAGCAGGTCCTGTCGTGGATGGCAGAAAGTGCATCCAGCAATCTATCGACCACCCAGAGTTCTACGCCGTCCACTGCTGCAACTCTGAATCCTCTGGCTGCTGCTCCTCCTTCCTCCCAGCCTCCTCACTCCATTACAAGGACACATTCTGAGGAGCAGGCAGACTCCCAGGAACTGTTCTCGGGCCCCTGCCCAGAATGGGCAGCAATGGTTCCGAATCCTCTCCCACTGGAGGAGTTTGTCGCGACCGATGCCCAACCTTTGGAAAGTTCCCGGGGTCCGGGGGATGAGGCTGGGGACTTCCGGCAACTGTCTCAAGGGCTTTCAGTAGGTGAGGTGGACGATGACGATGAGACACAGTTGTCTATCACTCAGGTAGTAGTAATTGGAGTAAGTACGAGGGAGGAGCGCACAGAGGATTCGGAGGAAGAGCAGCAGGACGATGAGGTGACTGACCCCACCTGGTTTGCTACGCCTACTGAGGACAGGTCTTCAGAGGCGGAAGCAAGTCCAGCAGCAGGGCAGGTTGGAAGAGGCAGTGCGGTGGCCAGGGGTAGAGGCAGGGCCAGACCGAATAATCCACCAACTGTTTCCCAAAGCGCCCCCTCACGCCATGCCACCCTGCAGAGGCCGAGGTGCTCAAAGGTCTGGCAGTTTTTCACTGAGAGTGCAGACGACCGACAAACAGTGGTGTGCAACCTTTGTCGCGCCAAGATCAGCCGGGGAGCCACCACCACCAGCCTCACCACCACCAGCATGCGCAGGCATATGATGGCCAAGCGCCCCACAAGGTGGGACGAAGGCCGTTCACCGCCTCCGGTTTGCACCGCTGCCTCTCCCCCTGTGCCCCAACCTGCCACTGAGATCCAACCCCCCTCTCAGGACACAGGCACTACCGTCTCCTGGCCTGCACCCACACCCTCACCTCCGCTGTGCTCGGCCCCATCCACCAATGTCTCTCAGCGCACCGTCCAGCCGTCGCTAGCGCAAGTGTTGGAGCGCAAGCCCAAGTACGCCACCACGCACCCGCACGCTCAAGCATTAAACGTGCACATAGCCAAATTTATCAGCCTGGAGATACTGCCGTATTGGGTTGTGGAAACGGAGGCTTTCAAAGGTATGATGGCGACGGCAGCCCCGCGCTACTCAGTTCCCAGTTGCCACTACTTTTCCCGATGTGCCGTCCCAGCTCTGCACGACCACTTCTCCCGCAACATTGTACGCGCCCTCACCAACGCGGTTACTGCCAAGGTCCACTTAACAACGGACATGTGGACAAGCACAGGCAGGCAGGGCCACTATATCTCCCTGACGGCACA
The DNA here is from genome assembly GCF_035609145.1 of Eleutherodactylus coqui. Taxonomy (NCBI): domain Eukaryota; kingdom Metazoa; phylum Chordata; class Amphibia; order Anura; family Eleutherodactylidae; genus Eleutherodactylus; species Eleutherodactylus coqui. Next base: position 192,917,683 of record NC_089837.1, on the reverse strand, counting down.
TTGGGTGAATTTAGTGGAGGCTGGGACAGAGTCAGAGCCTGGGACCGCTCACGTCCTACCCACCCCCAGAATTGCGGGCCCCAGCTCGGTGGTGGTATCTGCGGCGGTGTATGCTTCCTCCACTAAACCACCCTCCTCCTCCTCCGGAACCTCTGTCTCGCAATCAAGATGTGTCAGCAGCAGCACGTCGGCCGCAGTCGGTGTCGCGTGGCACAGCAGCACAGCGGTGGACAAGCGTCAGCAGGCTGTGCTGAAACTACTCAGCTTAAGAGAGAAGAGGCACACGGCAAACGAACTGCTGCAGGGTCTCACAGAGCAGACCGACCGCTGGCTTGCGCCGCTGAGCCTCCAACCGGGCATGGTCGTGTGTGACAACGGCCGTAACCTGGTGGCGGCTCTGCAGCTCGGCAGCCTCACGCACGTGCCATGCCTGGCCCATGTCTTTAATTTGGTGATTCAGCGCTTTCTGAAAAGCTACCCACGCTTGTCAGACCTGCTCGGAAAGGTGCGCCGGCTCTGCGCACATTTCCGCAAGTCCCACACGGACGCTGCCACCCTGTGCACCCTGCAACATCGGTTTAATCTGCCAGTGCACCGACTGCTGTGCGACGTGCCCACATGGTGGAACTCTACGCTCCACATGTTGGCCAGGCTCTATGAGCAGCGTAGAGCTATAGTGGAATACCAACTCCAACATGGGCGGCGCAGTGGGAGTCAGCCTCCTCAATTCTTTACAGAAGAGTGGGCCTGGTTGGCAGACATCTGCCAGGTCCTTGGAAACTTTGAGGAGTCTACCCAGATGGTGAGCGGCGATGCTGCAATCATTAGCGTCACCATTCCTCTGCTATGCCTCTTGAGAAGTTCCCTGCAAAGCATAAAGGCAGACGCTTTGCGCTCGGAAACAGAGGCGGGGGAAGACAATATGTCGCTGGATAGTCAGAGCACCCTCCTGTCTATATCTCAGCGCGTTGAGGAGGAGGAGGAGGAGCATGAGGAGGAGGGGGAAGAGACAGCTTGGCCCACTGCTGAGGGTACCCATGCTGCTTGCCTGTCATCCTTTCAGCATGTATGGCCTGAGGAGGAGGAGGATCCTGAAAGTGATCTTCCTAGTGAGGACGCCATGTGTTGCGTACAGGTACCCTGGCACACATGGCTGACTTCATGTTAGGATGCCTTTCTCGTGACCCTCGCGTTACACGCATTCTGGCCACTACGGATTACTGGGTGTACACACTGCTCGACCCACGGTATAAGGAGAACCTTTCCACTCTCATACCCGAAGAGGAAAGGGGTTCGAGAGTGATGCTATACCACAGGACCCTGGCGGACAAACTGATGGTAAAATTCCCATCCGACAGCGCTAGTGGCCGAAGGCGCAGTTCCGAGGGCCAGGTAGCAGGGGAGGCGCGGAGATCAGGCAGCATGTACAGCACAGGCAGGGGAACACTCTCTAAGGCCTTTTACAGCTTTCTGGCTCCCCAGCAAGACTGTGTCACCGCTCCCCAGTCAAGGCTGAGTCGGCGGGAGCACTGTAAAAGGATGGTGAGGGAGTACGTAGCCGATCGCACGACCGTCCTCCGTGACGCCTCTGCCCCCCTACAACTACTACTTGTTCTCTATCACCATCAAAAACGTGGACCTTTTAGCTTCATCAATCTGTGTATAATATTCATCCTCCTCCTCCTGAAACTTGACGTAATCACGCCGAACGGGCAATTTTTCTTAGGCCCACAAGGCTCAGTCATATAATTTTTGTAAACAATTTTTATACGTTTCAATGCTCATTAAAGCGTTGAAACTTTCACCTGAACCAATTTTTATTTTAACTGGGCTGCCTCCAGGCCTAGTTACAAATTAAGCCACATTAACCAAAGCGATTAATGGGTTTCACCTGCCCTCTTGGTTGGGCATGGGCAATTTTTCTGACGTACATTAGTACTGTTGGTACACCAATTTTTGGGGCCCTCGCCTACAGTGTAATCCAATTAATTTTTTGCCCACCTGCATTAAAGCTGACGTTACATCAGCTGTGCTGGGCACTGCAATGGGATATATTTATGTACCGCCGGTGGGTTCCAGGGAGCCACCCATGCTGTGGGTCCACAGGGAGTTGTAACTACATGTGTCTACTTCTAAAGAACCCCAGTCTGACTGGGGCATGCAGTGTGGGCCGAAGCCCACCTGCATTTAATCGGACGTTACCTCAGCTGTGATGGGCACTGCAATGGGATACATTTATGTACAGCCGGTGGGTTCCAGGGAGCCACCCATGCTGTGAGTCCACAGGGAGTTGTAACTGCATGTGTCCACTTCTAAAGAACCCCAGTCTGACTGGGGCATGCAGTGTGGGCCGAAGCCCACCTGCATTAAACATGACATTACCTCAGCTGTGATGGGCAATGCAATGGGATATATTTATGTACCGCCGGTGGCTTTCTGGCACCCACCCATGCTGTGGGTCCACACGGACTTCACAATAGGGAGTTGTACCTGCCTGTGTCTATGAATTAAAAACCCCGGTCAGGTTGGGGCATGCAGTGTGGGCCGAAGCCCACCTGCATTTAATCGGACGTTACCTCAGCTGTGATGGGCACTGCAATGGGATACATTAATGTACAGCCGGTGGGTTCCAGGGAGCCACCCATGCTGTGGGTGCACACGGAATTCCCATTGCGGAGTTGTACCTGCCTGTGACTATTTATAAAAAAACGCGGTCTGACTGGGGTATGCAGACACCTTGACAGAATGAATAGTGTGTGGCACATAGATTCCCCATTGCTATGCCCACGTGTGCAGCTCCTGATGGCGGTGGCACAGGATTATATTTCTCATTGTTTCTGTACAGCATTGTGGGCTATTGCCCCGCCCCTTTTAAAGAGGGTCGCTGCCTAGCCGTGCCAACCCTCTGCAGTGTGTGCCTGCGGTTCCTCCTCATGGCAGACGCACTTATAAATAGACATGAGGGTGGTTCGGCATGAGTGCAGCTGAAGGCTGCGCAGGGACACTTTGGTGTGCGCTGTGGACACTGCGTCGTGCGCGGGGGGGGGGGCTGGGCAGCATGTAACCCAAGAGAAGTGGCAGCGGAGTGTCCTGCAGGCAGTGATTGTGCTTTGTTGGAGGTAGTGTGGTGCTTAGCTAAGGTATGCATTGCTAATGAGGGCTTTTCAGAAGTAAAAGTTGTTGGGAGGGGGGGGCCACTCTTGCCGCTATTGTGGCTTAATAGTGGGACCTGGGAACTTGAGATGCAGCCCAACATGTAGCCCCTCGCCTGCCCTATCAGTTGCTGTGTCGTTCCCATCACTTTCTTGAATTGCCCAGATTTTCACAAATGGAAACCTTAGCGAGCATCGGCGATATACAAAAATGCTCGAGTCGCCCATTGACTTCAATGGGGTTCGTTACTCGAAACGAACCCTCGAGCATCGCGATAATTTCGTCCCGAGTAACGAGCACCCGAGCATTTTGGTGCTCGCTCATCTCTAATAAGGACTCATTGCTTCCATTTTATCCTTCAATATTATATGCACTTTTAGATATGTTCTTTGGGACAAAATCCTGATAAGGGTTTTCTATAGGCAACCAAAAGCAACTGAAAAAACTGAAAACTTATTAAGACAAGTAGAAGAGGTGTCAAACTACAATTAAGTAATTATTAAGGCGGACTTAAATTAAACCGATATAATATGGGAAGACGAAACCTGTAAATCTCATAAGGGAGATAGGTTTTTGAGAATACTTAAGGATAACCACCTTACCCAACTTGTGTGGGAGCCAACTCAAGGAAGGGCCAATCTGCACGTATTATTAACCAACAAACCCGGTAGGCGACTTTGTAATCCCACAGAGTGGTGACCAGGGGCCAGAGATGCCTACTTTTCTGGAGATTAATCAAGACAAGTCAGGAAATTGATGGTGCCCCCATCCAACTAACTCAAAGTTCTGCAAAGACCTAGTTTTGGCCTTTTATTGTGAAGTAACAAATAACATCTCCAGGTTGCAGGGAGGAGCCTTTTGGTTCGAGAGCACGATGAGCCCTGACCATTTTAATCTTTTGAGATACAGGCTTACCCTGATTGAGAGTGAAAATCACTTCAAGGTCAATGTGTAAATCCTCATCCCTAGTTTCCTTTTGGCAGGCCTCACACTTGGATATTTTTCTTGTTGCCTTGGTTTTCTGTCAGAGAAGTAGATTGCCCAGCTACTGTAGTTTGTAATTGCTCTAAAGCAGGCCTCTCCAAAATTAAAATCTGCGAACCTCTCAGGGCCTGAACTTAATGATAGTCACATGACTATGATTCACTGAAGGTGAAGGACTGTGTGCTTAGTCATGATACACTATGTTCCCATACTGTTGCCCTAAACTTTACTGCTAGCAGTTTGTAAAGTTTAGCGTAGCTGTGCCACTAGCGTGACAGTTTCCGGGGCACAAAGAATCCTCTGTCAAGCCCCATATTGTGCAGGCTTGTTCTAAAGTTTCCACTCAAGGTAATGTGCTGAGGGTCGCACCTCACATCTGAGATCTTCACACAGAATAACTCTTTTACCTTCAAGGTAAGCGCCTCAAAGTCATTCTTCATGGGAAGTTTTGCAATATTTAGTCACTCCAGCTAGGCGTGAGTTGATGTGAGGAAAGAGTCAGGACCTGAGATTCGGAGTTTTAGGGCCATGGAGTGTCACCTCAAATGAAGTGATGCAAAGATGGTGTACACCCAGCATTATACTCCTGAGTTGTAGGATAAGGGAAGGAGACTCTCTTTGGGAGTAGCGGAGGTGGAGAAGAGGAAGCTGGAATCCTAGCTAGCTGAGTGTGTTGTACTTTTGCAAGAGGAGCTGGTTGTGTAATGCACAAAGGCTGAAGGGACCTCCATAGTATCTGATTGCAGAGGCGGCAGGTTAAGTTGGAGATCTGGACATGGCAAACCACATTTTAAGGGGAGCATTTGGTCTATGATAGGGTCTTGCAATTTCACAACGTTAGATCCCCAGGTAAAGTTATTTGAAGGCATTCATGCTAGCAGGGAAGAGTCTGGGGATGAAGACTCTGTAACTGGGATAGGAAGGGCTCCCTGAGATAGGTTCCCAGAATCAGGTGGGGGAATTATTAGGAGTATGATCTTGTTGTTTTTCCCATCTTAAGTTTACATTTACCCATTTAACAAACTGTAGATAGCGCTGCTCAATCCTTGCAGCACGGGGGCTGGACTCCGAGGCTAGAAGCTCATTGTTCTGTAAATTCCAGTGCAGCAGGGCAGGCTGTTGTTTAGCATGTTATAAACAGTCAATGAAGACACAGGTGGAATTGCAGACTGCTAGTACAGTCTAAGAAACAATAAGGCCACCTGCACACGGGTGGGTTTTTGATGCAGAATCGGCGGCAGCCGTTCACACAAAATACTGTCCATAACATGCTATAGGGAATTAAGAGAGTTTCTTCTTGCGGAGAAAGAAATCGCAGCATGCTCTTCTTTTGCGCAGATTGAAGACAATGGAAGCCACCCGACCCACGGCCCTTCCGCAATTGACATTACGGAAAGATTGTGGATTCGGTATCATCACTAGACAATGACGCAGGAAAAGTAAGAGTTTAAAAAACAAAATCTGTACCACGCATGTGAGGCTGCGAGCTGTGCGGACCAACCGCAGTACAGATGAAGAGAAAAAAAGACAGGTACGCGCGGACGCCACTGCTGCCAGGGTCGGATTCTACTACAGGCTCTCGCATGCAGATCCAGCTCTGCTGTGTGCAGGCAGCCTAAAGCAGGTCTATTTTTTTTCTTTTCAGCAAATATATAAATACATATCAGGTCTCTATAACTGGATTGGCCACAGTGTGGCAGTAAAAGTCTATTCTGCCCACTGTAAGATAGAGTGAAATGCAAGCAGACATATAATTATATGTCTATTCTATAGCAGAGAGCCTTCCAAGTCCACCCGTCCAGCTGTAACCTGGTGGAGAGAGCTGCAGAGAAGCAGCTTGGTGTGGGTGTTTGTAGGGTGGGGCTCGCCTATAGTCGCTGTCTACCTACAGCGGAGCTTTTTATGGCCGCTACTACAGATGATGGTGCTGTGAGAGTCCTTCCACCATGTTAAGATGGATTATGGGATGTCCCTGCACCTAGTTGGTGGCTGATGGCCTCCGGCAGGCAGCAGGACAAAAGTGGGGACTGCTGCACCAGGACACTGTAGAAATCGAGGCCGGGGATGTAGAGTCTGGCAAACCACAACAGGCCCCAGGGAGCCATGGGCTTCAGATGCAGCATAGCAGCCCGAGAGACCCGCTCAAACTACTACTGGAGAGGCAAGGGAGACAGCATAGTGGGTCCGGAGGTTGCCAAGAAGCAAGAGACCACTGGATGGCGGAGGATTAGGTGTTGTTCAGCCGGTGCTCCAACACCTTGCGTCTTGCCATGCTGAAGGTCAGGCCACACCGTTTTTCAATACTTACAGTGGGAACTTTTCTAATAAATATTCAAGATTTTTCCATTTGATTTTCAAGTGCATTCTGTCTATTCTTTACATTCTACTCTTTCTGAAGTCCTTGACAGTGGGATTTCTGGATACTGTAACATATCTTGACCTTTATAGGGTGTGCTACTATCCACATTGCATATTTAAAGGGGCGTTAGCTTTTCAGACAATTTATGCTCATGTAATATCCTCTGTGTGTCACTCTTGAAATATACGTTCATTAAAATTGTTGTTGTTTCTCTGCACCCTCATTGCATGCCCTTCAAGCTATATGCTCCAGCCGTAAAATAAAGTGGTTGGAATACCTCCATCAGTCCTCCGTTCTACAGGCCAACTCTGAGACCTATCAGCTACAATCCCCCCCAACCCCAATGGAAGACCTACTATTGAGGAAGGAACCTCCCACCAGGGCCCTATCAAAGATCTATAACATTCTCCTGACTCAGATTACTTCAGGATATCCTTTCTTCACTGGATTCTGGGAAAGGGAGATGTCTATCACAATCTCTGACATCAATTTGGACAAAGCATTTATATTCTCCCATAAACTAGCAATAGCTTGCACAGTGCAGGAAAAGAACTACAAGCTGCTCACTAGGTGGTATAGATGTCCAGACCTCATCCATCGCATTTATCCGTCTGTATCAGACTCCTGCTGGCACTGTGGATCTGGGCCAGGAACCATGTTTCACATCTGGTGGGAATGCCCGACTATTCGAATCTTCTGGAATTCCATTTTCCAGTTATATGAGCAAACCACAAATACATCAGTAGAGGCTTCCCCCCAACTAGCACTACTCTCCATCATCCCTGGTCCTTTCACCAAGATAAAAAAGGGCCTATTGTGACACTTCCTCACAGCAGCATGCTCCACAATCCCCGGTCACTGGAGAACCTCTCATCCTCCGACTAAGTTGGAGTTTATACAAGAGCTGAACCATATAATGCACATGGAGGAGATGGTGGCCAAGAGTTCTCCCAACCTACACACAAACATGAGCTCATGGTTGGCATGGACTGCCCAATTTTTCCTTCTCTTCTTTCTTCCTCCTCTCTCTCTCTTTCTCTTCTTATTCCCTAGCTTTTCTCTATGCTTCTTTTCTATTATCCAACTGCCGTTAGTACGCTCTGAAGTTGCTACGATACTAGGTTCTCTCCACTGTAAAGTGATAATCCACTAAAGTGTTTATGCATGATAAATAACTTCACGATGAGCAATTTGCTCCAACAAAGAGACTCCTAGCATAAAAGATAACTCTACAGCCTGTTACCAAAGAAATGGCTGGGAACCCTAGACACGCTGTTATAGTATTGGAAGGACTATGAGAAGTGCTGGAAAAAGTTACAAAGAACTATTTGGTACAATTCTTGCCGTGGAATTCAAGGCCATGCCTTCAAAATATAGAACTGTACTTCTGTTTACCTTTTGTGTGTTATATTTAAAATTTAATAAACAGATTAAACATGAAAATGTTGTTTTAAAATTGTAAATTAGGTGTGAATGGCCACTAGAGGTCTCTCTTTCAGTTCCTATGCAACCAACTGCCTGTATTGAGCTTCTGTAGTTACTATGATGCTGGGACATTTTTCTTAGTTGTGAAAGAGGGGTTATCTTTAGAAGTCTGATAGATCTGTTTACACAGTGTCTACAATCTCCACATTCACTGTCTCTGCTGTCACAACATTACATTTGGTTTACAACCGTTTGGTCAGAATGTTTCTGAATTTATAACTCATATAATTGTCCTGGGAAAGCAGAGGGGTTGGCATTAAGATACTGCCTCCCTGCTGATTGAACCAGCAGTAGTGCAATGCAGAATTGAATGTGAGAGAAAGGAAGTACAGTACAGTGAACTACTGGCAGAATGCTAGGCCTGTGACATGCCTCCTGCCTGAAAGTGGATTGCAAACAGCAGGACAGCAGAAAAATGGAAAATACTACCTGAAAATATGAACAGAAAAACGTGAAGTGGTGCAATAAGCAGCAAATGAGTGGGTAAAACCTGTTATAGTTTAGAAAACTTGTTGATAACGCAGGTACACTTTAAATGCCACTTTCAGCATTGAGAGCAGTGTCTAAATGGTAATGGCTATTCTCTCAGTTATCTTGGATCATGGCAGGTGTGGCTGGGTGACCTGACATACACCCTGTATGGAGTGGGCTTTGGCTCCCAATGTACATGTATGTCAAATGTTGCTATGGGGTTAAAGCCATTTTTCAATTGCATAATTGGATTCCCATCCTATATTGTTACGTTCCCACCAATCCTTAGGGGCTGCAGTGCTAATTCTTCCTGCACAGAGATGCTCCTAGTGGCCTGACTGGTGGAGAAGTCATGGTTGCAAAGTGGGAAACAAAGTTGTATAACATGCTCTTGCTGTCCTCTTTTTAAAAGAAAACTCTCTTCTTGCTTTCTTTCTAAGGTCGTATTCACACGGGCAAGAAAATCATGCACATTTTGTGCATTGCAAGATGCACAAAACTCGCACAGAAATAGACCCCATTGTTTTCAATGGATCTACTTACATGTCCAATTTTCTCTCACAGCGATGCTGCAAGATAGAAAAATCACGGCATGTTCTATTTTTTTGTGATTTAGCAGCAACTCACCCATTATTTTCTATAGGTGAGTTAAAAATCACATCGCACTCGCATGCACATGTGAGCTTCATAAAGTGGGTCAGAAATGCTATCTCTACTCCTTAGGGAGAGAACCTAGATGGTGAGTGAGTGAGAAGACTTAAAAGGCCATTCACGCTCCTATGGGTAATTTATGCAAATAAGGGAGCTGGAACAATACTTCTGCAGCGCCACCTATTGGAAGGCAGCATTCCTTCAAGTCAATGTTATACTCTTTATACAAGCCTATACCATGACCAGGAATTGAAAGCAAAGCCAGAATCAATGCACAGACTGCTGTTTCGGGGTGTTTGCTCCTCATCAGTGTGATGCAATGTTTAAAATTTTCCTAGTGAAAAACCATGCAATTTTCACGTGTGAAAATGGCACGTTTAGTGATATGGAGTGATTTTCTTGTAATGAAAAGTACAAGTGCAGTATCGGACCGATATTGTGCTCACCTGCATAAAAACAGCCTAAGGCCTCATGTCCACGGGGAAATCAGGCCCACTACGGATTCTCCATGGAGAATCTGCAGCGGGTCCCTCCTGCCCCGCGGACATGAGCGCTTAAAATAGGAATTTAAAAGAATTAACTCACCCGCAGCGGGCCAGGAGGGTCTTCTCTTCCTCACGGCCGGATCTTCTTTTTCGGCCGGCGGATTAACTCAGCACGCCGGGCACATCCGCCGAGCCGAAGCAAGAAAGATCCGGCCGTGAGGAAGAGAAGACCCTCCTGGCCCGCTGCGGGTAAGTTTATTCTTATTTTAGGTCTCCCGCGGATCTGGACGGCTTCCATAGGCCCTTAATAGAAGCCTGCGGGAGCCGTCCCCGCGGGAGACCCGCATGAAAATGGAGCATGGTCCAGATTTTTTCATGCTCCATTTTTTTTAAAATCACTTTTATTGACCATCCGCGGGTATTTATCTACCCGCGCATGGTCAATGCATCCCTATGGGGTGCGGATCCACGGGCAGGAGAAGAGTTAAAATCCGCTGCGGATTTTAATTCTTCTTTTGCCCGTGGACATGAGGCCTAAGGGCTTATTTACATGAGCATATATCGGCCGACGTTTTCATGGCCGGCCAATATACGCTTACATCTGAGCAGTTCCCCCCTTCCCTCCCTTCACTGGCTCTCTGCCTCTCTCCTCCACTCTGGAGTTTGCAATGGGAGGGGGCGAAGATAAGCTTCGCTCTGTCCCGCCCACTCCCATTGCTGGCTGTGGGGAGGGGGCGGGAATATAGCTCCGCCCCCATCCCAACCACTCCCATTGCAAACAGCCTGAGGGGAGGAAAGAGGCAGAGAGCCAGTGAGGGGGAGGGAAGGGGGGACTGTTTAGATGGAAGCGTATATCATCCACAAACTATGGAGAAATTCTGCAGCATAAATTGAACCCTGCTGTGCATCTTAAATCTGCAGCATGTCAATTTATGCTGTGGTTTTTCAATGCAAACTTCACATCCTTAAATAACAGGGTGAAATCCACAGCATATCTGTACCATTTGATGTGGATCTGCTTGGGATTTTCTGCGGCAGAGTATCTGCAACATTTGAGCATGCCCTTAAAGGGGTTTCCCACAACCTACAATTGCTTCACAGCCACTCTGTACTTCCTGGTTGCTGCTGACCAGGACATGTGACTGCTGCAGCCAATCACTGGCTATAGAAGGTCACTGTTGTGGTCAGTGATTGGCTGCAGCAGTCACATGTCCTGGTCAGCAGCAACCACGAAGTATAGAGTGGTTGCGAAGCAATTTTAGGTTGTGGTAAAAAAGCTTTAAAGGGAAGCTGTCAGGTATTCCATGCTGCCCCCATTGAGTATATGGCAATTCCAACAGTCTGACACTTATTAGGCAATTTTGTGAAGTTTTCTTGCATTTACACAGGCAAGGGGCTTCCACAGCTTCCTCTGCCCACCTACCATGATTTACATTTGTTTCAGGATGCAGTGTAATAACCAGAAGAATGGCAGGTCTGGACATATTCATGAGATATGTTTCGCTCTGCCCACCCACCATAATTGATATTTTTTTGGCTAACACACAGTACACTGAGGAAAATGTCAATCACGGTGGATGGGGTGAATGGCACCTCATGAAAACGCTAGGCCGACTTCAAGCCAGGCGCCACATAAAACCAGACCTCTGTCATGCAGTGAGCTGTCACTTGACTGGGTGCGAGAAAACCACCCAACCTTGCCCCATAAGTGGCAGACCGCTGGAATCAGTGTGCCTGTCACTATTTTATGCTGCCCTAAACGAAAACAGTAAAAATACCTGACAGTATCCCTTTAAAGAGGATCTGTCATGTCATGGCCTACTGTCAATCAAATCTGATGCCAATAGATAGTGCATTATGGGGACCGCCCACACATTCACAGCACTGGGAGTTGAATCTAAATACAGTCCATACGTAGGATTTGGGAGAAAAGAAGCACGGTGATGGGGTCAGTGGGGCCTTGGCTGCAAAGCTATGCAAGATGCCCCCCTTGCATGAGACAGGTCTTCATTAAAAAGTTTTCACCTTAGGAATCTCTCCCACAAACTCAATTTTAGCAAATGTTATTCATTGTATAATGAAAAGTTCTACAATTTTCCAAAATCTATTCAGCAGAGATCTTGCTATCCATGAGGGATGGATACAGAAAGGTGTATTGGAAGACTGCAGAATTTTTCATTATGCAAAGAATAACATTTATATGCTGAAAATGTAATACTTTAAATAAAGCCAGATGTTCCAGCTGCACGTAATGAAGAACCCAACCAACCTATAAACACATTAACATGTAGTCATAGAATGTATGCCCCATTATGTAGGCCCCATTCAAACAGCCATAACCAGGAGTGGGTCCAAGATACAGAAGAGATGCAAATCTTTCCATTATACGTTTTCACTGTAACTTCCATACCTGGTCTTGGCTTCCAAATATTGCCATCTGAAAGGGCTTAAGAGTATTAATTTCCCTGAAGCCAAGGATGCCATGCATGTTAAATTTATATTCACATCTTTGTTCAGGTTTTCATATTCCTGTTGCATTATGGGAGCAGTAAAACGGATTTGTCTTGTCATGGAATCAAATGGTGCCAAACAGACCCATTGACTATAACGGAGTCTGTCCAGTATCTTCCCAGACCAAATAGAGCAGCACGTGGCACTATTTTGCTGGGGAGTTCATGTTGGATCTGTGCTGGAAGTTCGGAATGAAGCCTCCAACATAGATGTAAATGTCACCTGTTATCACACATTACATATCAGCTCTTTCCACTGTCATTTTCATCAGAATGTGGTAGAAGCTAGATGGTGTAGGAAATTAAATGAGCTCCATCTGTTACTGAAAATATCTTTAATGAATGGCTGAATATAATTAGCACCATAACCATTCCTTACAGTATATGTTAAATACCTTAATGTATATGTTCCCTGGTTATGCACCATGTAAAGCTCTTGGACAAACCATCAGTGAAACCAACAGTCAATTCATATATGGTAAAACCGCCAAGCATGGCATCGTTAGTCTGAAAATCATACTGCTGCAAAGTACTCTTCTTATTTCTTCATTAATCAAATGGGTTTTGCCAAGTTATACAGTTATCCACAGAACAGGGGATAACTTCATGATGGATGGGCTACAACTGCTGGCACTCCATCTGATCGCGAGCATGGGGATCCAGCAGGTCCCCGTCTGAATGGAACGGAGGTCGCACATGTGTGGTGCCGCTTTGTTCATTTCAGCGGTTGTGTCAGAGATTGCCACCCGCTTGTACTTGGAAATTTCCAATGCTCTCATTGAGTGGCAATGCGCATGTACAACCTGTGTTCCATTCATGCAAGGACCCCTGTCCTTCGCATCAGTTTGTATCCCAGTGATCGGACCCCCATGCTTATAAAGCCATCCTATGTTCTGTGGATAGTTTTATAACCCAGCACAAGCCCTTTAAATTATTCACTGAATGGCTAAGGACATATAGATATATGCACATTCCAGTTCCATGCAAACTAATAGAGAGCGCAATAGTCCCTGATATAGCAACTTGTTACAACATACGCCAGTGTCAGTGTGATAGGATTATTTTGTTTAAGCAATAAGTCTACACAGATGTAAGGCCGAGGCCAGGAGTGGTGGAGAACTGCTGCATACTCTGAATACTATGCAAATTTTCCTGCTGCGTGTTGATGGAATATTAAAAACCTAATCCACATGCATTATACTGAAAATCTGTGTCAGACCTGCCACATCAGAGCTTGACCTACGACCAGTTTTAAATGAGCATAATACGGGTGGACCTGTAAAGCCGCAAGTCCTGACCCAACCGCGGCTCTAAAGGCTGGTTATACAATCATGTACTGGCTGTGGGATTTCTCTGCATTAAGTTCATCCCAATGTTAATGAATGGGCATTGTAAAACCCTATTCAGCATCAGTGGGAAAGAAATCAGCTGTGGATTCAAGTCATGGTATGGATTTTCGAATCCACAGCATGCTCCATTTGTTGTGGACATTTCAGTGCAGATTTAATAAATCTCAATGTAATGAGTGGAATCTGTTATGCGAGTTGCATCCGGCTTCACATCGGACAGTACGATATTCATGGACATTGTGTGTTCACAGAGATTGCATGTCTGTGAAAACGGATGGGTATAGGATATGCCATGAGTTTTTTGGGCAACCCATTGCTCCGTGTGAGAAATCGCGTATGTGGAGAGCCGTATACACTATAATGGGGCTGTGTGCTGTCCATGGAATACAACCATGTGCCTGTGGTAGTACTTGCAAAAACAGCTACTTGAATGTTAGATACCCTAAAGAGTCGGTCTGAAGTTATGTAAAACATAGTATATTTATAACATATATACTGTCTTAAAAACAAGCAGGATTCCAAGCTGAGGCTGTCCAGCTGTTGCAGAACTACAACTCCCAGGCTGTTAGGGCACGACTGGAGTCAATAGCTTTGTAATAACAAAACAGCTATCTATTCTGGGGTGTCCTTTGCCGGCCTATATACACTACCATCTGGGGCGTAAAAGCTTGTGAACGGGCGTACAAATCTAAAGTTTGTGCGCCCGTTCACACTGCATGGGTCCCAGCGCATATACGACGAGGCTGCCATACCTTTGAGCCTTCCCCTTCCCTCCCCCTTGCCGGCTCACCTCTTTTCTCCTCCCCTGATTGGCTGATTCCAATTGGAGGGGTCGGGACAGAGACGGAGCTAAGCGCTACCCTGTTCCACCTCCTCCTATTGCTGGCTGCGGACAAGGGATGGGACGAGGGTGGAGCTCTGCACCCGTCCCGCCCCCTCCCATTGGAACCAGCCAGAGGGGAGGAGAGAATAGGGAGGAAGTTTAGCAGTCACGCTGAAGTATGTTGTAAACTGTATCCACACAAGGTCTTTATGACAACACCACAGCTGACAAAAGTCAGAAATGTCAAAACCAGATTCTCTTCACCTTTTTGAAACTTCAGATGAGTATATCTTGGCATTGAAATAAGGTACAAAAAAAATAATGTACAGAAATATTCTTCTGATAGGCATCCTTAAAGAAGCAAGTAATTGAATTGTGCCCTAAACAATTGTACTTACTTTGTGTACTGATAGTTTGTCCTGTGTACACTGCATGGTGTGTGTACGCTCTCCCAGGCATACAGCAATTCCCAAAAAGAGACAAATGAGAAATCTGTTGCATTGGACTGAGAACTCTTCTCTATGGTCAGTCATCTACTACATATGATCCATGTGGGCAGCCACTTTTCTTCATGCCAATACAAGCAAAGTGGCTCTTTGGCACTAAATAAACTTATGCACTAAACTTTTAAACCTTTTTTTTCATAAATCAATATGACAAGCAAATGAAAGAAACTTTGTAATATCTTATTTTAGAAAAATGCTTCTTTCTCCACTTATGAGCCACTAAACTAAAGTTGTTACAGGGACAGATCAGATTACAGCTGCCGCTCATACCATAGAAGTAAATGTGTCTCTTTCTGTTTGTCTTTCTGCAACAACTCCCCCTTCCTCTTCCTCTCCATAGACTTCTATGGGCTGCAGCTGTAATCTGATCTGTTTGTGTGCAGACATCTGTGTACTGATCTTATTGGTACATTCAGAGTGAATCATCAGTGCAGAAGGAGGGGAAGAAAAGGCTCATAGGCAGAGAAAGAAGAACTTTTTTTTAAATAAAAAACACGGGTGAGTCAAAAAATATCCGCACTTTAGCTGTAGAATTTATTTTAATCAGCTTTCAGAAAAGACGAATACGTAACTTTTCAACATAATCTCTCTGCTTTTCAATATACTTTGTCCATCTATCAACAAACTTTCATATTCCCACATTAAAAGATGTTTTAGGCTAACTTTACACTGTCGAATGCAATATGGGGCTGAGAATCATGGCCCCACATCGTGCTCCTCACCATGTGAATTTCTCGCAGATGCAAGGCGTTTTCACGCCAAAACAGCCTCGCATCACTTCAGGGCTGTAGCGATCCTCCACTGCAGCTGACAGCCACAGCGGAGGATCACAGAGTTTCTCCCATTGTTTGCAATGGTAGACCTCACACCGCGTACACCTAGCATGTGGTGCGATGCTGCTGCCGGCTCCATTGTGAACAATGGGCACTGCAATGCAAGAGTACGCAGAAGATAGGACATGCTGCGATTTGTTTCCTGCGTCACATCACATCGAGGTGCCATGCAGGAAAATATAGCTCATGTGTATGATCCAATTCAAAAGAATAGGGTTCATATTTGTGCGAGATTTGTGCATCTCGCAACGCACAAATCTTGCACCATTTTCTCGCCCGTGTGAAGGCAGCCTCAGACTGAGCTGCAAGTAACGAATGCACCGCTGTCTTTATCAGACGTGAATCTTTGTCCTCTTAAGCTTCTTTCAGCGAACCAAACAGGTAATAGTCTGATGAAGCAACATCAAGACTATAGGGAGGATGCTTTAACACCTCAAAACAAAGTTTTTGGAGAATGTCAACAGTATGGGCAACAATGTGCAGACATGTATTGTCATGCAACAACACAACACCCTTGGATAGCAGTCCCCTGCATTCTGTTTAAATGTTAGGCTTCAGCTCTTCTGTGAGCATCTCACTGTAGTGAGAACTGTTGATTGTTGAACCTTTTTCCTGATAATGTTCCAGTACTGGCCCTTGAAAAATCACAAAAAACACATGCTCTTGTTTCATGCAAATCACAAGTGGGGCAGCCAGTTTTTCTTGCACTTTAGTCACAAATTAACTGACGTAGCACATTTAAACCTGCATTGCAGTGACTGGCGAGACAGTGACCTACATCGGAATGCGTTGATAAAACAGTGTGGCCAACAGAAGTTTTAATATAAGTGAAGTGCAAATTATTTTTAACTCACCCTCTTACAAAGCTTCTTCGCTAGTCACAATGAGTTATGAAAAGTTTACCTACTGTTGCTGCTGTTACCAGGCCAACAACACATGGCATGGACATAATGGGCAATTTTACTTAGGGCCCAAATCTTAAGTCTGGCAGTGAGGAATACAAGAGCCAATCACATGACAAGGAATACTTTTAAAGGGAACCTATCACCTTGGAACAGCACCATAAATACGTTATGGTGCTGTTCGTGGAGGTGACGACGACCTGCTGGTGTATTTTTCATACTCCCTCACGGTGTAGTCTGCACGCGGTCTGAAAATGTGACTGTTTTCAGACGGCTGTGTGTGTATTCTTCCATTTATTAAGCTAGCTAGGCTTATCATGAGGTGTGCACACACATGTTCATACAAGTATATGCAAACTTCATGTACCCATTGCTTATTTAAGGTGGCAATAACCCATACAAAGGCTGCCCTGTCATATTCAGCATGGGCCAGTACAAAATAATGTGCATTCATTTATTTTGCCATATGCTGTTTGTGCCCAGGAACAAGCCAAGCCATTACATGTGCTCTTCATGCCAATGTGTGTTGCTTTGATTGACCGCTACCAAGGTGAAACAAAAAGTTACAGTGCAAAGTGATGTTCCAATTCTATGAAAGAAAGCACTTTTGTAAATTTTGTCAAACAAATTTGCATAGTTAAGGGTAGTCCTGAGTTCTCTATATCTACAGCAGAGCTGCTGATCTGTTCCAATAAATATCTACATTACAGAATTCCCTTTTTTCATTAAGGTGGCGCTGTTTCTTCTCCAGCTTCCAATATTACCTTCATGGGTGCTTTGTTAGAACAATTAAGACGAGCACTAGAATTTGCCATTGATAGTGCATGTTCTAAAAATCTGCATTTTCCCTTCAAAGCTCTACAAAAAAAAATCTTTCTCTGGAACTTTCCTTCCACGAGTTTCAGGTAAGTGATATTTAAAAAAAGGTTCACCCTTGAGAACAATCAGCATTGTCGCCATGTATCCAGAGACATATCTGCGCATATTTAAGTGGAGTAATTCTTACAGCTACATTGTAATCCTGCTGTTCAGGACCAACATCCACCCACTGGTGGCCTGAATAGATTGCAATGATTTTCCGCTTCCACTTTTTCTTGTTGGGTTCCTTAACACGGATGTAAATACCAGAACCACTAGAGCCAGGTTCTGCATCACAGTACTGATAAAAGAGTTCATTAGATTCCACTGACACACTGCAAAAACGGTAGACTAACTGTCCTGGTCTGTCATTGTCAAATCCAGAGAAGTGCACTCTACTGCCAGGCATCTTATTGATCTCAGGACTTGTTCCAAGCTCCATGTAGTTCTTTTTCTGTGAGCGCTTTAGTTCCAGAACTGCATAATCATAGTCCAGGCTCATGTTTTTTGATACTTCCTTAAACCAGCCTTTAGGGATCTGTATGGCTTTCACTCTTGTCCACTGGAAGGAAGGCTTTCCAGCCTGTGTTCTTTCTTTGTCTTCTGCTGCTGCCCTTTTTTGTACGGATTTTCTCTGTTTTCTTTTACCCCCCTTTGTTGTACCATCTTCATCTGTAGGTGTGCTTTCTCTGTTTTTCTTGGCACCCTTACGTCTTCTGCCTCCCCTTTTTGTTCTGATTTTAAGGATTCCAACTCGCAGCTTTTTGGTATTCTTGATGTAATCTGTGCCATCATGTATGCAATGGGCTGCTGTTAACACATGTTTGGGTGAAATAAGAATGCCACTGCAGCCAGAAGACAGCTTAACTGCAGTACTAAAAGGATAGTTGGTCATGAAATGCTTGTCAGATATGCTGAACCTACTGTCAGTACCATAAACCTGCCTCTTTTTTCGCAAGGTTTGTTTTACTGATCGACTGGTTTGATTAAACCTGACAGGCAGTTGAAACTTTACTTTCGTCATGATCCGTGTACCATTGTCAAACATTGTCTCATAGGAAAGGTAGTTTTCCAGGTCATCTTGACTTGGTGGTGGTAAGTTCTTCTGACATTCAATCCCGCAGGTTCCATGAAGTTCCTGTACTGGTTCTGCTTGAAACGTTGGACTACTGAGCTGGACAACATCTGAATTAACAATGTGAGGTATTGCTTTGATCTGCCAACCGTAGTCCTCTTGACTATCATCATCTGCCTTGCTGATACTTGGCATTAGAGTAGAGAGCAGGAGGAGTACAAGATGTAAGTGATGCATTCTGCCCAATTGTCTTGGCCTGGAAAAATAAATAATACGTCAAAAGTAATCATTTACAGAATATACTAAGGCTGCTTTCACATCAGCGGCAGGGATTCAGTCTTCCTTTCGGGTAGCAGATAAGGGGAATCCCCTGGTTGAATCGGTCCGTCTTATGACAGAACCCAACAGCGCCGAACAGACCCCATTGACTATTATGGGGTCCATTTGGTTTTCGCTCAGCTGCCCATCATTTTATTATAAGAAAAAGCGCTGCATGCAGCTTTATTGCTTCTGCTATTTTGTACCGGATCTGCAACAGAACTTCCGAATGGAAGTTCCAGCGCAGAATATAATGTTCTTTAACATGACTTATGGTAACATTTATTTTGAATACACAGAAATATTATGCTATCCAGTAGATATGCTCATTTTCTAATGCCCTCTGCATGATTACTATTGTATGCTTATTAGTAAACACACCATAGATACATGTAGCACATATACTGTTAGTTATAATAACATATATACCAGAGAAGTCACACTGTAAATCAGTGTAAAAGTCATACATGCTTAATACTCGAAAATTCTGAAGGTGAAGGGTTGACCTTATGGAACCGTCTGCACACTCCATTAGATGGGGTTACATGCACCCAGTTAAGTGAAGTGCAGATTTCTTTATAGCAGTACTCCATTACGTGCACAACTTAAGTATCTAGCAATGGAAAATCGTGTCATATATACCCAATCATACAAAGTCCAAACCATTAAATTCTAGCCTTAAACTTCATAGGAATGAAATGGGTCTCGTTAAATCTAATCTCATGTTTTAATAAGTGGTTTTAGGTCTCTATGCAAATATATGTATCAAAGCATATAATGGCAAACTACCGGCAATGGCACCTACATGATTTTTTACCAAAACGTGATCACAAGTCAACAGGACTTTGATCCACAATGAGTCACACAAGGCAGTGTCTGTCTTTGTGTAGATCATGCTTGTGACTTGAATCTAAGTAATGTTAGCCAGACCTGGTGAAATATTCCAGACTTGTCTCACTTACATGTAAATACCAAGTATTTCCCTCCCAGGTTGTCAGAGATATCATCTATCACTGGCTTTCTTCATTATTGTAATATGCATGAACTATAAAATTAAATATGATTATCGTTGCATGTAATTTAAGTAAAAGAAGAATACAATTGTAGCAAAGAAAATACGGTGTCACCTAATATGAATTAAGGAACTATATGCCTATATGAAGGGATGTGCACACTGCTGTAGTGCACTTCCACAAGTACATACATTGTACTGTAGCCCAGCTAGCCATAGTTGAAGATTTCTAACTAAAAACAGGGGATATTGGAATATTCTGAAGATAAAGGTCTCATGTTCCTCATAGCGCTTGTGTCTTGTTATCTACTTTGGATGCATGGAGTAAAAAGCCCATATATTCTTCCTTTTTACACTGCTGAAGAATAGTGTTAGTGCCTATATGAGCAATGGTCTTTCTCAGTGTGTAATGCTCACTACATCCAGTAGGTGGCAGGAAAGAATAAGAAAGGGAACAGGTAACTTGGCACAAGTTTTCAGTACAGTATATCAATACCATGAACTTGATTCATAAACAGCTCTAATTAATTATCCCCCCCCCCCCCTGAACATTTTCCTTAGTCCAAGAGGAGTACTTTAGGTCCACTCTACCAGCCACGTAAATAGTCCTCAGCGGACTATCATCTTTCAGACTACTTCAAAATTAGCAAAATGTATCTGGGTATACAAAATCATAAGTATTGCATATCAGTACAATCAGTAGATTCACGAACTAAGCCTATATTAGTTAGGGCCAAAAGTAGGGACTAAAAGAGACACTTGATTACTGTCTAATGATCTCCTGTCTACTAAGGGGTGCAAACAGAAAGAGACAATGGTGAATTTGCTGGATCTCTACCAGTGTTCTAGTTTAGCAGTCACTGGTCATTCTATGTATTCTCTATTCTGTATATATATATATATATATATATATATATATATATATATATATATATATATATCATTACTGTATTACACATTTTATCTGTATGTTGGAGCCCTAAAATAAAACTTTGCCTGCCCCTCCTAGTCTTGACTAAGCCCCCAGTGTACAATTCTGATTTAATATGTTGCAGAGCCTTTTCCAGGGAGGATTTATGATTTAATTCCAGCAATTAGTAGGGAGAGGATAAGAAATAGAGAAATTAATATGGCAACCACATTTTTGGGTCGTATCCTAAAACTACAAGACTGATTTGTTTCCAGCTCATTGATTACAGAATACAGGACTCCAATAATATAATGCATTTACAGCAGACATGTGGTAAGAAAAGCAGTGCTGAGCTACTTTGTTCTGCACATATTGTACTTGTGTTCCCACAGCCAAGCTTTCAATAATAATAATAATAATACATTTAGTGCAATGCTCAGCAAATTGTAATCAGTATCATGCTGTAACTTCTATATCACAAAGGTCCCACATATAGTTCTATATAGACATGTCCAGATGTAGACACATACACAGCATATAGACTGCTGTAGTGTGTCTGGATTTTGTTTGCAGATTTCCTGCAAAGTCTGCTCCAAGATAAACTGTAATCTGTCATATTAGCATCCTTCAGTTATTCAGCAAGGGGCTCAGGACATCACACTCCATTCAAACTTGTATTTTGCACTCAGGTGACCTCATATATGTAAAATGGGACAGGTGAGATGATATGGCAACATTCAGATATGTTGGTCAAGTCTTACCTAGTGATGAATAGGTGAACTCCAGACATTAGGCAAGCAGCTCCTCATTCCCACTCTCTGCTGACACTGAGGTCCAATTTTGGAGGTAGTAGCAGTATTCAGTGCACCTCCAGCCCATGCAGAAGAGGGGAGGGACATACAATGCACTGGGCAAGAGGAGGGCAGGCAGAAAGTGGGGGCTTGGGAGGAACAGGGCAGTGCTGAGCCTCCTCTCTCAGGATACAAGGAGACATTTGAGGATAAGGCACTTCTAGGAGGTGAAATGAAGGTACCAGCGAAGTGCACAGCCCTCTTTATAACTGGATTGTGCACTGGTCCTTGCTGCAGGCAGGGGGCGCTGGAGAGCACTAATCTTATGTAAGCAGAATTTGATCTGGAGATTCAGATGTTGAGTTCTCTCATCAGGGATCATGCACATTACTAGATTGCTCATCTTCATATTCCAGCTGATTTAGCACACCGATTGTCTGGTATTAATGAGGCCAGCCATGATGTTTTCCTCGGGATCCTAGTTCTTAGAGGAAGGTATACATAACCAGTATAATATAATTTAGGAAATCGTAGTTGGGCCGGTTTATTATCTGCGATAGAAACTTCTGTCACAGATCCGCCTCAGAATACACAAGGAAAAAGCGCTGCATGGAGTGTTTTTTTTCCGTCCAAAAGCCAGGCAGCTGGCTGGAATGTGGATGGACACCATTCTAGTCAATGGGATCCGCCCGGCGCTGTTCAGTTCTGTCCAGAGACAGAGTTGTTCAGCCGCGAGGATTCCCTTGTCCTGCTCCCAGAATAAAGCAGGAAAGCAGAACCCCGATTGCAGATGTGAAACCACCCTAAATGCGATTGAGTATGAATGTAAACAGAAACATAATGTCAAAGCAATGTTATCATTTTAAAGATCTTGCAACTACTTGACAATATCTGTATTGTGCAACAGAAGAGCAAGGCAGCACAACCCCAGATGAAGTGTGAATATGGTGGTCAGCTGAAAGCCACATGGTCACTAGCTTTGTATTTTATAGAAAATTTAAAGAAAAGCGAAAACCTGCAAATAATAATGCAAACAATGTAAAATTTTTATTGTGCAACTCAAGAAAATGCAATGTTTTTGGGTCACCGACCCTTTTTCAAGCTAAATTTGTTCCCCATGACATATATTCTTGCCCACTCCCAATTGGGATATTTTTTCACAGCCTATACCATGACGCTTCTAGATTTAGGTTGAGAAAGGGTCACTGACCCGAAACGTTGCATTTTCTGAAGTTGCACAATAAAAAATTTAATTTTTTGCATTACTATTTGTGGGTGCTTGCTTTTTCTATTTTCTAATCATTAATTTAATTGTCTTGTGTCACTGATGGGAGACACTCATGGTCACCCTGTACCAGCAGCTCAAACACAACATTTTTAAAGTCAATACATTGTGTCCCCTCCTCAGATATGACAGATGCTCTTCAGTACATTAAATAGAAAGTTCCAAGAACTAACATTTCTGTCGCATCAGAAAGACATGTTATATACTGCATGTGTCTGAAAACTGGGACCCCACAATTCTTGAGAAGGTTTAATTGCAAATGGTACGTTAAAAATCCCGTTTTGTAGCTTGCACTGTACAAGCTATGTATTCTGCTCCTCTCTTCAATTAACTGCAGGACACAGGATGTTATCAGAGTGCCGGTCATGTGACCTGGAGGCCAGGAGAAAGGTGCAAAATACATAGCCTGGACAGAATGAGCTACAGAAGTGGATTCTTGACAGCAAAGGTCAGCTATAATATGATGGACTTCTCAAAAATAAACCTGCTTCATTAGTGGAGGAAGAACTCCAACATAAAGGGACATCAGAGGTGGTCTTCATTCCTGAATCCCCACTGCTTTGACACTTATGACAAGCCTGACTGACATAAATGTTCTGGAAATAAGGGAAATGGAATAAATCCTCCACAGTGCCACCTATTGGAAGGCAGCATTCCTTCAAGCCAAAGTCAGACTTTTTATACAAGCCTTGTAACAATGACCAGGAATAAATACAAGGCTTGTATAAAAAGTCTGACTTTGGCTTGAAGGAATGCTGCATTCCAATAGGTG
Source organism: Eleutherodactylus coqui (assembly GCF_035609145.1). NCBI lineage: Eukaryota > Metazoa > Chordata > Amphibia > Anura > Eleutherodactylidae > Eleutherodactylus > Eleutherodactylus coqui. Next base: position 192,894,151 of record NC_089837.1, on the reverse strand, counting down.
GCACAGTCCATATCTCCCCCGTGTATCGCAACTTTGCACTGTTATCTGCATGGATGTTACCACATCTTCTAGTTCCAGGACTCTTATTGCTGCTAAGCACCCAACTCCTTCACCAGCTCGTCCTACACTGAGAACATATTGCTGGGGGAACTGTTGGTGCTTAGCAGCAGGCGTGGTAGCGGGAACAAAAATATATGATAACCTATGTGCAGATAACAGCCCAGAATTGAAATGCGGGACAGGAGCCGTGCGTTGGAGGCCTTTTTCACAGGTGCTGTGCTACAATGGCAAGGGGGGCCTCTGGGCCCCTCTGGCTTAGGAGCTGGGCCGCAACTGTGGCCCCTATAGCTACGCCACTGGTAAGGTTTCTAACTACAGAGCATCTTATTTCTTTCCATGTTCATGTATTTCCATAACTAATGGCAGAATTTCCTACGATCTATTCTAGGTTTCTTTGGTTTTTCAAGGAATCACCAGTTTATCATACGAGAGTCAAGCATACGTTTCCAAACTCTGGTCTTGTTAAGTACAGGGTAATTACATTACTGTGACAGTGTTTCAAAGTATCTCCCTGGTATAAAGATCAAAGGTTATATGTTAACCTATTTTTCCTTGCTGTAAATTGTATGTCTCCCTGTAATTACACAGGAGACCATGCATGGTCCAGTGATCTCCACCCAAGTAGCATCTGTGCATAGAACAACACGAATACATTTATTACTAAACATCTACTCACTTTCCTTTCTGCAGCGTTCCAAGACATGAACATTTATTTATTTTTGTGATAAACCCACAAGTCTTTGATAATGTGCAGCACAGCAAGGGCATTCTACAAGAGAAGCTGGCTTGTAAATCCTTGGCATGCAAGACTTTTGGGCAATCACAATGGGGGCTATTCACCATCATCAAAAAAACAAGCAAAAGCAAGTTAAAACGTTCAAGCACTGATTAAATGCGTATGTGCAATACAGGCTCATACTAAAGAGTGCTGTAATAAGAGGGCACTCCAAGCAGGCACTTTTAAGAAACTTCATTGCTTATTAGCATTCTGATGAATTGAAATATCAGTCTGTGATTAAAACTGCCAAGATGATAATTCAAGGTGTGTGAGACTCCAGACCTCACCTGTTGTTTGATGTTGAGACTTAGGGCGCATTCAGACGACCGTATATTGGCTGGGTTTTCACGCCCAGCCGATATACGGCATCTCTCTCTGCAGGGGGAGGAGGCTGGAAGAGCTGGGAGCGGTGCTCTGAGCTCACGCCCCCTCTCTGCCTCCTCTCCACCTCCTCTCTGCCCCTCTGCACTATTTGCAATGAGAGGAGGCGGAACGGGGGCAGGGCTAAGCTTCTCCTCATTGAAAATAGTGCAGGGGGGTGGAGAGGAGGCAGAGAGTGGGCAGGAGCTCAGAGCACTGGTCCTGGCTCTTCCAGCCTCCTCCCCCTGCAGAGAGAGACGCCGTATATCGGCCGGGCGTGAAAACCCAGACGATATACGGTCGTCTGAATGCACCCTAAGGATGCGTTCACACGTCGCTGATTTGTTGTGGATTTGGGTGCAGATTTTGCAGAAGATTTTAACCTTTCAATTTGAATGCAATTGAAAGGGTGAAATATGCTACGGATCTGCACCAAAATCTGCAACATAATTTGCAGCTAATGAATGACATGTGAGTACCCTATTATAATGGACAGAATAGAGTTTCCAATCCAGTTCAATTGTTTCCCCAAGATAAGTGGCATCCCTATTCCTCCTTGAGTTAATGGAGGTATTGGGTATCTTAAATGGGTATCTCTCAACAATTGTGAACTATTTAAAGTCTAGATTGTGTGTCCTCAAACAGTGTATTAACTTAGGCTGTCATCAACGAAGCAATAAGGCTGTCAGCAATCTATTATGGTCACCCCTTGTACAAGAACTTAGCTGCCGGTTGCAGCTCTTAAATTGATCCCACATGCTGCAGTCCCTTACATCTGTTTACAGGTAACAATATTAGGTGCAGTTTTCTAACTGGATCCAGATTTCTATAAAAAAAATAATTACCAGAATTTCCATATGGGTGAAATGCCGTGAAAGGAAAACTTTGGAACCTAGTTGACTATTTTATACCTTCTAACCATTTACCATAAAGGATAAAGTCATACATACAGGATAACACATATTTGCGAATTGTTTTCCCATAACGTAGTATATTCCATTATGGACATACTTGTAATATTTTGTAAGGCATTAGGGAATTTTAGCTCCTGTCGAAATATAAATGCATCTTTAATTTGCCAGCACTTTCTAGATTAAATAGAATTATATATATATATATATATATATATATATATATATATATATATATATATATATATATATATATATATGTATATATATATATATACATACAGAGAGAGAAAGGACATACATGTTATGGCCTTTGGCTGCAGCCAGTAGTGCCTCTCCTTGCCTCCCCCTCCTGCTGGCCAGTGCCATAGACATCCTCCTAGTCTTTTCTGTGGCAGACATTGCTCTGTGCTTCTGACTGTCTCTTCTGCTTTTTAAAAGGCCAACGTGTGCACCCAGCTTTGCCGTCCCCAGACTATCCAGTTGCTTATTGGGTTATTTAAGGCACTCTTCCAATTGCAGGTTGCCTGAGCAATAAGATTACTACTGTAATAATAACCTTTATTTATATAGCACATGTATATTATGCTGCACTTTACATAATTTGTCTGTTCCCATTAGGGCTCACAATCTATATTTACCCATCTGTATGTTTTTTTTGGGTGTAGGAAAAAAACTGGTTGCCACTTGCCCTGATCTTCTGACCATTTGCCATACTGCAAGAACTCCTCTTGCCCGGGCATTCTTCCTGTTTACAATACTTCATGAGCTCCGCCTGATCTTGGACTGTTATACTGACTACTTCCTTGCCTGTCCCTTCGGTACCTTCTGACCTCTCTGGGTCAGCTGCTATTGTACTGAGACTACTCCTGTGGAAACAACCTGGAGGCTCCCTGCAGCAAAAGGAAGAACCCACAAAAAGAGGGTCAAAGAGTAAAAATTAGAAGACTGGTTATGGGTGACTACCCACTACAGAAAGCCCCATAGAAACTTGGAAAAAAAAAACGCAGCAAATTCGCAAACGCTAGTGGGTAGTCACCCTAAGGGCTCCCACCCACTGGCATTTTATTCTCTCTTTCACTGCAAGAGCAAGTGAAAACACTCACCTCGCAGCGCAAGAAAGACGCTGTAATATCGCCAGCGTTTTCAATGGGGCCAGCGGCAGCAATGCAAGCCCCATTGAAAACATAGGAAGAAGACCACGGACTTCTGCCACAGCTGTGGCAGGAGTTTCCTTCATCCCCGCGGTCCCCTGTGACAGCTGTGGCTGAAGTCCAGCATGCTATCCCATTGCTTTCAATGGGGTCAGCGCTGCTGCCGGTCCCATTGAAAGCAGTGGTTTGTGGCAACCCCCGCAGCATGATTTTCGGGAAAGGGCTTGAAATATAAGCCCTTCCCTGAAAATCATCATTAGCTGGTAAAAAAAATAAACTTTTACTCACCACTCAGACGCGTCCTCCGGCTGGCTCCCTTGCACTGCTGTCCATCACTTTCAGCAGGTAGGAATTTAAAAATCCTCGCCTCCTGAAAGGGCTGTGCTCAGCTCATGATATTTACATGATATTCGGTTCTATCCACATTAGGTTCACAATCTATATTATCCCATCCATATTTTTTGGAGTGTGGGAGGACACTCATGCAAACATGGGTAAAACATACAAACACCATGTAGATGTTATCCTTAGATTTGAACCCAGGACCATGGTAGTGCAAAGCAACAATGCTAACCACTGAGCCACTGTCCACCCCTACACACATATGAAGATCTCAGTACAGGACCAGCTGGCCACCCAACCATGTGTTTGTAGTAGGAGCCCTCTGCTCAGCACTGACTGGTTACAGGGGACACCCAGACTGTTATTCCTCCACAGCTAATATGCCTGGCATGAAATATAATGCAGATGTACTATTGAAAATTGGATGGTTTTCTGGCATAAATTGTGAGAAAAGTTTGCTGAACATGCTTTATGCCATATTTATTGTGTTTTAGTCCCTTTCAGACACTTTTTTTTTTGCTGTGTCAGACATAGGGGCGTTCCTTCATAGAAAAGAGGGCATGGCCTAAATGCAACACCATGCGCAAAAAATTGCTTCAAAAATAGCATCCTCTTCATTCTCAAAGCTACCTGGTTTTATATCAAATTAAGAATTTATTTCTTAGTACCGTAGTTCCTTAAAGAGGTTCCGTCATAAAAAAAAAAATCCATACTCTCCTATTCCTCCCCTGGACAGTCTACATACCTCATCTTCTCCTAGCCGATCTTCTCCTGTCTCCTGTAGTCCCCCTGGGTCACCTTACCTCCAGCTGGCTGATTCTTCTGCTTCCTGTGACGAAGTGTACATTCACAGGCATTCTTCTTCCTGTCCAGCAATGTGCAATACATCACTAGTTCACAGCCTAGTAGGGAGTGCCAAGCTATTACAGAGACAGTGGGCATGTGCGCTGTCTCTGCAATAGATCAGCATTCCTTCCTAGCCAGTGAACGCTACGTCATAGTGACGTAGCGTACATTGACTGGGGGGAAGAAGGATGCGAGGAATGCACGCCTCATAACGTGGATCCGGTGGCTGGAGGTAATGTGACCCGGGGGACTGGAGAAGATCAGTGAGGTGAGGATGCTGTAAGGAGTCTGCCTGGGGAGGAATAGGTGAGTATAGATTTTTTTTAATGACAAAACCCCTTAATGTCAATAAAATGGGTGACTAAATTCCTTATGAGGGGAATAATTATTCACTTATTCCTCATTGCATCCACTTTTGAGCACCTTTGGTCTTTCACGTTTCTGAATCATGAACATTGTGAATATTTGTGCTTTGAAATAGCTACAAAGTACTGTATTGGAGGAAACGTTCTTGAATGTGTTCCTTGCATAACATTAAGAAACGCTACATGTTTGTACACCGATCAGTAATCTGACCGATTTCAACTGGCTAAAATATTCTTTTTATATATTCGTGCTTGGTCATGTAATAACCGTCCCCAAGACAATCAATTAATTCTACAGCATCTATTGTCAGGATAGACATTTTGAAAATGAAGGTTCTAGTTTAATTACAGGTGCCATCCCAAATGTGTAAAACGCTACATATTATATTGATATGATTTTGAGCAATTTATGCCAAAAGAAGCAGTCAGTGTCTTATTATCTACAACCCAATTGTTAGTCCTATTGTATTGATGAACCAGATGATCACAATGGGGTACCTGTACTTAGGCTGCTTTCACAACTGCCTTAGGGCTCAGTTCAGTTTCCCCATCTCTTTGCTCCATTTTTGGAAAAGAAACTGAAATAAAACGGTAAAAAAGGATGTATTTTTTCCATTGATTTCAATGGGGTTTAAAAAAAACGGAACGCAAAGAGAAAGGCTTTCATTTGCTTGCATTCAGGCAGGTTTCCATTTTTTCTTAAATGGGAACATAAAATGTGTATTCATTGCATATTTATGCATGAAAGAAAGAGAAATCTATGAGACCTTCTTGCGTGTTTTTTTGTGTACTAGAAAAACCCAAGGAATACATGCACAAAAAGAAGGCAAGGACAACAAAATACAAGGTAATTCCACACTGTTTTGTTGTGTATAAACAATGCGATTTGCGAGCACTGAAACGGCATACACCTATTTGAATGAGCGTTTATGGTCAATATTGTAAAGAAAACTTTTCGGTGGTCATATCATCTATATATATATATATATATATATATATATATATATATATAAAGGTGAAAGGCCTCACTCACTGACTGACTGACTAACTGACTGACTTGCCACTAATTCTCTAACTTCCCGATGTCGTACAAACATAACATTTGGCAGGAGCATTCTTTAGGTCCTAAATAGGAAAAGTAAAGGGGTCACAACTCAATTATTCAGTGCTAAGTGCAAAAGTATTGGCACCCCTGTGTAATGTACCTAATCTAATTCTCTAACTTCCCGGTGTCCTACAAACATGAAATTTGGCAGCAGCATTCTTTAGGTCCTAAATAGGAAAAGTAAAGGGGTCACAACTCAATTATTCAATGCTAAGTGCAAAAGTATTGGCACCCCTATGCAATGTACCTAATCATATTCTCTAACTTCTCGATGCCGTACAAACATAAAATTTGGCAGGACATTCTTTAGGTCCTAAATAGGAAAAGTAAAGGGGTCACAACTCGTTTATTCAGTGCTAAGTGCAAAAGTAAGTGCACCCTTGTGTAATGTAACTTCCCGGTGTCATACAAACATGAAATTTGACACAAGCATTCTTTAGGCCCTAAATATGAAAAGGGGTCGCAACTCGATTATTCAATGCTAATTGCAAAAGTAAGTGCACCCCTATGTACTGTAACTTCATGGTTAAAAGCGTGAAATCCAGCGCGAGCATTCTTTGAGTCCTAAATGAGGAGAATGGGAGGGGTGGCACATTCTGCACAGGGACATCCATACATGCAGCCTGAGGAGAATCTAACGCTCTTCTAATGTGTATACATATTTTATTCTTCGGTTCCTCTAAAGTAACCACCGCTTCATAAAATTTTTCATGCGAATAACACGTAAACACATGTATCAAATTTACTTGGGCAAAGCCGAGTATATCAGCTAGTTGTACATATTCTGCATACCAGCAGTTTCTACCTATACATAACCTACTAGTATGTTTTCAGTGCCCCACTGTCAGACATCCACAATAAGTCGTTTTATTCAAGTTTATTTTTTTTCCCCTAGGAAAGTGCACATTCATAAATAACAAATACACAGTATTTCATTTGAACTACAAGAATTTGTCATATTTAATATTTATCTGGTAGTTGTATGTTAGCTGAGGAGCCTGAGATGATTATGAATTCTCCTACATGCTAGTCTCATCTAGTAAATGTCACAGTTTACTACCATGTAAACACTGTGAACTCAGAATAGATTCTATTATGTAGGTAACAGCTTCGTGTTGCAGAAATTTTGATTTTGCTTTAAACATTTTTTTGCTCCCCTTTTTTTCTCAAGATCTTTGCCAAGGCTCTATTTCCATGTGTTTTCTCAAAAAATATCCAGCAGTGCGTAATACAAAGCTATATTTATTGACAGTGAGGAAAGAAGGAACATACAGTGAGTTGGATGTAGTGTATAAACTGTGAACTGATAAATGTCTAGTAGTCCTCTACCAACAAGTCCTGGAAGGAAGCGGACTTTCTTCCTGCTGAGCAATGGTGCCATTGTATCTGAATAGATATGCTGGAGATATAGTATTAAAAAAACAGGAAATTTGAGTATTGCAAGAAGAATAATGGATTGGCAGAGGGAAACAAATAGGGCAGATTTACTTATCCTGTCTAAGGGCTCATTTAGATGCAGAGATGATCGCTCAAAAATTGCTCAAACGACAGTTCGAGTGACCGCTTTGAGTGATCATTTTGCTTATTAGAGTGCAAATGAAGCCTTTTGCTGAATGCAGATAACAGCTGGAGGTCTGTTATCTGCATTCAGCCCCATTGTTCTCCAGTGGGTCTGCAACTGAAAGAATGCTATCAGTGCTACCCGGGGACAACTCGGCCTGTGATCCTGATAAGCAGGAACAACAGTTTTCAAGTTGGCTTGAAGTCAGCAATGAACGAAAAGTGCATGAAAAGTGCATGATGGGTGCACGTTTGCATGAGCAATTATCGCTCAAAAGATGGGTTTTGAGCGATAATCGTTATGTCTAAATGGGCCTTAATAGTAAAGATGCCCATACACCATCAACAGCTCTTGGCCAGATACTCCTTCGGCTGACAGCTATTTTTTCCTACTCTCTCTTTACATGAATGCTCGGTTAGGTGGGGCCTCATGCATTGTCAATGGGCAGAGAGGAGTAAGACATGGTCAGAACACCTCTATTGGTGGCTTATCTCCAAGGAGAATGAAAAGATTGGGTGTTGAAAATCGAAATGCTTGATCCTTCTGTCCCTGACATAATCTGTTGGGGGAGAGGTGGAGGGCCCCCATACATATCAGTTAGTTGTCTGGTCTTGCAGAAATTAGTGGGTTTAAAAAACATTTCCCTAATGTGTATGGGGACCTTTAGGCAGTATAAACTTTGACCAGGAAACCTACAATTGTGTCAAATTTCACAGTGACTCATGCTGGATGATACATTTGGCGCATTTTTAGACACTTTTGCCTAACCTAATACCACCTGTTGGTTGGCTTTCTTTTGCTGAAAAATTTTGTGGTGGACAATATTGTATTTTGGCCACGTCCATTGCTACTAAAACACCCATTTTATAGACTACTCATCACATAATAAACAGGGTGCAAGCGTTACACAATACACCATTTCATGATGCAGGTTCAGCCAGAATTCTGGTGTATTTAGCTTAGTAAATCCTCTTCAGTGTTTTCTAAAAGGGCTTTTACAACACAACCCTGTGCTGCTGCTCATGTAGCAAAGTTGCTTGCTGTCACAGATCGCATTAGCGCATGACCCAGGAATTGTTTGTTTTTTCTCAGAGTATTCAAACTCTGCGCTAGTGTACACAAGTTTGAAAAAAAAAAGTGGGAAGATGGGTCCTGCCCCATCTTTCTCGCACATAGTATTTATTATGTGGGGGAAAGATAAGGCAAGTCCCATCTTCTCTCGGTCATACTATTAACAGGTGAGAATACCGCTAGTAAAAAACTAAACCATTGAAATCAATGGTTTTGTTTCATCACAATTATCATGGCCACATAATGGAACAAAATCAAACCCATCAGTTTAAGCCATAAAGTTCAGGACCATCCAAAGGCAATCTGAGAATTAGTTTGAGAATAGCCAAAGGCCACTTCAAAAGCAGCCTAATAAATACAGAATAAAAAGAAACCAAATAGTGACATATGCGTCCCTTTTCATAATTATGTGCAAGCAGTGGTTCAGGAGGACTGCCTACAGCACCACTCAAATACTGAGCTAGTCACTGTGTCACCATAGCAGCTACATCTAATAGTTCCAACATGACGGAACCTATGGTAGAGACCAGAGACAAAAAACTATCAGAGAGATAATATGTCCTCTGTGGCTTCCTCTGTCTGTCCTGAAAAAAATCTATTGACAGCTGTGAAGTGACCATGGACACAGTAATAGTGCTGCCGAATCAGGTGCTTCATCAGCAGATTTTCTTAAAGGCATGGGCATTCTGTGTCTATAAGGAAATCTATAGAGTAGTTATTGGTATAGCACACCCTAATATTGTGCTTTTGTGGATGGATTCTAAAAAGAGCAGGTTGCAGGAAATTGATAACGTACTGTGCCCCAATCCCTTGTCAATGTAATGCATACATAACTCCTTAGGCTTCCTTCACATGAATGATTTTCTGCAGCAAAGTTACATGCTTAAAAAAATGTGTCTAATAGAACCAATGGTTTCCTATGGAAACCTTTTATATGAACGATTTGTAGCCGCTTCAAAAAATTGTAACAAAAAACATAAGACATCAGCAGCTGAAATCAGCTACTGCAATTCCCTGCTGCATCAAAAAATAGGTCTTGATCTATGTTTTGGTTTAGAATCGCAGTAGCCTCCATAGACTCCTATGGGAGACTATGCGAGGTGGGCAGCAAAGGGAGAATAAGGAATTCCCCAGCAGCGGAGCTGGAGGGATTCCCCCATAGCAGAGAGACAAGTAAGGATCCCCCATAGCAGGGAGAGAAGAAGTAATTCCCCCATAGCAGGGAGAAAAGAAGGGATTTCCCTATAGCAGGGAGAGAAGAAGGGATTCCCCCATAGCAGAGAGACAAGTAAGGATTCCCCCATAGCAGGGAGAGAAGAAGGAATTCCTCCATAGTGGGGAGAGGAGATGGGATTCTCTCTGGCAGGGAAAGAAGGAGGGATTCCCCCTAGCGGGGATGGGGGGTTCCATGGGAATCCCTCCTTCTTTCCTGGCTATGGGACAATCCCTCCTTCTTTTCCTGATATGGCAGAATCCCTCCTTTTGTCTCTCCTATGGGAGAATCCCTCCTTCTTTCCCTGCTATGGGAGAATCCCTCCTTCTCTGCTTGCTATGGGAGAATCCCTCCTTCTCTCCCTGCTGAGATGAAGGGAGTCCCCAGCCATGAAGAAAAGCCCCACAGTGCTTCCTTTCATCTCTCTTTCTCTGTCCTCCAGGAGCAGCAGCGCTTTGTTAAAGCAACACGTAGCTCCCAATTGTGTGGGCAATTTCTCCACTAATTAAGCTCGGGACTTGATAGCAAAAAATCCTCCAATTATGTGATCTTCTGCAGCGCTAGCTGCGATTATTCTTCTTGCGCAGCTAGCTTTTGTGTGATTTTGCAGCCCGCGTAAATGAGCCCTTAGAGGCACAAACAATTTTGACCTTAAGGCCTCCTTCCCACGAGCGTGACGGGCTCCGCAGCGTAATATTACGCAGTGAAGCCCGTCACGGCGCCCCCCAGAGCCCCTATACTTACCTGCGGGAGATAGCGTGAAATCGCTTCCCCGCCCACCACCGCCGCGTCACCGCTCGTCACCGCTCGTCACCGCCCACCGCTCTCGCGTCACCAGCCGTGTCACGTGCACGGCCGGCCGTGTCACGTGACGCGGCCGGACCGCGTCATTTGGCGTCATATGACGCTCGGCGGTGGGCGGGAAAGCGTTTTTTCACGCTATCTCCCGCTGGTTACAGCGGGAGATAGCGTGAATGGACGGCTTCCATTGACTGCAATGGAAGCCGTCAGTGCGTACAGCCCGTCCTCACCCGCAGAAAATAGAGCATGCTGCGGGTGAGGACGGGAGAAATCGCGGTGCGTAATTCCGCGGTGGAATTACGCATCGTGAGCATTGAGCTATTAGGTTCAATAGAACCTAATAGCTGCGTGCAACGCAGCGGATTTTCGCCGCGAATTACGCGGCGGAAATCCGTTCGTGGGAAGGAGGCCTAAGGATGCAAAAAATATGTATCTACGCCCCATCCCTCCACACTCACAAGCATTGTCACAACCACAACCTTTTTATATCAACAGTATGTATGAGGCTTTGTTTTTTTGTTGAATGAGTTGCAGTTCTATTTTGTGCTTTTATATTCAGATAACTGCCACAAAGGGGATTCTGCTATTGATTCACCATTCACTAATGTGTAATGGGCTGCTGTTAAGTTTGCAGTAGTTATGGGCATACAAATATGTATATTTTGTGTTTTGGGACATTTATTTATTAACAATTGTTTCGTTTTACCATTGATTTGAATAATATGCACAGGAATTTGTTAGGACACATTTAGGCCACTCTCACACATGGCGTCAGCAAAGCAGCTTGATTTTTACCGCCGTTTTTGAACGCATTCACAGCATTCACAGCACTTTTTAATGCACCCCATCATTGTAATAAGCAATAATGTGTGTTAAAAAGCATGACAACGCAACAAAATAAAGCAGACATTGTTCTAAAATTGCGGCGTTCGAAAATTACGGCATTAGAAAACGCCACGTTTGAATTCAAGTCTGCGAGGCCCCATTGAAATCAATGGGAGTGTTGTACCGCAATTACCGCGGCATTCAAAAACACATGGGTGAGAGTGGCCTTAAAGGGGTTGTCCCACGCCGAAACGGGTTTTTTTTTTTTCAATAGCCCCCCCGTTCGGCGCGAGACAACCCCGATGCAGGGGTTAAAAAAGAAAACCGGACAGTGCTTACCTGAATCCCCGCGCTCCGGTGACTTCTTACTTACCTGGTGAAGATGGCCGCCGGGATCTTCACCCTCGGTGGACCGCAGGGCTTCTGTGCGGTCCATTGCCGATTCCAGCCTCCTGATTGGCTGGAATCGGCACGTGACGGGGCGGAGCTACGCTCTCCGGCACGAGCGGCCCCATTCAGAAAAGAAGAAGACCGGACTGCGCAAGCGCGTCTAATCCGGCGATTAGACGCTGAAAATTAGACGGCTCCATGGAGACGAGGACGCTAGCAACGGAACAGGTAAGTGAATAACTTCTGTATGGCTCATAATTAATGCACAATGTACATTACAAAGTGCATTAATATGGCCATACAGAAGTGTATACCCCCACTTTGTTTCGCGGGACAACCCCTTTAAGGATTTCTTTAATAGATTTTACCCCAGGAGGCCATAGATGCCACTATCAGTATTCATTTCCTGCTGACCAGTTTAGCAGAAGTGCTATATACAGTAGTTTGTATGAAATGGTCTTTCAACTCTCAGACAAAAGTTCTCTTAAAACTTTGCAACTCGTATTTTTATCTAAATAATATATTGCACACTATGGTGATGGCAGGACTTCAGGTTTCTTCAGGAAACTACCATTAGCCAGGTTTTCCCCCGTCCCTAGATTAGACTTAAAGAGCTGGACATTTGATTCCTCCACTTTTATAACAGAAAAAAGCGCAAACTGAAAAGATTTATCTTAAAATGACAAGGTGTCCTACATCCAGGGAAGTGAAATAAGGAAATAGATGACATAAATTTAGCAGCAGAAGGATGCCAGGTTGGTACTTAGAGAGAGAAGACCTGCCAAATCTAGTTCTTTTAGATGATTGCAGGTGCCTAAAGTAATATGTGCGCTGAAATATGACTTCAAATAATTGTGGAAACTGGCATCAAGTATGAGCATATAAAGAGTTCAATTGTTTGCTTTTTTCACATATGAATGAGCTCATGTTAAACAATTCCGAGTATAATAGTTTTTTTTCCAATCTCTTGCTGTATGCCATTATTTTCACAGAAATTTTCAGCTGATTTAAAAATGAGGTCTCAGATGTCTTTTGGACTCAATAGGTGCTGTAATTTGGGAATGTCTTGGTGGTGCGGCAGGTCACTTATGAGCTGTCATTTGAGAGACATGCAGCGGCATACCTATAAGAGTCGTAGTAGGGGCTGCAATAGCGACCCAGCCCATAAGCCACAATGAACTATCACTGCCCTGCCCCACTCCCAGTCCCGATCTTACACTAATTGGCAGAAAAAAAATCAAGCACCTAGGAGCTATTGTTTTGCTGTAAAACTCGGCATGCAGTTACATCTCAGGAAGATATGCAAATGATTACAGTTGTGGTTTGAGTAGATGAATGATCTTACCATCTGAGGCCCTAAAACTGGTTCCACACTTGGTCTATTAAAGGCTCTCAGAGACAACTTGTGTGCAGTGACCTCTTTTTCTGCTTGTGTGGAGCTTGTTGACCACCATACACCTCTACAACACAATCAGAGAGATTTTGCTCAATTAACAGAGTTTGAGAGGGGGCACATCATTGGATTGTGAGAAACTGATGGTCATATTAATGAATTGCCCGCTACCTTAGCCGTTCTGACCAGACTGTTAGGAAATGTTAGGACCAGTGGGTGTGTAAGGGCACACACAAGATTATTGGACTCAGGACGCCCTCGACAGACCACCAGTAGAGAGGATAGTCTGACAAGCACGAGCAGCTCCAACTGTTTCATTGTCCACCATCCAGAGACAGGTGGCACTATGTGTGTCTGCTGGAACTATTTCCAGGTGCTTAGGAGAAGGACATTTGGTCTTACTATGTTCATTACATGTACTGCCTTTGACAACCCTCATTGTCCCCTCAGTTTGCAGTGATGTCATTAACAAAAAAACTGGACTTGTATCCAAGCTAGAGGTGGTACAACAGGATACTAGAGCTTTCCATCAGGTGTTCAGTTTTCTGCAATTATCGATCCTTTTGTTCTGATATTGTAATTACTTCTTATATCAATGTCACAAATACCCACAGAAAGTCTCATTTTATTCTTACAACTCCTTTTAGGTAATGGATTTTTTTGGACAGTGAGTGTTCTTGCAATTCTACTCACACTGCAGGACACAGTATACAAAGCGCTTCTCACTGATGACAGCACTCAGCCCCTCTCCCCGATTTCTGCACTTCATGCACTGAGATGGGACGGAAGCCGGGGAAGAAGCTGAGCGCTGTTATCAGTGAGAAGTGATGTGTATGCTGTGTCCTGCCAGCAGAATTGAAATGCACTCGTCTGTTTAAGCCCCTAGGCCTCATGTCCACGGAACAATATGGCCTGCTCGGATTTCTGCTGCGGATTTCCGCAGCGGATGCACTTTTAATTTTCTTTTTTTTGCATCGGAGGACAATTGAGCCAATCTGCATGTGATCCACGTTAAAACGAAGCATGCTGCGTTTTAATTCCTGCGCAGGCTGTCCGAAAATTGCTTAAAAATACCATCCGCGGCTATTTAATTAACAGGGGTGGTCAATGATATCCTATGGGCAATCTTATATGCGGATCACGTGTGCGGGAGACCCGCACGGAATTAATAAATCTATTTTTCCCATGGACATTGGGCCTTAAAGTGTGGAAAAAGTGTGTGTGAAATAACCCTCAAACACACAAAATACATCAATGTTACAGAGGTTCTGTGACCAGACCTACCTACCACATCTGCGGGCCTCAATCACGTGAGCGTGAAAATCACTCCAAAGTTACCCGCGCAAAAAAAAAAACATGTCTAATTGCGCGAAAAAAACATGAACGGACATTTTCTTCGGAATCAAGCCACAATCTTAATTGGCGGTGAAATTACCCATTCACACGATCAGGAGCTTTGTATCGCTGAAAATGAGCACTACAACTCCAAGAGGGGAGAGAGAGATGAAGGAAAGTCTTGGGGAACCCCCGTCTCTGCGGGGCTTCCTTTCATTTCAGCAGGACTGGAGGGATATCTCCAGCAGCGGGGAGACCGGGGTTTACCTACAGAGAAGAAGGAAATCCCCAGCAGCGCAATGCCAGGGTTCGCCTGCAGGGGAGAATAAGGCCTCATGTCTACGGGGAAATTATACTTAGCAAATCCACGCGAAAGAAGAAACGCAAATCCGCATCCCATAGGAATGCATTGACCATCCGCACTTAATTAGCCGCGAATGGTATTTTAAGTGATTTGCAAATTTCATGTGCCGGAAAAAAATGCATCATGCTCCATTTTAATGGGGATCATGCATGCGGAAGTTCAATCTCAATTGTTCTCAATTGCTCTCCTGCATGAAAAAAAAAGACAATTATAGTGCATCCGCAGCAGAAATCCGCACGGGCCTGATTTTCCCCGTGGACATGAGGCCGAAGGGATTCCTCCGCTGCTGGGGATTTCCTTCTTCTCCCTTGCAGACGAACTCCAATCTTCCCACTGCTGGGCATTCCTTTTTTGCACTTGTGTGAAAGAGGCCTCAACTAGAAAGTGTTATAAATTGTCCTCATTTTCTTTTTATATTAGCAGTCTATTTATTTCTCATTGCCCTTGTTTGGGAATAACACTCTGTGATTAATTTATAACATCCCAAATTTATTGGCTTATATATTGCACGGACTGCCAAGAATTATCTGCATGGGCATGCTTAGAACTTAGAACAAGTAATCATAGGAAAACAAGTATAGCAGGAAAGGATTTTTACATCTCAGACTTTTTCAGTCATGTGACCAACTCACCTCACACTCTTTGCTCTAAGGGCCCATTTAAACTGAAAGATGATCGCTCAAAAATCGCTCAAACGCTCACATCTTGCATCGAAGCTAGAGGCAGCTCAACAGGGTACTAGAGCCTCCATGCCCACCCGTATCCCATCTTGTGTCCAAGCTAGAGGCAGTACAACAGGGTACTAGAGCCTCCATGCCCACCTATATCACATCTTGTGTCCAAGCTAGAGGTGGTACAACAGAGTACTAGAGCCTCCATGCCCGCCCGTATCCCATCTTGTGTCCAAGCTAGAGGTGATACAACAGGGTACTAGAGCCTCCATGCCCACCCATATCCCATCTTGTATCCAAGCTAGAGGCAGTACAACAGGGTATTGGAGCCTCCATGCCCACCCATATCCCATCTTGTATCCAAGCTAGAGGCGGTACAACAGGGTACTAGAGCCTTCATGCCCACCTGTATCACATCTTGTATCCAAGCTAGAGGTGGTACAGCAGGGTACTAGAGCCACCATGCCCACCCGTATCACATCTTGCATCTAAGCTAGAGGCAGTACAACAGGATACTAGCGCCTCCCTTCCAGTGTTCAGTTTTCTGCAATAAATTATCCTTTTGCTCTGATATTGTAATCACTTTCATTCGATTCTGACAACTCCTTCTAGGGGCTGAATTTTTTTGACAATGAGTGTATGTGCTGACATGATCTAGGCACACTATGTGATAGCCCTATGTTCCAGGTTCGCCCCCTCTCTATTGCATGTGATGCAAACAACTGTTTGACCAACATACGACACACAACTGCTTTGCATATATGATACGCCCCTCGCTGGTTTCAATGGTGACCCTTCTATTGTTAGCAATACCTACAGCTGCCATCATAGAACACGAGCCTTACTGCTGCTTTGCATCGATGTGTCCTCCACCCCTTATTTACATATACAGTGGTGCTTCCAGGTTTATTTTTCTCTGTTGATCATAATAACTTATATAACAGGGTTTACTTGTTTTTTACCATATTTATATTTATTGAATAAATATTAGAGAGACAAAGACAGGGCAGAGGATAGAATGGAAAGAGGAGCAAAAAAAAGGGAAAGTATTATTTCGAATATGGAACTTTATTATTCAAAATGAAAAACTTTATTGGGCAGAATATATGCACTATGATGATATTAATTAACATACATAATTATGCAAATGGATGGAAAATATCATAGGGCTCCCCACACCATCCTCTTCTGTGCTCCATCACAGGTTCAGAGTGACATCACACATCGGCACTGGGCCACGGGATGCAGCTCACGGTGCACATTGTCATTTTGCGCTTGGTGCCGTGGGAGACGCATGTCCCTTCTGTTATGTTGCTTATAGGCCACAATTCAACATTCAGTTGTCTCAGTCAGCCTAACAGATTGTCCTGTGGGGTATTTATTCTAGTACCTTTGTGCAGAGGATGCCGGTAATATTCCTGGTATGCTGGTCTGAGATTCTTAAGAGAAAGATAACTTTTGCTTTTCTGTGAACATCTGACTCCTGATTTCGTAATATGTGCATCAGTCTTAGGGCCCCTTTACACGAGTGTATGCGCAAAAATGCTTGCGTAACTACAGTACATTTGCGCTGTGAACTTTTGCATGTGCTTTTGCACATATTACTGTACTTTATTTGCTCACAGGGTCGGTTCATATGGGCAAGGGACACACACGCCATGATTTTAAAGGCTATATAGCCTAATGAGTTCCCACAGAATTACGCAGCGTATTGCACAATTGGATGGGTATTGAGTGCGCATTTGTGCACCCCCCATAGACTTCTATGGGGAACTTTGGCGTGCTAACGCGAACAAAATAGAGCATGCTGCGTTTTTTCTGTGCACGCATGATGCATGCGCAAAAGAGCATGATGAGAATGAACCCATTGAAATCAATGGATACTATTTTATGCGGATTAAGCACAATTTTGCGCACTCAAATACAGTTTTGTGAAGGGGCCCTTAGTCTGGCCTGATTTGCCCTCTCTCCAATTTTTTGCCTGCCCTGTTTTGGACCCCTTGTGTGTATGTGGGTCCTCCTTTCTTTTGTGATTCTCCATTCCATATTGGTTTTATCTTGTCTAACTTGTTCTCCGTCGCTCCCCGTCCTATCACCATCTATGGACATATATGGAATCCAGTTACGTTCCTGATGTGGAGTAGCCCTTTTCAGGCCTGTAGCCCTGCTTTCAGGCAATGTCAGTGTAGTGGCCCAGAGTTAATGGGGTCCCCTCTAGAATGTTCTATGTTTGTCTCGTGCACTGTCTTGTTTGTGCAATGCATCAGTTTTATGTGCATCGGATGGCTGCAGGCATGAAAGGGTTAATGTCTGGGTCATCTCTGGAAACCGTATCATTTTGTGTGGTATGAAAGTATGGTCATGTGATGTGTGGTAGGCTGTCTGCCGGTCTGGCTTCGTGGTCGGGCAGTCCTGTGCTGTCTGTCGGTCTGCTGTGGCTGTTGCTATTGTCCGGGCCAGAGAGAGAGAAAGAGAGAGAGTCGGTGCATGAATCAGTCGGCCTGAGTGAGAGAACCGGAGGATTAGAAAATGGAAGAATTCGAGAGGTGGTCCCTTGTTCCCGCCTGGGCATAGCCTTGTAGAGAAACTCCTCTTAGCCTTCATTTCTGAAAAGAAGCGAACGTACCCAGACTGGAAGAAACGCATAGAAACCGCATGAGTCCGGAGAAGCAGAAAGAAACCGCTAGCAAGCAAGAGAAATGTAAGTGACTGGCAGGAGAAGGAGAGAGTTGCTGGGAGAGACAGATAACTGAGACTGCCGTTGAGTAATGTTCCGAGAGTCCTCCCTGATCCAGCACTTTTTCACATTTCCAACTGCAATATCTAAAATATGTGCAAACATAATATAGAAATTTTTGATAAGATATACAGTATATTTCCATCTGTTTACTTTATTCTGAATGCACATTGGAAAAAAAAAATCGTTTTTTTTAACCATTTATGAGATGTACAAATTTAACATTAGTTATTAACATTTTGAGGAACACTCTGTTTTTCTGTACCAAGCCAAGATTGTAAAGGCTCATAGGTGTCGGAATGATAGATACCCCCACAAATGACCCCATTTTAGAAACTACACCCCTTAATATATTCACTGAGAGCTGTCATGAATATTTAGAAAAAATGGTGGATACCGGCAATCGCGCGACCGGGGGAGGGGGGTTTCCCGCGGCCTCTGGCTGACAGCTCCAGGATGTCGGCTACCTCTGGTAACTGACAGCATAGAGCTGTCACGTCCAGAGCCTGCAGGGTTTTAATCCCCAGAGCATGCATGTTTTTACGTTCTCTGGGATTAAAGCCCAACAGGCCAAGACATAAAAACGCTATGAGCTGGTCACTAAGGGGTTTAGGAGACTTAAGTAAATGAGCAGAACTGAACGTTCTCGGTTCCTGTTCAGGAAAGTGTACTTTGTGCATGGACTACTTTATTTCCCGGAATTGACATCGGAGAGATCCACAGCAGAGGACGGAACGTTGGCGTCACAAGTGACAAGTTGGACTACAGGTAACCATGGTAACTGTTCCTATGATCTCCCCAGCAGTAACGAGGTCGGGTCCCGAGCTACACCTAGGGAGGAGATGGTAGAGCCCTATGACAAAGTTATCTCTCTACCCCACTGTCTCCTCGGCTGAGGGCCTGCTCTTCGGACACTGCATCAATTAGGGTCAGTTTAGGGTGAGATAATGAATCGCTTTCCATGTTCCTTCACCTTGTATGTGCCTGGTTTCTATCGTTTGGCTACTAATCAGCAACTCTGTGTGAGTGAGACGGAAGGGACATAGCAGAACAGTTAGCTGGGTGATTACTTGATATAACAAATTGAATTCATATCACCCCTTGATGTGGTATGCTATCATTTCACGTTCCAATTTTCAGATAGAAATCTTTTGAGCTGTTATTTATTAATTTGTCAGGTGTAATACATATACAAAATATTAGTTTACACTAGTTTTAATCTTTCAAAAACTACCTAGTTTATCTAAATTTGAAAAATAGATTATATAAAATTCACAAAAGAGAGATGTTTATTTAACCACAGAAGGTGCACCAATTTCAAATGGTATATGTATTGGGATTAATAGGAACACAGACAGTAAGGTTGGAGAGTGGGGTCGCCCTTATCAGGGCAGGTGCCCAGCAGTTAGGTGATCGAGCAATAGGAAACAATGAGTGAAACAGAGATCTCCTGCATCTTTTTCTGTTTGCTACCATAGGAGAACATTTAAATACAAAACATCACACAAATAAGCCCATCCACTGCCACGTGTAATTGTTACTTCTACCCGTATTAATTCTTACGTTGAATTACTAGATTCTCTATGAGTCCATTCAAACTAATTAATTCACATTTCTTTTTAAAGCAAATCTTATCCTGTTTATGCAAATATGATAACTTTGGAAGGGTTTTACAAAGTTGAAGACTACTTATTAGCCGAGCATGTTGAAATTAAACATGACACCACAGATTTATTTCTAAATAAACATTAGAAGAGTATGGCACAAAGCTAGCTACAGCCTGCCAAACATTGTAATGTGATGTTTCATGCTCTCTAATATACAGTATGGTCAGCTTTCTTGACCTATGACTTTTCACAAAAGAAAGATATATTACATGCAAACTTCTATTGTATTACAATATTAGTTGATTCCACTTTAACCCATTTTAAATACAGCAGCCAGATCAAGCTTTCTATGCAACCATTATACTAATGGCCTAGAAAGGTAGGGGGGGGGGCAGAGTGCTCTTTATATTCTTTCATGGGAATAATGCCCCTCACTGACCCTTCACAGTATCAGTATACCTCAGATACCTCCAATGATCTCAGGTGACATCTTATCTAATTGCTGTGATTTTCTTTCTCTTTTCTTCTCTAAGCAGGCCCAGACCGACATGATGACTTCTCCCGGCCACAACTTTACTCTGCAGAATTTGATACATAGACATCTTTGTCTCCTTGCTGTTGCAGCATCCTCCCTATGTTTTGTTTACCTTGATATAATCTCTCTATCTATAGTGCCCAAGTTAGTCATTATGCTCCCGTCAGTAATGATATCACCATTTCTGCCCTGTAGGTAATAATGCTCATTTTATACCCCTATGAGTTATAATGCCCACCTTTTGCCCCTGTTAATAATAATGCCTTTTTTGAACTTGTAATAAATAATGCTGCTTTTTCTGTGCCTATAAAAGATAATGCCCCTTTTCTCTCTCTTAAAAGATAATGCCCTCTCTTCTCTTACCATAATTTTCCTCTTCTGCCCCATAAGATATGACTGCCCTTTTTTCTACCAGATTAAAAAACACTATATATTCACCGAGTTGTTCCCCAAGCTGCTCCTTCTTCCTTCTGGGTAGTAGAGGTACTTGGCATATGTCAAGACACGTGACCGCCACTGGCCAATGTCTGGCCTCAGTGTCTGAGATCAGGGATTGGTCAGCACGTGTCACATCACGTACACATAACCGCTACTACCAAGAAGGAAGAATGAGCAGTCTTGGAAGGAAAACTGATGAGGAGATAGATAGATAGATAGATAGATAGATAGATAGATAGATAGATAGATAGATAGATAGATAGATAGATAGATAGATAGATATTGGCCTCTGATTGCCTGCAGTGGTCACCTGACTTCCAGCTAGCCCTTCCAGCGGTTCTCCTGGAGAGAAAAGGGAGGTAAGTATCGACTCTTTTGTTATGTTATTGCAAGCTTGGCCATTTACAAACACTTATTTATACTCAGATAATCCCTTTAATTACTGCATTTGTTACCTTTCATTGTAATCATGGTTGTGGCGATAATGAGATGACTGCTGAGAAGTTTTCTCTACAGGACTGGAAGTTTCAGCCTATTATTAGTGTTAGTTGTCCGCATAAAAACTGCAAGATATTAGGATTCAAAAAATATAGACTGTGACATCGTAAATAAAAAAATCACCAATAATTCTTTAAAGATATCTTTAACACAAAAACTTGATTCATACAATATGCCATTTTCTGATGATACCTTCCCTTTAAGGACACAGATGTCATAGTGTAGAAATGAAGTATGATTAGAGATCAAAGACATTGGATGGACTTGTCTCCGTTTTCTGAATAAACATTGTTACTATAAACAAAGGGAGCCACACAGCAAAACGTCTTAAATAAATTTATTTTAATGGAAAACATTACTGAGTACATCTGTTTCTGCAAATGGTCGAACTTGTTAAGTCATACGAGTTTAATGTATTTTCTGATTTTGAAACTCATCCAGATTATTGTTCCATCCTTTGTCAACAAGAATCTATATATAAAACACATTTGGTTTGGAATGCAAATAAGAAAAAAAGTAGCCCTTTAATTACTGTAAACAATTAATATAAACACATTTCAGAGCATTCCCTGTTATGTATTCTTATATGCCTTATGGCTTGTATTGTGTAACCAAGCTTCACAGAAGGGTGGGACTATTTGTGCAAATGAATGTTTTTACAATAAATGTATTTTTCTCCTTTCTTAGGGTGCATTCAGACGATGGTATATCGGCTGGGTTTTCACGCCCAGCCGATATACGGCGTCCCTCTCTGCAGGGGGAGGAAGCTGGAAGAGCCGGGAGCAGTGCTCTGCCTCCTCTCCACCCCCTCTCCGCCCCTATTTGTAATGGAAGGGGGTGGGACGGGGTTGGAGCTACATACGGGAACTTAGGTGTGAAGAGGAGGCGGGAGCTCAGCGCACTGCTCCCGGCTCTTCCAGCTTCCTCCCCCCGCAGAGAGGGATGCCGTATATCGGCTGGGCGTGAAAACCCAGCCGATATACGGTCGTCTGAATGCAGCCTTAAAGCAATTTTTCAGTCCTGAACAAACCAACATGGCTGCACCGCTTCTCTATCTGATGCACACTGTACATGTGTAGTGCCTTGGTTGTATATACGCCACTGCACATTGCTCTGATTGGCCACTGCTGCTCCCGGGAAGAAAAAAAAAAGGCTCATACGTAGTAATTTTATGTTCCTTCATTCACTGACATCACCTGTTGGGGAAAAGTTGAGTCGAATTTATAAACATTAGAAAGTTATCCAGCCAAGGCGATAGGACCTTGAAATGCCTTGCGCTGAAGCACGAGCAATTGCACATACACTCACGTGAAGCCGATCACATGACCGTGAAAATCACGGCTTTATAATGGAATGAAACAAAATATTGATTTCAATGGTTTCGTTTTCACTAGCAGTATTCTGGCCCGTTAATAATACGCCTGAGAAAACATAGGACTTGCCCTATCTGTCTTGCACGTATCGGCGAGCGTAGTTGTGCATACACCCATCTGAAGAAGCCCTTAAAGTGTAGTTGTGTTTTTTTTTGTCTGTGCAAATGTACACATGCACACAAACTAAATACATTAAAATGCACTTGTCGATTTTGCAAAAATGTGGCGCAAATACGGACACTCATATGAATCTGCCCTTAGGGCTCTTTCAAATGGGCGTATTTGTGCATTTCTCATTGTTCTATCATTCTTCTCTATCGATCTGCACATTTACGCACCAACGGTCCACATAGAAATCTTTGGGAGGTACGCAAAAACGTGCGCAATGCAGTTGATTGTAGTAAAATGTGGCAAAAAAAAGCATGCAGTTTTGCAAATGCACTTTTTGGTGCGGTTCTTACTGCAACCGAACTGCCCGTGTGAATGGAGCCTTATAGTACAAATGCATTGCTCTTAGTACTGATGAAAAGTACCTTAGTGTGGTTCAGGCCAAAGGGAGAATAGTCACTGAGCCAACTCAACCTTCGGCCATCTATTATGTAAAGAAGGTCTCTCCAGCAGCCGGCAGGTATCACATGTAGCAGCAGTATCTTGAAACAGAAGTTCATGCAGAATAGCCAGAAGCACACACTGACTTATTATGTACGGTATGGAGTCCTGAGGCTGTACTATATGTGCAGCAGAATGATTGAACAGAAGAAGAAGAACTATCATTTAGTATGCAGTGTAAAATCTCAGCGCAGGTTACCACACCCTGATATTGGTGCAGCAGCACCGCCGCCACAATGTGATTGCGAAATATCCAGAACTCTGTAAAAGTTTACAGCGTGAAGTTAAAGTGAGAGCAAGAGGCAGCTGCAGGCAGAGGCAGGCGCTGCTATCTGGCTGCCAGTGACTCAGCACTTCCCTCCTCCTGTCCCCTAGTGTCACACAGGACCTGTCAGCTGATCCTCACAGCTCTGCCTGCACTCACAGGGGACAAACACACCTAACATTGTAACACCTGACCAGTCCGCAGCCAGATCAGCTCCATCTGTCACTAATCCTGCCAGCACCAGCTATGGAGAAACAAGAGGAAGACCAGGATGCCAGGCTGTCCTTCCAGTACACAAGGAAGAGGGGCTATGACATAACACGTGACCCACATCTCAACAAGGTACTAAGGGCCACAAAACTGTATGTATAAGGCGCCGCTTCCTCTAAACCGTGAGATCTGGAAATGATAAAAATTCCAAACTGTGCAGAGAACTACATCTGCTATTAGACTTGTTGACTACATTAAAATGTTCAGCTAATAACTCTTTTCTTTCTATTTGCACAGTTTAGATTCAGTTCACACTAATGTTTTGCGTCCTGCGCAATTTCCTTTTTTCTGTTTGGTCATTAGTAACAGAAAAACGGAAATAAGGGATTCTGTTTTTTCCTCCCATCTATTTCAATTAGTTTCTGTTTTTACATTTGTTTTTAGTTTGCTTCTGTTTACTTAGGTTTTTGTTTTTTTTGGACTGACAATTAGGGTGAATGCAGAACGCTGGGTCGGATCCCACTGTGAGGATTCTCGCAGCGGGATGTGATCCATGCCCCTGCAGTGACCAGCAGCTCACCTTCTCTGGCATCTTCTCTTTGCTCTGCGATGTGCCGGCCAGCGCACAGCCGCACATGTGCAGAGCAGAGCCAGCGCGTCAGCGGTGACATTTCTGTGCAGGCCTCTGCCGCGATTTGTTTACTGCGTGAGTTTTCAGGCGGTCAAATCGCGTCTGTCTGCATAGGATTGCATAAACCAATGCAATCCTATGGCAGCCTGTACGTGCGGAAATTCTGTGGGAAATCTCGGCACAAAATTTCCTCCCGTATGCATTCACCCATAGTGCTGCAGACTCCTTAGAATAGGCCATCAGTAGTAAACGTCCCATTGATTGATCAGAATTCCCCCACGTTATTACTATGTGCAAGAAAAGATAGGGGAGGGCCTCTCTTCCGCCTTTTTTTTTTCAAACTTGCACACAGTAATGTAGAGTTGGAATAGTCCAAAAAAACAAAAACAAACCCCGATTCATGCACTAATACGCTCCGTAGCGAGAGTATATTAGCACATGCACAATTGTGTTTTTGCCCTAACACTGTTCCATCAAAGGGTCGTTTAATTGCATTTACCTGCTTTAACACTGTTGCATTGGTATTAGGCCTCATGCACACAGCATAGCCGTATGCTCCAACGCTATAAGAAGGTGGGTTACACATTCCCTGAGGCCCTCTACTACAAAGGTAGAGGCATTTTACGTGCTTCTGTATAAGATCTGGGGTAGTGGGAAGTACATTATTGTCCTATAGATTTTTATGAGTGACGTATTATTAGAGCGGACTTGGCTAGTGCTAAGCGCCTGAATTCAAAAACACTTGCCCGTCTTGTTTCTCACATAAAGAAATATATGTGTATTTTCCACACAGCAAGCAATGAAAAAAATATTTACAATCTCTCGCCACTGCAGTTTTGTCAGTCATGTGTGGGTTCTATTATTTAATATCATGGGTAAAATAAATAAGCAGATAGTGATAATTTGCAACGTATTTGGCTTTGCTGATAATCTGCTGATGCAGTTACAAAAAAAAATATTTGCTGCGTTGCTTTTATTTATTTTCCCTCCTGTCTATACATAAGGGCGGCTTCACGAGACTGTTTGCACAGTGCAGCGTATTTGCGCATGAACGAGGTAGATTTGCGCCCATGTCTGCTCATAGTGCGATACTTTTTGCACACGCAAGGCCAGTTCACACTCGCATCAGACACACCCTTTCCGTGGAATAAAAGGCAACTTAGCCTAATGAGGTCTGGATATGTTCTTTCCCTGCATTGTGCGCAGTGTTTCACGCTTCCCCTAGCATATTTGGACACCTGTAATAGACTTTCATGGGACCTTTGTTGCGCAAAATAGAGCAGGACTGACTTTTTTCCACATGTGCAAAATGTGCTCATGAGAACAAACCCATTGAAATCAATGGCTTCTATTCTCTGTGTTTTGTACATACAGATTTTGCGAGCACAAATACCAGCTCAAACACTGTCATGTGACGAAGCCGTAAGGGCGGATTCAGACGAATGTGTTTTGTCCCCTTATAACGGGGCTAAATGAAACCACTGATTTCAATAGGATTTCAGTGGTTTTGTTTTCACTATCGGGATTCCCACCCATTAACCCCTTTGGTGACATGCCCGGAAAATCTCCTAAAAATCAGTGTTAAAATGTGCTGAAGACTACCTAAACCTGCCACTGAAGGGGTTAATAGTACGGCCCAGAAAAGATAGGATTTGCCCTATCTTTCCCGCACATAGCAAATACCACGTGTGGGAAAGATCGGGCGGCACCTACCTTCCCGTGGTTACTTTTAAACGCCTGCTCTCTGGTGAAGAGTTTGAAAAGCCGGCGAAGGGGAAGGGATTCCCATGGTTCAGGCGCAGCTGCGCCTACAGCAAGTGTTGGGGCTGAGGGGAGGCGTGAGCTTATGCAGTTCCGGGATAGCACTCAGCATCGGTTGTCATGTCCTGTGAGTGTGTGTTTAAGTTTAAAGAAGATCATATGCAATCTAATAGTGGCTGCAGTTTTAGGAGTGGGGCCCTAAACATGTGCTGGGGGCCTAGCCTAGTGCCTCATGCTTCCCTGCCCAACCAGCTTAGCCTAACCCTGGGCGCAAAGAATGTTTTATGGAGCAATGTGCACCAGAAAACTGTCAAATTTTCTATAGTAGAAACTATAAATCATAATTCCCTATTGACCTGGAGCTAATATTTGGAAGTGGCATCCTTTACAGAAAAACATGGCAAAAAATAAAACTGCAAAAAGAAGGCATTTAAAAAAAAGACCGCCTGATGTACATTACTAACAACATTATTAATGTAAAATGTACAGGTCACCAGGATAAAAGAGAGATTGCTTTTTTGGACATCAAGCTGCAGGGTGGTCGGGAAAGGGTTTTCACATCTCCATATAGCAAGCAGTTACCTGGGAGTACTATTCTGCACGCTAGCGGTTCACACCCAAAGCACACAATTAAAGGCCTTTTTATATGAGACGATTCGTTCAGAGTTGTTCAAATCACTGCGCTCCCATGGGAGTTTGAACGATAGTCGTCCAGCATAAATGCATGTAGAAACCTGAATGACGAGGCATCCAGTGTAAACAGCAGCCATTCAGTTCTTCTTACAGTGAATGGAGACGGGCGCGGGGAAAACACTCCTTGGCCGCCTCCCCCTTCAATGCCGACTGCACTCTGAGCGTTACGTCCTCCTGTGTAATAGCACAAGAGTGAGCATCACTGTGATGCACTGTCAGACATCGTTTGCCCGACAGTTCGTCCCGTTTAATGGGGTTAAGTCTATACTGGTAGGGGAAATGGTTAGAATTAAATGGGCCTGCATGACACTTTTTGAGTACAGAAAGTTGTACAAAAAAAGGTTACGGAAAAGGGGTATCACAAATGGTCGCTTGATTGTGCCTCAGAATTAGGGCGCCCACCCACTGGCGTTTTTTTTCCCTGCGAAATTCGCAGCATTTTTTTCTCTGTAGGGGTCTATGGGACTTGTAATGTTAAAATCGCGATCGCGCAAAATCGCGATTTCGCGGTAAATTGCGATTTTGCGCGATCGCGATTTTAACATTACAAGTCCCATAGACCCCTGCAGAGAAAAAAATGCTGCGAATTTCGCAGGGAAAAAAAATGCCAGTGGGTGGGCGCCCTTAGTCGCGGCAAAGGATAAATGTGATTTGTTGAAGGCAAATAAAGAAGCTGGAACAATACCTCTGTAGCATTCCTGCAAGTCAATGTTAAACTCTAGATACAAGCCTTATAACAATGACTGGGAATTGAAAACCAAGCGAGAATCCATCCACAGGCTGGTATTTTGGGGATTTGCCCCTCCCCCCATGATGTGGGTCGGGAAGGCCCTTAAGGAGAGCAGCTAGAAGATGATTGAGGAGACTTATAAGGTAAAAACACTGAACATAAGGAGTAAGAATATAATAGAAGGTGATGCAACTGAATGCCAACTATATGCTGCTTATGATGGATCAATCTTTGTTTTTATTTTTGGTTCTGGTACTGTATCTGTACAGTAACCTCAGCTCTTGTACCGTAACTATAAAATAAGTTTGGTTCTGGTATCCTAGCTATGTAGTAAATTTGGTTTTGATATACATTGTTGGGACTCTACCTTGCTGTGGTATTTCATGCCCCCCAAGCCCTATATATAACCTTAGTTGTTGAGTTTTTACAATGTACTCCCTACTTGTGCAAGACTGAACAAAACACTACAATCCAGAATCTACAGAAGTGTATCCGCAGCACGACAGCTGACAGGAAGGCATGTGCACTGGGAGTGCGTGCATGTGAGAGGAAGATGCTGGATCACCCTGAGCTCTATAATCTCTGTTTACACAGCACAATTTATAACAAGTGTGCATACATACCAGATGCTCATGGTCATCACGTGGTGCTCCTACAATACAGTTACAATATCCTAAATGCAGATACAAGCAGGGAGGAGACAGCAGGAGCAGCTAACTTCTCCAGCCCCATGCCGCAGGGATGTATGGATTCTGGCTTGGCTTTCAATTCCCAGTCATTGTTCCAAGGCTTGTATAAAGAGTCTAACATGGACTTACAGGAATGATGCCTTCCAATAGGTGGCGCTGAAGAGGTATTGTTCCATCTCCCTTATTTGCATATTACCCAGAGGAGCATGAATGGCCTTATAAGTCTCCTCACTCACTCACCATCTTGGGGCTATTCCTAAGAAGGAAAGATAGTGTTCCTGACCCACAGGAAAGTAGGTACTGTCCTGCCAGGCGCTTACACCTAATCTGTGGTACAAGTGGTGCTGATGGCCATCATTCTGAGTGTTGCTATCACCATAAACAATCAGATGTTAGTTAATAACTCACATAAACTTAAGGTACCTTTACACTGGGCGATTATGGCCTGAATAATCACTGGAAACAGCAAGTTCAGGCGATAGTCATCCACATAAAAGCTGCTGCTGACAGGGCACTGAATGACAAATTGTTCATTTGTCGGAGTCGCTCACCTAAAAAGCAAGTGACTGTCGGCCTGCATAAACAGTAGATGCTCAATTTTTGAGCAACTGCCTATTTACCATGAATGGAGGCTAGCGGCAGAAAGAGATTTTTGAGGGAAGCCATTCTACCCTCATTCACAGAAAGATTATCACTCCTGTGTAAAAGCACAAAAGCAGTCACTGGAATGGTGCCCGACAGTCATTCCGGGTAAAGGGACCTTTACCATTTGTGGTCAAGAATGTACTATGCACATAGATAACATGTCTTATCTGCTAGCATTGATCTTATTGATGCTGATTACACCTCCTTTCTATCCTAATCTAAAGTTCATTGGGCACACTAATGAGCAATTGTTGCTTAAGATACTAGCTTATTATTGAAGATTAAAGACACTTGGCAATGTTGGATCTGAACACAGTCCATATGCCATGGTAAGCACATTGGACCTATGTTGTAAAATACTGCAGCTGCAAAAAGTATAATGAAAACGCCATTTTAACCTAACTTAGGGCTCACGTACATGGGCAGCTTACAGCAACGCACAAAAGCCAAGTTGTATATGGCCAAAATACACCACCCTTAGCAGTATTTGGTGTTATTTGGAAGCATCATATGTAAGGGGGGTACTGTTTTATCGTTTATGTGAAGTGTTTACTGTGTAATAGAACTGTGGCTTTAAGAGGGTGGGAACAAGGAGCAGATTTCTGAGCAGGAAGAAGAGACAAGAAGTAGTTGAGAGTGGTACTTGGTGCAGGACAGAGGTTGGAGCAGGAGTCTCTCCTGTGTACTGCAGTGTCATAGATACAGTACTAATGACGGTTCCCTGTGGAAGAAAGAGATATAGCCATTGAGAAGCTTGCAGAGAGGACAGCAAAGCTGTGGATAGAGGAAGAAGGGAGTCTCTCCTGGTTTGTTCTACATGTCTATGCATATTGTCCACTGGGCAGTTAACCTCATAGTATGTAAGAACGAAAAAAGACATATGAGTGCTTGTGCAATATGTCTCCACTGGAAGTATGGGTGGAGACATGGGTTGGCCGGCCTGAGTTAGAGGGTACGCCTAGGTGATGGGCACAACTGTGGATTGGCTGCTGCACACACACCTCCCCAGAAACACATGTACCGCCCATCTCCCCGCCGGAGTGCCATGTCAGCTCCCGTCCCTCCACCGCTGCAGCAGCCAGTCCTGCTGTCACTCTCCTCACTGGCCTCTGCTCCCACCCACTGCTGGCACTGCCACCGCCGTCGCCACCAACCCTGCTCTCACCGTCCATGGCACTGGTGGCAAACCCCGCTCTCACCATCCATGTCCTCCCACCACCACAGCAGCAGCCGGCCCCACTGTCACTGTCATCGCTGGGCTCCATGCTGCTGTGTGCAGGAGCCGCTGCCGAGACACGGACACACTGACAGGGGAGGATGGAGCATGGAGCCACTGCCAAGACATGGAGACACTGACAGAGGAGGACGGCCAATACCTGACATGTGCACTGTGCTTTCTGTGGGGAGCATGGACACCCACAGCCCATGTGTATCATAGTGCGGGTATTACTCCAGCAGTGGCAGCAGCCAATCCACATCTGGGGACATGACTTGTCGCTAAGCCCAGCCAACATATGTCTCCACCCATAGTACCGGTGGAGACATATTGCACCAGTACCAGACATATGTCCCTTCAGTTAATCGTATTACCCCCCAATGTTGATCCAAAGGAAGGCAAGAAAAAACCCCAATGCGGTAGAAGCCAATTTTCCTCATTTAAGGGACAAAAAATTCTTTCCTGACTCCAGACTGAGAATCGTGATAATCCCTGGATCAACAACCCTTTTGAAGTTAGTAATAATTAAAACATACAATATTGTCTCTCTCAAGAAAGACGCCCAGGCCCCTCTTAGACTATTTTATCGAGTTTGTCATCACCACATCCTCAGGTAGAGAGTTTCACAGTCTCACTACTCTTACAGTAAAGAACCCCCTTCTATGTCTGTGTAGAAAACTTTCCTCTAGACGTTGAGGGCGCCCCCTTGTTACTGTCACAGTCCTGGGTATGAATAGATAATGGGAGAGATTTCTGTATTGTCCCCTGATATATTTATACATAGTTATTAGGTCCCCCTTCCCCCCAGCCATCTTTTTTCTAAATATTCTCAAGATAGATTCAGAAATCAGAATCTATGCAAAAGTCTACAGTATTCTCCCACAGAAGCAATGTGTTTTGGGGAGAATATATTCATAAGTACTGGTTCAGCAGGGGCCTATAGCTCCTTAATGCACTTGTCTGCATGAGACTTTAAGGCACTTTTACATAGGATGATTATCGCCCAAATATTCAGTGTAAACAGCAATTTTCGGTAATAGTCGGTCCATGGACACACAGCCACCAACAGGGCAGTGTGCAAGAAATTGCTCACTTGTCAAAGTTGCTTGTTTTTTAGCTCACCTATTGGCCCATGTAAACAGTTTATTGAATGTAGGCCGGTGGCTGGAAGAGATCTTTGGCATACTCCACCCTCCATTCATTTAAGCAACTACTGCTCCTGTATGAAAGCACAGGAGTGATAGTTTTTGGGACAGTGCTTACGTGCCTGACAGTTGTACCATGTAAAGGTACCTTTAGAAGTTTATTGGTATAGTTTTCTTTTCAGCTTCCATAATATTTGAAAAAAATAACAATTTTAACATAGGCAATATCTTTTTAAGAAAGGTAAACTGTATAGTTGAACAATGATCACATAGAGATCTTTCACACAGCGGAATATTCTGCAACAGTGTTGCAGAATATGATGTCCTTCAGGCTGGCTGTCCATGGGCGAGGTGTCATTGTGAGATCTGCGGCGATAAATTGCACGCGGAGCTCGCATGACGCGCTTTCCATAGGAGAACTATGGAAAGCGCAGCCTACTGCACAAGAGTGGAGAATCATAACGATTTTCCGCGATTTGCTGCGATTCCCCACGGTGAGCCTTGTAGTGCTCCCCCCTCCTCCCCCGCAGCGGAATATCACTACCGATATTCCATCCCAGCCGTGGACAGGCGGTCTTAATTGGGGAATATGACCTCCCTGAATTCTGTACTGCTAACTGTAGATTTTGATGCAGAATTGCTGGTAGGATTCTGCTATTTTCAGTTCCACACCACAATCACCACATTGGCAGATTTTGGTGCTGAATATTCAGCTGGAGGGCATATTCTATAGCGTTGTTGTGGAATATTCTCTCCTGTATGAAAAGGCACTTACAAATGCCGCCCCTATCATATTTAATATCAGTAAAAATTGATTAAGTTGAGCAGCATCTGCATATCCTTATCTTGCTATGGCTGCACTTGAAGTATCAGTATTACCAAATTAGCCTATGTTTGTTGTGCTGCGCGCAAATCAATAGAATGGTCAGATAACGACTGCTGAGCAAACAAAAATGTGTTATGTGTCCTTCTGATTGTTGAACTCAGCTTCTAGATAGATACAGATTTTTATAGCTTACTAGCTGATTCCCCGAGAAAACATTGCTAATATGAATGAACCCATTCAAAAGAATGGGTTTATTATTTGTGTGAGATTTGTGTGTTTCGCAGAGCACAAATCTCGCACGATTTTCTCACCAGTGTGCACACAAACAATTATGCGGTAATCAAAGAAAGTGTCTCCAAAATTTGGTGCATAGCCAAATCACTGTACTATCAGGACTACAGTGTGAATCATTAATTGAAGAACTGTTTTGAATCAGTTCAGATTACTTAACTCCTTAGTGACCTAGCCTGTTTGTGCCTTAGTGATGGAGCCAAATTTTGGAAATCTGATGTGTCACTTTAAAGGTTTTGCATATCAAAGTGATTCTGGCATTGTTTTTTCGCTACATATTGTACTTTATTTAGGTAGTAAAATAGACAGATAGAATTTGTGTATATTTATAAAAGCGCCAAAATAGGGTAAATTTAAAAAAAAAATTATTTTTTTACATTTTCAATTGCAATGTCTCAAATGTCTCAATGTGCAAGCATACTGTACAAATTTTAAATAAGATATATATTTCCACCTGTTTACTTTATTCTAGACGCACATTTGAAAAACATTCGCTTTTTTTAACCATTTAGTAGACATACAAATTTACATTAATTATTAACATTTTGAGGAACACTTTGTTTTCCTACACCAAGCCAAGATTGCAAAGGCTCATAGGTGTCAGGGTGATAGATACCTTCCACAAATAACCCCATTTTAAAAACTACACATTTTAATGTATTCATTGAGGGGGGTCATGAGTATTTTGACTTTGCAGTTTTTTTCCAGGAATTAATACAATTTAGAGGAGAAAAAAATTAAATTTCATATTTTTGCAAATATGTCATTTTAAAGACAGCTATTTTTTTTCCTATAATACACATGAAAATGAGGATTTGCACCCAAAAATGGATACCCTTGTTTGTTCAGAAACATACCCATTGTGGCCCTAATCTTCTGTCTGTATGCACAACGTGGCCATCAAACTGAAAGGAGCAGCCAGTGACTTTCAGAACACACATTTTGCTTGAAGGTGTTTTAGGCTCCATTGCCCACTTGTAGAGCCCTTGAGCGGCCAAAACGACAGAGAACCTCCACAAATGACCCCATTTTGAAAACTAGACTCCTTACTGAATTAATCTAGGAGTGTACAGCGTATTTTGAACCCACAGTTTTTTAAATCTAAGCAAACAAGAAGGAAAAAAAATTACGATTTTCATTTTTTTGGCAATTGTGTAATTTTAAAAACAGTTTCTTTTGTACAGTACACATATGAATGAAGACTTTTATTCAAAAATGGATCCCCCCATTTGTCCCGTGTTCAGAAACATACCAATTGTGGCCCTAGTTTTATGTCTGTATGCACAATCGGGCCCAAACCGAAAGGGGCATCAAACTTCAACTGTCTGTTAACTTTTACGTGATCACCATTATCCATCAGATAACGGCGATCACGTGACTGGGGACTGCTCATGGATATCCCCATAGTGCAGACAGAGAGAGGGGGCAGGGCTACAGAGGATCCCTGAGGAATATCCCCATAGCGCAGAGAGAGGGGGCAGGGCTGGAGATAAAGGGCGGGACTAGAGGGCTTCTCCGAGGGATTCCCCCATGGCAAGTTGAGAGGGGCAGAACTCGAGGGGCGGAGCTAGAAGGCAGATTCCTCTAGCCCTCCTCTCTGGGAACCCCGCTCGCTCTCTCTCACTGCTATGGGAAAATCCCTCAGGGAACCTGATGCTGGGGAGAGAGGTGGAGGGAGTCCCATACTGCCCCCCGCTACTGGGGAATTGCCCAGCAGTAGGGTTGGAGGAATTTCCTGCTGCTTACAGCGGGGCATTTAAAACTTTCTGCCCAGTAGCACATTTTAAATGTCCAGCTGTAAACTCCTGTTAGTCCCTGCGGGAATTAAGGGAACTCCTGGAGAGATGAATTGAATACTCTAGGCTTCTCCTCATCCCTGCGGGGACTAACAGGAGTTTCCAGCAGGACATTTAAAATGTACTTCTGGGTGAAGCGGCGCTGCTGCTGTTTGCAGAAATCCTACTATTGATTTGTCATATTTTTTTCCTGTGCAGGTGTTTCCATAGACTCCTGCTCCCTTAAGAGTCTATGGAAACTTCTGTGCAGCATGCACCAAACATAGGTCAGGTCTAGAGATGAGTGAGCATACTCGGCCACGCCCCTTTTTCTCCCAAGTACCGCGATTTTCGAGTACTTCCGTACTCGGGCGAAAAGATTCGGGGGGTGCCGTGGGTGAGTGGGGGGTTGCAGCGGGGAGTGGGGGTGAGAGGGAGAGAGAGAGGGCTCCCCCCTAATCCCCGCTGCTACTCCCCCACGCCGCCATGCCTCCCCCCCGGCGCCCCCCGAATCTTTTCACCCGAGTACTGAAGTACTCGAAAATCGCGGTACTCGATCGAGTAATTACTCGAAACGAGTACGTTCGCTCATCTATAGTCAGGTCCTATCTTTTCAAGCAGCATGGACCTTAGATGTGGGCATTGTAGCCACACATGTCCTATGTTTTAAAGGTACAAGTTTTTTGCACGTCTAAAATTCCTTCATGTGAGCATTTCTATAGGAAACTATTGGTTCTAATATATGCATTACTGGATGAAAAGAATGCCAGTGTGAATGAGGCCTAACAGGCAATTACACCAATCCCCTCCCTTTTCAGGTCTTTTAACATTTTCAATCCCTAAAATAAAAAGCTAGATAAATTGCTGTCATGGAAAAATGATATTCCAATACACTGGCACTCGTTGGATGTAACGGGTGCAACTGATATCAGGTGCTGCCTGTCCAAACACCAAATATAACTAACAAAATTAATAGAAGAAGATATCTGCACTCCCCCTAGATACACAAACAAGCTGTGTATATAACCACAAGTTGTTAGCCACTACTTGGGATTCTTCTTCCTAAGGTATAATGCCGGTCCCTTTCCTCCTTGTATAGGGTCCCAGGGGATAATGTTTCTCTTTGTGGAGAGCACCACATAAGAGAACATCACAAGGGGCAGGGAGTCCTGTAGAGGCCATGCAATGCTTCCTGGAAAAAGCCATGCAAATGAGCGATGGAACACCATCCTCTTCTCCTCATAGGCTAAACTGACAGCTGACAGGTCCTCCACTGTGGCCTCAGTACATGCTGGTATTCATATAACACAAGTTTTACAGTTCTAGTAATTGCAGTTCCCCCCACAAAATAAGATACATTATGAGAAGCTGTATCCACTTAAATACCAATTAACCCGTGTGTTTTTAACTATAAAAATAATCGTTTCATTATTAGTGTAATTTTATAGTTTTATGCATGATATAAATGTAGCTGCTGTTGTCATGTCTCATTGGTGGTTATGTATCCTGTGTTCATCTACCTATTCAGGACTGGGTAGCTATTATTTTTAAGTGCTCCTGGCTCCATTTCAGCTGTAGCTGGGACTAAGAACATGTAGTTTGAATCAAGTAAGTGCTATCATTGTCTTGCCAAAAGAGCCTTTTAAAAACTGAACAAATGAAGAGTGATTTTAAGATACAGTGCTGGATGTAACACTGAGGTTTCTGAATCATAACTAATTCATAAAGAACTTGAAGAATAGGTGTGCTCCTCTACTGGCTTAAGGGTCTCCCTCTGGGTAGAAATAGAAGCATCTCTTCTAGCCCCAATTGACCTCCAGGCCATTTTTGGGGATAAAAAAGTAAAGAGTACAGCCATTCAATATCTATCACCCCTAACTTATCATCTTTTCCTGACCTGCAGGAGAAGCAAATTCATGTTTTCACAAATGTCAAAACTTCCCCCTCTACTACTACATATCCCTAATCAAGCCTTTACATTAAGGTCCCCAAAAATAGCTTCCTCTGATGGTGAAATACAGGCCTAACTTTAATTTATAACTCATAGATAAACACTCCATCCCAGAACATTTATGGTTAGAAAAGTTGCAAACATATAGTTTCCTTCAATCTTTAATAAATACCAACACCTCCACAGCAAAACCAACTGCCTTCGAGAGATTATGCATGTGGACCCCCCTTCAGCCAGGTGTGATATCCCTTCTACGCCAATATGAACCAACCAGCTCCCATTCATGCTATGCTGGGAATCAGATCTAAATATCTCCCTCTCCTTATCTTGATGGCTACACTACTGTACTTTCTATCAAAAGGCAGCCATAGGTAACTCTCACTGAAGCGTCATTAAAAATATTGCGTAGAGCATAATTAGTCCCCTCAACAATCCACAAATATTTCCCAAGTCCCTAACCAAATTATTTTAGAGGTTGTAAACTCTTTGGGATCGACCTTTCATACCTGGTGGACATGCCCAGTAGTCACATCACTGAGATACTGTAATGCTGAGACCCAAGAATCATGGCTAGAAAATTTGTATTAGGCAACTCGTTTCAGCATAGAAACAATGCCTTCCTTGGGCCACTTTACCAAAAGAGGCTAAAAAGGATTTTGCCAGAAGACAATCTTGAGAGAGGAGAGCAAATGTCAAAATTTGGCCATCAAGGGTTAATTTAGTATTACATAGTGGTTATTCAGATGAATGCCTATGCATGTATTAAAAGAACAACTTAAACCTATCAAAATGAGAGTCCTTCCTACAGACCGGTTCTTCATTGTGTCTCATAAAAGGGGTTCCAATTGACCTAAGATGTCTTTATGACGTATTAGAGCATATAGAGAGGTATTGTCTTCATAAGATGACGTGCAAAGAGGTGATTAATAGAGATGAGCGAGCACCAAAATGCTCGGGTGCTCGTTGCTTGAGTCGAACTTTTCGTAATGCTCGAGAGCTCGTTTCGAGTAACGAACCCCATTAAAGTCAATGGGGGACTCAAGCATTTTTCTTGAAAACATCAGAAAGTCATGGAAACACCACAGAAACGGATAGGGAACGGCAGGGGCAGCATGCATGGGTGCATCTGAGGCTCCCAGGTCCCACTATTAAGCCAAATTGGGAGCAAGAGCCTGGTGGTCACCCCCCTAACTATTTACTTGGGACACACCATAAGCAGCACTGTACACGTGCTGGCAACCAAGGACAATCACCGCCTGCGGGTGACACCACTGCCTCTTCTCCTGGGTTACATGCTGGCATTGCTGTCCAACCCCCCGCACGAGCCTGCGTCCACAGCGCACACTAAAATTATCCCTGCGCAGCGTTCAGCTGCCCTCATGCTACACGCTCGCTTGATAGCCACACCGCCCTCTATTATAAGTGCATCTGCGATGATGAGGAACCGGAGACACACACTGCAGAGGGTTGGCAGGGCCAGGCAGCGACCCTCTTTGAAAATGTGGACGATAACCCACAATGCTGATGGGAATTGATGATAAATTGCCGTCCGATCATCATTCCAATCCCGTGCCACCTCCGTCACAAAATTGTCAGGAGACGCAAGCGTGGGCATAAAGGGGACTTAGGTGCCAGCACTTCTACACATCTCCACAATGCAGCAGCGCATACTAACACCAAAGATTCGTTTGAAGCAGGAGGTGTCACAAAAGTAGCCACCACAGGTATACAGTGACCCTGTGAAAGTCTCATGAAATCCGTTTTGCTTCCTGTGAACGTTCCAATCCAGTATCTCGGATAACTGTGGTAATTTGTAGCACAAGAGATAATACATGCTGACCAACGCTGCTCCGCAGACCCCAAGCAGGAGGAGGAGGTGGCATAAGAAGCCCGAGAAACCGTGACTGAGGTAGGACCCGCAATACTCTTTGTGGGAAGCACGTGAGCGGGCCCAGGGTCAGGCTCGGTTCCAGCCTCCAACTGGTTGACCCAATGTGTCGTGAGTTACATAGCTATGGGAAATCCATGTGTCCCCACACAATTCATTAAGTGTATGTGCCAGATAGCTGAAAAATGCAATGAGAAAGCCGTCTGCACTCTGCACCCTACCCAAGTCATTCAGTGTATTTGTGCCAGATAGCTAAAACACCGCAATGGGAAATCTTTGTGCACCCACAGCATAGGCAAGCCCCTGCAACCCAGGGACAGTATGAAATATGAAAAAATCAGAGTGCCCACACATGGCAGAGTTTCACCCCGCCAAGGACCTCGGCCTCTGCCCACACCCTCAGCAATCGTGGGCCTAAAGTGGACTTGGATGCTAGTACTGCTGTGAACATCTCATTAAATCAGTTACGGCTGCTTTCGTTGCTCCAAAGACTCGATGAACCACCAAGAAGTTCCATAGGCCAAACCCGGCGCAGTTACATCCCCCCAAGGATCTCGGCCTCTGCCCACACCCTCAGCAATCGTGGGCATAAAGCGGACTTGGATGCCAGTACAGCTGTGAACGTCTCATTAATTCAGTTACGCTTCTTTTAATTGGTCAAAACTAGTGTCTCCGATAACTGTGGTAACACAAGAGCTAATACATGTCAACCAACGCTGATCCCCAGACCCCAAGCAGGAGGAGGAGGTGGCATAAGAAGCCCAAGAAACCGTGACTGCGGTAGGACCTGCAATACTCTGTGTGGGAAACACGTGAGCTGTCCCAGGGTCAGGCTTGGTCCCAGCCTCCACCTGGTTGACCCAATGTGCCGTGAGTTACATAGCTATGGGAAATCCATGTGTCCCCACACAGTTCATTCGGTGTATATGTGAGATAGCTGAACAATGCAATAGGAAACCTTTGTGCACCCACAGCATAGGCGAGACCATGAAACCCAAAGACAATATTACACATGAAGAAAAGAGAGTGCCTAAACATGGCAGAGTTTCACCCCGCCCTCGGCCTAAGTCCACACGTCTGCCCAAGTCATTCTGTGTATTTGTGCCAGACAGCTGAACACCGTTATGGGAAACCTTTGTGCACTCACAGTATAGGCGGACGCCTGAAACATTTCTGTAGCAAGAGTATAGGCGAACCCCTCAAACCTTTCAGTAGCAAGTGTATAGGCCCGTGATGGCGAACCTATGACACGCGTGTCAGTGCTGACACGCATGGCCATGTTCGTTGACACGCGGCCCGCTTGCGGCCGCATACAGAAATTATGCGGCCGCACGCGGAGAACCGGGATGTTTCATCCTCAGCTCCGGCACGGCCAGGTGCAGTAGCCGAGGATAAAACATTGCGGTGGGACGGGTAGACACTGTGCGCCGGAGGTCTGTAGGCCAAAACCACAGACCTCTGGCACAGAGCGTCTAGTAGTGCCAGGACTACCAGTTAGGCCGCTGACCTCACTTCTGGCCGGCGGCATTTTTAGCTGCGGGGTGCGCAGGGGAAGGGATCTGGAGGCCATCTTAGCCGCCACCTGCAGCAGCCACCAGCAGCAACGGGAGCCCCCAGCATCAACGGGAGCCACCAGCAGCAGCGGGAGCCAGCAGCAGCAGTGGGAGCCAGCAGCAACCATTACTGAGATAAGTGAGGGGAGGGCCTGTGCAGCAGCCATTTAAAAAAGCCCATTAGCGCCATTACTGAGAAGTGAGGGGAGCGCCTGTGTGGCAGCCATTTAAAAAAGCCCATTAGCGCCATTACTGAGAAGTGAGGGGAGCGCCTGTGTGACAGCCATTTAAAAAAGCCCATTACCAGCGCCATTACTGAGAAGTGAGGGGAGCGCCTTTGCAGCACCAGCGCCATTACTGAGATAAGTGAGGGGAAGGCCTGTGCAGTAGCCATTTAAAAAAGCACCATTAGCAGCGCCATTACTGAGAAGTGAGTAATCTTCTGCCATTGCGATCACTGTCTGATGGAGAACCCAAAAAATAAAAAAACAAGGTTAAGTAAAGGGAGTGGTAGTAGTAGCAGTAGCCGACCCTTTCAAGAGACGTGGACCGAGATGTATGGCATTATAGAAAAAAATAGAAATCATTTTGCATTCTATGTATTGAGACGGTATCAAAACCAACAAAAGAAATAGATTGACAGATGACGTTAGTAGTGCTTGCTTGGGCTTGAAGTGTGCAAAATACCAACCTTCAATTGAAGATTTAGCCGCTGAAATTCAGCAACAAAAAAGTCACTAATAGGCAGGTTAGTTAAAGAAATCCCCCTCCCCTCACTCATCACAGTTCATGGCACCCCACACAAGTTAAAGTTTAATATTGGACAGTTAAATATTATCAAGACCAACAAAAGAAACAGACTGACAGATGACGTTAGTAGTGCTTACTTGGGCTTGAAGTGTGCAAAATACCAACCTTCAATTGAAGATTTAATTTTAGCCACTGAAATTCAGCAACAAAAAAAGTCACTAATAGGCCCTCCCCTCACTTATCTCAGTTCACGGCATCCCACACAAGTTAAAGTTTAATATTGGACCGTTAATTAATTTCAAGACGAACAGAAGAAACCGACTGACGGATGAACAAAGAAGTCACTAAGCAGGTAAGTTAAAATAATTAGTTTTTGATTTATTCAATACAGTTATATGTTACAAGTATACATTTTTCTTATTTAAACTATTAATATCACAAATTTGGGGTTTTTTTTACGAAGTGAAACACCACCCGAGTTATGCTCAGTTTTTCGGCGAATTTTGACACACCAAGCCAAAAAGGTTGCCCATCAATGGTATAGGCGGACCCCTGAAACATTTCTGTAGCACGAGTATAGGCAACCCTTCAAACCTTTCAGTAGCAAGTGTATAGGTGGACCCCTGAAGTATTTCTGTAGCAAGAGTATAGGCGGACCCCTGAAACATTTCTGTAGCAAGAGTATA
This sequence comes from Eleutherodactylus coqui, assembly GCF_035609145.1. Classification (NCBI taxonomy): domain Eukaryota; kingdom Metazoa; phylum Chordata; class Amphibia; order Anura; family Eleutherodactylidae; genus Eleutherodactylus; species Eleutherodactylus coqui. The sequence goes on along the minus strand of NC_089837.1, from coordinate 192,853,104 downwards.
GGCGGACCCCTGAAACATTTCTGTAGCAAGAGTATAGGTGAACCCCTCAAACCTTCCAGTAGTAAGTATATAGGTGGACCCCTGAAACATTTCTGTAGCAAGAGTATAGGCGAACCCCTCAAACCTTCCTGTAGTAAGTGTATAAGCGGATCCCTGAAACATTTCTGTAGCAAGAGTATAGGCGGACCCCTCAAACCTTTCAGTAGCAAGTGTATAGGCGGACCTCTGAAACATTTCTGTAGCAAGAGTATAGGCGGACCCCTGTAACATTTCTGTAGCAAGAGTATAGGCGAACTCCTGAAACATTGGTGTACCAAGAGTATAGATGAACACCTGAAAAAATTTGGTTACCAAGAGTATAGGTGATAGCCGGAAAAATTAGTTTGACAACAGTATAGTCGAGGGCCTGAAAAATTGGTGTACCAAGAGTACAAGTGTACCCCTGAAAAATTGCTGAACCCCGAGGGCAGGTGAAACCCATAAATATGTTTTAAAGATACAGCTCATTGTTGCTTAATTTGTAACAGAGCCTGGAGGCAGCCCTCCGAAAAAATTGGTTTTAAGTTAAACTTTTAAAACTTTTAAGAGAGCCTTTTGGGCCGCAGAAAAATTGGCAGTTCAGCGTGATGACGTGCTGTTTTAGGAGGAGGAGTAATATCTGAGAGGGATAGCAAAGCTAATTCTCCCCTTCTTTGGGGTGATAGAGGATGCATTTTTCTCTTGTTGCAGTGCAAAGAATCTTTAGGATCCGCTGCTTTCCACCGGTGGAGAAGAGAAGTCTGGGGAAATCCAGCCTTTGTTTATCTTTATGTGTGGAAGCATGTCGGCGCTGTCAGTTGACAGGCGGGTATGCTTATTCGTGATGATCCCCCCCCCCCCCCCCCCCAGCTGCACTAAACACCCTCTCTGACAAGACACTAGCGGTAGAGCAGGCCAGCACCTCCAGGGCGTACAGCACAAGTTCGTGCCACGTTTCCAGCTAGGACACCCAATAGTTGTATGGAGCAGAGGCATCACGGAGGACAGTGGTATGATCAGCTATGTACTCCCTCACCATCTTTTTACAGTGCTCCCTCCGACTCAGTCTTGACTGGGAAGTGGTCACACAGTCTTGCTGGGGAGCCATAAAACTGGCAAAGGCCTTGTAAAGTGTTCCCCTGCCTGCACTGGACATGCTTCCTGATCCCCGCTCCTCCCCTGCTAGTTGGCCCCCTGAACTGCGTCTTCTACCGCTAGCGCTGTCAAATCGGAACTTTTGCATCATTTTTTCCACCAGGGCCCTGTGGTATTGCATCACTCTCATACCGCTTTCCTCTTCGGGAATGAGAGTGGAAAGGTTGTCCTTATACCATGAGTCGAGAAGGGTGTACACCCTAGTAATCCGTGTTGGCCAGAATGCATCTAATGCGTGGGTCACGGGAAAGGCAGCCTAACATGAAGTCAGCCATGTGTGCCAGAGTCCCAGTACGCAACACATTGGTGCTCTCACTAGGAGGATGCTCCTCCTTCTCTTCAGCCCAAATACGCTGAACAGATGAGAGGGAAGCAGCATGGGTAACCTCTGCAGTGTGGCCAGCAGTCTCTTCCCTCTCCTCCTCCTCCCCCTCCCCCTCCTCCTCCTCCAAAACGCATTGAGATATAGACGTGAGGGTGGTCTGACTATCAAGCGACATACTGTCATCCCCCGTCTCCTGTTCTAACCGCAAAGTGTTAGCCCTTATGCTTAGCAGCAAAGTTCTTAGCAGGCAAAGCAGCGGGATGGTAACACTAATGATGGCCGCATCGCTGCTGACCATTTGGGTAGACTCCTCAAAGTTTCCGAGGACCTGGGAGATGTCTGCCATCCATACCCACTCCTCTGTAAAGAACTGCGGAGGCTGACTACCACTCTGTCGCCCATGTTGCAGCTGGTATTCCACAATTGCTCTACACTGCTCGTAAAGCTTGGCCAACATGTGCTGCATAGAATTCCAGTGCGTGGGCATATCGCACAGCAGTCGGTGCTCTGGCAGCTGAAACCGACATGTCCTGAGGGTCTCAGCATCCGTGGTGGACTTGCGAAAATGTGCGCACACGCGGCGCACCTTGCCGAGCAGTTCAGACAAGTGGGGGTAGTTTTTTAGAAACCGCTGAACCACCAGATTTAAGACGTGGGCCAGGCATGGCACGTGTGTGAGGCTGCCAAGCTTCAGAGCTGCCACAAGGTTACGGCCGTTGTCACACATATCCATGCCCAGTTGGAGGCTCAGCAGCAAAACCCAGAGGTCAGTCTGCTCTGTCAGACCCTGTAACAGCTCGGGGGCCATGTGCCTCTTGACACCTAAGCTGATTAGTTTCAGCACGGCTTGCTGATGCTTACCGACTGCTGGTGACGTGCTCACACTTCTTAATTGAGAGGTGGAGGTGGCAGAGGAAGAGGAGGGGGGGGGGGTTGGAGGGAGTGGCATAATACGCCACAGAAACCAGCACCGAGGTAGGACCCGCTATTCTTGGTGTGGGTAGCATGTGAGCGGTCCCAGGCTCTGACTCAGTCCCATCCTCCACCAAGTTCACCCAAAGGCCGTCAAGGAGATATAGTGTCCCTGCCCGTCAGTACTTGTCCACGTGTCCGACGTTAAGTTGACCTTCGCAGTAACTGCATTGGTGAGGGCACGGTTTATATTGCGGGAGACGTGCTGGGGTAGGGCGGGGATGGAACACCGGGAAAAATAGTGGCGACTGGGGACCGAGTAGCCCGGGACCGCTGCCCCCATCATGTTTTTGAAAGCTTCCGTTTTCACAAGCCTGTACGGCAGCATCTACAGGCTGATTTATTTGGCAATGTGCACTTTTAAAGTTTGTGCACGCGGGTGGGTGGCAGCGTATTTACACTTTCGCTCCAATGCTTGTGTTAGTGAGAGCTCAAACCTGCACTGAGAGACATTGCTGGATGGAGTGGAGGACCGTGGAGGTGAGGGTGTGGGTGCAGGCCGGGAGGCGCTCGTGCCTGCGTCCTGGGATGGGGACTGGATCTGTGTGGCAGGTTGGGGCACAGGGAAAGAGGCAGTGGTGTGACCCGGAGGCAATGTGTGGCCTTCGTCCCACCTTGTGGGGTGCTTGGCCATCATATGCCTGCGCATGCTGGTGGCGGTGAGGCTGGTAGTGGCGGCTCCCTGGCTCATCTTGGTGTGGCACAGGTTGCACACCACTGTTCGTCGGTCGTCTGCGCTCTCACTAAAAAACATCCATACCTTTGAGCACCTCGGCCTCTGCACGGAGGCTTCCCGCGAGGGGGTGCTGTGGGAAACAGTTGGGGGATTATTTGCTCTGACCCTGCCTCTCCCCCTGGCCACCCCACTGCCTCTTCCAACCTGTCCTGCTGCTGCACTTGCTTCCCCCTCTGAAGCCCTGTCTTCAGTAGGCTTAGCAAGTCAGGTGGGGTCAGTTACCTCATCGTCCAGCAGCTCTTCCTCCGAATCCTCTGTGCGCTCCTCCCTCTGACTTTCTGCCCTTACAATGACCTCACTGAGAGACAACTCTGTCTCATCATCCTTATCCACAGAAAGCTGTTGAGACAGTTGCCGGAAGTCCCCAGCCTCATCACCCGGACTCTCTAAATGTTGGGCATCGGTCACAACAAACTCCTCAGGTGAGAGAGGAACCGTTTTTTCCCACTCATGGCAGGGACCCGAGAACAGTTCCTGGGAGTCTGCCTGCTCAGAATCTGTCATTTTCCTGGAGTGACGAGGCTGGGAGGAAGGAGGAGCAGCCAGAGGATTCAGAGGTGCAGTCCCTAAGCTGGGAGTAGTGGACTGCGTAGAAGACTGTAAGTTCGATACTTTGCTGCACGCCCAGGAAATATTAGAGTACTGTTTTGCGGTGAGACCTCTTTCTAATGCTCTGCACACATAATAAGGTATAGCTGAATTGCTCTGCATTGGCCCAGGAAACATTAGCATAGTGTTTAGCAATGAGAACTCTAACGAATGCACTGCACACAGAGAGCGGTATAGCTGAAATGCTCTGCAGGAGCCCAGGGAATATTAGCATACTGTTTAGCAATGAGAACTCTGCCTAATGCACTGCACACAGATGCTTTAAAAAAAAAAAAACAGTAATGCACACAATAAGGAGTAGCCCTAAAAAGGACTGTTGAGGTTCTTGAAGAGAGGATCCCTACTGTAACACTTTCCCTATATCAGCAGCAGCACTTTCCCTAACCTCTGCCAGCATGCGTCTGAGGCGAGCCATGGGCGGCACCAGCTTAAGTACTCGGCGGTCACCTGATCGGCCCAGCCACTCACTGCTGTTGACGGGCAGAGGGCTGGCATGCCACAGCAGGAAGTGGTAATGCCTTCCCCGCATATTTATTGGCTAAAAAATGGCGCTAAACATGCGCGGAAGGAAAATGAAGGTGACTCGAGTACCGTGTGTTGCTCGACTCGAGTACCGAGCATCTCGAATACCCTAATACTCGAACGAGCATCAAGCTCGGACGAGTGTGCTCGCTTATCTCTAGTGATTAAGGCCGGGTGAGATTCCACATGTGGGAGGCCCACAGCAGATCCTGTCTGTGAGCCTCCTACATGCGTATGTAGCTAAACTGCGGAGGCTTGCATGTGGTCATGCGCACAACAGTTTTCTTTTTGTTTGTTTATATTTTCCGTACCATTGCCTAGCGCGCAGATACTACTGCCTTGACCTGAGACTATTATAGTACAAAGTCTCCTGCCAAGTTCTGTTCAGGGGAGTTGGCCTGTGAAAGTAATAGATTGCAACCAATAGTATGAGACAGCCCTCAAGCTCTGTGCCTTTAAAAAACTTTGTAACTACCAAGCTTTGTGCCTATTGTTTCTGTAAACATTAAGCATTACACTTCCTGGGGAGTAAATTTAATTCAAGTTTACCGCTTTGTGTCCTCTTCCATACTGTGTCATCCTTTACTAGGGTCCCGAAGAAGAAGTCAGCGGCCGCACCCTGACTCTCTCACAAACTCTTATTAACCTGTATCTGCAGTTATTTTAAAGGTGAAATTGCTATTCAAAATGATAAAACTATCACTTGTGTTATACATAAACTGTAATCATTTTGGAATAATCTGTAGCTGTTCAGACTAAGTTCAGTCTTCAAATAAATATAGTAACTTTTTTCCAATAAAGGCACAACATGAACATTGTTTGCTAATAATCATTACAGTGAATAGCACAGTGTTCCTTCTATACACTTTAAGTCTAATTTATGTCTAATGGGAAAGCTAAACATTGCAAGCACCTTTATCTACAAGCTCTTCAAAAAGTGTTGTTAGAAGGAAATACGTCAGGAAAATAGGAAATTTAGGTAAAACAAAAACAGTGCATAGGCTGAAAGGCTACTTTGCACATGAAGCGGTGTCTTTGTGGGTATATATCAGCCTTCTCACAAGCAGTGCTGGAGTTTAGCTCTAGGCCTCTACTTAAGGCCGGGCTCAAACAGTACAGTTTTATTTTCCATCATCTCCGGACAGCAAATCAATTGAGTGTGTAAGTCCCAGCTGTGTGCATAGGAGAAAAGTTCCTTGTGCACCTTTGAATATTTTTATCGTGACCTCTTGTAGTGGTATTTGAAAGTGGAGCATCTGAATTGCTTTTTGTATGGAGTATGAATGGCATATTCTACATCACACCCTTTCAAGCTTATTGAAGAGGTTTAATTTGCACACTGCTGTCAGTAAGATTGACCTTTTAGTGACTGAGGTGCCAACTGCAGTCAGCATACTATTCTGTTCGGCAGGCCCGGTACATAAGGGCAGCCCCTGGCATTACAAAGGCTCTGTTATATTCTAGCTCTTTTCAGGTCAAGTAGCAGTCACTAAGATGTTTTCTCTTTTTATTTCATTTCATTTATAAAATCTAGCCCATGAGTATTAATTTACATCATATCTTCACTGTACAGGGGAATGTAGATGTATTTTACAGAAAGCTGTGGCCTAAAATCTTTCCAATAGGCTGGTAATACAATCAATGATTTGACTGATGCTTGCTAAATGGAAGAATAATTTGTTTCTAAGATTACAGAGATTGAGCCCTTCATGTACTAAAAACACATTCCTACCAATGAAGTGTATCAGTTTTTCAGCAACCACGGCCTTATGGATATCTCATCTTTCCTAAACTGACACAGACACAGCACATTGGCGAATCTATGAGCTCGGATTTCTCCAATTCATAAAATTATAAATTACCCAAATTCCTTCGGCACCAGAGATTTAATTTGTGTACTTTTTAAAAATATTACGCTTTCAGTTACTGAGCTCTGCAGATTCTCAGTGTTTCCTCTATTATGACATTTCTACTTTAATTGCTTAGTACTGCATTTGGTATTGGGTTAATCACCAAAGTTGTCAGCTCTCTCTGAATATAGACAGCTAGGGTCTGCAGGGAGGGATTGGTTCATTTATTTACTCCTCTAGTTGGATAGCTGGGAACAAGGTGTTTATCATATTACATTCCAGCAGCTTTGTAACCATCTAATTCCCTCATTTTTCGGTGCGTGTGTGTGTGGGGGGGGGGGGGGGGGGGGGGGGGGGGGTTGGTTTTGGTGTGACCTCAATAAATAGTTAAAATCTATCAAAGCCATTAATAGTAAGAGATGATGCTTGTATTTAGATTCCTTAAAGGGGTTGTCCCACGCCGAAACTGGTTTTTTTGTTTTTTCAATAGCCCCCCCGTTCGGCGCGAGACAAACCCAATGCAGGAATAAAAAAAAAAAAAACGGCCAGTACTTACCCGAATCCCCGCGCTCCGGCGACTTCTTCATCTAAGTAAGATGGCCGCCGGGATCTTCACCCACGGTGCACCATGCGGTGCACCGTGCGGTCCATTGCCGATTCCAGCCTCCTGATTGGCTGGAATCGGCACACGTGACGGGGCGGAGCTACGAGGAGCCGCTCCCCGGCACGAGCGGCCCCATTCAGAAAGGAAGAAGACCGGACTGCGCAAGCGCGTCTAATCGGGCGATTAGACGCTGAAAATTAGACGGCACCATGGAGAAGAGGACGCTAGCAACGGAACAGGTAAGTGAATAACTTCTGTATGGCTCATAATTAATGCACAATGTACATTACAAAGTGCATTAATATGGCCATACAGAAGTGTATACCCCCACTTTGTTTCGCGGGACAACCCCTTTAACCTTTGTGGGAATTGTGCACTCTAGATGCATTTGGTCTGAGGCGTCTAGCTTTCTCATTATACTGACCCATTACTCATACTAAATTATCTCTAATTATTTTTGAGGTTTATCAAGGTCCTTGACGATCTGTGACCTCCAGAGAAACGCGTTGGACCAGTTGAATCATTCCATCCGTATTAAGTTAGGATTGACAGCTATTCCATCATGTGGCTTCCAAGTGATTTCTTCTATCTTAGACATCTAGAACAGTTTATTGTGAGAGTACACTTAGTACTCAGAAAGTGTTCCAGTCTGAATTTATCTTTATTATAGCTAAAATTAACTCCACTTTGGAAATTGAAATACATTTATGTTTCCCACTTATCAATTAGTAGTGGTTGTCTCTTCAATATATAGAGATATCAAAATTAGTTGGTGCTATTTATGTTTTAGTGTTCGTCTAGGTACCCTATATATGCATTTTAATATTCTAATAATAAAAATAAATTTTAGTTAGTCTATTCCAGTGGTGACGAACCCATGGCACGTGTGCCAGAGGCGGCAAGCAGAGCCCTCCCTACTGTCACGCGCCACCATCGCCGCTCACCACTAGTGAATACCGGCAGGGGCCGCGGCTCCCCAGCTGGTATTCACTCACTGTGCTGCAAGCCGTGCTAATCCTGGCGCACACTGTGATGTCAGTGTGCAGCCGGGATCCTCTTTCCACCTCCCCCGACATCTCCTCTTAGGTTCTGGGAGAGCAGTGGGAGGAGGCGTCCGGTAGCACACTGACATCACAGTGTGCGGCGGGATCAGCGCGGCTGGCAGCGCAGTTAGTGAAGGGGTGTCACTAATACACTAAGGGCCGCTGTGGGGTGTCACTAATACACTGAGGGCTGCTGTGGGGTGTCACTAATACACTGGGGGCCGCTGTGAGCTGTTACTAATACACTGGGGGCCACTGTGGGCTGTGGGGTGTCACTATTATACTAGGGGCCGCTGTGGGGTGTCACTAATACACTTGGGGCCACTGCAGGGTGTCACTAATGCACTGGGGGCCGCTGTGGGGTGTCACTAGTACACTAGGCGCTGCTGTGGGGTGTCACTATTATACTGGTGACCACTGTGGGGTGTCACTTTTATACTGAGGGCCGCTGTGAGGTGTCACTAATACACTGAGGGCTGCTGCGGGGTGTTCCTAATACACTGGGGGCCGCTGTGGGGTGTCACTAATACACTGGGGGCCGCTGTGGGGTGTCACTATTATACTGGGAGCCACTGTGGGGTGTCACTATTATACTGGGGGCCGCTGTGGGGTGTCACTAATACACTGGAGGCCGCTGTGAGGTGTCACTATTATACTGGGGGCAGCTGTGGGGTGTCACTATTATGCTGGGGGCCGCTGTGGAGTGTCACTATTATGCTGGGGGCCGCTGTGGGGTGTCACTAATACACTGGGGGCCGCTGTGGGGTGTCACTAATATACTGGGGGCCGCTGTGGAGTCTCACTAATATACTGGGGGCCTCTGTGTGGTGTCACTATTATACTGGGGGCCGCTGTGGGGTCTCACTATTATACTGGGGGCCGCTGTGGGGTCTCACTATTATACTGTGGCAGTGTCACTATTATATTGGGGTGGTGTCACTATTATACTGGGGTGGTGTCACTATTATCGCTGAGGGGGAGCTTTCTATTATCCTGGGGCCCTTTGGGGGGGGGGGTGTCACTATAATCACTGGGGTGGGGTTCACTATTATTGCTGGGGTGGTGTCACTATTACCGCTGCGGTATGTTTACATGTGGTGGTAATGAGCAGGGCTGTTTCAAAATAGACAGGGTGCAGATTTTGACTGCTTTTTGGATGCGGAAATGCTGCAGAATTTTCCACAGAAATTTCCGCTGAGGGCATTCTGCAGTATTTCCGCATCCAAAAAGCAGTCAAAATCTGCACCCCGTCTATTTTGTAAGTGGCCCTGTCCCTTTTAAAATGACGGGGGTAAAATCGTAAGTCGTGATAAGCCCCGCGGCCTGACATGTTGGCTCTTTGCGATAAATAAGTGGGTTTTGGGTTTCAGTTTGGCACTCTGTCTCTAAAAGGCTCGCCATCACTGGTCTAGTCTGTGAAGAGATTTTCAGTTTTGGACCAATTCTGCTCCAACGAGTATTGGATTAACCCTTTCCAATCCAATTTGTCTCCTGGTCTTCCTAGGGGGCTTACGCTTTTTCTGCCATTATACATCTGCGCTATCTGCTGGATAAAGTCAATATTGCATGAGGTGACACATTGGATAGGCTCCGACAGCAGAGAGGCTGGCAATACACAGTAAGAGAACCCCGATGGACATCTTCCAACATCGGAGCTGTGCAGCCTTAAAGGGGTTGTCCCGCGAAAGCAAGTGGGTCTATACACTTCTGTATGGCCATATTAATGCACTTTGTAATGTACATTGTGCATTAATTATGAGCCATACAGAAGTTATAAAAAGTTATTCACTTACCTGTTCCGTTGCTAGCGTCCTCGTCTCCATGGTGCCGTCTAATTTTCGGCGTCTAATCTCCAGATTAGACGCGCTTGCGCAGTCCGGGTCTTCTTCTTTTCTGAATGGGGCCGCTCGTGCAGGAGAGCGGCTCCGTGTAGCTCCGCCCCGTCACGTGCCGATTCCAGCCAATCAGGAGGCTGGACCGGCAATGGACCGCACAGAAGAGCTGCGGTCCACCGAGGGAGAAGATCCCGGCGGCCATCTTCAACCGGTAAGTAAGAAGTCACCGGAGCGCGGGGATTCAGGTAAGCGCTGTGTGGATTTTTTTTTAGGTCCCTGCATCGGGTTTGTCTCGCGCCGAACGGGGGGGCTGTTGAAAAAAAAAAAACCCGTTTAGGCACGGGACAACCCCTTTAAATCATAATGTCTTAAAATGTCAGACAGTGGATTGGAAAGGGTTAAAGCGACCGTCTGATCCTGGACAAACAAAGATCACAGCATTGCTTCTCTGACTGCGTGATGTACACTGTATATTAGTATGATCATTAGTCTAACACACTACACCTGCTTTGATTAGCCAGCTCTGCCCATATGACCTATTAGGGCAACGTAAAATGTCTTCAACTGCTTTGAGACGAGCTGATTCTTGTTTGAACAAGCAAATGAGCAAATGACGTCACTGCTGGCTCTTTCGCTCTTGTTTAGACAGGCAGGTACATTGTTGGCTCATTCAAACCAGAAATCATTCTGTCTTTCACATTCTCTGTATAAGTTCGCCCCAGTGCACGGCCTATGACCCCTGTGTACCTGTCCGACATCTGTTCTCTGTGCTGCGGACGTGCCAGCCTGCGCTCCGACACGCATCCGGAGTACAAAGGATGCTGCGCTGTTGCTATGGCAATGATGTAACTCCCGCGGCCATTCTGCAATGATGATTGCAGAATGGCCGGCTTCCATTGACTTCACGTTTTTACATTGCATGCTATGGGCTGGATTTGCTGTGGAGTCCGGTGGCGGAATCCTGCACGGGACTCCGCAATGCAAGTCCATCCGTGGACAGCCGCCCTTAGACTGAATGATTATCGCTCGTTTTAACAATTTTTGAACAATAATAATTTTGTCTAAAAGCAGCTGTGACTCATAGTCAGCCGCCCACTGCAACAGCAGGGATGAATGAGAATATAGATCCCAGATCTTAACCCCTTACATGCTGCGGTCTCTCTGTGTCGTCATTGGCACTCCACCATGTAATCGTGAAGGGCCAGTGGGTTGCCATGGGAACTATATGCCAGACACTGGTGTCTAAGCCTGCCATCACTATTGTGAGTGATAATGCACTGCAGTACCAAAGTACTGCAATGCACTATCATAGCGACCATAGCTTTTTATTGAAAGTGTGATCATAGCTTTTATAGTTCAAGTCCCCTACAGGAACATAAAAAATGTAGAAAATTCTTTAAAAAATGATGTAAAATAAACATTACAAAAAAACCTCTGGTTAATGCTGTAAAAAAGCATAACAATCGCACAATTAATGTTTTTTCTCTCTGCCCTCCAAAAAAACTGTAAACGTTTTACAATATATTATACATACCCAAAAATCGTACCAATAAAAACTACAGTTTGCCATGCAGAAAACAAGTCCGCATTTGGCCATGTTGAAGGGAAAATAAAAAAGTTATGAATTCTACCTTATCCTCTGGGTCCTCGACTGTATCTGGCAGCCGAGGACCGGTACTGCTCTTTCGAATGGGATTAATGCCCAGGATCAAGCTCCATAAATTTACAGTGCTTGGTCCTTAAGGGGTTAAAGTGCCAACAGAAATATGATAGAAAGTTTCAGACTGCTTTTACCCGTATGTAATATGGAGGGAACTTTTCTGTTGCAGTGGACGCAGATATAATCATGCTTGAAACTAAGCTATTTTTCAAATTATGACTTCCCTCTTGCAAAGCTGTCTCACTCAATGTCTTCTGTAACCGGTTCATTGATTGAACTTTTAAAGTTTCTAGAATTCAGTGTTTAAAAATGCATGAACTGGCAAATATGAAGGGTTTTTTTTCTGTAGAATTACTCTGAACCTTCAGTTTGGGGGCAAAATTATGTCCTGTGAATGGAGGAGGTGGAGGTATATCACATGCAGTTGTTCTTTTCTGTGTCCGTCCGATCTGCTAATTCCTGGTTCAATTTTTGGTTGTCCAAGATGGCTGATACACTCATCAAATCTACCTAATCCCCTCAGTACTCTGGTGAGGTTAGACTACCAGTGCCTTATATGTGCTCTCTGATTGGTGAGAGCTGCTCACATGATCAGCACTGGCCAATCAGAGAGCAGTGCACATTGTGCATGAGGTAGTTATAAAGTTGCTGCAGCCATCGTGGAGAGCCAAAAACAGGGGCCAAAATTGGTGGATTGGAGCGACAACAGAGAACAAGTGCATTTAATATACTTTCCTCTCTTCTGTTCTAGGACAGAATTGTGTGTTGAAACCTGAAGGTCATTTTAAATTGTTAAATGGTAACAGCACGTCACATGTTAAAAAGTTGTTTCTAATGACATGTTGATGTTTATATTTTTAAAGATGACCTAAGATAGAACAAGTTGAATATGTAGCCATGCAGTCTGTCTTTTTGTAATGTTATATTACATTATATAGCTCCTTCATCATTATGATACATGATCTTCCTTTGAACTGAGCTTTGTAAAATTGTTGGTTGCTAGAACATATTTGTATACATAAACTTCAAAGAGTGTTTAGCAGCTGTGTAAAGCAGCACCATCAGCACAGATATTAGGTGTCAACACCAGTCAAATAGAAACAAAAATCTTTTATTGTACAAAAACAGAGAAATAACAGGTGATTCTTTTTTTTTTTGTAAAATGCAGCAGTTTTTTAAAGCCAAAACCAGAATTGGATTAAAAAGGAAGGATAAATATAATAAAAAGAAGTTATACCCAGCTTTGCCTCACAAAACTGTATCAAAAACTGCAGTGTTTATAAAGAAAAGAAAAAAAAAGCTGTGTGTGAGACTGTGTGAGTACCTATCATTAAAAAATATATATCACAATTATTCCAGGGCAGCTGTACATGTATATGAGATGTACTTGGAAAAGTTGTATCCATATGCACATTTTCTCTCTCCGTGCTATTGCTATTCTTGATGTGAAGTGAGAACTGTGTTGTGTATGTAGTGACCCAGTACTGGCATTACTGAGTAATGTTAACATCTAAGGGAGACTGTGTCACCATACACATATATTGTACTGCATTTGATTATATGGCTTTGTAGAGGAGGCCGCTGTGACGGCTGCTCCTGAGCAATTACGGTACCTGAGGTTTTGCCGCAGAGCCTCAACGGCCTCTCCGTGGAGTTGTTGGGTGATAACCCAAGGGGCGGTCCTTGACCTCAGGGAATATCTGTTTAACTGCCAGCAATTTATTTCTATATGTCCTCCTTGTGGCAGTGTTTGCAGATGACGGGTCCCGGCCTATCTTGCCGCACTCAGCCTGTCTTTCTCCTGGAGGGGTATGAGGTTATGGAGTATTGAGGTTGGACACTTCTTCTGGCTGGGTGTTTGACTTTGCTTCCAGCTCTTCAGTCCTCTGACTACACTATGGGCTATCTCTGCCATGCTTTTCATTGAGCAGATCATCCGTGCCAGTTTGGGACTGACCCACCTGCGATGCTAGGACATGTTTCAGAGGCTTGACTCGTGTATAGTCTCCTTTAGGATGGAAGACGATCTCAGATATCTCCTCGGTATTATTCTGATTTTCTTGTCCTAATACCTGTATGGCCTATTCCTTGAAGTTAACAACATCCTTAGCTATCTTCTCAGATCCTCTGTGACTGCCCCTTCAATAAATTGTTCGCGAAGCATTTGATCTGCTACGGCTGCTTGTCTTAGATCTGTGCTTATAACTGTCTTCATGCTTTCTTGTAATGGCAGGACATATTCTCTCAAGTATTTGTCTGTCTTTTGCTTCTTATTAAAGAATTGCTTCTTCACTAAGCTGTTCTGATCTCGAATATGTTCTGCGGTCTTTTGAAGATCTGATCCATCGTTTTCTTCTGGTCTTTAGGCCAAGATTTAACCTCTCGGGCCGCAGCTCCCTCCAATTGGCCCACCAGCATTTCTAACTTCTGCTCATTGGTGATGAAACACAAGTGATACATAGCCTTCATGCAGTGTTTAAACTGACAGAGCTTGTGTAATTCGCCACTATACTGTGGCAGCCAGGGAGCTCCCAGTTTGTTGCGCATGGCAAATGGCATCATGGGAGGTGGAGCAGGAGTGAAGGATCCAGCACCACAGGTCTGCTCATTATCAATGGAATTAGACATTTCATTAATTGCTCACAGCCAGACAAATTCACTTTGCACACAAAATGGCATTTGCAGATTTTCAAAATTTAAAATGGCAGTTGTAAGGTCACAGAGACTCAATATCCTGTTCGTGACACCACTTTGTACAGCTTCAATGACCTCTTTGTGGCGTTATTGGGTGATTATTTATTAAATTAATTAGTGACCCCAGTGCTGAATAGCACAAAATGTGGAGTGTGATGAGATTAAGAAATCACACAAAGTCAGGGATTAAGATTAAATGTAATGAATTTATTTTCCTTCTCCCAGTTGAAGTTATGGTAAATCATTTATCAATTTAAGAACAATGCATTTGTTATTTTTAACGTCCTCAAAGCTCTGGAAACTCACAATTTGGGAATAACGTGCATGGAATCTCTGACTGGAATTGGTTGAGCTAGAAGATGCTAGAAAATTCTGGAAGGGGAGATAATATAGGACCCTGCACTTTCTGTTTGGGTCAGTTCAGTGTAGTACACTGTGCTGAGTAGTGGGAGCACAGAGTGTAGTGAGTTACCTGCTTAGCTCATGCAGCGTACTGCATCCAAAGTTGCAGGATTCTTACTAGCATGGAAAGGAGACTCAGCTTGTGTGTGGAGGCCAGCAGGAGTAAAATACGCCTGGGCTGAACCCAAAGTGAACTCCAAGACTTTGGATAAGGTACAAGCATTATCATGAGGGGACACAGGCTAATGAAAATACAGGAGAAAAGCTGGGATTACCAAAAGTAAGTCACTCTGATTTAAAGGGGTTTTCAGTGGAAATAATATTGATGACCTATCCTCAGGATAGGTCATCAATAGTTGATCGGCCAGGGTCTGCTGCTCAGGACCCTGACCAATCAGCTGTGTGAGCGCATGCAGTCAGCGCTGCAATAACAGACGTCGGAGTGTAAGCCTCCGCACCGACCGCCCATGTAGTGGCTGGCACTTGTAACTGCAGGCACGCTTCCCATTGATTTCAATGAGAGCCGTGGCTGCAGTTACAACCACCAGCCACTACATGGGAGGTCGGCGCGGAGGCTTACACTCCAACGTCTGTTATTGTGATGCTGACAGCATTGACAGCATGCGCCTGCACAGCTGATCGGCGAGCGTCGGACCCCGGCTGATCAACTATATTTCCACGGAAAAACCCTTTTAGCTGCTGGCACTTATACAGAAAAGCTCCCTGGGATTGTGGGAGATACACACTGTGGATTTTACAAATGCTGTGATTACTTACACCCAACACAATATCTGCCACGCCGTCTAGATGCTGCACATATACTGAGTCAATTAGATGACTCCCCCTGGCGATCCCCAACTGCAGTTTTCTGAGCTGTTTTTGAATGTGGTTTATCAGGGTAACATTGGAGTACATTTTGCCTGATTATCCTGTGTATGTATAGGTCTCCTCTGTCTATGCAGTTTCCTCTAATCAATCCTAAACTTTAGCTAGGAAACAACTGACAACTGTCCCCTGGCAGCAGCTCCACTGCCACATAAACAGGACATCTCAGTGGGGAAGATTCATCAACACTAAGGCCTCCCTCACACAGGGCGTTTGCAGAAACGCAGC
Organism: Eleutherodactylus coqui; assembly: GCF_035609145.1. Classification (NCBI taxonomy): domain Eukaryota; kingdom Metazoa; phylum Chordata; class Amphibia; order Anura; family Eleutherodactylidae; genus Eleutherodactylus; species Eleutherodactylus coqui. The sequence continues at coordinate 192,837,566 of NC_089837.1, read as the reverse complement.
GTTTTTCAACGCTGCGTTTACTGCAGATTCTGCCCCGTTTCAGCAGCGCTGGCATACTTTATGCCAGAGTTTTGGCTGCGTTTTCAGCACAGCTGAAAATGCAGCCAAGGATGCTGAAAAGAAAAAAAAAAGCAATAATCACCTAGCCGCTGCAGTCCGGGTCGCGGCCACTGGTCTCTGCCGCTGATCCGGGCTTCCCCTGCACTCCCAAGTCTATTGCCGTAGGCCAGGTTTGAGAACCCCGCCTCCAGCAATAGAGTGCTGTGATTGGTTGTCGGCGCTGGCTCGATGCCCAATCACAGCCCTTCATTGACTGTCTCAGCCAATCAGAGCTTGCCGGCGCCTACGGCAATAGACTTGGAAGTGTAGGAGAAGCCCGGATCCGCGGCAGAGACCAGCGGCCGCGACCCGGACCGCAGCGGCTAGGTGAGTATTACTTTCTTTTTTCTCTAGCTAGCTGGGACTGATTTTCAGGGTAGGGCTTCTATTGCAAGCCCTCACCCCAAAAATCGGCGAGCCGGTAACGCTGCCAAAAACGCGGCACCAAGTGTTGCCGTGTTTTCAGCAGTGCTGAAACCGCTGACCATTAATTTCAATGGGCGACGCAGGGCTGAAAACGCCCCAAAATAGAACATGCATCACTGTCAAAGCGCAGCGTTGGAAGGCGCTGTGTTTTCAGCCCTGTGTGAGCAGCCCCATTGAAATGAATGGGAGTGTTGTACAACATTTAGCGCTGGGCTGAAAAGGCAGCGCTAAACGCTGTATAAAACGCCCTGTGTGAGGGAGGCCTAATACAAGGGAAAAGTGGAGCAGTTACCTACTGCAACTTGTAAGGTGATAAAAAGATAGAAAAGTTTTGGGTTGATACTGTAAATTCAATGATGTTAGTTATGTTATTGTTTTTTCATTATTGTTCAGTCGTTGCATGTATGGGGAGTCTGATGCTGTAGCCATCATTATCTGACACTGGGAGTCATAGTTAGGAGATGTGGAGAATGGTTTCGTAGAGACCGTTGATTGGAGTAACAGGTCAGCTGACCAAGTGTCGAAAACCTGGATACGGAGAAGCGCACGAGCAGTGAGTTGGTGGGAGGCAGTTGTAAATAGCGGCAGGAAGAAGTTTGCATCAGCAGAGTCCGTCAGAGTCTTTGGAAATGGATAGCGGACTGCCATATTGAAGAGACTGTACAATATGGTACTGTCCATACGGAAGATCGTGTCTTCGTGCGGGCAATGTGTATCGATATGCAAGAGAAATAAATTGCAGCATGCTCCAGTTCTCTGTGTACGTACGCAGCGTGAGCCCTGAAGGCTTGTATGGGCTGAGTATGATATGCTGTCCATACACAATACATTACGTATGGGCACCGTTTCCATACACATCCCCACTCTAAACAAAGCGTGTGCTTGTGATTCGTGGGCATGCGCAGTGCAATATGTAGCCATACGTGGTATCTGCTGTTTTTCTGCCGGTAGAGTGTATGGCTGCCGAATGTGTAAAACACTTCGGGGAGATCACCAGCGTTTTATGCATATGACCGTGGCCATGAGCCCTTACATTTGTTGATATATCTATATATTTTCATTTCATTGTATAAATGTTCAAATTGCATAGCATTTTTGCTGATATAATGTGTGTATTGTGGTACATTCATTAGGGTCAAACTATCATCCCGTCAACCAATAGCTGCACTATAGTGTATGCACAGTATGGTTTACAAGGGGGAAATCACATTGTTACCCATGTGGTTTGCCCAGACTGATGTAAAGAAATGCAGTCTGTGAATCACATAGTAATTATAGCTAAGTGTCAATGTTGATGTTTTGTTATGGCCCATTTTTAAACTACTACTATCAGGGGCTGGCTAGCCAATGCTAGCCTGAGAGGCAAGCACGCTGCACTAGCCCATGAGTAGAGGCCCATCCTAAATGTGAAAACACATGGTGTAGATGACTGTTAGCCAAACTATGCTAACCCACTAATGGCTCCACAAATTACTGCCAATATTGTACAGCTGATAGCCACCACAACTGGGCATAAGTTGTCAGTTTACTGGTATCTGCACCATGAGGGAAATATACTAAACTCGACATTTCTTGGGCTTAGTAAACTTTCTCTAAGTGCATCGTGCGCTGAATACATGGACAAGTACATGCCTCTTCATGTATTCAATGCATCTCGGGCTCCTTTGTGCGGGCCGTACTTTTCTGGCCCAGTGCAAGCGGTGCCATGGTATGATGTTATCGTGCCGCTTACACTGGATGCAGGAAGTCCCAGCCTCAGTCTGTATGCGCTCCTGTAGTAGGGTTTTTGGCTGTCTGCTACCTGTTGTCCTGACTTGCGATGTGACCACTTTTCTCTGAGAGGAAAGTTTCCTCAGTATAAGTTACAGCAGAGAAATGGGCTGCAGCGCCTATGAAGATGCTGGCAGAGAGCGGCTCCAAACATCTTCTGAAGCACCGACCCAGGGGGCTTCTGCCTTCCTATCCCGGCTCGGCCCACCCCTGACTACTATATTACCGTGTTTCCCCGAAAATAACACACTGCCTTATATTAATTTTTCCTCAAAAACAGGCATTGTGTCTTATTTTCAGGGGGGGGAGGCTTATACTCACCTAGTCCGCGCGTCCCGATGCCTCGCACTGCTGGTCTCCGACAGCGATGCAGAAGTCTGCAGTGTCCTCTGTGCTGAGATATCCTCTTCTTTCCGGTGACAGGGCTTTGAATACCCTGTCTACAGCAAAGCGAGCGCTGTGATTGGATCGAGCGCCAGCCAATCACAGCCGGCGCTCGATGAGGCAATCACAGGCATTCAGTGATGTCATTCACTGATTGGCTCTGAATGATCGAGCGCCGACTCTGATTGGGTGGCGCTCAATCCAATCACAGCGCTCGCTTTGCTGGAGGCGGGGTATTCAAAGCCCCGTCACCAGAAAGAAGAGAATTTCTCAGTGCAGAGGACACGGCAGCTTGCCGCAGCGCCGGGGTCCATCGTGAGGGACTCAGGCGCCGCGGACCAGGTGAGTATTGATGTTTTTTTTTTTTTCATGTACTTTAGCTAGGGCTTATTTTCGGGGGAGGGTTTATATTTCAAGCTTCCCCCGAAAACTGGTATAGGTCTTACTTTCTGGGAAAAATGGAAGTCATACACAACTAATGTACGTATAAAAATGGAAGTATCAATATTAAAAGACAGTGAGATATATGTAATAAACATACCTTAGCGTAGCCTAAGAACTTTATTTTGCAATAATACTGTATGACTGAAGTGTCTCTTCATCACCATCTAGTGGCCATAGCTGTTAATATGAGGTTTTGGTTTAGGGTATTTCACAGGGACCCTAAGGCCTCATGTCCACGGGGAAAATAAGAATTAAAATCCGCAGCGGATTTTAACTCTTCTCCCGCGCGCGGATCCGCATCCCATAGGGATGCATTGACCACCCGCGGGTAGATAAATACCCGCGGATCGTCAATAAAAGTGATTTAAAAAAAAATGGAGCATGAAAAAATCTGGACCATGCTCCATTTTCATGCGGGTCTCCCGCGGGGACGGCTCCCGCGGGCTTCTATTGAAGCCTATGGAAGCCGTCCGGATCCGCGGGACACAAAAATCAGAGTTTACTCACACGCTCCGGTTCTTCTCTTCGCAGCGGCGCCATCTTCTCTCAGTCGCGGCCGGATCATTTTGCTTCGGCCCGGCGCATGCACGGGGCACGTCACCGACGTCATCATGCACATCCGCCGAGCCGAAGAATGAAGATCCGGCTGCGACGAGAGAAGATCACGCCGCCGCGAAGAGAAGAAACGGAGCGGATGGGAGGTGAGTTTATTCTGATTTATTGTTATTTTCAGCGCTCATGTCCGCGGGGCAGGAGGGACCCGCTACGGATTCTACATGTAGAATCCGTAGCGGATCTGATTTTCCCCGTGGACATGAGGCCTTAAAGGATTATATATTTACAAATGGGGAAAAAAACACAAAGAAGAGTTCAGTGTGTCAGGCATTTCCCAACTTTTGTCTCAGCTGACTAAGTTAAGTTACTTTGGTTTACATTTCCAAATTAGATTCTGTTCACACTTATAGCTTTTTATGTTTGCATCTACGTGTGGTATCTAATTTCTTAGGGTGTTTTTACATAGGATGACACACAGGTGCAATAGTTATTCAGTGAATGAAGGTAGAGATCTCTTCCAGCCATCAGCCTCCAGTCATCGCTCAAAGATGAACTACTGCCTGTTATATTGAACAGAAAGTTGCTCATTAGTCACTTTGTTTCATTGAGCTCAAACAAAGCGATTAATGAGTGATTTCTCCCAATTTTACACAGGAAGACTGACAATCAAAACGGCTGGTTTGAGCGATATAGTCGGTCTGAGCAAAAGTACCCTTAGACAGGGGTAGATTAGGAAGCGGCTCACACCATCAAGGACTGCTTGTTGATTCCATTTTATGCATTTTTAGGGATCGTTCATAGCAAAAGTTCGGCGGATCTTCCGCTGTGGGAAATTCCACGATAAAGTCCGCAGCATTTCCTTATCACAACCCACATTAAATTCTGCACCATTGGTGCGAATTATGACTGGTAATCTGCACTTGCAACACTCAATAGGTCCAAAATAGCTGCTGATTAATGTCCTAATTAGAGATGAGCGAACGTGTTCTAAACGAACACTTACGCACCCAGACACCGGCTTTACCGAGGACTTCAGTGTCCGCGCGTAAAGATTCGGCCGGCGCCGGGGGGCGGGGAGAGGCGCGGCGGCGCGGGCGGCAGCAGCGGGGAACAGGGGGGAGCCCTCTCTCTCTCCCTCTCCCCCCCACTCCCCGCCGCACCCCCCCGCGCTGCCACGGCGACCCCCGAACTTTTTTCGCCCGAGCACGGAATTGCTCGCAAAGTTCGGTGCTCGGGCGAAAAGGGGCGGAGCCGAACACGTTCGCTCATCTCTAGTCCTAATATATCTTTATAAAGTTCAGAACTCAGATTTTTCTGATACTGAGCTAGCAGGTATAAAGTTAAATGCTAAAATTTTCATTGTCTCTGGGCACCACTAGGAGGAGCTTAATGCTTTTGGAATCATTCAAATCATACAACTCCAATTAAATTCAACAGCATTGCACTGCTCTACATTGCATCCCTCATCTCAATCTACCACCCAGCCTGCACCCTCCGCTCCACTAACAAAATCAGATTAGGTGCCCCTTTGACCCAAACCTCTCATTCCTACCTCCAAAACTTCTCCAGCGCAGCACCAGTCCTCTGGAATGCGCTACCCAAAACTATCCGGGCAATCACTGCCACACCAAACTTCAGGCATGCTCAAAAAACGCACCTGTTCAGGAAGGCATACCATATGCCCTAAACCAAACCCCTCTGTACTCCGCCTGATAACATGCTCCCTGTCCTACCGACTGCAATCCCTGCTAGCCCCAATCAACCACCTCCTGCAGTCATACTGATTCAACCACCACATGGCTTAATGTCTGACCATTGTCTATGTGTACAGCATCCCTCACTCTCCACCTCGCCATACCGTGCACATCTCCAGCCCTTTACCTTCTGTATCATCCCATTATTTGTAGTATGTAAGCTCGTTGCAGCAGGCACCTCACCCCTACTGTTTCCATCAGCTGATTAATACATGTTTCTATTCCCCCTGTTTTGTAAGCACTACAGAATATGTTGGCGCTATATAAATAAAGATTATTATGTATGCAGTAATCTAAGCTCCCCCTAGTGGTAGCTGCATGCACTCAGAATTTTATCCATTGAAGTAAGTCTGCATTATAGGTAGAGATCAGGGTCTCAAAGGTTAGACATGTACCTGTCATCATAACATTCCATAAATGACTGATATGCTATAAGGCCTTAAAATGGGAATACGGATTTAAGTTTGGCATGTACTATCAATTTTTCGGCCAAACATAATGAGGGCTATAATAGAGCTATTTAAAGCCAATGATAACAATCAGAAGCACTTGATGTAAATTGTAATTTAAACATTTATCTTAAGTCCACTACATTTTAACAAATACTGTATGTCAGACTGAACGCAAATCGATAACAGTTTTTAAAATGTACTGAAATGTGTCCCTGCAACAGCAATAATAGATCCATATGTGCACAAACCTAAGCAGCTCCATGTTGTTTGGTCCTGTAATAATATGATGGAATTCGTCGTTGTGTGATTTATGAAAGAATACGGCTTATGAAGGAGATTGAGTGTGATAGATGAACTGCAGCTCAATTTAGTCCATTGCTACATCCAGAAGATTTTGCGGTTTTGTGAATCACAATGTTCATTTACGGCACCCTCTGTACTTCAGACTTGTGAGTAATGTCTCGTTTTAAAAGAAAATCAGCTGAGATCTGCAAAAAAGTTGTAATTCACTCAGAAGTCATCCATGTTTTTAATAAATGTGACTATTCAAATAAATAGTGTATTCATGACTTTGCAGTACATTTTTTAACTCATTAAGCTTTATTCAGATTCTATTAATTCCCCCATTCAAGGATTCCATCCCAGGACTCCAGCTGGATGGCTGAATACATTTTATATAGAAACCCGTAATATATCTAATTGATGCACAAAAATCCCCAATGGCCCTTGTAAAGCCTCTTTCACACGAGCGTTGAGATTTTTTTCCTCCCGCATTGTGGCCAAAAATCGCATGAACGAGAGAAAGCTGCAACCAAGTCACGGCTAAATCTCACGTTTTCTCGCTCATTCACACTGCCGGCCAGAATCCCTACAGCCATGAGAAATACTTCAACTAGCTCAATAGAGCCAGCTGACATGGTTTAGCAGCACCAGCCACTGCTAAACTCCCTTCCCCTCCCTTTGCTGGCAGCTTCCATAGAAGCCTTTAGGAGTTGCCAGCTGCTCGCAGCCGAAAGGACAAGACCTATCTTTTCCGGCCATGTCAAAACATGTTCTGGCGTATTTGACCACCAATGTCATATCTTCACCGGCCGGGCATTTTTATGCAACTAATAATCGGCCATGTGAATGAATGCATTGGAATCCAATGCTTCACATGGTCATGATTTTTTATCAAAGCTAAATTAGCAGTGTAAAAACGCTTGTGTGAATAAGGCCTAAATAAAAGGAATAGCAATGAATCCATAAACAGATTGTAAGGTGGGTTTGAAAAATTAATTCTTGGGTCTGCCCCTCTCTTGCGGTTTCGGGCAGATGCAAGCAGCACTCTGCTCCATTCCAGTACTGAAAGAGTTAACTAGTTCTCTGGCTCTCAGCCCAGCTGCTGGGTTAATAGGCATTACTTTCCTATTTAAGCTGGGCTGAGGCACTTCCTCCTTGCCTGAGAATTGATGTGTGTTTCATTTGTGTTTGTCTCTGACACTCAGCATTTCTAGGTCATCTGTCTCAGATCTGTTTTGTATGTTTGATTCTGTACCTCTGTCTGTTTATTTTGTAGGTTCTTTGCCTTGTGCTTTTGCCTGTGTGCAATTGTCCATTTTCCTTTCAGTTTTTGTCTCATTCCTCTTTCTGTGGGAGTCAGTCCTGTCCTGTGTTTGGTGTGCCCTATGTTCAGTACATCGTCCCTGTGTCCTGTCAGGGATAGTCAGCCCTGGGGTTCAAGTGCGGGGCCATCCTTATCAGGATGATTGCCCTGCTTGCAAACAAGGGTCTTCCCATCTTCCCAATCAGCTAAGGGCTAGACTTCCCATCTGATATTGCCTTGTGCAGTACATCTCACTACTGGGGTCAGCTGCCAACCACACCAGGTCTAGTCCAAAAAGCCAGGCTGGTTTGTTAGCACAGTGGGTCCACACTCTCAGTCCGTAACATTAATCCAGTGAATGTATGAAAATCATTGTGTTTAATAGCTGCCATCAATTTCTCAATTAGTTAATTTTATTAAATGAAATGAAAATATTTCTCACTTTCAGCTTCTGATATGTGTTCTCTGCTCTGTCGAGAACAAAATATGGTTTTACGAGATTTCTAAATCATTGCCTTCTTTATTTTTTAACATTTATTTACATTTTAACTTTTTTGGAATTGGGGTTGTATGTAAAATTCCTAGTAAGGCACAGCACCAAGAATTCAGTGAAAAATCTAAAATAAATATACTGCCAATGGCTCCTCAGTTCCTCCAAAAAGAAGTTTAAACACAGGCCTTTGATGTTAATGTTGGACAAAATTCTAGGTTTCTCATAAAACCTACCACGTGTCACAATCTGTTTTAGTAACCAAACTCTTGTTGTTTGTTAAAACACAAGAAACACATCAGACACGCCTGATTTTTGCTGTTGCTGAACTAGTGCTGGAAATTTTGGATTACTTTTTGACAACATACTACTTAACCTTGTCCAATTTATTTCCTGCCATGCCCTGTGCCCATTCCAATTACAGTACGATCTTTGTAAAGCATATAGCTGTCCAGTTTCTAATTAGTGCCACAGTCTGTTTTAATAGAAACTGTTACAGATTATACACATTGCACGCTGTAGTGTAATCACAGTCGTTGTTACATGTGGCTAGGGATCAGGATTCAGCAGACTGTAGCAAGTCATCTGAGATGGCTGATGTGTGATTTAGTTACTTGCTTAATAATCAGGGCAGGAAATTAAGGTAATCAGGACCCCACATATTGAGAATCACTGGAAAGTGAGTTTCCTAATGACACAAAACAGTAGCATTCATGTGTGGTGAAGGAAATAGTACCAGTACATGTGGGTGAGACTAAAGCTGGCCATGCACCTTAGATAACTGCCTGTTGAATATTTGTTCAGCCAGCAGCTATTCCTTGCCATCCCCACATACACATGTATGCTTGACTGAGTGTACATGTATTGTCAATAGTGTGAGGGGAGTAAATCACTGGCAGCCACCTCTGGTCAGCCTACGTTCATCTATGGACAACTTTAGCTTATATGTCTTTGCTGCAGGAATAATTCTGTGAGCTAGTAAGTTATTAACTCTTAATGTTAATTCCTGATGATCTTAAATAATAACTTTTAATTATAAAATTTGCAGCAGATCTGTCACTACAATATACTACCCATAGGACAGCATACTTTTAGGACAGGTCCAATGTAGTATTAGCCCAAATGGCATAAAAAATTAAGTCAGGATGTTCTAAGACAAAAAGTGTATTTCCAGTCCCTCTTTTCTAAGGTGTGTAGAGTCATTGGATATAGTTTTTTTTGCTTGGAGAAAATAGAAGAAATGGGGTCACAAGAAGCTAATGCTGGTGCAGGCTTAAGAGAAGGAAATGGGCATTTGGGTGCATGAGTCAGTAAGATCCTTTACTCTTGATGCTCCATGTCACCCATGTTTGGAAAATTGGATATGCCATGCACCCTTGAAATGATTGTTTATTACAAAAGGGGAGATATAAGGAGGTGTAACTAGATTGGTGTTGATTTAGACAGATAATCATCCGGAAACACCAGGTGGAGAAAAATTTTGGTTGTAGTTTGGTATAGGGTTGGTGTAGAAGGCAAAGGAAGGCTGGAGGCAATAGAGAAAGTTCTCAATGGAGATGGGAGTATAGTGGAATTGTTAACAGAGTCTTTAGAAGATTCTAACTTTGGATGAAAGACTGTATAATTTAATGTCTAGAAAATACATTTCACCTTTATGCGAGTACTGTTCTAATAGCATGATTTTTCAGGATTTTTGAGATGCTTGAAATATAAGCCATACTCCAAAAATAGGCCCTAGTTACAGAACAATATGGGAAGGGAAGTGAAAGGCCAGGTAAAAATATACAGCTAATGAATGCATTTGAGAACCTCACTATTAGAAGTGGAAAGAAAGAACAAATACAAAAAATTCAGAAGGCAAGTAGAAGAGTAAGGGCTCATGTCCACGGGGAAAATCAGGCCCGCTACGGATTCTACATGGAGAATCTGCAGCGGGTCCCTCCTGCCCCGCGGACATGAGCGCTGAAAATAAGAATTTAAAAGAATTTACCTATCCGTAGCGGGCGGCGAAGCTCTGCTCTTCCTCACGGCCGGATCTTCTCTTTCGGCCGGCGGATGAATTCCTTACGCCGGCGGCACGTCGCCGGCACGTTGTCGACGTGCCGCGCGCATGCGCCGGGCACATCCGCCGAGCCGAAGCAAGGGAGATGCGGCCGTGAGGAAGAGAAGAGCTTCGCGGTCCGCTGCGGGTGAGTAAATTCTTTAAATTCCTATTTTAGGTCTCCCGCGGATCCGGACGGCTTCCATAGGCTTCAATAGAAGCCCGCGGGAGACCCGCACGAAAATGGAGCATGGTCCAGATTTTTTCATGCTCCATTTTTTTTTAAATGCCTTTTATTGACGATCCACGGGTATTTATCTACCCGCGGGTGGTCAATGCATCCCTATGGGGTGCGGATCCGCGCGCGGGAGATCCGCTGCGGATTTTAAATCACATTTTGCCCGTGGACATGAGCCCTAAGAGACAACGATCACAAACTAAAATGTTTTTACACAAACGCACAGAGCATGGGAAACAAACAAGGAGAATTGGAGCTCCTAACACAGGAAGAGAAATATGATGTCATAGGCATCACGGAAACTTGGTGGAATGATATACATGATCGGAATACAAGGCTTGAAGGATACAATTTATTTAGAAGAAACACACCAAAAAAAAGGGGAGGAGGTGTTGTGTTGTATGTTAGGAAAACATTAACCTCCGCAGAGATTCAAACTTCAGAGCATGGTAGTTCTATAGAAACTGTTTGGGTAAGAATACAAGGAGAGAACCACAGAAAGGACACTATTGTAGGCATTTACTATAGGCCACCTGGACAAGCAGAAGATATTGATGAACTCTTTCTACATCAGATGGCCAAGCTCTCCAAAAAGCATGACATAGTGATTATGGGAAATTTTAACTATCCAGACATTTGTTGGGAATCTCTCTCAGGTGAAAGTAATGGATCCAACAAATTCTTATCTGCACATGCTGACAACTTTATCTTCCAAAAGGTCAAAAAGAAAAGAAGGGCATCTGCTATCTTGGACGTAATTCGGACCAGCAGGGAGGAAATAGTTGAGGAAGAATGTGAGGCCGGGACCTTAGGATGCAGTGATCATGCTATCCTTGAATTTTGGATAAAAAAGGGAGGAAGACCTTAGCCCTTAAGGTTGGATTTCAGAAAGTCAGATTTTAATGAACTCAGAAAGAGGGTAGGAAGAGTCCAATGGCTGGATGTTCTTAAGGACAGAAATGCCCAAGAAGGTTGGAAAACATTATGAAATGAGATCCTCAAAGCAACAATTGTTAGCAATCCCTAAAACAGGAAAGAATAGGAAGAATTTAAAGAAACCAGGATAGATGAACACAGAGCTTGCACACGTTAAAAACGAAGAAAAATATGTTTAGCAAATGGAAAGAGGGGGGAATATCTAAAGCAGAATATAATGCGGTCTGCAGAAACTGTAGGGCAAGTGTCAGAAAAGCTAAAGCTAATAATGAATTGAGGCTTGCAACAGAGGCCAAAAGCAATGAAAAGGAATTTTGGGGGTATGTTAAAAGCAAAGAAAAGTCAAAGATGTTATTGGATGCTTACAAGATGAAAATGGTGAATTGGTCAAGAATGATGTTGAGAAGGCAGATCATTTAAATTCCTATTTTGTATGTGTTGTCTCTCAAAAAGTAGATGGAACATCAATTGATCTTCCCTGTGCTATTGGGGGAATAAAAGAACTGACTTGGTTGATCAGGGAAATGCGGTGGATATAGTTTATCTTGACTTTAGTAAAGCATTTGACAAAGTGTCTCATACCATCCTTATTGGAAAAATGACCAAATATGGAATTGACAAGGCAACTGTTAGGTGGATTCACAACTGGCTGAGTGATCGTACTCAAAGAGTGGTCATAAATGGCTGCACAGTGGAAGAATGTATCAAGTGGGGTACCACAAGGCTCTGTCCTAGGCCTAGTGTTGTTCCACATTTTTATAAATGATCTGGAGGAGGGAATTGATCAAACTTGCCGACGACACAAAGCTAGGAGGGATAGCTAACCTTAGGGAAGAGAGTATTCAAAAAGATCTAGAAAAGCTTGCACAGTGGGCAGCGACTAACAAAATGGTATTTAACAAGGAGAAAAGCAAAGTCCTACATCTGGGCAAGAAAAATGAAGAAAGCACATACAGAATGGGAGGAATTGGGCTAAGCAGCAGCACATGTGAAAAAGACTTGGGTATACTAATAGATCATAGACTGAACATGAGTCAACAATGTGATGCAGCAGCCAAAAAGGCACAATTCTGAGATGCATTAAGAGAAGTATAGAGTCTAGATCACGTGAGGTAATTATTCCCCTCTACTCTTCCTTAGTCAGACCTAATCTGGAATACTGTATCCAGTTCTGGGCACCCCATTTTTAAAAAGACATAGACAAAGTGGAGCAAGTTCAGTGAAGAGTTACCAAGAAGGTGAGCGGTCTGCAAATCATGTCCTATGAGGAATGGTTAAAGGATCTGGGAATGTTTAGTTTGCAAAAAAGAAGGCTAAGAGGAGACTTAATAGCTGTCTACAAATATCTGAAGGGCTGTCACAGTGCAGAGGGATCAGCCCTATTCTCATTTGCACAAGGAAAGACTAGAAGCAATGGGATGAAACTCAAATTAGATAGTAGAAAAAACTTTCTAACAGTGAGGGTGATCAATGAGGGGAACAGGTTACCACAGGAGGTGGTGAGTTCTCCTTCAGTGGAAGTGTTCAAACAAAGGCAGAACAAATATTTGTCTGGAATGATTTAATAAACTCACTGAGCAGGAGGTTGGACCCGATGACCGTGGAGGTCCTTTCCAACTCTACTATTCTAAGATTCTATAAGTTCATTAAAAAGTCAATTTAAATAGTATCCAGGCAGCTATATGTGTAAAAAAGTAAAATCAACTATCAATAGAATGCAATAGGATAGATAGACCCTTCACCCAGAAAAGCAGACACCCTTAAAAGAATTGCACTCAAAACACCCGACAAGACCCAAAACAATAAGGATCTGCAAGTGCCAGGCTCTCACACAAAGATTGGGTAGTCTTTTTGGTGTCACTCCACTCCAAAGCTCATTATACTAGAGTGTTGTGGCTGCTTACGGTCAGCAGGGGGAGCCAATCGCTACATTTGGTGGCAGTGAAAAGCAGAAGAGAGCAGCTGGAACTCCAAAGGACCTGATAGAACGTAACGCACCTGTGACAGGAGTGACGCCAGTGGGGCTGCCCGCTTTATGTGTGAGAGCCCGGAACTTGTCAATGCTTATTGTAGATTGTTGTTCATAGAAAAATAAGACATCCCCTGAAAATAAGCCCTAACATATCTTTTGGAGCAAAAATTTATATAAGACCTTGTCTTGATTTCGGGGAAACACATTTGGTTCATTCGTCCAAAAATAGCATTCAGATGTTGATAATAATCGATGTGTAGATCATATGGAAAAACTTCTAGCAACAAATTGGAATGCCTTGCCACCCTTGATGCACTGTCTTTCTCTTTTTAATTTGGGCCTGATGCTATTGTGGGTCTCTGCAGCCCTTGATGTCCTGGTTCTTTTCAATTTATTCTTTAGTAATTGGTCACATTGTTCATTTGTCTCACTTGCTCAAAGTAGTTTTACTTTTTTTGCCTTCAGCCATATTTGTTCAATGGGTTTCCATTTTTTGGAGACATTCTGGATGCAGGGTCCATGGCTTTGCTGCTTGCTTGCCAGACCCAACTCAATTACTAAGAACAAGTCAGCCAGTCAGTCTCTAATACCACTGACACTTGCTGTACTTCACTTTGCCACTACATCACAACACACATGAAGTGCGCAAAGCAGCCCCAATTACAGTCTCAGACTCTGCCCTTAGAGTGGCTTCACACGAGTGCCTTTGCGTGCGCATTGTGCATAGAACAGAACACATTGTTTTTAATGGGTACATTCACCCTTTCTCTTTTGTGAATGCATTTTGCTTGCATGGCTTGAGTTTGTTCATATGCTGTCCTTTTCACCTAGAACTCCTGCACCAAAATACGCATGTGATGAAACAAAGCAATGGTTTCATTTTCACTGGCGTGATAGTAATATCACGCAAGAAAAAATAGACCTTGCCCTATCTTTCTCGCATGTAGTTTTTATACTTGCGAGAAAAGACAGGGCAGGATCTTTCTTTTTTCTATTTTTTTTCCCTTATGCAATAGTGCAAATTTTAAACGGGCTTTTGACTGGTTTATGCGCAAATATGCTCCATAATGGGCAAACGTATTTGCGCAAGCACCCATCTAAGGTGGCTCTAAAACCAGTCAAGGTCTCTAAAAATGATGTGTGAGAATCTAATAATGTGCACATTCCTTAGTATGCGGCTTTGCTGTCCATGCCTTCTATTTGACTGCTCACCCTGCCTAGTTTGCAAGGCAGGTTCAAGAAATGTGAGAAATCCTATATGATGAGCTTAAAAGTGAGTAATGCTTCAAAATGTTACTTTCCTATCCACCGTAAGAGTTGACCTTGATTTTGGAAATATTTTGGAAATCTAAAACAATATGCACAGTCCACCCCACGACTGTTGATGTGAGCCTGGCGGGACAGTCCGTCACAGTTTGCCAACAACTTCTTAGAAACCTGCCTAAAAATGTAAAAAGCTGTGATACGATCTCTGCTTGTTGGACTTGCTTCCTTACCTTGCTGAATGGTACAGTTTCCAGTATATAATGAAGACGGGTTTCTTTCCCTATATTTCTATATATGTTACGGTTTGGTGATGGCATTTATTTGGCCAGCTGCAGATTTGGTGTATAAAATTCCATTCCATGTAATGCCACTTGCTGTAGTGGAGACAATGTTTTCATAGTAATAAAAAGCAATCCCCTTCTAACGCGCTGGATGCAGGTGTTGGTTTCCCTCAGTAATAAAATGCATTCGATTCCCAGATGCAATCGTGTTCTCCTTGATGTATATCTTTCATTATACGATGCATGTACTCTTCATGATAATAGAAGTCCACTTTTATATTTAAAAATAACAAGGGGCAAATCTGATCTGGCTGTCTGCAAGCGACAGAAGTCTTAGGGCTTCTTCAGATGGGCATGATTCTGTCCCGTTATGATTATCACGGCTGCATAACGGGACAAAACCAAACCATTGATTTCAATAGTTTAGCTTTCACTAACAGTATTCTCGCCTGTTAATAGTACGGGTGACTTGCACCATTTTTCACCCACGTAGTGTAAATTACATGCAGAAAGATAGGGCAGGACCTACCTTCCTGCTATTATTTTTTTCAAACTCACGCCCTAGAGTTTTCAAAAGTCCCAGAAGAAATAAAGAAAATCCAGTTCAGGCGCAACTAAGATCCATACCTGCGAGTGGAGTTGTGCATACGGCCATGTGTTTTTGCCCTTACTTCTACTATATAATACTAATGTTGATCTTTTTACGGACACAAGATGGTCTGATGCTTAAGGCTGGGCACACACTGAGAATGTATGATATGCAGTATCTTGAGTAGAGATGAGCGAACGTACTCGGATAAGCACTACTCGTCCGAGTAATGTGCTTTATCCGAGTATCGCTGTACTCGTCTTGAAAGATTCGGGGAGCGCCGCGGAGCGGGGAGCTGCAGGGGAGAGCCGGGAGGAACGGAGGGGAGATCTTTCTCTCCTTCTCTCCCGCCCGCTCTCCCCTGCTCCCCGCCGCAACTCACCTGTCAGCAGCGGCGCTCCCCGAATCTTTCAAGACGAGCACAGCGATACTCGGATAAAGCACATTACTCGGACGAGTAGTGCTTATCCGAGTACGTTCGCTCATCTCTAATCTTGACATGTATGCATGGGTAATATGCACCAACATAGAAAATGCTATAATTTTCTTTGCATGTGTATTTTGCACAATTCATGGGAGCAGAAGCATGGGAGCCTATGGGAGATTGGTGCAGCTTATTACGCACACAAAACCAGCACGCGTAATACACTGTGACCATACGTTCGTGTGAGCCCGGCCTAACACGTGAATACGTTTCAGAAGTTTAGTCTGATGTGATTTGATGCTCTTAACCAAATGCAAGACCTGAACAAGATTACTAAAAAGGAACCGCCGCAACGTAAGTGCTTGAAGACATGGACGTGTTTTTGTCCCGTGAGGGCGCCCACCCACTGGCGATTTGCGTTTCTCTGCGTTTTGCGTTTTTTCTCAAGTGCCATTAGAATTGAATGTACTCCCACCCACTGGCGTTTTGCGTTGCGTTGCGTGGCGTTTTTTAACATAGGAACTGTCAGTTGCATATGTGTCCTTATTTTTCTCCTAATGCACCCATGAAAGTCAATGGAAATTAATGGAAACGCTGCGAAAACGCGGCAAAAAACGCCGCGAAAAACGCGGGAAAAACGCCGCGAAAACGCAGCGTTTTTAACGCACGGAAATCGCAAACGCCAGTGGGTGGGCGCCCTTATGCGGCCGTTGATTTCAATGTTTTCTTTTTTACTACCAAGATTCTCACCCATTAATTGAGAAAAGATAGGACTTGCCTTATCTTTCTATCAGACACAGGTCACAGACATGGGTGCTGCTGATTCTGGACACAAAAAAGTCCTTTTTCTCAATTCGTCAAACTCCTTAACTAACTTTAGGCCAGTTTCAGATAAGCGTAGGGAAACACATCTATTATACAGATCTGTATTACGGATGCGTTTCAGGTGACATTACATCCATATGCCATCAGTATTCTCATCAGTATTTGCCACTGTACGTATATTTCATTTTCTGCTGGATGAATACTTATCAGTATTTGTCCAATAGAAAAGAATATAAATTTGCAGGTAAAATTATAAAACGACTGTGAAAAATACAGCCATGTGAATAGATACATAGATTTATATTAGCCGCATATTGCGGTCTGCAATACATAGACCAAATACAGAGCTAAAATATGCTAGTCTTAAAACAGCCTTTTAGTTATTCTTTCATGGAAAATAACACTTCTTTGCAGTTTTACGCAATTTACCGCTTCTGGTTTTCATCTGCTTAATTGTACAAATATGAATCACATTCCTAGAATTATGTCAAAGTGGTCCGATTAGCCAATAATAGTAAAGTATAAATATACTAGTAAGGCCGGGCGCGCAGGAGCGTGTGGTATAATGCTGTATATAGAACGCTGAATTTTACCATGGTGTGGACCCAAGTATCACCACGTATGGCAGTGACTTTTGACTACACATGACAGCGTATCTCACACACACTGTCATGCACAAGCTTCCTGGTTTTATTTTTTACTTTTAGATTTCCCGCTCTGTCGCTTAGCGTATAAACGCTGCACAATGTAATTGCATATGTACAGTGTTTTGTACGCATACAGGGAGAAAAATAGGGATCTGTCGCACGTAATACATGGTAAAATAGAACATTTTGAGTTCTTTTTTACGCACGTATTATGAGTAATAAAAAGTGTGTAACAGCGAAACTCAATGTACATCACATGCATAATACGCAATTTAAATACGCTTGTGTGAGCCTGGCCTAAGGGTAGAGAACCTTCATGAAACAGCTCACAAAAAATAGTAAACTTTTAATATAATATTTTTTGCAATTTTGTGCTGAAAACTTGCTGGTAGAAGGAGAAGGAGGAGGAGAAGGAGGAGAAGGAGGAGAAGGAGGAGGAGGAGGAGGTGGAGGAGGAGATAAGACCTTTATTTATATAGTGCATACATATTATGCAGCACGGTACATCGCTTAATGGGTTCTGTGCCCATTGGGGCTCACAATCTACATTCACCTATATGTATGGTTTTATTGGAGTGTGGGAGAAAACGGAATCCATACTAAATGTGTCAGCTAGGCTCATTTGT
Organism: Eleutherodactylus coqui; assembly: GCF_035609145.1. Classification (NCBI taxonomy): domain Eukaryota; kingdom Metazoa; phylum Chordata; class Amphibia; order Anura; family Eleutherodactylidae; genus Eleutherodactylus; species Eleutherodactylus coqui. The sequence continues at coordinate 192,819,762 of NC_089837.1, read as the reverse complement.
CTATCCTGCCATTTCAGACTAATTACCCCTCTAATACGAACCTCAAACTAGAGCAGCCCCCTCTCCTCCTCTGAAACACTCTACCCCAAGGCATATGAACAATTTCCAATGCACAAAACTTTAGACGTGCCTTAAAAACACACCTTTTCAGGGACACATACTAAATCCCCTGACCTAGTCCCCCCGCCCCTCCCTATGGCTCCCCACACATTCCACCCTGCTTACCTTAACCCTTTTAGGACAAAGCACAGTAAATATAGGGCACTTGGTCACAGGCTTAAAGCCCAGCCGTATGTAAAATTACAGCAGGGTTTAAAGCCTCCTGCTTCTATAATCAGAAGCAGGACAGGTTGTCAGAGGTTAGTCACAGCTGATAACCCAGAGAAGAAGGCAGGAGGGTTTTTAAACCCTTTCTGTCTTCTCCTTCCCTGAGTACACAGTACTTAATGAGCGTTGTGTACTTAAAAGTGAAAGCGGAAGTGTAACTTCCACTACGGGAGTCGGGGGTCACGTGACCGCTGAGATTCCCTGCTATTGCAGGGCTACAGGGTCATAGCAGACCCTGATCCGCTCTGTCAGTGACTAGTGTCGCTACAGGGGATGTTTTTCTCTGTAACTGGGGCTCCTATGCATGCCCCAGCTACAGTGGCAAAGTGTCAAATACAAAAAAAATGTGAATTTCCCCCAGAAGATCTTGTATGATGTCATGGGGGACATAGATAGTAAAAAACATAATCACATACACAATTAAAAGAAAATTACAAAATAAAACAACAATACATACATAAGAAAGAAAATAACCCAAAGTCGACGCCAACCAAAACCGTCACTATAAGCGCCCTGTAATCCAAAACCATGCATACTATATATCACAATGTCCAAAACGTAAATATACAAATTTAAAAAAAAATCTATAAATGTTAAAAAAAAACATTTTTTTACCTTTTAACCCCCAATAAAACTAAAAAACAGGAAAAAAAAGTCAGTAAAAAAGATATAAAAAAATAGTCCCATATATTACGGAAAAAAAACCATGGCAAAAATAATTTTGGTAGCTAGAGTAAAAAAAATAGGGCAGTAAAATAACCACATGGCTAAAATCCCTAAAAAGTGTCTGGTCCTTAAAGGGTTAATAACTGATTTCCACATGTAATTCCCCTACTGCCTCTGTTCCCCCCAAAGCCTTATCTCTCCCCCCCTCCACTTTTTACCTCCTGTATAACCCCCACTCGTTTGTTTCAAACTGATTGTATATGACATGTAATTGTTGTATTGTCTGTGTCGCTATACAAATTAAAGGGGTTGTCCCGCGAAACCAAGTTGGGGTATACACTTCTGTATGGCCATATTAATGCACTTTGTAATGTACATTGTGCATTAATTATGAGCCATACAGAAGTTATTCACTTACCTGTTCCGTTGTTAGCGTCCTCGTCTCCATGGTGCCGTCTAATTTTCAGCGTCTAATCGCCCGGTTAGACGCGCTTGCGCAGTCCGGTCTTCTTCCTTTCTGAATGGGGCCGCTCGTGCCGGAGAGCTTCTCCTCGTAGCTCCGCCCCATCATGTGTGCCGATTCCAGCCAATCAGGAGGCTGGAATCGGCAATGGACCGCACGGTAAGTAAGAAGTCGCCGGAGCGCGGGGATTCAGGTAAGTACTGGCCGTTTTTTTTTTTTTATTCCTGCATCGGGTTTGTCTCGCGCCGAACGGGGGGGGGGGGGGCTATTGAAAAAAAACAAAACCCCGTTTCGGCGCGGGACAACCCCTTTAACCCCTTCCCGCTCCTGGACGTACCTGGTACGTCATGGTAGCGGGATACTTCCCGCAACATGACGTACCTGGTACGTCCTGGAGATAGCACGGGATCACATAAGATCCCGCGCTATCCCGCAGCGGGAGCCGGCTGTCAGTCACAGCCGGCGTCCCGCTCCAACAGCGGGGGGACATCGAAGATGCGCCCGCCGCTGTTAACCCCTTCCCTGCCGCGATCTAAGTAGATCGCGGCAGGGAAAGAGTTCACAGAGGGATCGCGATCCCTGTGTGTCTCCGGCCGGAACTCGCGATGTTATCGCGAGAGCCCGGCCTGTCACCATGGCAACAGGACGCCAGACACTGGCGTCCTGTATTGCCTGTGCCTATAATCGCTGTACAAGCGATAAGGCATGGCAGAGCAGTAGCTTTGCCATGCCTTATGACAGCGATCATAGGCACAGTGATGTAAGTCCCTCAGAGGGACTCAAATAGTATAAAAAAAAGAAAAGAAAAGTGTAAAAAAAAGAAAAATGTAAAAAAAAAAATGTAAAAAACCCCTTTTTTATGCTTTTTCTAATATTAGCATAAAAAAAGGGAAAAAAAACTAAAACCCCACATATTGGATATTGACGCGTCCGTAACGACGTGTACAAAAAGTTGAACACGCTTTTTATTTTGTACGACAAAAAGCGTAAAAAAAAACGCTAAAAAACAGAGGCAAAATGCTAATTTTTAGCATTTTGCCTCACAAAAAATGCAATAAAAGTGATCAAAAAAGCCGTACATTTTTCAAAATGGTACCAATAAAAACTACAGCTCGTCTCGCAAAAAATAAGCCCTTAAAGAGCTCCGTACATAGAAAAATAAAAAAGTTACATGACTTTGAATGCAGCTATAGAGAAAAAAAAAAGATTTCCAAAAAAAGGGGGTTTTATTGCAAAAAAGTGTAAAAACCTAAAAAAAATATAACAATTTTGGTATCGTTGTTACCATACCGACCCGCAGAAAAAATTTAGTGTGTCATTTATGCTGCATGATTAACGCTGTAAAAAAAAATTAAAAATCTATGGCAGAATTGATGCGTTTTCTTTCCCTGTTATCATTAAAAAAAAAAAAAAAAATTTTTACGATATTGTCTATATACCCAAAAGTGGCACCGATAAAAACTACAGATCGCCACGCAAAAAACAAGCCCTTATACGGCCGCGTCCACGGAAAAATAAAAAAGTTATGGCTTTTGAAAAATGGAGATGGAAAAATACCAAAAAATCGCTTGGTCCTCAACGCCAAAATAGGCCGTGTCATTAAGGGGTTAAGATTACTATTATTATTAATGTTCTCTAAAAACACAAAGTGTGAAGTACAAGATGTAACTGGGAACTTCTGATAATGCGTTAGAATTACTAATGCTTCCATAGGCCAATGAGGTCTTATGTGCCACATCTAACTGGCACATTGTTCTGCTCTGGGTTACAGTTCACATGTTTATTGCATTGTACTGTTCTTACTAACATTGTAATGAAACTTGAGGCATTTTAAACTATGTATTATATACAGCCTTTATCCATTGATGTTCAGGAATACACACTGTGGTTTTTGCTATTTTTATATAATTTATTTTCTTCTATGCAAGAACTGTATTTTGGCCAGTAGTTGTCTCCTGGGTAAACAAGTATCAATTACTGTAATATAGTAGAATGGGTAACTTGTTTCCCAGATTGAATAGAATAGCAGTTGAAACTCTGATTCTCTGTTTCCTGGACAGTTGAGGCAAAGTTCATCTTCAAATATAAGGTATAAAAATGTGTAACTGTCTATAAAAGCAGTCTTTATATTATACATATGTGAGTACAATAAAAGAGACTATACCTGTGTAAAGTGTATGAAGGTGAATCTCCATCTCTGCCATACAGCTCTTCTAATTTACATAGACGAATAAGACACATTTCATCCGTCTTGTCTCATGTGGCACACCATTCCTGGCATAACTTAGTAATGAACAGGTGCTCATTCATCCACATTGTGGAAATAGTTTCTGACCACTCTGGTACACACTTCATCTTCTTGCTTTTTCATTACCTAAACAAAAAAATGAATCACTCAAATAAATAAATAAAAATAATTTTATATATATATATATATATATATATATATATATATATACAGAAATACAGATCAAATACAGTTGCAATTTCAACTGTTAAGTGCGTATTACAGATGATTTTTACGGATGTGTTACAATATGCTTGTGTGAGACTGACCTTAAAGGGGTTGTCCGTAATTTTTGCAAGCGATGACCTATTGTCAGGATAGAGCAAAATAGACAGACACCAAGATATCTTCACTTTGAAATTATTTAGATATATTTAAATAGCAATTCAGACACATAAATAGGCATAATCACTCAACTGTTCAATATAATATCCATAGTCTCCAGTACTCCATGGAAGCTGAAGGAATTCGAGGAACTTGTCACACGCACTAGCAGCAAGCACTTCTGGGGCTCTTCCCCCTTCTATATGGAAGCTGATCGTAGAGGCGTCTCTACACAAGCGGAAAAAGAGGTCACTACACACAAGGAGCCACTTCTTAGTGGTTACTTTTTTATAAGCCTTTTTATAGGCCAAGGGTGGAACCACTTTTAGGGTCTCAGGAGGCAAGATCGTTCATCTAATCACACCATGACCTTAATCCTTTACATATCTGCCTGAGCTGTAACTTCTAGGGGCTTGATTTTTATTGACAAAGAGTGTATTTAAATAGCAACTCAGACACATAAATAGATATGATTACTTAAATGTAAATATAATGTCACATGTGCATGTGAGTTCCATGCATCCCGTGCAGCAAATGTATAAAAAGAAGCACATGTAATGATACATTTATTGAAACATGACAATAAATTATGCCTTAAATATAAGCTCTTTTAACCCTTTGCAATCCAATTTTGGATTCAGGGTTTCCTAGGGGTCTTTCTCTTTCTGCCATTATAGAATGACGCCATCTGCTGGCTGGAGCCAGTACTGTGGTATGTGACATGCCGGAGAGGCCCCCGACAACAGAGCGGCCAGTAATCTACCGTAAAAATACCCTGCTGGATGTCTTCCGACATCAGAGCTGTACAGCCTTCAATCAGAATGTCTTTAGATGTCAGACAGTGGATTGGAAAGGGTTAATACCTGTGAGCCACGGCATTGATGTCCCTGATATTTTGGTCAATAGGTCACAATGACATCTGTCTAGTAAAATATTGCTTAACAGCAGACAACTGTACATGTCCTCTCCGTAGAATTCATAACTTATCTGCAGAGAAGACTCACTTTGTTTTATTTTGCTTCTGTTAATAGGGCATGGCTTTCTCTCTTGAAGAGAGGTTACAGCTGGGCATCCATGGACTTTTACCTCCTTGCTTCCTCAGTCAAGATGTTCAGGTTTTAAGAGTGCTCAAAAACTATGACAGACAGAAGTGTGACCTTGACAGGTAAGTGCAAAACAATCAATAGGCTTCAGATCATTTATTCCAATTTGCAACAATATGTTTACGAATCTTCACGTTTAGTTTATTCCAGGCTTCATTGCAAAAGACAGTGCTGCAGAATAAAGCCCTAGGCGACCACTGTCAAAAGATTTATGGGAGGTCGAAAGAGGTCACAGTGGGCTCTTTCTGTGTCAGTCTTACTCCTGCTGCTCCTATCAATCAGCTGTTTAGAGCGAGGGTGGCGGTGGCTCAGTGTTGGCGCCGTTCTGAGATCATATCATGGTGCAGGACAAGTCAGGAAAGAGGGGGCAGTGGACCGGAGGTAGTATATGTGTGTGCAGTGGCAGCCAGCACCCGCTACCTTCCCTACTTGTTGTGTCCGGGGCAGATGTCCCCAGTTGCCCCGCCCCCCCAGTTATACTCCAGGCATGATTTTTCATGAAATATAATACTAAAGATAATTATATATAGATAGATAGATTTAATATGGCACAAAAGAAGAAAATATAATTGTCCAGTAATTGCTAGTATTAGAGATGAGTGAGCATACTTAGCGAGTAGCTGCCCGCTCGGAAAAAAAAAAAGTTCGGGTGCCGGCGTGGGTGAGCGGTGAGTTGCGGGAGTGAGCAGGGGGGGGGGGGTGGGAGTGAGAGAGAGATCTCCCCTCTGTCCCCCCCCCCTGCTCTCCCCCAACGCTCCCCGCCCCTCGACGGCACCCGAATCTTTTCTTCCGAGCGGGCAGGTACTCGCTAAGGACAATGCTCGCTTGAGTAATTGTCCTTAGCGAGTATGCTCGCTCTTCTCTAGCTAGAATGCTTCTGCTGCTGGAGAATAGTAAGGCTGATAGTATCCTGATACTTTCTGTAGTGCTATTCCAACAGACATATAGTACATGAGGTAATATTTTGTCAAATAAAAGTTGTGAATGTCTTGGCTAATTAAGCGAAGGCCTGCCATTCATAACAGCTCATTACATCTTATATTTGTTTAGTTTTCACATACACCTGTGGCAATATTTTTGTCTCATACATTTTAAAAGGGATTTCTAACCTACATTTATACCGTTTAATCTTAGGGTTATTTGACCTTACACACACATTGCACAGGAATAAGACATACCATATAGACATGTGTTATGTCATTTAGATATTCCACAATGGTGCACTTTGTTCAGTGAGACAGCTTTTATTTGTTCTCACTTCGCAGTCATTCTGCCTGCTGGATCCTGGTATTTGTGTGAGCGAGCTTCATACATGGGGAAAGTTACAGGTTTTACAGGTTTTGCTTAGCAACTGATTATCTTTTTTATGAAATTGGCAACTCTTGATTGTCCGTATGTGTTCAAAGATAAAATTAAGAGGTTAAGGTTCTTCTACGAGGAATGATTCATTAGGATTCCCATGATCTAGCAAGAATCTGAACGATTATCATAAATGCATGCACCGACTGCATGACAAATCTTCACTTCTCGTTCTGCACGCACAAAACTGGACAATGTATTTTCCGTGTAAACAGGCAGTCACTCACTTATGAACAACTGCCTGCTTACTGTGAATGTAGGTGGGTGGACCAGAATGATTCCTGGCTTACTCCAACGTCTTTCACTAAAAAGCACAGCAATGTTTATCGTAGGGATGACCTGCCAGGTATCTGTTGCCCAACAGTGTCCTGTGTAAAAGCACCCTAATGCTATATTTAAGCGGAAAGATTATAATTCAGAAAATCATTCAACTAGATGAAACTGAATGATAATCGGTAATTAAATGTGAGCCAAAGACTGAACAATGAACAAGAATTATGCACTTCACGATTGACACTCAGTTTCAGCTGGCATAAAAAGTCAGCTTGTGCACTTTAAACACTGATCATTTAGCGTTTCACATAGGGATGTGGGTCAGAAACTGGGAATTAAAAGCAAAGCCAGACTCAGTCATTGTTACAAGGCTTGTATAAAGAGTCTGACCTTGGCTTGAAGGAATGCTGCCTTCCAATAGGTGGCACTATGGAGGTATTATTCCATCTCCCTAATTTACATAGGGATGTGAAACACTGAGCGATTAGTGCACGAGAACTGCACGATTCTCGAGAATTGTGCAGTGTAAATATGCTACTCGAGCATGGATGAATGGTGATGACGTCACTAGCTCGTTCGCTTGGGCAAACAAGAATCATGAGATTCTGTTTGACCGCTGGGCACACCATGGCACCACGCCTCAGCACGGACACAACGCGGAGTTGACACAAGCACCATAAGCACACACAAAATGCACCCTGAACACTAATGTAGGACTGTAAACTGTGTTCACGGTCAGACATAACATATCTCTACTCTAACAGGACAACCACCATGTGAAATCTGCCTACAAGCAGGGTGACCGTCCCGATAATTACGACCCTGTGCTCGGGACCTACCTATTCCTGGATGCAAACAAACTGTTCATTCAACTTGTCTGGCACCTACACAGACCCAATAAACACAACATGTTCACATATATGTCTGGCCACCTGGACAGACATGCTCCACACATCATGAATAAAAGCAAAACCCTAGGGTGACAGAGAAACCCAACACAGAAACCCTACTCAGAGCTCACATGCATACATATAAACCATTGGTAGCGCAAGTGTCCTCACACCAAGGGGAAAAAGTCAGACACAGTACTGGCATACAAGGAAGACATCAGGCATCTAGAGGCTGCACCTGTAAAAGAGAAGGAAAGAGGGGGTCTGCATATGATGCAGACGGGGACTACAGGTGTCCAGACTGTCCTCAGGGAAGGAGAAAAAAACACTACAGGCCTGACATGTATAACACCAAGCTCAGAGTGGGATTAACATAGGGTGCATAAACAAAATAAAATGCCTAGCATTCTCTGGCTAGAGAAGCTGGTATTTATGTGCAGCAGACCAGGGGGATTGGCTGGCTGGAGAATACCACCCCCAGCCAGCTCAATTAACCCCCAGTTGTGAAGCTGTGCTGGAAACAACATATCCCAACCGCACAACCTAACAGATTCTCAGTCTGTGTAAAAGGGACATTTAAGTGATAGCTTTTGATTGGCTTCCTTTGCATGATAATAATCTAAGTGTATAGAAAGTAGTGTTAATAGCCATAGGGTGCAGAGTTTGCTCAAAGCATTTATAAGAGCCTTCTATCAACCAGTCAGACATTGGGATTCCTGTATAAGTCTTATGTCAAAATAAATCAACACAATTGCATTGTTAAAATTGTGAACCAGATTTATCAGTTCATTGCTCCATTTTTCTCCCACAAATTCAATATTGTTAGAAATCCTTTCCATTGAGTTCTTTGAGTCTATAATATCATGCAGAATTATATATTCATCTGATTACTACAAAACATCCACTAGACTAGCTTACAAAACTACCCAGCTTGGTTCTAATGCATAGAAGAGAAAGGCCCCACAGCAAAAATCAAAACGAGCCCCCATTATTGTGCCATGTGAGAGAAAGGAGGGGTATTTGTTTCCTGCTCCATGTCCCTTTTGCATGACCCTTGAGCCAAATTCCAACCTTATTCTTGGCTAACAATGTATTTAAGGAGAGAGGAGTGCTGTACAAGTTCTCACCACCCAAAGCAGAGGAGATTGAACTATCCAATGTTGGGTCTCCTTTCTCTAAGGGCCCCATAGCAGCTGCATGGTCTGCCTCTTATGGCATGTTTGCCCTTCGAAGGGGCAGTACCTTCCAGAAGCTTGGAAACACCATTTAAATATGCAATTTTGGGAAGCAGCAATTAGAAATATTGATGCTTTGGGATGTATGTGTTTATCCTCATAGGGACGTGGCTCTTTTTTTTTTCAATTTTTATTTTTTTTCTCCCCACATTTAAAAAATCTAAACTTTTATTTATCCATCAACTTAGATGTATGAGGGCTTGTTTTTTGCGGGACGAGTTGTATTTTTCAGTGGTACTATTTAAAGTACCATATAATGTACTGAAAAACTTTGAAAAAATTCTAAGTGGAGTGAAATAGAAGAAAACGAAATTCCGCCATCCTTGAGTGTGCCTTGTTTCTATGGTGTACATACTGCAACAAAAATGACATGCTACGTCTATTCTATGGGTCTGTACGATTACTACGATACCAAATTTATATATATATATATATATATATATATATATATATATAATTTTTTTTTTTGCGCTGTACTACTTTTTTTTTGTTGAAAAAGATATTTATTTTTTTTAATTATTTTCTGTCACTATCCTCTGACAGCCATAACTTTTTTAATTTTTCTGTCGACATAGTTCTGCAGGGTCAAATTTTTTGCGGGACATCCTGTAGTTTCTATTGGTATGATTTCTGAATACATATGACTTTTTGATCGATTTTTATTGCTTCTTTACTTGGAGAGGGGGTGACCAAAAAAAGCGCAATTCTGGTGTTTTTTTTTTTTTTCTGATGATGTTCACCGTGTAGATAAATAATGCATTACTTTGATAGATCGGACTTTTATGGTGGGGATGGGTATGCCCTACAGCCAAAAGGCCCCTATTCTACTTATAGTGATGATTTTATTAAGTGGAGTATAAAGTAGATTTCATGGTTATGGAGTTACAATACCAGATGCCAATCAAGCGTCCAAGAGGGATGAAGAACGCAATATTATCCATGCAGCCCATGTGTTGTAGAAACTAACGTGTTTGTTGTCTTCATCAGCGCCAAGCTCTTCCATATGCATTATATTATCTAATGCTTTTATCCATAGCAGTCGTGTGGGGGTGATGTTGCTTTCTATAGTTTAGGGATAAGTTCACGCATGACTAAGAGAGAATCTGAGTGGACTTGCTTTGGTCCTTGCTAGAGAGCCTGGAAGTAGAGATGAGCGAGCACCAAAATGCTCGGGTGCTCGTTACTCGAGACGAACTTTTCGCGATGCTCGAGGGTTTGTTTCGAGTAACGAACCCCATTGAAGTCAATGGGCGACCCGAGCATTTTTGTATATCGCCGATGCTCGCTAAGGTTTTAATTTGTGAAAATCTGGGCAATTCAAGAAAGTGATGGGAACGACACAGCAACGGATAGGGCAGGCGAGGGGCTACATGTTGGGCTGCATCTCAAGTTCCCAGGTCCCACTATTAAGCCACAATAGCGGCAAGAGTGGGCCCCCCCCCCTCCCAACAACTTTTACTTCTGAAAAGCCCTCATTAGCAATGGATACCTTAGCTAAGCACCACACTACCTCCAACAAAGCACAATCACTGCCTGCATGACACTCCGCTGCCACTTCTCCTGGGTTACATGCTGCCCAACCCCCCCGCATGACCCAGTGTCCACAGCGCACACCAAATTGTCCCTGCGCAGCCTTCAGCTGCCCTCATGCCACGCCACACTCATGTCTATTTATAAGTGCGTCTGCCAGAGGAACCGCAGGCACACACTGCAGAGGGTTGGCACGGCTAGGCAGCGACCCTCTTTTAAAAGGGGCGGGACGATAGCCCACAATGCTGTACAGAAGCAATGAGAAATCCAATCCTGTGCCACCTCCATCTGGAGCTGCACACGTGGGCATAGCAATGGGGAACCTATGTGCCACACACTATTCATTCTGTCAAGGTGTCTGCACGCCCCAGTCAGACCGCGGTTTTTTATAAATAGTCACAAGCAGGTACAACTCCGCAATGGGAATTCCGTGTGCACCCACAGCATGGGTGGCTCCCTGGAACCCACCGGCGGTACATAAAAATATCCCATTGCATTGCCCATCACAGCTGAGGTAGTAATGTCGTGCTTAATGCAGGTGGGCTTCGGCCCACACTGCATGCCCCAGTCAGACTGGGGTTCTTTAGAAGTGGACACAGATGCATTTACAACTCCCTGTGGACCCACAGCATGGGTGGCTCCCTGGAACCCACCGGCGGTACATAAAAATATCCCATTGCATTGCCCAACACAGCTGAGGTAGTAATGTCGTACTTAATGCAGGTGGGCTTCGGCCCACACTGCATGCCCCAGTCAGACTGGGGTTCTTTAGAAGTGGACACAGATGCATTTACAACTCCCTGTGGACCGACAGCATGGGTGGGTGCATGGAAGCCACCGGCAGTACATAAAAATATCCCATTGCATTGCCCAACACAGCGGATGTAACGTCAGCTGTAATGCAGGTGGGCTAAAAATTCATTTGATTACACTGTAGGCGAGGGCCCACAAAAATTGCTGTATCAACAGTACTAATGTACATCAGAAAAACTGGCCATGGCCAACCAAGAGGGCAGGTGAAACCCATTAATCGCTTTGGTTAATGTGGCTTAATTGGTAACTAGGCCAGGAGGCAGCCCAATTTAAATAAAAATTGTTGGAGGTGAAAGTTTCAACGCTTTAATGAGCATTGAAACGTATAAAAATTGTTTGGAAAAATTATATGACTGAGCCTTGTGGGCCTAAGAAAAATTGCCCGTTCGGCATGATTATGTGAGGTTTCAGGAGGAGGAGCAGGAGGAGGAGGAGGAATATTATACACAGATTGATGAAGCGAAAAGGTCCCCGTTTTTGATGGGGATACAGAACGATGCTTCCATCCGCGGGTGCAGCCTACGTATTGCTTAGGTATCGCTGCTGTCCGCTGGTGGAGAAGAGAAGTCTCGGGAAATCCAGGCTTTGTTCATCTTGATGAGTGTAAGCCTGTTGGCACTGTCGGTTGACAGGCGGGTACGCTTATCTGTGATGATTCCCCCAGCCGCACTAAACACCCTCTCTGACAAGACGCTAGCCGCAGGACAAGCAAGCACCTCCAGGGCATACAGCGCGAGTTCAGGCCACGTGTCCAGCTTCGACACCCAGTAGTTGTAGGGGGCAGAGGCGTCACGGAGGACGGTCGTGCGATCGGCTACGTACTCCCTCACCATCCTTTTACAGTGCTCCCGCCAACTCAGCCGTGACTGGGGAGCAGTGACACAGTCTTGCTGGGGAGCCATAAAGCTGTCAAGGGCCTTAAAGAGTTTTGGCCTGCCTGTGCTGTACATCCTGCCTGATCTCCGCGCCTCCCCTGCTACCTGGCCCTCGGAACTGCGCCTTCGGCCACTACCGCTGTCGTATGGGAATTTTACCATCAGTTTGTCCGCCAGGGTCCTGTGGTATAGCAACACTCTCGAACCCCTTTCCTCTTCGGGTATGAGAGTCGAAAGGTTCTCCTTATACCGTGGGTCGAGCAGTGTGTACACCCAGTAATCCGTAGTGGCCAGAATGCGTGTAACGCGAGGGTCACGAGAAAGGCATCCTAACATGAAGTCAGCCATGTGTGCCAGGGTACCTGTACGCAACACATGGCTGTCCTCACTAGGAAGATCACTTTCAGGATCCTCCTCCTCCTCCTCCTCCTCAGGCCATACACGCTGAAAGGATGACAGGCCACCAGCATGTCTACCCTCACCAGTGGGCCAAGCTGTGTCTTCCCCCTTCTCCTCATCTTCCTCCTCCTCCTCCTCCTCACCGCGCTGAGATATAGACAGGAGGGTGCTCTGACTATCCAGCGACATACTGTCTTCCCCCGGCTCTGTTTCCGAGTGCAAAGCGTCTGCCTTTATGCTTTGCAGGGAACTTCTCAAGAGGCATAGCAGAGGAATGGTGACGCTAATGATTGCAGCATCGCCACTCACCACCTGGGTAGACTCCTCAAAGTTTCCAAGGACCTGGCAGATGTCTGCCAACCAGGCCCACTCTTCTGAAAATAATTGAGGAGGCTGACTCCCACTGCGCCGCCCATGTTGGAGTTGGTATTCCACTATAGCTCTACGCTGCTCATAGAGCCTGGCCAACATGTGGAGCGTAGAGTTCCACCGTGTGGGCACGTCGCACAGCAGTCGGTGCACTGGCAGATTAAACTGATGTTGCAGGGTGCACAGGGTGGCAGCGTCCGTGTGGGACTTGCGGAAATGTGCGCACAGCCGGCGCACCTTTCCGAGCAGGTCTGACAAGTGAGGGTAGCTTTTCAGAAAGCGCTGAACCACCAAATTAAAGACGTGGGCCAGGCATGGCACATGCGTGAGGCTGCCGAGCTGCAGAGCCGCCACCAGGTTACGGCCGTTGTCACACATGACCATGCCCGGTTGGAGGCTCAGCGGCGCAAGCCAGCGGTCGGTCTGCTCTGTCAGACCCTGCAGCAGTTCGTGGGCCGTGTGCCTCTTATCTCCTAAGCTGAGTAGTTTCAGCACGGCCTGCTGACGCTTGCCCACCGCTGTGCTGCCACGCCGCGCGACACCGACTGCTGGCGACGTGCTGCTGCTGACACATCTTGATTGCGAGACAGAGGTTGCGGAGGAGGAGGAGGATGGTTTAGTGGAGGAAGCATACACCGCCGCAGATACCAGCACCGAGCTGGGGCCCGCAATTCTGGGGGTGGGTAGGACATGAGCGGTCCCAGGCTCTGACTCGGTCTAAGCCTCCACTAAATTCACCCAATGTGCCGTCAGGGAGATATAGTGGCCCTGCCCGCCTGTGCTTGTCCACGTGTCCGTTGTTAAGTGGACCTTGCCAGTAACCGCGTTGGTGAGGGCGCGTACAATGTTGCGGGAGACGTGGTCGTGCAGGGCTGGGACGGCACATCGGGAAAAGTAGTCGACTGGGAACTGAGTAGCGCGGGGCCGCCGCCGCCATCATACTTTTGAAGGACTCTGTTTCCACAACCCTATACGGCAGCATCTCCAGGCTGATAAATTTTGCTATGTGCACGTTTAACGCTTGAGCGTGCGGGTGCGTGGCGGCGTACTTGCGCTTGCGCTCAAACACTTGCGCTAGCGACGGCTGGACGGTGCGCTGAGAGACATTGGTGGATGGGGCCGAGGACAGCGGAGGTGAGGGTGTGGGTGCAGGCCAGGAGACGGTAGTGCCTGTGTCCTCAGAGCGGGGTTGGATCTCAGTGGCAGGTTGGGGCACAGGGGGAGAGGCAGCAGTGCAAACCGGAGGCGGTGAACGGCCTTCGTCCCACCTTGTGGGGTGCTTGGCCATCATATGTCTGCGCATGCTGGTGGTGGTGAGGCTGGTGGTGGTGGCTCCCCGGCTGATCTTGGCGCGACAAAGGTTGCACACCACTGTTCGTCGGTCGTCTGCACTCTCAGTGAAAAACTGCCAGACCTTTGAGCACCTCGGCCTCTGCAGGGTGGCATGGCGCGAGGGGGCGCTTTGGGAAACAGTTGGTGGATTATTCGGTCTGGCCCTGCCTCTACCCCTGGCCACCGCACTGCCTCTTGCAACCTGCCCTGCTTCTGCCCTTGCCTCCCCCTTTGAAGACCTGTCCTCAGTAGGCGTAGCAAACCAGGTGGGGTCAGTCAACTCATCGTCCTGCTGCTCTTCCTCAGAATCCTCAGTGCGCTCCTCCCTCGGACTTACTGCCCTTACTACTACCTCACTGCAAGACAACTGTGTCTCATCGTCATTGTTCTCCTCACCCACTGAAAGCTCTTGAGACAGTTGCCGGAAGTCCCCAGCCTCATCCCCCGGACCCCGGGAACTTTGCAATGGTTGGGCATCAGTCAGGATAAACTCCTCTGGTGGGAGAGGAACCACTGCTTCCCAATCTGAGCAGGGGCCCGAGAACAGTTCCTGGGAGTCTGCCCGCTCCTCAGAATGTCTCATTTTCATGGAGTGAGGAGGCTGGGAGGAAGGAGGAGCAGCAGCCAGAGGATTCTGAGTTGCAGCAGTGGACGGCACAGAACTCTGGGTGGACGATAGGTTGCTCGAAGCACTTTCTGCCATCCACCACAGGACCTGCTCACACTGCTCATTTTCTAATAAGGGTCTACCGCGTGGACCCATTAAATGTGCTATGAATGTGGGGACGCCAGAAACGTGCCTCTCTCCTAATCCCGCAGCAGTCGGCTGCGATACACCAGGATCAGGAGCTCGGCCTGTGCCCACACCCGGACTTGGGCCTCCGCGTCCTCGGCCGCGCCCACGTCCTCTAGGCCTACCCCTACCCCTCAGCATGCTGTATTACCAGGAATGCAGAAACACAACACTGTAATTAAATATGCCGCTTATTGGCCTGTGGTTTGAGGCTGAGTTCGCTTACGGAACGCCAGGAAATAATTTGGCGCAAGCCTGCTGTAACACTTAGCTGGCTGCGTATTTATTTGGAGAACTACAACCCGCAGCAGACACAGACCCACAACACTGAGCAGAGTGACAGGCAGGCCAAATATTTGTTTTTCTTCAAATATTTTTTTCAAAAGGACCACTGCGTATATTCAATCTATATATGTCTTCTGGCCCTGCCTACGCAATTCTGTCCCTGATGTGTGTGTCACGGAACTGCAGTGTTGCACTGTCTGTTATTAAGTGCAACAGACCGGTGATTTCAGAGGCAGGAAATAATTTTGTGCAAGCCTGCTGTAACACTTAGCTGGCTGCGTATTTATTTGGAGAACTACAACCCGCAGCAGACACAGACCCAGAACACTGAGCAGAGTGACAGGCAGGCCAAATATTTGTTTTTCTTCAAATATTTTTTTCAAAAGGACCACTGCGTATATTCAATCTATAAGATGTCTTCTGGCCCTGCCTACACAATTCTGTCCCTGTAGTATTACTGCAGGGCGCAATGCTCTGCACGGCCGATATAGCAAAATGTGCAACAAAAAATGTGCAACACTGCTAAAAGCAGCCTCCACACTACTGCACACGGTCAGATGTGGCCCTAAGAAGGACCGTTGGGGTTCTTGAAGCCTACAATAACTCCTAATGCTCTCCCTGCCTCCACACTTCTGTCCCTGGAGTATTACTGCAGGGCGCAATGCTCTGCACGGCCGATATAGCAAAAAAAAAAAAATGTGCAACACTGCTAAAAGCAGCCTCCACAGTACTGCACATGGTTAGATGTGGCACTTAGAAGGACCGTTGGGGTTCTTGAAGCCTACACTAACTCCTAACACTCTCCCTACAGCAGCTCCAACACGATACCACTGTCCCTCAGCTATCTCACAACGCATCTGAGGCGAGCCGCGGGAGGGGCCGATTTTTATACTCAGGTGACACCTGATCTCCCCAGCCACTCACAGCAGGGGGGTGGTATAGGGCTTGAACGACGCAGGGGGAAGTTGTAATGCCTTCCCTGTCTTTCAATTGGCCAGAAAAGCGCGCTAACGTCTCAGAGAGGAAACTGAAAGTAACTTGAACATCGCGTGGTACTCGTTACGAGTAACGAGCATCTCGAACACGCTAATACTCGAGCGAGTATCAAGCTCGGACGAGTACGTTCGCTCATCTCTACCTGGAAGCAGTGTAAAGAGAGCAATTTCTGGGGAGAAGGTGAGAGAGGAGTTAAAAGCTGCATTATATAGGCTATTTATGTTGTGCGACAGCCACATAGGCAGAAGTAAGGGGCAGGACTACCATATATGTAAGAAGGAGCCTACACCTAAGGAGCATCTCCAACAAATGTTTGGGAACTGAGGGGATATTTTGGCCAGTCTCAATGGAGTTCTGTAACATTTGGTTAGAAGTTTATAGTTGTGTTCTTGGAACTTGCTGGACCTAGAAATTTTGGTCAAGTATTTAAATGCCGTTGTCAGAAATGACGGTGGCATTTGAATGGTTAACAGCTCCGATAAGTGTTGCAGCTTATCAGAGCTGTTGCGGGCAGGTGTTGGCTGTAAAAAACAGCCAGCATTCGCATTGTATGGAGCAGGGTCGACCCGTGATCTCCGTCCATACACACCCCAAAGCTGCAGGACGTAGCTGTACGTCCTATAGCGTTAAGGGGTTATTGAACTAAAAAAAATTAACAAATAAAACCAGTTCAATCATCCAAATAATGGAAGCGAGGAGTAACTTCAAATTTTGGACTCCTCGGAATATCCATCCTTTGTCTGTATGACATTTGTGCATATTTTAGGCATATAGTAGATCAATTTTTATGTTTTTCCGTCCAGCTACATTTCCATTCTTGATGGGAAACCTCCAAGCTATATTTCTGACTATTTATTTTCTTTTTAAAACATGGGCATGGGGTTATGCTAAACCTCTGAAGGGTACTGTACACAGAATGGCCATTTTATTAGAGTCGCCCATCTAGTAGAGCGATGGACCTCCCTTGGCCTTCAGAACTGCAGCAGTTCATCATGTCATAGATTCCACTAGGGGTTAAAATCGTTCTGCAGGAATATCAGCACAAAGTTATAGGATACTTTCCCGCAGTTGCCACAGATTAGATGGAGTTACTGACATGATCTGAGCAGCTGACACAATGTGTCTATTGATTCATGGTGCTAGCAATACATTATGATTAGAGATGAGCGAACGTACTCGTTTCGACTAATTACTCGATCGAGCACCGCGATTTTTGAGTACTTCACTACTCGGGTGAAAAGATTCGGGGGGCGCCGGGGGGGCGGGGGGAGGCGTGGCGGAGCGGGGGGTAGCAGCGGGGAACAGGGGGGAGCCCTCTCTCTCTCCCTCTCCCCCCCACTCCCCGCTGCAACCCCCCACTCACCCACGGCGCCCCCCGAATCTTTTCGCCCGAGTACGGAAGTACTCGAAAATCGCGGTGCTCGGGCGAAAAAGGGGCGTGGTCTAGTAGGTTTGCTCATCTCTAATTAGGATCCTACAGAAATCTAGCTTCACCTGACCAAGTGATGTTTTTTCACTGCTCAGTATCTAATTTTTGTTGTGTTTTGCCCACTGGAGTTATGTTTTTTTTTATTTCTCTTAGACAGGAATGACACTCAGACTGATTGTCTACTGTTATAGCTCATATGTGCTTTTAAAAAATCCAACAAATTGTGCTTTTGGACACTTCAGTTGGAGCACCTGCATTGTATTTGGCTGCAATTTGCTTGACTGTTCACCTCCTGTTCATCAGAATCATTTTGAACATCCTTCTCTTTCATTGACAAGTTATTTACCGTATATACCGGCGTATAAGACGACTTTTGAACCCCGAAAAATCTGCTCTGCAGTCGGGGGTCGTCTTATGCGCCGGTAATACAAAAAAAAAAAAAGTGTAAAAAAAAAAAATTCATTACTCACCTCCCCCGGTGTCCTGTCGCGCTCCGGCAGGATGTCGCTCGCTCCTCGTCCCCGGCGCAGCAGTGCTTTCTGAATGCGGGGCTTGAAATCCCCGCTTCCAGAAAGCTAATACACACGCCGGCAGCCATGACAGCATTGAATGGCTGTGATTGGCTGAAGGCGCACGTGTTAGCAATCACACCCATTCAATGATGTCATTGAATAGTGTGATTGGCTGAAGCCACGTGGGCTTTAGCCAATCACAGCCATTCAATGACGTCATTGAATGGGTGTGATTGCTAACACGTGCGCCTTCAGCCAATCACAGCCATTCAATGCTGTCATGGCTGCCGGCGTGTGTATTAGCTTTCTGGAAGCGGGGATTTCAAGCCCCGCATTCAGAAAGCACTGCTGCGCCGGGGACGAGGAGCGAGCGACATCCTGCCGGAGCGCGACAGAACACCGGGGGAGGTGAGTAATGAATTTTTTTTTTTTTCTCCACTGTATTACCGGCGTATAAGGTGAAAGTTGGGGGGTCGTCTTATACGCCCCGTCGCCTTATACGCCGGTATATACGGTACATCCACATGATCCCCCTATTGCTGGAAGTTTTTCCTCAATCATATCATTCTTGATATACTCTTGATACTGTTGCATGAGAAAACCCCACACAGATGGTTAGCAGCTTTTGAAGTATTGGCCCCAGCTAGTCTAGCAGTGATGAAGATGCCTTGTTTTGAAATCACTCAAATCGCTCAAGTTTCCCATTCTAACACATAGGCAAAAAATTAAGTCTAAAAGACTGGCAGTGGTGGCACAACACTCCAAGCTAAAACATATTGAAAGTAACCAGGAGATGTGGAAGCTTCCTTTATTAAATAGTGGCCAGCATGTGAAAACGCGTTTCGGAGGAACCCCTTTGTCAGTTCAGCTGGTATTAAAATATACAAGCAATTAGTGGGTCCCAAAAGGTTTAAAGGGGATCCTGCTTGTCTGTATCTATAGCATGGGTCAGCAGTCCCATCGCCTCTCCAAGGCGGAGCATATTATAAAACCTTTAGTAAATATTAAGTTGTCCATAAAGCCAAGGCAATAGAAGCATCACTTTAGAGCCTCAGAAGTATCTCAATAGATTTACAGAGCTAACAGCAGAATACCTATTTGAGCAAATGTTTCTCATATTGCAAAAATTCATTTGCGCTTGCTGTGTGTTAATTAAATTCTGCATATTATGGCAAAAAATTCCCACTGATTGTCCTCAAGAAACCTAGAAAAGTATCTTAGCTTGGCTTCTTCTGAAGAGTTTTGGCAGTGTTAAAACTGACGTGATGAAGAATTGTTTATAATAGCCAGGCTGTGTGGTTTATTAAAAACTTGGCAAAAGTATTAGTAATTGGCAGATGAGCTGACATAGCCGAAAATGGTTTCTAATATTAAGCAGGTGCTCTCTGAAGAATGACTGTGTTGTTGGTAATGGTTTACTCTACCAGGTTTTATTATTGCCAGAATGAACAAGCATGAAGTCAATGTGTATGCTTATATGTCAAACAACTCATGAAGTAGCTATAGAATATGTGCATACCGTACCTCCCTACTTTCAGACAGATCAGAGAGGAACTGTAGCCTTGCATAGCCTTTCTGTGTCCTAGCTTTCTAGGATCATTTGCTTTCCCCTTAAAAATACCAAAGCTAAAGAGTGCAAACATAGAGACAGTCAGAGCATAAATGTATAACTATATGCCCCAGTATTTAGTGATTGCCACATGGCTCTCAAATACAGCCACAAGCATTACTATACAAAAGTCAAGTAAAATGTCACAAGATACATTATAATTAGAGATGAGCGAATATACTCATTTCGAGTAATTACTCGATCGAGCACCGCGATTTTCGAGTACTTCCGTACTCGGGTGAAAAGATTCGGGGGGCGGGGGGAGGCGTGGCGGAGCTGGGGGTAGCAGCGGGGAACAGGGGGGAGCCCTCTCTCTCTCCCTCTCCCCCCACTCCCCGCTGCAACCCCCCACTCACCCACGGCACCCCCCAAATCTTTTCGCCCGAGTACGGAAGTACTCGAAAATCGCGGTGCTCAGGCGAAAAAGTGGCGTGGCCGAGTAGGTTCGCTCATGTCTAATTATAATCTCATGCCCCATCAAAGTGGTGTCCATATGCACTCCAAAAGAGCCTACCATGTGCCTGACTGCATCTACAGTGCAAGCCACAGTCAACCCTTAATGGGGTTTTCCATCAGCAGGAGTCAGTGTCACAGTTTGACCATTCCAATTATGTCTAATAAAACAGAGAAGACAATTTAGTTTCCTGAGAGCTATTGGGTCTCAGACTCACTGGGCTATTTGTCATTTAAGGGGATGGGAAAGGGGACTCAAAGGACTGCAGACTTGACTGCATCTTGAAAACTATTAGAACTACATAACTGTCTCTGAATTACTTTATGGCATTTTGCTATCACAGTTTTACTTTGTTTGGCTAATTTTTGCATTGAAAATAAATATTTTATACATTGTTACATCACTGCTAAAGAGTCTGCATAGCAGTAAGTAATCTCTTTTGACCCTGAATTTCACTGAAAAGATGAAAGACAATGTAAAACACTTAATTATTTGTTTGTATTTCATTTATATGTGTTGCATGTTTCAGGTATATTTTGCTGATGGGTCTCCAGGATCGCAATGAGAAACTGTTTTACAAAGTTTTGACATCAGACATTGAAAGATTCATGCCCATTGTTTACACTCCAACTGTGGGCTTGGCTTGTCAACAGTATGGGTTAGCATTTCGAAGACCAAGGTAATGTGAACCCACGTTTATTGATCTATTGTTTCGATAGCCTTACTAAAATAGTACTAACAGAAGTTGCTTTGTTTGAACACAGCTGAAACGTGTAACATCACATAAAACAGCAGAAGATGTTGTTTTATTTGGATTCGATTTTGGCATCATTGCGTTAATCCAAATTTATTTTTGTGTATATTTACTGCATCATATGGATATATTCAGAACTAAATTTGAAGATGGAATTGGCTCGTACACTTTTTGACCTAACATTTGGGTTCAAGCTTCAAAGTGATTTGTACAGCTCAGTCAATGTATTTTTCCCTTCATAACTAAAACATGGCTTTTTTGAAATGCCAAAACTTCTGGCAATGCAGAATATAGGCTTATACACATCATAAATATTAAATTACAGAGCTCCGTCTTCCAAGCTGTGCCTAATTGGTTCTTCTGAAGAGTCTTGTGCAGCATCATTCAGACATAGCAACATGTAATTAATGATGCAGACAGTGGAAAAGTCATGTGGGATTCAGAAGCTGAAATTGGATCAGGCAATTTGACTTTCTCTTCTACATAAAACAGGGTGTATGTATATATATATATAGTGTAAGTGCAATAATAGAAGTTGCCTTAGAATGCATACATTTTGTATGTAGCGATACCAAGATACCATAGTCTAGTGGTCTGAAGCTACTTTTTCATGACACGTAGGTGCTATGGGTATTTTCATAATTGCTCTCTCTGGATTTCATTCCAGCAAGCTCCCCCATACATATAAAATCCTTGAGTGATCTAATGTGACTTGGTAACGCAAATTTAATTAGGAGACAAATTTAAAATCAAGGAAAGCTAAGAAGAAAGATGCATATGTACAGCATAAAAGTTTACCAAGATTAAAAAAGTTTAAAAATAGTAATATTTACACCCACAGAGATTAGACAGTCTGTAACGTAAATAGAAATAATAAATTATAGCTATGGTGATAACTAGAGATGAGCGAGTGTACTCGCTTAGGCAAACTACTCGAGCGAGTAGTGCCTTATGCGAGTACCTGCCCGCTCGTCTCTAAAGATTCAGGTGCTGGCGGGAGTGAGCAGGGGGGGGGAGAGAGATCTCCCCACCCCTGTTCCTCCCCACTGTCCTCCGCCGCTCCCCGCCCCCCGCCGGCACCCGAATCTTTTGAGACGAGCTGGCAGGTATTCGCATAAGGCATTACCTTCTCGAGTAGTTTGCCTTAGCGAGTACGCTCGCTCCTCTCTAGTGATAACATTTGCAAGCTTCTTCTTTGTTGTCCAAAAATTTTTTTCTGGTAAATGAACTAACCACTTCCATCCCACTGTGAGAGGAAGGGCTTTTCTTCTGAACAAGATTACCAGTTGAACGCGCCAAAAATAATAGACCACAAAGTCTCTGAATACACAATAATATACAACTTCAATCTTTATTAAAAGTGGAAAACCAAGTAAGAGTCGCAAGTAAGTAGTCAAAAACATTGCAAACACACCCTACCTCATTCTATTTCGGTAATCCCTCACTACAATTTTTTGGGGTTATTGGGATCAAGTGATTGTCAAGATATATTTGTGCCTGTGTATTTCTTTTTGTTAGCCTCATTATATCATGGATCAGACTTTTTTATATTGTCATTGTTACACTACCTGACTATGCGGAATCAAACTTTACCGAGATTTGGAACTTTTTGCAGAAAAGCTAGAACTAGTTTCAAACATTCATCGTGTAAGGGTGCAATGACCTAAAGAACAGATGCTCCCAGAACAGTATCCTAAAAGGGAACTTCACTAAGGACAGCATAAAGTACTGACAGACATGCTGATTTCAGCGGTATATGACTTATGGAAATGTGCAGTAATTTTTAAGAACTTACAGCTTGTTCCTGCGGCTCCCCGAAAGTGATGAGTCCAATTAATTCATGGGATGCTGCTAGTCCCAGCAACCCTTCGTTATTGACAGTTTTCTCAGTATGCAGTGTAATAGCTGGAAACCTGGCACTCAGGGTCGATTGGTGGGGTTAGAGACATCTCATAATGAAACAAAAGTAAAGAACACCAATAGCAAAGAAGGGTTTTCCAGTCAGGCCAGCAAAAAGAAAAAATGCTAGTCATTCATCCAATCCATAGCACAAATTCCAGTACTTCTGGGTTATCTGTAGAGATGAGCGAGCACCAAAATGCTCGGGTGCTCGTTACTCGGGACGAAATTTTCGCGATGCTCGAGGGTTCGTTTCGAGTAACGAACCCCATTGAAGTCAATGGGCGACCCGAGCATTTTTGTATATCGCCGATGCTCGCTAAGGTTTCCAGTTGTGAAAATCTGGGCAATTCAAGAAAGTGATGGGAACGATACAGCAACGGATAGGGCAGGCGAGGGGCTACATGTTGGGCTGCATCTCAAGTTCCCAGGTCCCACTATTAAGCCACAATAGCGTCAAGAGTGCCCCCTCCCAACAATTTTTACTTCTGAAAAGTCCTCATTAGCAATGCATACCTTAGCTAAGCACCACACTACCTCCAACAAAGCACAATCACTGCCTGCATGACACTCCGCTGCCACTTCTCCTGGGTTACATGCTGCCCAAACCCCCCCGCACGACCCAGTGTCCACAGCGCACACCAAAGTGTCCCTGCGCAGCCTTCAGCTGCCCTCATGCCACACCACCCTCATGTCTATTTATAAGTGCGTCTGCCATGAGGAGGAACCGCAGGCACACACTGCAGAGCGTTGGCACGGCTAGGCAGCGACCCTCTTTAAAAGGGGCGGGGCGATAGCCCACAATGCTGTACAGAAGCAATGAGAAATATAATCCTGTGCCACCGCCATCAGGAGCTGCACACGTGGGCATAGCAATGGGGAACCTATGTGCCACACACTATTCATTCTGTCAAGGTGTCTGCATGCCCCAGTCAGACCGCGTTTTTTTATAAATAGTCACAGGCAGGTACAACTCCGCAATGGGAATTCCGTGTGCACCCACAGCATGGGTGGCTCCTTGGAGCCCACCGGCTGTACATAAATGTATCCCATTGCAGTGCCCTGGACAGCAGAGCTAACGTCAGATTAAATGCAGGTGGGCTTCGGCCCACACTGCATGCCCCAACCTGACCGGGGTTTTTCATTCATAGACACAGGCAGGTACAACTCCCTATTGTGAAGTCCCTGTGGACCCACAGCATGGGTGGCTCCCTGGAACCCACTGGCGGTACATAAATATATCCCATTGCAGTGCCCATCACAGCTGAGGTAATGTCATGTTTTATGCAGGTGGGCTTCGGCCCACACTGCATGCCCCAGTCAGACTGGGGTTCTTTAGAAGTGGACACATGCAGTTACAACTCCGTGTGGACCGACAGCATTGGTGGCTCCCTGGAACCCACCGACGGTACATTAATATATCCCATTGCAGTGCCCAGCACAGCTGAGGTAATGTCATGTTTAATGCAGGTGGGCTTCGGCCCACACTGCATGCCCCAGTCAGACTGGGGTTCTTTAGAAGTGGACACATGCAGTTACAACTCCGTGTGGACTGACAGCATGGGTGGGTGCCAGGAAGCCACCGGCGGTACATAAATATATCCCATTGCATTGCCCATCACAGCTGAGGTAATGTCATGTTTAATGCAGGTGGGCTTCGGCCCACACTGCATGCCCCAGTCAGACTGGGGTTCTTTAGAAGTAGACACATGCAGTTACAACTCCGTGTGGACCGACAGCATGGGTGGGTGCCAGGAACCAACCGGCGGTACATAAATATATCCCATTGCATTGCCCATCACAGCTGAGGTAATGTCATGTTTAATGCAGGTGGGCTTCAGCCCACACTGCATGCCCCAGTCAGACTGGGGTTCTTTAGAAGTGGACACATGCAGTTACAACTCCATGTGGACCGACAGCATGGGTGGGTGCCAGGAACCCACCGGCGGTACATAAATATATCCCATTGCATTGCCCATCACAGCTGAGGTAATGTCATGTTTAATGCAGGTGGGCTTCAGCCCACACTGCATGCCCCAGTCAGACTGGGGTTCTTTAGAAGTGGACACATGCAGTTACAACTCCATGTGGACCGACAGCATGGGTGGGTGCCAGGAAGCCACCGGCGGTACATAAATATATCCCATTGCATTGCCCATCACAGCTGAGGTAATGTCATGTTTAATGCAGGTGGGCTTCGGCCCACACTGCATGCCCCAGTCAGACTGGGGTTCTTTAGAAGTGGACACATGCAGTTACAACTTCGTGTGGACCGACAGCATGGGTGGCTCCCTGGAACCCACCGACGGTACATAAATGTATCCCATTGCAGTGCCCAGCACAGCTGAGGTAATGTCATGTTTAATGCAGGTGGGCTTCGGCCCACACTGCATGCCCCAGTCAGACTGGGGTTCTTTAGAAGTGGACACATGCAGTTACAACTCCGTGTGGACCGACAGCATGGGTGGGTGCCAGGAACCCACTGACGGTACATAAATATATCCCATTGCAGTGCCCAGCACAGCTGAGGTAATGTCATGTTTAATGCAGGTGGGCAAAAAATTTATTGGATTACACTGTAGGCGAGGGCCCCAAAAAATTGGTGTACCCACAGTACTAATGTACGTCAGAAAAATTGCCCATGCCCAATCAAGAGGGCAGGTGAAACCCATTAATCGCTTTGGTTAATGTGGCTTAACTTGTAACTAGGCCTGGAGGCAGTCCAGTTAAAATAAAAATTGGTTCAGGTGCAAGTTTCAACGCTTTAATGAGCATTAAAACGTATAAAAATTGTTTACAAAAATTATATGACTGAGCCTTGTGGGCCTAAGAAAAATTGCCCGTTCGGCGTGATTACGTCAGGTTTCAGGAGGAGGAGCAGGAGGAGGAGGATGAATATTATACACAGATTGATGAAGCTAAAAGGTCCACGTTTTTGATGGTGATAGAGAACAATGCTTCCATCCGCGGGTGCAGCCTACGTATTGTTTAGGTATCGCTGCTGTCCGCTGGTGGAGAAGAGAAATCTGGGGAAATCCAGGCTTTGTTCATCTTGATGAGTGTAAGCCTGTCGGCACTGTCGGTTGACAGGCGGGTACGCTTATCCGTGATGATTCCCCCAGCCGCACTAAACACCCTCTCTGACAAGACGCTAGCCGCAGGACAAGGAAGCACCTCCTGGGCATACCGTGCGAGTTCAGGCCACGTGTCCAGCTTCGACACCCAGTAGTTGTAAGGGGCAGAGGCGTCACGGAGGACAGTCGTGCGATCGGCTACATACTCCCTCACCATCCTTTTACAGTGCTCCCGCCGACTCAGCCTTGACTGGGGAGCGGTGACACAGTCTTGCTGGGGAGCCAGAAAGCTGTCAAAGGCCTTAGAGAGTGTTCCCCTGCCTGTGCTGTACATGCTGCCTGATCTCCGCGCCTCCCCTGCTACCTGGCCCTCGGAACTGCGCCTTCGGCCACTAGCGCTGTCGGATGGGAATTTTACCATCAGTTTGTCCGCCAGGGTCCTGTGGTATAGCATCACTCTCGAACCCCTTTCCTCTTCGGGTATGAGAGTGGAAAGGTTCTCCTTATACCGTGGGTCGAGCAGTGTGTACACCCAGTAATCCGTAGTGGCCAGAATGTGTGTAACGCGAGGGTCACGAGAAAGGCATCCTAACATGAAGTCAGCCATGTGTGCCAGGGTACCTGTACACAACACATGGCTGTCCTCACTAGGAAGATCACTTTCAGGATCCTCCTCCTCCTCAGGCCATACACGCTGAAAGGATGACAGGCAAGCAGCATGGGTACCCTCAGCAGTGGGCCAAGCTGTCTCTTCCCCCTCCTCCTCATCCTCCTCCCCCTCCTCCTCCTCCTTAACACGCTGAGATATAGACAGGAGGGTGCTCTGACTATCCAGCGACATACTGTCTTCCCCCAACTCTGTTTCCGAGCGCAGGGAACTTCTCAAGAGGCATAGCAGAGGAATGGTGATGCTAATGATTGCAGCATCGCCGCTCACCATCTGGGTAGACTCCTCAAAGTTTCCAAGGACCTGGCAGATGTCTGCCAACCAGGCCCACTCTTCTGTAAAGAATTGAGGAGGCTGACTCCCACTGCGCCGCCCATGTTGGAGTTGGTATTGCACTATAGCTCTACGCTGCTCATAGAGCCTGGCCAACATGTGGAGCGTAGAGTTCCACCGTGTGGGTACGTCGCATAGCAGTCGGTGCACTGGCAGATGAAACCGATGTTGCAGGGTGCGCAGGGTGGCAGCGTCCGTGTGGGACTTGCGGAAATGTGCGCAGAGCTGGCGCACCTTTCCGAGCAGGTCTGACAAGCGTGGGTAGCTTTTCAGAAAGCGCTGAACCACCAAATTAAAGACGTGGGCCAGGCATGGCACGTGCGTGAGGCTGCCGAGCTGCAGAGCCGCCACCAGGTTACGGCCGTTGTCACACACGACCATGCCCGGTTGGAGGCTCAGCGGCGCAAGCCAGCGGTCGGTCTGCTCTGTCAGACCCTGCAGCAGTTCGTGGGCTGTGTGCCTCTTCTCTCCTAAGCTGAGTAGTTTCAGCACGGCCTGCTGACGCTTGCCCACCGCTGTGCTGCCGTGCCACGCGACACTGACTGCTGGCGACGTGCTGCTGCTGACACATCTTGATTGCGAGACAGAGGTTGCGTAGGAGGAGGAGGAGGAGGAGGAGGAGGAGGAGGAGGGTGGTTTAGTGGAGGAAGCATACACCGCCGCAGATACCACCACTGAGCTGGGGCCCGCAATTCTGGGGGTGGGTAGGACGTGAGCGGTCCCAGGCTCTGACTCTGTCCCAGCCTCCACTAAATTCACCCAATGTGCCGTCAGGGAGATATAGTGACCCTGCCCGCCTGTGCTTGTCCACGTGTCCGTTGTTAAGTGGACCTTGGCAGTAACCACGTTGGTGAGGGCACGTACAATGTTGCGGGAGACGTGGTCGTGCAGGGCTGGGACGGCACATCGGGAAAAGTAGTGGCGACTGGGAACTGAGTAGCGCGGGGCCGCGGCCGCCATCATACCTTTGAAAGCCTCCGTTTCCACAACCCTATATGGCAGCATCTCCAGGCTGATAAATTTGGCTATGTGCACGTTTAACGCTTGAGCGTGCGGGTGCGTGGCGGCGTACTTGCGCTTGCGCTCCAACACTTGCGCTAGCGACGGCTGGACGGTGCGCTGAGAGACATTGGTGGATGGGGCCGAGGACAGCGGAGATGAGGGTGTGGGTGCAGGCAAGGAGACGGTAGTGCCTGTGTCCTGAGAGGGGGGTTGGATCTCAGTGGCAGGTTGGGGCACAGGGGGAGAGGCAGCGGTGCAAACCGGAGGCGGTGAACGGCCTTCGTCCCACCTTGTGGGGTGCTTGGCCATCATATGTCTGCGCATGCTGGTGGTGGTGAGGCTGGTGGTGGTGGCTCCCCGGCTGATCTTGGCGCAACAAAGGTTGCACACCACTGTTCGTCGGTCGTCTGCACTCTCAGTGAAAAACTGCCAGACCTTTTGAGCACCTCGGCCTCTGCAGGGTGGCATGGCGCGAGGGGGCGCTTTGGGAAACAGTTGGTGGATTATTCGGTCTGGCCCTGCCTCTACCCCTGGCCACCGCACTGCCTCTTCCAACCTGCCCTGCTGCTGCACTTACCTCCTCCTCTGAAGACCTGTCCTTAGTAGGCGTAGCAAACCAGGTGGGGTCAGTCACCTCATCGTCCTGCTGCTCTTCCTCCGAATCCTCTGTGCGCTCCTCCCTCGGACTTACTCCAATTACTACTACCTGAGTGATAGACAACTGTGTCTCATCGTCATCGTCCTCCTCACCCACTGAAAGCTCTTGAGACAGTTGCCGGAAGTCCCCAGCCTCATCCCCCGGACCCTGGGAACTTTCCAAAGGTTGGGTATCGGTCACAACAAACTCCTCCGGTGGGAGAGGAACCATTGCTGGCCATTCTGGGCAGGGGCCCAGGAACAGTTCCTGGGAGTCTGCCTGCTCCTCAGAATGTGTCATTGTAATGGAGTGAGGAGGCTGGGAGGAAGGAGGAGCAGCAGCCAGAGGATTCAGAGTTGCAGCAGTGGACGGCGCAGAACTCTGGGTGGTCGATAGATTGCTGGATGCACTTTCTGCCATCCACAACAGGACCTGCTCACACTGCTCATTTTCTAATAAAGGTCTACCGCGTGGCCCCATTAATTGTGAGATGAATGTGGGGACGCCAGAAACGTGCCTCTCTCCTAATCCCGCAGCAGTCGGCTGCGATACACCTGGATCAGGAGCTCGGCCTGTGCCCACACTCTGACTTGGGCCTCCACGTCCTCGCCCGCATCCACGTCCTCTAGGCCTACCCCTACCCCTCAGCATGCTGTATTACCAGTAGTGCAGAAACAGAACGCTGTAATTAAATGTGCCGCTTATTGGCCTGTGGTTGGAGACTGACTTTGCTTACGGAACGCACAGCAGAGGCAGGAAAGAATTTTGCGCAAGCCTGCTGTAACACTTAGCTGGCTGCGTATGAATTAGGACAACTACCCCCAGCAGAGACGCAGTACAGTCAGGACGGTCACAGGCAGCCCAAATAGATTTTTTTCCCCAAATTTGTTTGGAAAAGACCACTGCGTATATAGACTGGATATGTCTTTCACTGTCCCTGCCTCACCACCACTACTGGCCGTGGACTATGTAAAATTACTGCAGGACGCAATGCTCTGGACGCAATGCTCTGCACGGCCGATATACAAAAATAAAAAAGTGCAACACTGCAAAAAGCAGCCTCAACTGTACTGCACACGGTCAGATGTGGCCCTAAGAAGGACCGTTGGGGTTCTTGAAGCCTAAAATCACTCCTAACGCTCTCCCTATAGCAGCTCCGGCATCAGCAGCACTTTCCCTGATCTCTGTCAGAATGCATCTGTGGCGAGCCGCGGGAGGGGCCGATTTATATACTCGGGTGACACCTGATCTCGCCAGCCACTCACTGCAGGGGGGTGGTATAGGGCTTGAACGTCGCAGGGGGAAGTTGTAATGTCTTCCCTGTCTTTCTATTGGCCAGAAAAGCGCGCTAACGTCTCAGAGATGAAAGTGAAAGTAACTCGAACATCGCGTGGTGCTCGCCTCTAGTAACGAGCATCTCGAACACGCTAATACTCGAACGAGTATCAAGCTCGGACGAGTACGTTCGCTCATCTCTAGTTATCTGTCATCACTTTTTAAATATATACCATTTGACACTATTTTACAGGTTATTGCCGTGTTTATACTACCTGAATAATCTAATATAAAAGATCCTACGTGCTTTTTCTTGACCACCCATTTTAACCCCTTTGCCTGACCTTTGGTGGATTATTTTGGTGTCATTAGTCCTCGGCCGCCAACAGAAGATCACTTCCTGGTTACGGGATTCATAAATCCCGTCCCCAGAAAGCAATTGCTCAGCCAATCAATGCAGTGTTCAATAAACCAATGCGATGGCTGTGATTGGTTCACGAGTGCTGCTCAGCCAAGCAATGCAGCGCTCGATGAACCAATCAGGACCATCGCTTTCTGGAAATGAGATTTATGAATCCCGTAACCAGGAATTGATCTTCTGTGGGCGGCCAAGGACTGCAGGAAGCGCATCATAGCTCCGGAGAGCAGCAGGAGGGACCTGGACCAAACCTGCTAGGTAAGTATAATAAGACATCCCCCGAAAATAAGACCTAGAACCTTTTTTGGGACAAAAATTAATATAAGACAGGTTCTTACTTTTGGGGGAAGCATGGTAGTGGTCTACAGCTCAGTGACTGTATTCTCTCTGTGTAGTAGATCCAATCTGTAGAGTATACCAGAGTTACAAGATATTACGTCAGGATTCACTGAGTATACTGGGGGTTCCACAATAACATATATTATACTAAGTGGTGTAATATACCATAATTGAATGTTGCCATGTTCCCAAAACGTGGCAGACCAAGCCATGGATGACGAGCAGCTCAGTGACTGCACGCAGGTATATACACTCATCTCTGCCTCACACAGGCGTATATACATTCAGCTCTGCTGCATGCAGGTATATTGGTCTTCAGATCAATAACTGCATGCAGATATGCACACTCAGCTCTGCTACACGCAAGTATGTACATTTAGCTCTGCTACCCGCAGGTATACACACTGTGCTCTGATACACACAGGTACACACTCTGCTCTACTACACGGTGGTATACACACTCTGCTACATGCAGGTATATACACTTAGCTCTACTACATGCAGATATACGTGTACACTCAGCAACTCTGCTGCAGGCAGGTATATACACTCAGCTCTGCTACACTCATGCATTAATACACTAAGCTCTGCTGCACACAGGCATATAGTAGTCTACAGCTCCGTGACTGCACACAGGTATATACATTCAGCTGTGCTACATGTAGGTACATACACTCCGCTCTGCTACATGCAGATATATACACTTAGCTTTGCTATATGCAGGTATATACACTCAGCTCTAATACACGCAGGTATATACACTCAGCTCTACTAAATGCAGGTATATAGTGGTCTACACCTTAATCAATGCATGCAGGTATATACATTCAGCTCTGCTACATGCAGGTATATACACTCAACTCTCTGATATGCAGGTATACAGTAGTCTAGAGCTCAGTGACTGCATTCTCTCTCTGCGTTAGATCCAATTTGTAGAGTATACGAGAGATACAAGATATTACCGCAAGATACAACGAATATGCTGGGGTCTTCACAGTAACATATACTATACTAAGTGATGTAATATACCCTAATTGACTGTTGCCATGTCCCCTAAACATGGAAGACCAAGCCGTGGACGGCGAACAATTCAAGCCGAATCCTTGGATCGACAGTTCTTAAAACATTTACAACCATATTTCGCAAACATTTTATGTTCCATAGTGAACAACAGGTCAATCTAGTGTTATAAATATTTATATTTTGAAGAAATAAACAGTGTTTTTGTTACACATATGTATTTGTGAAATTAATTTAAAAAACTGGTGACAGATAACCCACAAGTACCCAAAACCAACAAAAAGACTCTCTTTATCTATTAATACTAGCAGAATTGCCTGGCTTTGCACAGGTTTATTTAAATTCTTATTTGTTAGAAATCTGAGATGCACTACATTTGATGTTCTCCAATGCAAGTATGTAAAAGTTTCTACCTGAGCCAACTGTAGAGCAGGCAACATACAAGTGTCCTTGAGAGAAACATGGTTGTTTCAAGTTTACACCTGCAATTTTCCCGGACTGGCCTCGTGCTTTGTTAATTGATATTGCAGAAGAAACTCTGTCAGGAAACTGTTATTTCTTGAAGTGCAATGGTGAATGCTTGTCATTTTGGATTAGAGGGATCCGAAAAATAAAAATATCTTCAATCTGAAATCGGACAGTCAGTATTGTAGCCTCAATCATGAATTGTCTGACACAGAGCCAGGTTTCATTGCAAAGACACGTGCATCTATATTCTGATTTTTTGCAAATATATAGAACCACTGACATAACTATAGGGGATGCAGGGAATGAGGTTGCACCCAGGCCCAGGAGCCTTAGGGGGCCCATAAGGCCTCACTTCTCCATATAGGGAGTGTAATACTATGAATAAAGCATTATAGTTGGGGACCCTGTTACAGCTTTAGCATTGGGGCCCAGGAGCTTCAAGTTTCACCTCTGCATTGCGGTAAGGGGTTAAGAGAAGTTGGGGGGCCCTCAAGATGAACTTTTATACCCGGGCCCATGAGCCTTTTAATTATGCCATTGTAATAGAACGGTAGTTCCTAGACAGCTGAAACCTGGTCTAAAACCTTTGCAAGCACCTGTTTACTGATGTGCCAAATTTGGTACAGATTAGTCCAGTCATTTGGCTGTGCATCTATGTTCCAATTTTTTGTGAATATGTTGGGAATGGAAGGTTCTGTAGAGCTGAAAACTGGTACAAAGCCTTTGGAGGCACCCGATTTAACTATGTACCAAATTTGGTGCAGATCGGTCTACTTGTTTGGCCATGCATAAAGAACAGACAGCAGAAATTAATTCTTATATACACTCTTCGTAAAAAATCAAGCACCTAGATGGAGTTGTCATTTTGTTGCAAATCTCAGCATGCAGTTACATCTCAGGCAGATATACAAATGATTAGAGTTGTGGTGTGATTAGATGAACGGTTTTGCCACCTGAGGCCCTAAAAGTGATTCCTCGTTTGGCCTATAAAAAAACTCTCAGAGGATACTTGTGTGTAGTGACCTCTTTTTCCACTTGTGTAGAGCTTTTTGACCACTAAACATGACTACGACGTAATCAAAGATATTTCACCCAGTTAACAGAGTTTGAGAGGGGACAAATTATAGGAATGTGAGAAGCTGGATGGTTTTATCAATGATTTGTCCACCACTTGGACAGTTTTGACCAGGCTATTAGGAGGTGTTGAGACCAGTGGATGCGTGAGTGTATAAACACAAGGCGACTGGGCTTAGAACACCCTTAACATACCACTAGTAGAGAGGGTCATCTGATCTTCTGACAAGCACGAGCAGCTCCAACTGTTTCATTGTCTACCATCTAGAGACAGGTGGCACCACTTCTACAGACCCCTGTGTCTGTTAGAATCATTTCCAGGCACTTGGATGAAAGACGTTTATATGTACTGCCATTGACACCTACCATCGCCTCAGTGTGCTATGGTGTCATAAATGATAAATAACTGGACTGCTATGAAGTGGAACTAGGTAGTCTTCAGCAATAAATGCAGGTTTAGTTTGGGCACTGACAATGGCCGTATTCGTGTCTGTAGACGTAGGGGTGAGTCCCTCAATCTTGCCTTTGCTGTGGAGTGGCATACTGCCCCGACTGCTGGTGTAATGGTCCGTTGGCTATCCCATATGACAGTCAGTCACCCCTCATAAGGGACAATGACAGCTCAGCGATATGGACAGAATATCCTGCAGCCACATATTTTGGCTCTCATGGCAGGATTTGAAGAGGCATTTTCCAGCAGGGTGTCACAGGAATGCCTCCGCAACATTACCACACTTCCATAGGCTGCCTGGTCGCCAGATTTAACACCAATAGAACATGTATGGGACCATCTTGGATGTCAACTTCGACAGCCAATGAGTTTGCACAATCTAGAGGCTCAGTTACAGCAAATGTGGAATGATATGCCACAGGATTCTATACGGAACCTGTATGCCTACGTGCCCGCCAGTATTACATCTTACATCCAAGCTAGAGGTGGTACAACAGGGTGCTAAAGCCTCCATGCCTGCCCGTATCACATCTTGCATCCAAGCTAGAGGCGGTACAACAGGATACTAGAGCCTCCATGTCCGCCTATATCACTCCTTGTGTCCAAGCTAGAGGCAGTACAACAGGGTACTAGAGCCTGCATGCCTGGCTGTATCACATCTTGTGTCTAAGCTAGAGGCGGTACAACAGGGTACTAGAGCCTCCATGCCACCCGTATCACATCTTGTATCCAAGCTAGAGGCGGTACAACAGGGTACTAGAGCCTCCATGCCCACTGTAATCACATCTTGTATCCAAGCTAGAGGCGATACAACAAGGTACTAGAGTCTCCCTTCAAGTGTTCCGTTTTTTGCAATAAATTATTCTTTTGCTCTGATATTGTGATCACTTATATCAGTGTTACAATCACACATATAAAGTTTCATTCCCTTCTGACAACTCTAACAACAAGTGTATATACTAGCAGAATGACCTGGTTTGCATGGGTCTATTTCATGTAACTGCTTCTTATTTATGTGTGCGGTTAAAAACTTCATTTGCTACTGATATGAAGTCAGAATCTTTATAACGCCAAATTTGCCACATAGGTAAATCAGGAACTTTAGAAGGTTTTAGATCTGGTTTTCAGCCCATATTTGTTTTTGCATTCAGATTTTTTTTATATGTTGAATGTAGGTCCTAGAGAGCTGAAAGATGGTCTAAAACCTTCTGAAGCGCCCGATTTACTTATGTGGCAAATTTGGTGCACATTGGACCAGTTATTCGGCTGTATTCCAATTTTTTGTGAATTGGAAGTAGAAAAAAGTGGAGAGCGCCACAGGTAGATCCAATCCACACAAGATACGCTGTGTGGATGCGGTCACAAAGTGTCTTTTCCTCAGTGCTCCAATCCTTCAAAATAAAGGAGAGCTGCAGATACAGGCTGGGGGTTCTAAAAGAAGAACTCCCCCAGATATAATGGAGAAAGAGAGAAAAAACAAACTGTCAGAAAAAGGAGATCCGCGCTCACAGAAAAAAAAGGACTGAGGACAAATTCACGTGTAGACAGTGGTGAGATGAAACACTTACTTGGAAGGAGGGGGGTATGATGCACAAATGCCCCCTCCTCAGAGTGTCCACCACAAGGTATAAAGCTAAGCTTCAAGTCACCAGATGATTCTCCAGTCGTTAAGATCAAACAGAACTTTTAATACGGCAACGCGTTTCGGTGCAGAATAAAGCACCTTTCTCAAGCCATTAACATATAAAACAATATACAATGCAGATATTTATACACAGTTAAGAACAGACAATTAAGAAAAGACATACCCCTCCCATGTTCATCTGTGCTGTGTGTCCAGCATTCCCCAGGCTGGGCGTGCACTGATGACATCAGCGGCACCATGTGATCCGGGCGTGCACTGATGACATCAGCGGCACCATGTGATCTGGTAGCCGTACTTTATATGTACTAATCAAGTATCTAAGATGAGACATTAATTTAAGCTAACTCACACTAATGTCAGAGAGTGAAGTAACGTTTCAGTAGTACTCAAATGCAATAATCTAATTGCCGGGCGGGAGGGGAGGGGGAGGAGCCTAATGATGCGTTCTGCATCATAGAGTTACGTGCTGTAATTAATCCTATCACGCCTGCTTACATCCCAAAGGATGGGGAGAAGCCCCATGGCACGTCCTGCTAACCTAAATCGTGCGCTGGTGTTGATAAACTGCCGCTGGCGTGGTCCGGTTGCCAGGCAATGGAGGCGGGGCCTGATGACGCGATCAGCGTCATTGGGTCACATGATGAAATGCCGCCGGTATAGAGAGGATGCCGGGTAGTTACGTGCTGTAATTAATCCAATCACGCCTGCTTACATCCCAAAGGATGGGGAGAAGCCCCATGGCACGTCCTGCTAACCTAAATCGTGCGCTGTTGTTAATAAACTGCCGCTGGCGTGGTCCGGTTATCGGGCGATGGAGGCGGGGCCCGATGACGCGATCAGCGTCATTGGGTCACATGATAAAATGCCGTCGGTATAGAGAGGATGCCGGGTAGTGATGGGAAAGTCTCCTGACGCGTAACGTCAGGACCACGCCAGCGGCAGTTTATCAACACCAGCGCACGATTTAGGTTAGCAGGACGTGCCATGGGGCTTCTCCCCATCCTTTGGGATGTAAGCAGGCGTGATAGGATTAATTACAGCACGTAACTCTATGATGCAGAACGCATCATTAGGCTCCTCCCCCTCCCCTCCCGCCCGGCAATTAGATTATTGCATTTGAGTACTACTGAAACGTTACTTCACTCTCTGACATTAGTGTGAGTTAGCTTAAATTAATGTCTCATCTTAGATACTTGATTAGTACATATAAAGTACGGCTACCAGATCACATGGTGCCGCTGATGTCATCAGTGCACGCCCGGATCACATGGTGCCGCTGATGTCATCAGTGCACGCCCAGCCTGGGGAATGCTGGACACACAGCACAGATGAACATGGGAGGGGTATGTCTTTTCTTAATTGTCTGTTCTTAACTGTGTATAAATATCTGCATTGTATATTGTTTTATATGTTAATGGCTTGAGAAAGGTGCTTTATTCTGCACCGAAACGCGTTGCCGTATTAAAAGTTCTGTTTGATCTTAACGACTGGAGAATCATCTGGTGACTTGAAGCTTAGCTTTATACCTTGTGGTGGACACTCTGAGGAGGGGGCATTTGTGCATCATACCCCCCTCCTTCCAAGTAAGTGTTTCATCTCACCACTGTCTACACGTGAATTTGTCCTCAGTCCTTTTTTTTCTGTGAGCGCGGATCTCCTTTTTCTGACAGTTTGTTTTTTCTCTCTTTCTCAATTTTTTGTGAATGTCAGCTCTAAATTACAAAGTGCCTGATTTACATATGTTGCAAGTTTAGTGCAGATTGGTCCAGTTGTTTGGCCGTATTCCTATTTTTTTGTGTATATGTTGCGAACGGTAGCTCCTAGAGAACTGAAATCTGGTCTAAAACCTTCTGTAGGTCCTGATTTACCAATATGGCAAATTTGTTACAGATTGGTCAAGTTGTTTAGCTGTGCATTAATAACAGACAACGGAAATTGATATATATTGAAAGAAAACAATTCATTGTCACTGTAAGGGTGGACACCCACTGGCGTTATATTCTCTCTTGCGCTGCGAAAACAAGTGAAAACACTCGCCTCGCAGCACAAGAAAAACGCTAGAACATCGCCAGTGTTTTCAATGGGGCCAGTGGCAGCACCGCTAGCCCCATTAAAAACATAGGGAGAATACCGCGGACTTCTGCCACAGCTGTCACAGCTGTTGCAGGAGTTTCCTTCATCCCCGCAGGGATGAAGGAATCCTCTGCCACAACTGTCACAGCTGTGGCAGAAGTGCAGCATGCTATCCCATTGCTTTCAATGGGATCGGCGCTGCTGCCAGTCCCATTGAAAGCAGTGGTTTGTGGCAACCCCTGCTGCATGATTTTCGGGGAAGGGCTTGAAATATAAGCCCTTCCCTGAAAAATCATCATTACCTGGTTAAAAAAAGAAAAAAAAGATTTTCTCACCTCTCCGCCGCTCAGACGCGTCCTCCTGCTGGCTCCCCGACACTGCTGTCCAGCACTGGATAAATCCCCGCCTCCTGAAAGGGCTGTGTTGATTGGCTGAGTGTTCAGCCAATTACAGCTAGTGCTTAGCTATTGGCTGAGCGCTCAGCCAATTACAGCTAGTGCTTAGCTATTCATGAATGAATGCCAATCCCATTGAAAGCAATGGGATAGCATGCTGCACCTCTGCCACAGCTGTGACAGCTGTGGTCGAAGTCCGCGGTATTCTCCCTATGTTTTCAATGGGGCTATCTTGCGCTGTGAGGCGAGTGTTTTTACTTGCTCTCGCAGCGCAAGAGAGATTATAACGCGAGTGGGTGTCCACTCTAAGGCAGAATCTCCACGTGCAGATTTTAATTATAAAATCTGTGGGTCTCCCGTGTGGGAGATCCACGCCCGTACGGATGCATTAGCATCCACAGGGCAATTTAAAGCATGCGGATGTGATTTTTTTTTCCAGTGTTAGGATTGCATGTGTGGGAAGAAATCGCAGCATGCTCCATTTTTGTCTGTGGATCCTGTGGGACGAAGATGTCATCTCCGTCACAGCCACATTAAAAAAAAAAAAGCGCTGTGCATGAGTTCGGCACGTCGCCAGCATGTCTGGACGCATCCGCTGTGCTAAAGAAAGAAGATCCGTCCGGCATAGAGGATATCCGCGCTGGAGCTGGAGAGGTAAGAAAACCTTTTTTTCTCCCCATGGCCGCGGGCACGGCTGGATTCGCCTGCAGGATTCAGCAGTGGAATCTGTGCGTGCAAGTGGACATTGGGCCTAATTCTTGATTCATCTTTAACTAGTTATATATTTATAAACACCTTTGGTTTCGCCAAAACTACATATCTAATTTATCTTTTTTTTTTTTAGATACAAATGAATGTTAGTTACCTAGTTTCAAATATGATATACGAAACAAACAAAGATACATACAATAAAATAAAATTACCCAATGCGATCCTAGAATAGAATGTATCATTTTCAGGAAATTCTGAGTTTCCTACAAGAGGAAGCAGTTAAAAATCTGTTCCTGAATGGAGATGTTTATCAGTCTGGCAGTGTCTCCCCCACCGGGACCATGGCAATGGTAATAATAATAATACTATAGATGTGTCATAGAATGTAATAGATGCAAGTATTAATCAGAACAAAGAAGGAAATATCTTTATATAGTATATTGTGATGTTTTCCATCAAGTCTCTGGCTTACAATAAATCACAACTAATTATAATAAAACTTGCCAGTGTGCTACAATCTGGAAAGCAAAGTCATAATCTGGATAAAGAAGAGGAAATAAAACATCTGAGCTGCCAGACTTCATAAAGTCTTCCACCTTAATCCCCTGGCTCCCGTCAAGTGCCAAATACATAAAGGACCTTGATGAATTTCCTTTGCTAGTCTACAGCACATACTTAGCAGCGACATAACTAATTCAACAGGACAGCTTTGGTTTGTAAATAATGTGATACAGAGACCTGTGTGAGCAGCAGGGTTCGCAGCGAGCCCACAGCACTAATGTACCTTTCTGCAATTTATACCTTTAATTTATTTAACAGACACTTTTGACGTGAAAAGTTGGAAACAACAGGCTGTTTCTTTCTTAGAAGTGTTGTAAGAGAATCACCAGGAGCAACATTCAAGATGACCATGATAGAGGCTTATTTAATGTACTAGGTGATATACCCGTGCGTTGCATGGTGTTATAACCGCAGGGATTGGTTATTGAAATTTGGGTTTCAAAAATATTTTACGAATAGCAGTCATGGAATATACAAAGTGGGCCACGAAATGAGCAGGGCACCGCACCCTTAGGTAAGGTGTCCAAAAGAAAATCTGTGTTACTCATAGCAACCAATCACAGCGCAGCTCTCATTTTACCTTAAAGGGGTTGTCCCGCGAAAGCAAGTGGGGTTATACACTTCTGTATGGCCATATTAATGCACTTTGTAATATACATCGTGCATTAAATATGAGCCATACAGAAGT
The DNA here is from genome assembly GCF_035609145.1 of Eleutherodactylus coqui. Lineage (NCBI taxonomy): Eukaryota > Metazoa > Chordata > Amphibia > Anura > Eleutherodactylidae > Eleutherodactylus > Eleutherodactylus coqui. Next base: position 192,779,955 of record NC_089837.1, on the reverse strand, counting down.
TATTCACTTACCTGTTCCGTTGCTAGCGTCCTCGTCTCCATGGTGCCGTCTAATTTCAGCATCTAATCGCCCGATTAGACGCGCTTGCGCAGTCCGGTCTTCTCCCTGGTGAATGGGGCCGCTCGTGCCGGAGAGCTGGTCCTCGTAGCTCCGCCCCGTCACGTGTGCCGATTCCAGCCAATCAGGAGGCTGGAATCGGCAATGGACCGCACAGAGCCCACGGTGCACCATGGGAGAAGACCCACGGTGCATCGTGGGTGAAGATCCCGGCGGCCATCTTAGTAAGGTAAGGAAGAAGTCGCCGCAGCGCGGGGATTCGGGTAAGTACTAAAGGTTTTTTTTTTTTAACACATGCATTGGGTTTGTCTCGCGCCGAACGGGGGGCCTATTGAATAAAAAAAAAAACCGTTTTGGCGCGGGACAACCCCTTTAACTGTGTAAGAAATTAAACCTGAGCTCTACAAACCAATCACAGTGTAGCTTTCATTTTAACTTAGCAGTATAAGAAATAGCAACCAATCACAGCACAGTTTTCATTTTATCTTAGCAGAAGTTAAAGCAGAGCTGTAATTGGTTGCTAAAATTACAGGAGAAGTTGATGAGTTTTCGATTTTTAATTACGCCAGTATTCGTTGCCTGGTGCTGAAGAACGCTCTTGCAAAATGTCACTCAAATCGGACCGGAACTGGGGATTTGTGATGGTGCAATAAAAAAAAAACCTTTGGCATGCTAAATGTAAGATTGACAACATTGTACATGTGTAAGCTCCTTTACCTGCTTTGGAAAGTTTTATTGTAAGGGCTCTTGCAGACAAGCATAAGCAATACACGCGCTCGAGATAGTATGACGTAATAGCGCTGTGAAGGGAGCGCTATCACGGGCATATCTGTGCATTTTGCTATACTTTCCTACACTGCTGGACCCGTTAACATCAGCGCTGGACACACCAGCACCATGATTGAACAGGCTGGGCACCCCAATTAGTCCCCAGTGTTATCGAATAACCCAGCGACATTGCACAGTTCAGTGTGCAGTGTCGTATGGATGGGGTGCGAAAATGCGCACCCCCATAAACTCCTAGGGGAAATGCAGCATGTAAGGGAACCCCTTGAAATCAATGGGTTTTATTCTCTGCGTTTTGCTTGAGCGATTTTGCACGAGCAAAATCACCCATCTGCAGAAGCTCTTAGAAGGGTCCTTCTACAATAGATAGGGTATCGCACCTTTTGGAACCTCAGCAAACAGCTGTAACGGGTCAGTGAATGTGGCAGGAAGTGTTGGATCCTGCAGAGTAAGAGACGCTCCTGCTCTTGGTTATAGGTGGCCCCTGATTGGGAAACCTGTAGAGTATTGGCTTTGTATTATGGATCCATAGAGCCAAGATCGATAACATGGACATATGCATGTGTGAAAGTGGATGCAGATTAAACAGTACTGGCTGCAACAACACCTCCATGTGGGATTCTAATTATTCATTTTTGTCAATTTGTTACCCCAGTAATGGAACAGTTACTCATGCAGTATAAATGTAATATGACTATTGGATAACTTTATTCCTAAACCACTTAGTGAATGCCAATACTCCTTTTTACTGTTCTAACAGTTGAGATCAGAGATACCTCTGATCACAGTCGTTTAAAGGGGTTGTCCGGCCACAAAGGGTAAAAATTTTTATAATGCTGCTGCTTTCCTTTCAGTAAGGATAGTAACGCACAGCATACAGGGGCTCAAACCAGCCGGCAGATCAGCTGCAATGTCAGTTTCTTACCTTAGATTCTGATCTTCACTGCAGCTTTCAAAGATGGCGCCTCTGTGCTGCCTTCCCACAATGCTCTGCGCTCTCCCTCTTCTGTGTGCGCGCTCTCGATGGTAGTAAGAGACATGAAAAGGCAGGATTTCCCTCAGCTCACGTCCTAGCCCCGCCCACAACACGCCCACCTCTATTGAACTGATCTACAGTCTCTCCCCGCCCAGGCCCTGCCCCCTGCTGCATACTATAATCAGAGGGGTTGTGGCCAGAGGAGACTGTTATACTCTCATGGTTCACGATAAAATCCTACCATGAGTGTAAACAGCAGCACAGTGTATAGTGAATGGAGAGGGACTGGGGAGAGCCGAGAGAGAACTCTCCTGCAGCCCCCCACTGCAAGGCTACCTACTGCCCCCCCCACCGTGCTAAAGTAAAGTAAAACAAAACATTTCCCCACACACAAATGCCCTCATAGTGCCCCTCCCACAGCGACCCCTCTCACAATGACCCCCCCCCGACTTCTGTCAGCCGGGTCCCTGCACACACACACACACATCACTGCACCCCCCCCCCCCCTTGCACACATCCATCCATCCATCCATCCATCTCTCCCTCTCCACCCCCCCCCTTCCCCCAGGACTTCTGACAGCCGGGTCTCCAGACACCACTAGCACACACACACATCACTGCACCCCCCCCTGCACACATCCATCCATCCATCCATCTCTCCCTCTCCACCCCCCACCCCCCCCCGCGAGAGCCCGCCCCTCCACTCATTCTTACCTTGGAGATGAAGAGCCAGCAGCCACGCCTCCCCTGCAGGCAGAACTGAGCTTCCCAGCGGCTGAAGTTCTTCTGCACATGCGCAGAGCTGTGCTGGAGAGGCGTGTCCCCATCGTCCCGACAAGAAGAGGACAAGAGACTTGTCGGAACCCATGGCAACCGAGGAGCAACACAGGGGGGGGGGGGGGGGGCAGCCCAAGAGGTAAGTGAATAACTTCTGTTTGCCTAATTTACAATGCACAATGTATATTACAAAGTGCATTGTATTGGGCAAACAGAAGTAATGAGACCTAATGTTTATGGCCGGACAACCCCTTTAACCTTTCAGTGTTACATACAATAGTGAGAGCAGCATCTAAATGGTTTACTCTGTCACCTATTATCCCCCACCCCCACCCCCCACTACTAATGCCAGTGGGTTGCCATGGAGTAAGGCCTCTCAGATGCCACCTCTGACTGGGTCTAATTGGCGAGCTGTCACAGGCCATAATCTTCTATATATTTGTCAATGTCTGTCTGTTGGAGCATCACACACAAACCGTACGACCGATTAACATGACATTTTGCACACAGAATAATCTCGACCCGGAGAATGTTATAGGCTAAAAAAAGTTCAGAAATGTTGTTGTCTTGGCAACCTTATTTGCATATATTTCCCTTTCCTTGAATTTTAATGCAGCAACCCCCAAATTTACTTTTACAAATGGATTCCACGCACTCAATTTACTATTCCTGGTTATTTCCAACAAGTAATTCCCACTAGAAGAGTCTTACTGAGCGCTGACAATTTGTGTTTCTGGAAATTATATGTCCGCAGACAGGAATACATGGAGCAACTAAGGATTGAAAACTGTTGCCTATAGCAACCAATCACAGCACAGCTTTCATGTTACCTCAGCACTAAGAGGATTAAAAGCTGCTGTCTATAGCAACCAATCACAGCACAGCTTTTATTTTACCTCAGCAGTATAATATATAGCAACCAATCACGACGCAGTTTTCATTTTACCTCAGCAGAATAACAAATGAAAGCTGAGCTTTGATTGGTTGCTATTAGCAACAAATAAAGGACTTTTTACTCAAATCGGACCAGAACTGGGGATTTGTATACAACACAAATTTTGCGTTTTATATATAAGTAGCTTTCATTTTATCTCAGCACTCAGGATTAAAAGCTGTTGCCTACAGCAAGCAATCACAGCACAGCTTGTATTTTACCTCAGCAGTATAATATATAACAACCAATCAAAGCACAGCTTTTATTTTACCTCAGCGGTATAATATATGGCTAATACAGTCACATAGCTTTAATCAGCATCGGTGCTTCCACGTATTTATGTGTACGTTTTGATATCCTCTTTTCTTACCTAAAATTTCCTGGTTTGTATTGCACGCGTTCTGTATCGGGTACCCAGGCTATATATATATATACTGTATATATATATATATATATATATATATAAAACGCTCAATCTGTTTTTGTCATTTACTAATCCCCAGTTCTGGTCCGAATTGAGTGATATTTTGCATGAGCGTTCTTCAGCACCGGGCGACGAATAATTGTCGTAATTAAAAACCGAAAACTCACTGACTTCCCATGTAATTTTTATTGCCAACAGCAACCAATCACAGTTCAGCATTTGTTTCTTATACTTCTGAGGTAAAATAAAAGCTGCGCTGTGATTGGTTGCTATGGGCAAAAGCATTTTTTTGTTGGACGACTTCCATAACAGTGCAGTGCTGGGCTCATTGTTGTGGCCCACTTTGTATATTCCAGGGCTTCTGTTCATAAAATCGCCGTGCAGGGTATATCATCTAGTAAAGTATAATATGCAAGCAATCAATCACATGTACATTGCCCCTTTTGTGACTAAAAAAAGAATGTGTAAAAAGTTAAATACTTTTTTCCCTGACACCCTCCGGGGAAATATATTTAGGAGGAGAAGCTTGGGTGTGAGTTTAACTTCATAACCCAGAATTGTTTTTAGCGTCTTTTTTATTTCCTGCCAAAAGGGGGTCAGCCCTGGGCATGAAAACAAAATGTGTGAGAGGGATCCCTCTGCTTTAGAGCACCGCCAGCAGGTTAGGGGGTATTTCGGGTCTATTCTATGGAGCAGCTCTGGAGTTTTGTACCACCTGGAGATTATTTTGTAGTTCAACTCTTGGTTTTTTGTTGAAACTGAGCTTGAGTGTGAGTTACTTAAGATGTCCAGGATTTCCTTTTGGGAGAATGTGGCGCCAAGATCTTTTTCCCAACTGGAGATATAAGAGGGGTTTTCCTTATTATGGATGACAGTGTTGTAGATTTTTGAGGTGATCCCCTTGAAGGGGTGGCGAAATGTAAGAGACCCACTGCTCCCTCTCCTACTAGATGCAGCAAAAATACTAATTCCGAGGCATTGGAAAGATGTAAACCCCCCTAACATCCATGAATGGTTGAATGAGATTAATCTAATAGACGCCTACAAGAAGGAGAACCAGAAAAGTACTTCAAAATTTGGAATAAGTGGATCACACACGGGAACAAACAATCCCCCACTTAGAAATATACTAGCCAACCAGCTCTCTGCTTTAATACAATATACCTACCCTATTCCTAGGCACAACCCATGATTTGGATCATAACGCAAGCTACTAGAAACCTGACCCTGTTTTTCCCTCTACTCCCCCCCCCCTTTTACCTATCCTTTTCCCCTTTATTTTTTATTCTCTCATTATTTGCAATTCACTCACAATGTTCAACTGTATACGAGAAAAAATCTCATTGTACTTTAACGCTGTACATCCCCCCACCTTTTTTCTTTCTGTACCCAAGTTAAAACCAAAAATAAAGAATTTAAACAAAAAAAAGTTAAATACTTTGATTTAGAAAAATTCCCAAATAAAAAAGAAAATACATATTTTTCCCTACTAAAACCCTTCTTTATCGGAAAAAAGCTATACACAATAGGCATTGCTATGTTCCAAATGACAAAAACGATAAAAGATTATATTTTGCATCCGACATAGTGACAGGTGTAAAAAAGAAAACAAAAACTGTCAGAATAGCTATTTTTCGTTACACTGTCTTCAAACAACACAATAAAAAGTCAGAAAAATGTATGTACCCTTAAAATGGTACCAATTATAATTACAACTTGTCCACAAAAAAACAAGCAATGAACGTTAGGGTGCTAGACGGACGCAACCCAAGTAACGGCTGGAGGGATAAGATAGGGATAGGGAACGTGCATACAAGCTGGACACCAATAACATAAACCAGAACGCGCATACACACTGAACACCATAACAAACTGAACAGTAGACGGACTTGCGAGCAGACATCCAACAGCAACTGACGAATGACAAAACGCTTAGGCCTCATGTCCACGGGGAAATTATATTTCACGCACGTGAAAAAAGAAACGCGACATGCTGCATTTTAGTGCGGATCACGCGTGCGGGAGCTCATAGAGCTCATAACTCGATTGATTTCCCACATGAAAAAAAAAGACAATTATAGTGCATCCGCAGCAGAAATCTGCTGGACATGAGGCCTTACCCATAATACTAACACACATAAGCAGATGGAGCAGCTAATAAATATGAGGTATTAGTTAGTGCTTTGGCCAAAGTACAAAAGCTCACAAGCCCACATAAAGGGTCCTCATTGTCTCCTAAGTCCCTACTGTATCAAGACAACTTAACCCTAGGAGACCTGCCTACAAGCAGGATGATTGTCTGAGTAATAATAATAATAATAATCTTTATTTGTATAGCGCCAACATATTCCGCAGCGCTTACAAAGACAGGGGGAATACAGAAAGACAAAAAATACAAAAGTTACATAGTAATCAGTTGATGGAAACAGTAGGGGTGAGGGTCCTGCTCTAACGAACTTACATACTACAAGTAATGGGGTGATACAGAAGGTAAAGGGGCTGGAGATGTGCACAGTATGGCGAGGTGGAGAGTGAGCGATGTTATACACATAGACAATGGTCAGACTTTTAGCCGTGTGACGGCAGAATCAGTATGACTGCAGGGGCAGTTGATGATGGCTAGCAGGGATTGCAGTCAATAGGTCAGGGAGCATGTTATTAGACGGAGTACAGAGGGGTTTGTTTAGGGTATGGGGTATGCCCCCCTGAAGAGGTGCGTTTTTAGAGCACGCCTGAAGTTCTGCGAGTTCTGGTAGCCTTTGGGAGTGCTTTCCAGAGGACCAGTGCTGCTCTGGAGAAGTCTTGGAGGTGGGAATGAGAAGTTCGAATTAATGGGGCACTCAGTCTGGTTTAGTTGGTACACTGAAATGGAGATGTCAGGATGAGGTTGGTTAGTGGAGGGTGGAAATACCAGTAAGTCAGTTTTAGAGAGGTTTTAGGTAGAGAGAGGACATAGTGTTAAAGACAGCGGACAGACAGTCGGTGATGTTTTGGAGGAAAGGTGCAGAGATGTCATGGGAAGAGGTGTATAGCTGGGTGTCGTCAGCATACAGGTGGTATTGGAGGCCAAATCTCCTGATGGTTTGTCCAATAGGGGCTGTGTAGATAGGGAAAAGGAGGGGGCCGAGGACCGAGCCCTGGGGGACCCCAACAGCAAGGGGAAGAGGAGGGGAGGTAGAACCAGCAAAGGAGACACTGAATGAGCGGTCAGATAGGTAGGAGGAGAACCAGGAGAGAGCAGTGTCCTTTAGGCCGATGGAGCGAAGCAGACTGATGAGGCGTTTGTGGTCAACAGTGTCAAATGCTGCGTAGAGGTCGAGGAGGATCAGTAGGAAGTAATCGCCCCTCGATTTGGCTGTCAGTAGGTCATTGGATACCCTTGTAAGGGCAGTTTCTGTCGAGTGTTTGGGTCAGAAGCCAGACTGTAGGGAGTCTAGGAGAGAGTTCTCTGATAGATAGCTTACAAGGCGGGAGTAAACTAGGCGTTCTAGTAGTTTGGAGATGAAGGGGAGATTAGAGATGGGTCGGTAGTTGGCTGAGTAGGGACAGCCCCGCACTGGAACCTAGGGACCTGGCTCACCATAGATGGTAACTGTCTGGAACAGAGCAAATACAAACAAGAGAGCAAACCAACAAGCAGGATCTAGTTCACATAAGGCGCCTGCACACCTACAGATGGACAGACAGACAGACTAGTGTCCTCCTATCAATGGACGAAAGGGACAGGACAAGGGTCAGGCGTCCGCCCACCAACAGACGTGTAGGGCAAACAAACATGAACCGGGCGTCTAGCAACCCACGGACGGGTTGAACAGAGCTAGGACATAGTTCAGTCATACACAAAAACAGAACATTATACAGAATTCAGATAAGGGCAATACAGACAGAAACCAAACTGAATTGCATGCAGACCACAAAGGAGACTGATAGAACAAATATGTGCACAACATGCACCCAGATAAATTAGGAGATGTCAAAGGCATAAATGACCTGCTGCCTCTAGCAAGAGGGGCTGGTATTTATGTGCAACAGACCGGTGATGATTGGCTGACTGGAGAACTCCACACCATCAGCAGCTGAATCAACCACAACTGCAGCTGTGTGCTCCTGGAAACCCAACAGAACCACAGGTCCCAGGAGCACAACATGACAAGTGCAAATGTGGCTGGTCACAGATTTAGTTTGTAAGATAAAAGAGCACACAATACACCAACTGTACTTAAACATGCCCAGGGTTTTCAATTCAACCAACTATTCGCCGGTTGGGGTCTTAATAATGGCTAATGGTTCATAACATAAGGCTATGTTCACACAGGATGGATAGACTGCAGAATGTCCGCTGCAGACTTTCCGGCATACCATCCGCAGCATTTTGACATTCTAGCTAAGTCTAGTTCTTCGGACATAAAGATACTGCATATGCAGATGTAACATATAATGTCATGCACATGTTACCTGTCAATAAAGAAGCACTGGTAGTGCCTTGTGCTAGATAACTATGTTACAATATCTTAGATGATAAGAACAATTGCAAAAACCATATCCTATTAAACTGTATCATTCGAGATGTATTATGTTACGTAAGTGAAGTATTAAAATTTCCCAGAGCTGTTTTGTAAAGACAATGCTCTCCTTTGGTTATTTTGGCTGAAATATACACTGATTTTTATTTCCAAGATTCCAGGAAAGCAACAGGCTGTTGATAGCTTTATAGTGCTGTTTTCTTGAATTATTCAGGTATTGATGACAGCAAGAAAGAGCCAATGCAAATTACAAATAAACTGACAGGCTGTCCATGCAGACCACCTACAGCGTGAAATAAAGAATGCCCATTATAAGAGAAATCATTAGAGCAGAGGTACAAAGAACACCTTGTATTTACCAGTGATCTGCGGGCTTTACAATCTGTAATCTTCCTTACAATAACCACAGATTGTGAAATGACAAAGACCAGTGTTTTAATATTGTAACACTATATCTGGGGTATAAGACTGCTACTGTGTCTGAGACTTCTTACCTCCATTTACTCTCAAAATGACTTGGACATTTCTTAGGTAAAGTAGTGTCCTGTGACAGAAGAATGGGTTTTAATCATTAATTTATTAGCAATTAAGATGAGCAATCTATGAAAAGAAAAAATGCAGAGTATATGAACAAGGCCACACACAAGGCTGCGGCCAGCCATGGAAGATAAGAGTCTAAGTATGCAGAAGTTACAAGTAATAGGCTTGAACTTGAATTCTTTTATGACTCACAATTATTATTTATAGGTGTCTAATACAGAACATGTCTACAAAGAGCCAAGTTATATCTTTTCTAAACCCTCCTTGCTCCAGGACATACATGTATATGCTGGCTGGGAAGCAGTTCCCTAAAAAAAGTACACTTCTGTCCTATGGATGGCGGGGGCTCAGAAGCCATTTGCAGTGGGAAACGGCTGTGACTGAGAGCTGACCTCCCACTGCAACAGCGGGGATGTTTTCACCGATCCCCGCTGTTAACTCCTTACATGCTGTTATCAATGTTGTTTGTGGCATGTAGAGAGTTTACAGATGCAGGGCACTACTTCTGTAATGTCCTTGGCCCTCCGCTATGTAATCATGAATGGCCGATGGGTTATCGTGGCAACAGGACGCCACGATAACCCATGGACCTGTGATCACTATGAGAAGCCATAATTTACTGCAATATATGTATTATTGATGCTATCATAAGAAAAGTATATTGAAAAGAACCGAGATGTTTGGTATTGTCACACCTGTAGCCAAAAAATAACAGCCAAAATGCTTTTTTTTTAATTTCACCTCCTTGAAAAACACAATAAAAATGATCCAAAAAGCCATGTGTACCCCAAAATGGTGGCAATAAAAACTACAGCTTATCACGCAAAAACATAAGCCTTCACAGAGCTTCAGCAATGGAAAAATAAAAACGTTACGGGACTTTAAATGCAGCGATGCAAAAACACAAAAATCCGAAAAATTTATTGTGCTGAAGTAGAAAAACAAAAAATATATAATTTTGCTATTATTATAATCACACCAGTCCGCAGAAAATATTTATAATGTCATTTATGCTGCATGATTAATCCTGTAAAAACCCTCAGTAAACTATTATAAGATACATTATATGTACACAAAAAAATAATACTATTAAAAACTACAGCTCATCAAGCAAAAAAGAAGCCCTCATATGGCCATGTTAACAGGGAAAAAAAGTTACGATTTTGAAAAATGGAGATGAAAATCCTGAAAAAATTAATGCATGCTTAGGTCAGAAAAAAGCTGGGTCACTAAGGGATTAAATAATACGTACATCAGTATTTCTTCTTATCTAGATAGGTTTGAAATGTTTATTTAGATTGGATGTAGTCTTCTGTTGAAGAGTATGCCAACCTTGGCCACCATTTTTAATACAAAATTAAGCATATTTGCAAATAGTCTTGATTAACCCTTTCCAATCCACTGTCTGACCTCTGAAGACATTATGATTTAAGGCTGTATAGCTCCGATGTTGGAAGACGTCCGTCGGGGTCCTCTTACTGTATATTGCCAGCCTCTCTGCTGTCGGAGCCTATCCAACGTGTCACCTCATGCAGTACTGGCTTTAGCCAGCATATAGCGCCGTTGTATAATGGCAGAAAAAGAGTAAGCCCCCTAGGAAAACCAGGATACAAATTGAATTGGAAAGGGTTAAAGATATCCTACCATTTTATACAGCACTAGTCTTATTGTAGTATGGTTTTTAAAACAACTGATGATAGCAGAAGCGTAACCCTATTTATTTCTGTGAGAGAGGCAGTTGTGAAAGTGCATCAGATTTCAGTAATCAAATGATATACTGCAGAAAGGCACGCTTTAGCACAAATAGGAGCTTACGCGCCTAAAAAATGCTTCATTTTTTATTTTCAAATCTATGCAACATGCTTGCAAAAGTGGGCATCCCCTATAAGCATCATTGCCACTACTTTTGTTATTTATGTTTTTAACATGACTTTATATAAAATTGGATTTGAAATGTTTTAATTGGATGTGAACAAATTCAAAAGTCCTCATGTTGTCATTAGTTTTTCAAAAATTTTTCTCAAAATATCAAGCAATAAAATACCATAAAATATTGCCACATTTACGGGTAGCATATTGTAGGACAGGTCTTCTGTACTATTCCCAATGTGTATCTGTAGTCAATGGTTAGGGGCAGGAGGAAGCATGGGAAGCGTCTTAACTAGAGATGAGCGAATGTGCTCGTTTAGAGCAATTACCCGATCGAGCATCGCTTTTTTCGAGTAACTGCCTAATCGGGCAAAAAGATTCGGGGGGCGCCGGGGGTGAGCGGGGGGTTGCGGTGGGGAGTGAGGGCAGGAAAGAGAGAGAGAGAGAGCTCCCCTCTGTTCCCCCCTGCTACCCCCTATCTCTAGTCTTAACGGATGAATACAGATGGCACATAAGTATGAGTCCTGTATCTTTAATGGTGGACTCGATGAAGCAAATGGCACAATTTTTTCTGATAGATCCGTTTTAAATAGCATGAACACTAAGTATTGGTACTTTGTAATACAGATATTTTAAAATATTTCCATTTATATTGAGGGAGTAAGTAAATAGAAGGCATAGAGGCATCTGTCTTTGCCGACCTGGCCGTTTCTAGGAAAAACACTTATGTTCTTGAAAAATGTACAAAAGAACTCTGAATCAAATTCTCAGTCTATCTTGATACATTGAAAAATGTTCTCCAGTAATTCAAGTCAAATTAGGACTATTTCCATATTTCAATTTCTCCCCTTTCATCCAATATAAGCAATGCATACCTGGTGTGGGATCCATCAACATTTTGTGAACTGTATTTTTAGCAGTTTAGAATGTACTCGTTTTTTAAAGAACACTTTAGCCGATGCCTCAGAGAAGACCGCTCCTTATACGACCACTATATTGCTCATCATCGTGCAAAAATTCAAGACTGTGACCTTTCTTTTTATTTAATGCCCCTCAAAACTGTATCTTAGTAAGTGTGAACCAGGCTGTCTTTAGCAAAGGTCTTTTAAAGAACATAAGATCTCAGGTAGTGGTTTCTTTGCGAGGGTGAAGTTTTTTTAAAGTCTTTTTACTGACTACTAGAGATGAGCGAACATACTCGTTTCGAGTAATTACTCGATCGAGCACCGAGATTTTCGAGTACTTCCGTATTCGGGTGAAAAGATTCGGGGGGCGCCGGGGAGCGGGGGGTAGCAGCGGGGAACAGGGAGGAGCCCTCTCTCTCTCCCTCTCCCCCCCACTCCCCGCTGCAACCCCCCACTCACCCACGGCGCCCCCCGAATCTTTTCGCCGGAAGTACTCGAAAATCGCAGCGCTCGGGTGGAAAAGGGCGTGGCCGAGTACACTCGCTCATCTCTACTGACTACACATGACTAACGGCTGAAATAGCGGCTGAAATATAAATGTATAGAGAAACATTCATAACATCCAATGTATTTTAATTCCAATACTTATTTGACGAACCCATCAATTTTGGAGCTATGTTTTTAACTAAGAGTAGGAAATTTATTTTTAACTCCACTTAGAAATTGTAAAGGTTTTCAGTACATTATATGGTACAGTACATAAAACTAGCTTGTCCCTCAAAAACAAGCCCTCAGACATCTATGGTAATGGATAAATAAAAGTTAGGATTTTTTAAATGTGGGTGGAAAAAACAAAAATCAAGAAAGGGCAGTATCATTTAGGCTAACGTCACACAGGTGAATACGATATCAGGCCATGAATCGTGGTCCGATATCGCGCTCAACAACATCTGATTTCCACGTGGATGTGAGGCTTTTACTCTTGCAATCAAGCAGCAACAGATCGGGTCCATGGCTGTCAGACACAGCTGAACACCCGGAGGTGAAAGTAGAAGCCTTTTTTAACCCCTATTGCCTTCTTCTTTCTAGGCTACATAGCGCTCAATGAGCGTATGTACTAAAAATTGAAAGTGCAAGTGTTAGTTCTGCTATGCAACCCAGTGATCTTGTGACCCTGATCAGCTCTGTTAGTGACTGATGTCACTGCACAGGGATGTTTTCCCCAACAACTTGGGCTCCTATGAATGCCCCAACTACAGTGGAAAAGTGCGGGAAAAAAAAGACGATGTGAATGTCCCCCAGAGGTCTTATATGACACCATGGGGGACGCTGGTGTTAAAAAAATTGTTACAAAAATAAGTTTAAAAATAAAAATATATACGTGAAAAAAGAAAATGACCCAACACCAACCAAAACTGTCGCTATAAGCACCCTATAATCCAAAACTATACAAATTATATATCAAACGTCTGATACAAAATGAGGGACCCATTCCCATACTTTATTTTAGCGTAAATATACTAATTTTAAAAATAAACAACTATAAATTTTAAGAAAATCTTTTCTTTTGCTTTTTGCCCCTAATAAAAAAAAATGAAAAAAAAAGCGAATGAAGAGAAGATATAAAAAGATAGCTCTATGTCATGAAGAACAAAAAAACACACAAAAAACTAGGACAGTAAAACCATTACATGGAGAAAATCCCTGAAAAGTATCTGGTCCTTTACAACCAAAACACTCAGGTCTTTAAGGGATTAAACATTGTAGAAACTGCCTACTCTCCACCCCTCAGGAGCTGCAGTGCTATTAGCAGTTTACATTAGTCTGTATGGGGACTTGGCAGTAACTGTAGTGTAGCCAGAATGGATAGTAATGTGTATGTTACTGTAAGATCAGTATGCTTAAGTTTCTGAAATGGAAATTGGATAATGTAGAAAGTTTGGTGAGAAGTGGAGCTATACATTCCAGGGGTTTTCCTCTAACCAAGGTATTCTACGATGGGAATAGCCCTTTCAGAAGGACACATTAAAATGAGCACCTGGTTTACACTTGACTATTGAAGTCAATGCCTACATGTTCCCCTCCTGCTGTCATTCAACAGTGACTTCCATAGTGTTTATCTTTGGGAGCCAACATGTGATACTGGAAGCTTACTAGTGAAATTAGAAGGCCGTGAGTTTGCTAACTATCAATCTGATTAGAGAACTATCGGGTGCTGTTCTACTTGGCATGAACAATTTGTGCTCAGCTTACTGCATGAAAGCAGAAGTACCCTACTCTATGAGGTCATGTATTTTATGAGAAGGAAAAATACAAGCATATTATTTTCCCTATGGGTTAAGTTCATTTTTACTGACAAAAAGCCAGATAAATTCCAGCTGTATAGTGTTTTCAAATGTTACCTTAGGATGCAATCCAGATTTCTTCTAAAGTTTCCATGGACAACTGTTCACACTTCTTGTTGATTGATTTATGCTTATTTATTGCATTTTCCCTAAAGATGCTTTTGAGATTTTAGGGTGCAAATATTGTATTAGACTACATCAAGGTGGAATTACTGCAGTTTAAAATTGTCATTTACTCAAAAATGCTTAAAGGACATGGATAGACTGAAGAATGAGAACCTGTTAGATCTGTCTCATAGTGCCCTTCCAATTAGTCCCTGAAAAGAGGTTGGCTCATTGCAGCTATGGGCAACAGTGTGCTTACATGGTAGTTTCCTCAGGGGCATACAAACAGGAGGGTTATAGCGTTAAAACCCCCAGTTGTGCTTTTACTTCTGGCTCAGCACAAATGTGGTTGAACTCCTGTACATTTACAGCCTGTATGTAATGCTGTCTGTCATTTGCTGGTGAAAGGTAAGCGTTACGTTGAAGATATTCACTTTTCACTAGGAGATGGCAGACAGCATTAAAGGGGTTGTCCCGCGCCGAAACTGGTTTTTTTTTTTCAATAGGCCCCCCGTTCGGCGCGAGACAAACCCAATGCATGTGTTAAAAAAAAAAAAGTTTAGTACTTACCCGAATCCCCGCGCTGCGGCGACTTCTTCCTTACCTTAGCAAGATGGCCGCCGAGATCTTCACCCACGATGCACCGCGGGTCTTCTCCCATGGTGCACCGTGGGCTCTGTGCGGTCCATTGCCGATTGGCTGGAATCGGCACACGTGACGGGGCGGAACTGCGAGGACCAGCTCTCCGGCACGAGCGGCCCCATTCACCAGGGAGAAGACCGGACTGCGCAAGCGCGTCTAATCGGGCGATTAGACGCTGAAATTAGACGGCACCATGGAGACGAGGACGCCAGCAACGGAGCAGGTAAGTGAATAACTTCTGTATGGCTCATATTTAATGCACGATGTACATTACAAAGTGCATTAATATGGCCATACAGAAGTGTATAACCCCACTTGCTTTCGCGGGACAACCCCTTTAAATACAGACAACTGGTAAGTTGGTGAGTAGAGTGAGGAGAAGAACTTTACAGCTCCAGCATTTACAAGAGGCTGTCCAAACCTATGAGGTTTTTTTTCTAGTTGTACTATTAGTTTATACTTTAGAAACCATTAGGCTATACCCTTGCTTCTTTAATTTTGTGATGCCCATCCTGGTCTTGCTGGATTTTTGCAAGTTAGATAAAGTGCTTTTCTTATGACAAAATTTATGACATACTGGATAGGATATGTCAACACTTTTTGAATGTTAAGGGTCCGACTGGCAAGAATAAAAGATAAACTAGCCTATGGCTCCTTCACAGTTTTTCCTGTAGAGTTGCATTCCCAGATATGCTTTAGTCAAGTGAAGGGGATTGTATTGCAGTTGCTGGTGTTGCCAATGCTCTGGGAGGGCCACTTTGCACGGAAAAACTTTGAAGAGTCTTTCATTCACAGGATGGGTAGGGATTTTGGCAAATTTTGTAAAGGGAAAAATTCTTTTAGGCCAAAATTGGCCATGTTTTCAAAGCATGAAGCTGAAATGTATACAAGGTCTGGTCTTGAATTTACTATAAATGACAGACATATAAATAAAATGGCTATATAAATATAATTATAGCATTTTACATTTTCCGCCTTAGGGTGCCTGTCCACCGGCCGACGCTTTCCATATCAATGCTATGGAAAGCGCCGGCACCTGTCCACGAGCAGAGAAGCATGCTGCGAATTGCCCCGATTCTCCGCGGCCAGCCTATCTATCAGATAGGGCTTACCAGCAGAGAATCGGCAGGAGCGGTGGCTCCCGCGGCGGAGATCTGCCTCGGGACTTCGCATCGCTCATGGACAGGGGGCCTTAGGTTTTACAAATAAACAAGTTGCAAATAGTATGTGACCCTACAGGTAACAACATTTTATAAGACTTGAACAATGAGCTGACGCTGCAGATGGATATTACATGGTGTCCTGTTCGATTCATCCATAATGTGTTTGCACATGAAGGCATCATGCTTGAATAATTCAGAAGTGAGAATCATTACACATTAGTGATCACAGTTTTTAACTTCCTCGTAATGAGATCAAGCACTTGTAATATCAACAAGATACCCTAAACTTTATTTTACATTTTATGAGGAAGTGGAATAAACTGGCCCATGCATCATATTCGACTTAAAAGGAACCTGTCACCAATAGTACTGGGCTCCTTATATGGAGAGTAGAGGCCTTATAGGCCCACTAAGGCTCCTGGGCCCAGGTGCAGCCGCATCCCCTGCATCCTCTATCATGGATGCCAGTGCTGTCACCTGCCTAATGCACCTTAAACTAACTTATGGCACTGTTAGGGAAAGTGACAGG
This sequence comes from Eleutherodactylus coqui, assembly GCF_035609145.1. Taxonomy (NCBI): domain Eukaryota; kingdom Metazoa; phylum Chordata; class Amphibia; order Anura; family Eleutherodactylidae; genus Eleutherodactylus; species Eleutherodactylus coqui. The sequence continues at coordinate 192,763,380 of NC_089837.1, read as the reverse complement.
AAGGCAGGTGAGGTACGAGCGCTTTCCCCTAGATTTGTATAGGACAGCGCGTGCACAGGACTCTAAAAAAAGAGTCAGATTTTCTGCCGACATGCAGACTTCACAGACAGGAACCAGAAAGTGGGTATGAAAAATTCATACCTTGGCTACTTTCAGTTCAGCAATTGACATGGTTTTGGAGGCCTTGATGGTATCTAGCCATCTTGTTCTTTGTCATCCTGATCTTCTCTTTCCACTGACCTTGCCAACCATCAGCACTGTTTCCAGTGACTTTGCGCGTATCATGCATCCAAAAAAACAGAGCAACTGTTTGATGATTTTACCCTCTAGTGATATTTTCGGTTTGACGCAATCTAACACTACCTTGTTCGTTGTCATGGCAGTCCAAGGTATTCGTAGCATTCTCCTCCAGCACCATAGTTCAAACGCATTAATTTTCCTTCTGTCTGTTTTCCTGGGCGTCCAACTTTTACAACCATACGTCATTATAGGAAAGATGATTGCATTGACCAGTCTGGTTTTTGCTGCAATGCTAATATCCTTGCTTTTCCAGATATTTTTCATTCCTTGCATTGCATTCCTACTATGTGTTATCCATTTATTGAACTCAGGTCCAGATTGCCCTCTGCAATCAATTTTTGGATCCAAGGAAGATGAAATCTTGGACCGACTCGACTTCTTCTTTGTTAATTTTTATATTCACACTTCCGTTGCTTACCGTGGTCATGACTTTCGTTTTCTTGTTGTTGAGGTACAGTCCCATGCGTTTGCTTTTCTTTTGCACTCGTGGGATAAGGTATTCCAGGTCCCTTTCCGCAAGCAGGGTGGTGTCATCTGCATATCGAAGGTTGTTGACATTTCTGCCACCGATTTTGACTCTGATTTCTGATTTGCCCAGATTGCATCGCCTCAAGATCATTTCTGCATACAGATTTAAAAGGACTGGTGTTAGAATGCAGCCTTGACATACGCCTTTCTCGATTCCGAACCATATATATAGAAGTAAACTACAGATTATATATATATAGAAGTAAACTACACATTACTCCATGTCATTTTATACTTTTTAAAATAGACCAACATTTTTAATTGGGAGCAAGTGCTTTAACCAGCCAAGTTTCAGTAATTCATAATCTACTTTGGCAATCAAGATTTGGACATGCTTTAAATTATTACAGTATGCTGGAGTTTTTATATTGTGCCTCATCAAGAGTTGTGTGATTATTAATTGGGTATCAGGGATAAAAGTATGAGAATATCTTGCCAAATAAGTGCATGGAATGATTGTTTGCACAATATGTTTCGAGAACATACCTAAAGCTGAGCAGACAATATTAAGTATTGACCAACAACAGTTGCATTAAAATTGGAAAAACCTTCCAAAAAGGTCACTTTTTATTGTACATTTTGAATTTATATCTCATGTAAATATATTTGGCGCAGAACTCAGTCGCCTGAAGTGCATTTTTAACCCCTTAGTGACATAACAAATTTTAGTCCTAAGACTCAGTGAATTCTTTCCTCTTTTGTGTTCCAGCGGCCGTAACTTTTTATTTTTTTGGTAATGTAGCTGTGTAAGATCATGTAGGTCGAGTTCTAGTTTTTATATGAACCAATTTTGGGTACATATAATGTATTGAATAAGGCCGCCTGCAGGCGGGTGGGTCGGTTCCCGCTGCGAGAATTCTCACAGCAGGATGTGGACCCGTGCCCCTGCACATCCCTGCGGCTCACCTGCTCCCGGCGTCTCCTCTGCTCTGTGATGCGTTGGCTGACGTCGAGGCGGTGCATGCGCAGAGTGGAGCCTGCCCGTCACTACTGATGCAGATTATTGCTGCAGGGAACTCAATGAAAATACGCCTGTGGACAGCCTTATTGTATACAATTCTCTCCCAGCTACACTTCTTTCTTTAAAGGGGTTGTCCCGCGCCGAAACGGGTTTTTTTTTTTTTTCACCCCCCCCCCCCCCGTTCGAGACAACCCCGATGCAGGGGTTAAAAAAGAACACCGGAGAGCGCTTACCTGAATCCCCGCGCTCCGGTGACTTCATACTTACCTGCAGAAGATGGCCGCCGGGATCCTCTCCCTCCGTGGACCGCAGCTCTTCTGTGCGGTCCATTGCCGATTCCAGCCTCCTGATTGGCTGGAATCGGCACGTGACGGGGCGGAGCTACACGGAGCTACACGGAGCCCCATTGAAGAAAGCAGAAGACCCGGACTGCGCAAGCGCGGCTAATTTGGCCATCAGACGGCGAAAATTAGTCGGCTCCATGGGAACGAGGACGCTAGCAACGGAGCAGGTAAGTGAAAAACTTTTTATAACTTCTGTATGGCTCATAATTAATGCACAATGTACATTACAAAGTGCATTAATATGGCCATACAGAAGTGTATAGACCCACTTGCTGCCGCGGGACAACCCCTTTAAATCTTTTAAGGGCAAAAATCTTTTCTTTTACTATATTACTAGCTGCTCTAGTGAACCATAATGGTTTCTTTTTTCTTTTTTCTTTTGCTAGTTGCTTTGACATAAAGTTTAGTTGACTTTAAGATGGCTATTTTTAATAGGGTCCACCAGGCACATACTCCTGCTGTTTTTTTCCCCCTTGTTCATTCTTTTTAAAAACTAGTGTGAGAGGAAAATGTTTTACATTTATTTTCTGTAAAAATGTTTACATGCTACAGTCACCAATGACTGCAGCATCTGCAGGGTTAAATGATGTAGAGGGGTGATTAGATAAGCAAATCCTCATTATTTCACTCCTTTTCTGAGGAAAACAACATATGTGATAATCAGAGAGTAAACATGCTTTCTGACTGATGGTGTGGGGGTGATAATATGAACAAAAATTAATGTAACCCGTCTCATGGAAAGATACATGGGAAAATTACAAAACATCTCTGCTGGCTGCTCGCCCCCCTCCCTCTTTCCTCTACACAGCTGACTGAAACTGACAGCTGCAAATTTAGTATTTCTGACAAAAGTTCAAACATTTGTAGCCTCAATAGGGCTACGGACAAGCTTTTAGCTTATATCTATGTAGCAAGCTTTGTTCTGGTATCATATCTATGTAGTGACCTTGTTTCAGTTATTGTATCTATGTACTAGGTTCAATTCTGGTACTGTATCTATGTAGTAAGTTCACATTTAAAACTGTATATATGTAGTATGCCTGTGTCTGGTACCACATCTATTTTATATGCATTTAATCCTTTTTAATTTTTAGACTGGTGGAGGCCCAGATTTTTTTTTCATACAGCACAGGGCATATACAATGTGCCAAAAAGGGTTTATTGACATCTGTATTAGGGCTCCACATGGGATTTCTGTCTCTCTGTTCCATTGCTAGAGCAGAGAAACTGAATTAAATGCTTCCATTTTTCTCCTATTGATTTCAGTGGATTTTCAAAAATACTAAATGCTTTAAGTTTGTTTCCGTTCAATTAAGTTTCTGTTTTTTCAACAGCACAGATAATGCTGCAGACTGTTCTATTTGTTGCTGTAAAAAAAACAGGAACCTAACGGAACAGAAGTAAATTGAAGTCTTTGTTTGCTTTAGATTCTTTTCTACCAAGGCCCATGGGCCTTTAGCTACACCCCTGGGACACACTGTAACTGTTTGGGGGACTCATGGGCGACAGGGAAGCACTGTTATAGTGAGTGTGGCAGAAGAAAGCACTATAACTGTATAGGGGGCAAACAGAGGGGTCCACTGTAACTGTGGGAGACAACAGAGAGGCGCACTGTGTGGAGGAAGCACTGAGAGGAGTTGGGAGTGGCAGGAAAGTGAGAGGATGCAGAGCTGGAAGATGTCATAAAGAAAGTAGAAAAAACAAAAACAGACAAAGCCGATCAAAGAAGGAGTCAGCTGTGATCACTAAAAGTAATCACTACCACTGTGTAGAACTAGTATTGACTGATGTGTCTGCAGTATTGAGAGATATACTGGAGCTGAGCCTCTGTATCTGAGCCCACTGTGTTACAAAAGTTTTCTAATAGATATGTTATCTATACTTTATTTGTTTTCTTTTTTGGCAGCGGGTGATCCATGTTTTTTTAGAGCTTGTGCCCTTAATCTTTTAAAACTCTAGCAACATCCCTTGCTGTTAGTGCTGCATCATTACGCCACTTAAGAGACCCAGTGATGCAGCAGAATGTTTCAGGCAGACCACGGCCAGCAGCCATGAAGAGCAGTAGGGAGGGGGACCCAAGATGGATTTCTTGCAGCCGAGCCCATGAGCTTTTAGCTACTTCCGACAGAAGCTTCAGCCTTTTAAAGTGCAATGATCTATGAGCTTGCAATGTCATTTTCCCTCTGAACAAACAGAGCTCATCCTAAACTGCTGGGGGTTAAATTACTGCCATGTTTTCCTTTCATTACTATCTTTTTGAGCTGCTACCAGTATATTGGTACAATGCTGTGCATCTTAAGAACCGCCACACATGAGATGCAGAATTAATAAAGTACCATACATGATGTATCCTAAATAATCTTGTTTATGTGGTTAAATATTAAATTGGAGTACTATACTTTACTCCAATTTCATTGAGGGCAACAGTGAACTAAACGTATTTAAACTACGTGGGTATGGTGATTTTCCTCCGCTAAAACTAACCTGGAATCCCACAAAGTAGACCTCTTCGGAATCCTTCTTGTCTCCAGGTACCTTCAGTACCTGGAGTCGTGAACTACCCGGTCCTCCAGATACAGAAAAACTCTCCTTGCTGGATCCAGTAGGGCAGTAGTTTTAACCCTTTCCTATCCAATTTGTATCCTGGTTTTCCTAGGGGGCTTACTCTTTTTCTGCCATTATACAACGGCACTATCTGCTGGCTAAAGCCATGAGGTGACACGTTGGATAAGCTCCGACAGCGGAGAGGCTGGCAATATACAGTAAGAGAACCCTGACGGATGTCTTCCAACATTGGAGCTGTACAGCCTTAAATCATAATGTCTTCAGAGGTCAGACAGTGGATTGGAAAGCGTTAAGGTGCAGATGTCCAGCTGGCGCAAAACTACAATTTCCAACTTATCCTGAGAAATGAAGGCTATCAGGGAATACTGTAAATTACAGGTTTGCAAAACCTTTTAAGGTTTTTGACTCATGCGTACCTCAACGTGAGTCAGACTCTAAGCAATGTATCACATGTTTCACAGCAAATGTGGTTTCATATGACCCCTTTCTTAACTATTTGTTATTTCACTATTAAATGGTTGAGAATATCACTAACACATATTATAAAGACGACGTACGAGAAAGCTCTGGCTATGTCAATTCTGTTCATGAATTCTGTGATTGTTCATCTCCTTGTTGTTGTTTTACAAATGTAGGTGAGAATCATTTGATCAAGAGAATCATTTTGTGTTATTATATTGAAGAATTATTTCTGGTTTGCAAAAGTCTCCTGCAATAACATTAGAGGTGTGGTGCATTGTGGAGTGAAGCACAACACTCTTTCCTGCTTTGTGCACATTGTAAGGAGTGGGCTCTCACAAAACCAAAATGAGAACTTTTTACTGCTATGAGTTTGCTGGGAAGAATTTTCTTGGGTATCAAAGTCTTGTTTTGATGCACTGTGCCAACCAGTGTGAGCCCGTTTTTCAACAAGTGATTAGCGAGTTCCATCAATGTAAAGAAATGGTCCATGGTAATATTTTTATGGGTGCTGAAATACCCTGTTGCCAATTCATTCACCACCTTGAATGCAATATTTGTTTCCTTCACGTTGCCTTCTTTACCCAAGTAGGGCAAGCCTTTCAGTGGGTAAAAGTAGCTGTCATATATAAAGAAGATCTTTATTCCATATTTTGCTGGCTTTGAAGTCATGTACTGGAGAATGCAACAGCGACCCCGGAATGGGACCAATTGCAGTCAGATTAACACCTGGAAAGTAGCACTTTTGAAGATTGTGATTTATCTGGTGTCATATTTCATGAAAAGGCGCGAACTTGTCTGTACCTCTTCGACCACTTCTTGATGGCTTGTTACAAAATCTCAAAAAATTAGGACTTCAAATCTTCCCTTACTCATCATGGCACGGAAAACTGGTGGATCACATTTCTTGCACCGCAGAATACAGACATTTGAGAATTTGCTTTTCAAGTGACCTGCGGTGATCAGCAGTCCAGTCTTGATTTTGTCACATGAACGATTAATTTTTTTTCTTTATAAAGTCCCAGGAATTTTCAGCAGCTGGCGGTGCAGTGCTGCTACCTTCTAAATCGTCATCAATGTTTTTATCACTTTTCTCATCTAGGACTTTACTTGCAACACTCACGTGATCCTCTTCATGGTCATTTGGCTTGCAATCTAATTCGTCGTCAGTGAATTGTATATCAGTGCTGTATGTCTTCTTCCACAAGCAAACAAGTTATTTCTGTGTCACTCAGTTTTCTTTTCGACATTCAAAAACACTAGCAGCAGGGGAAAAATTATGAACACACACTTGTTCTCTGCCTACTACTATTTGGTGACTGGTGCTCGACATATTTCTCGCAATTGTGATGGGATCTGCCTAAAACAACTGCGATACATTATTTGCAGTCTACAGCAAACACGAAGGTGGAAAGAAGAAGAAGTGACCCACGAAATTGCTTGTGGCTCCGTTAGACTCATGTTAAGTGTTTATGTAACAAAATTAAGTAATAGCATTTATCTGGTTCATACATAACGTAGAAAGAAAGTGCAAAATCGGGTTATATGTGGAACAACATGATGGAGGAATAGTTAAGGAGATATTACACAAAGCTAAAAGAAAGTACCGCAAATTCTCAAAAACATTATGGAATGCAACCAAGAGACTCACCTTAGGTGTTCCAGGTTAGGAGTAATACTATGGAAAGTAAGACAGGATGGAAAACCCCATCCCCAAGATTTCTGCACTGTATGGTCCCAGGTGAAGAAAGGTCTTGGGTGAGATCTACCCTAAACTTGAAAACTGGTAAAGTTTCACTTTCTATTCCAAGATAAGTTTAAAAAAATACATTCGCCCATATCCAGATTACCTTCTGTTTCTAGAAGGCCTCAGCTTAATGGTCTCCAAGGTGTCTTAAAGCTTGAATTTAATATAAAACAGTCATTTACTTTTTTGTGGATCATTTGCAAACCAATTGGGAAGTATCTTGTAAACTGTTTGACTGCCTGAGCTAATTTCTTCAGTATTTGCATTTTGTCCCAGAGGACCAAGCTAATATCAGACCTGTTTTTCTAAACTTACTAAAACTGGCAGCCAGTTATCAAACTCGTCATCAATTTATACACAGGAATTAGTGTGGCCAAACTGAATGTTATTCATCTTCACATGAATGGGTTTACTTGAAGCACAATCTTCAAAATCATTAATAATAAATTCTTTTTAAGTTTGTGTTTACATTAAATTAAAGCTTGCCGTCCAAACCCATAATTTAATATGATTAAAACTTGGGCAGCTGTGTAAAAACTAACTTGTCTATATGATCTCGATATGAAAATGCCATTCTTGACTTCAGTTTATAACTTAACCCCTTAATGCCACTACGTAATGTTACGTCCTGGCATGGTGGTACTTAATGCAACATAATATAAATTTACGTCCTGTGGATGGCATAGGCTCAGAAGCCTGCGCCATTCTGCAGGAGGAGCCAACTGTGACTGCAATAGCGGGGATCAGTGAGAACACCAATCCTCTCTGTTAAGTCCTTACATGCCATGATCCATGTAGAACAAAGCATGTAAAGGGTTCACAAAGGGAGTGCGCTCCCTCTGTGATGTCATCAGCCCACCACGATGTAATCGCGTCTGGGCCTGCTATGGCCTGTGATCGCTATTGTGAGCGATAATGCATTTCAGTACAGAAATTATCATAGCAATCAGAGCTTTTTTGGTTCAATTCCCCTACAGGAACATTAAAAATATAAAAACAAATAAAAATAGTCTAAAAACACACACAAAAAAAACGTTCTTGTCCACTTTCCCCTCTTTCTATTAAAAAAATTCAAAAAATGTACAAAAAACCCTACATATTTGGTACCATCGTATCTGTAACAACCTGTACAATATATTGAACTCACTATTCTGCAAAAAACGTAAAAAAAAATAAAAACAGCCAAAATTCTTATTTTATTTACTTTTCTTCCCAAAATAACACAATAAAAGTGATTTAAAAAGCTATATGTACCTAAAATTGTACCAATCAAAACTATAGCTCATAATGCAAAAAACAAGCTTTCACTAATCTCTGTCTATGGCAAGATAAAAAAGTTATAGGTATTTGAATACAACAATGTAAAAAAATAATAATTTCCAAAAAAGGGTTTTTAAATGTGTAAAAGTATTTAAAAAATTGAAATTTTGCTCTCATCGTAATCATACCAACCCGCAGAAAAAATGTATCATGTCATTTATGCTGCATAATTAATGCTTATAATTGACAGCATAATTAACAGCATAATTGATGTGTTTCTTTTCTCCCTGCCCTCCAAAGAAAATTAATAAAACTTTTACAATACATTATATGTACCCGGCAATGGTACCAATAAAAAATACAGCTGCCACGCATGAAGACAAATCCTCATGCCGAAGGAAAAATAAAAAAGTTATGGCTTTTGAAAAGTGGAGATAAAAACCCAAAAGAAAATCGTTGCGTCCTTATAGCCATAGTAGGCTATGTCCTAACGGGGGTTAAACTGCAGGTCCAGTTTATAATCGGTATACCTTTTTGACATATCAAATCAATATGTCATTACTGTTTCAAGTGAAAAACCTATTTAAACATTGGTGCAGTAGCTTGAGAACTGTCTAATGACTCAGTGGGCTAATTGTGCATGTGGACACATTGAGATGAGTAGTCCTCTCATTATAAGGGCGCCTATGTACTTTGCAGGATGCATGCAGTGGTGCTTTTTCAAGTGCACAGCGGGGGAATGATAGTCACAGACCCTGATTCAGTGCTTTAGCTCCTATAAACCCATAACTTTAGTTTATGGGGCTCGTAGGAGCTGACAAATTACTTTTGAAATCTATTACATTCAAAGTTATTTCCAAATTCCTAGCTATTCTAGGAATGATATATTGTATTTCAGATCTGTATAAGAAACTGGGTAACGTCGGTTAGATCCTTCATTTGTCTTTGAGTGCTTGTGAAATCTGTTGTTACTGGCAAGTGCGGCGTGAAAGTATGTTACCAGCGTCCTATACATTTACAGTATTTATTTAATGAGGAAAAAAGACAAGGTTGTGAGAATTATTTGAACTGCTGTTCACATGAAAATGTTAGTCTATTCCCAAGCATGGCATTGTCGCTTGCTAATACTGTATGACAAACACGCTTTTTTCCATCACATTGTGGTAAATGTAGTTTACTTTCCTAATAAACATTCACAGCCTTTTAGCTTCCAGGCATTTTTTGTATTTCTTTCATCAAAACAGTCTCAGAATTATCTGACCACATACGTAACTTGGTGAATAGAACTTGTCTGACTTCCTCCAGCTTGAATTCCTTGCATTGCACATATTGCTACCATTTTTAAAATATGTTAAAGCGGTTGTCTGAGTTATGTAAAGGGCATTTCAATGGCTTCCCCATGGTGTAAAATAACAAAGGAGCTGATATCACCTCTTCTCGCTCCCCACTCATCCTCCGCAAGTGTCTTTGGGTGTCTGCTATGCGGTTTGTTTGCAGGCTGCTTTCTTATTTTACCCCATGGGAGACCCATTGAGATACCCTTTACATGACTCGGACTATCCCTTTCATTAAAGGACATATATCTCCAAAATAAAGTCCCTAAACTGTCCTTTGATTCAGTTGACCATTACTTTTTTTTAGTTAAGAGACTACAATATAAAGCTGTATGTTTCAGGATTTTTTTTTCTACCTTTTCGACTACAATTCTAAAATGCACATACAGTGTATACTACTTATTTGGCTGTTTTCAGACAAGTGTATTTGCATACCTATGTGAGCGCCACTGCAATGAATTCCAATTGTTACCAAGTATTTGTTTCTAATGGGCAGGTTTGCGAATCACAATGCTCCGACAGCAACTACTTGATATAGTTGGGCGCTCGCATCCTAGTGCTATCATTGCGAGTGCAACACCCCAGAGGGGTGACCCTGGGCACCTGGCTAACGTGAAAAGCTGGGAAGGTGAAGTGCTGACGTGTCACGGTGGCACTTACCATGCTCTGGTCCCATAGGGATGACATGCAACCACGGCCAGTATATATTGCCGGCCAAGCTTCAACACTCCCTTGGCAGGGAATGCCAATAAAGGGGATGGGGGAAGTTGTAGTTAATCAATGCGGCGGAGCAATAAACACAGAGACTTGTGTATAGTACCTTGGGTCCCTAGGAACGGTTAGGAACTTTTACTTGAAATAAACTTGTATACAAGGTAGTTACAGGCACAATTTACATGCAATAGTTACAGGTTATAGCTCAGAGATATGGAGGACACACAGGAACAATACAGCCTTATAGTCCCTGTTATTTATATTTCAGCGGTCCTGGAATTGGAAGCACTCCAGAGGAGGAAAAGGGGTAGGGGTCACTCCACAAACACTTTGGCCGTCAAAATTACTCATGAAGACGGCTTAGCTTAGATACACCACACACAGCATCCTTGTGAGTGTGACAATTACGTACCTCTGTGCGGTGATCCTAATGACGGACGGCTGCACAGGAAAAACGCCTGTGTTGTGAATAGGTACCTGTTTTAGCAAACTGGGGTAGTGCTCTCTCTCTCTGGAAGGGACTCACTCCTCTCACATCCACTCTTCAGATGCTACGGCAAATCACACCTCTTCACCTACATGGAAGCTAAAGGTGCTTCCATGCAGCTCTGTGTTAGCACTCTCCTCTCCTGAAGATAGAACCTCTTCCCGCTCTCAGTCACTCACATTTATATCTTCACTTGTACTACATGACACAGTAGAAGAGATACATTCAGCAGACAGAGCTGACAGGCAATGATTTTAACACAGTTAACCCTTCAGATGCCACACCTGTGCAACATACATACAGAAAATGACATGACAGCTTTGCACAGTGCATCCACATGAGACAATATATGTATGACATTTATGGAGGGCACCAGGATGTTGTTCTGGGACACTACAGCGAGTGCCAATAGCAAACTGGCACTCGCAAATGAATACTTAAAGTAACATCCGCCATTTCGTGCATATGTGCCCGGCATGTATTCTGACGCATCCCCATTACTTCTAGCATTGGACTTAGAAAAATATCATTCAACTATTCCTGGAACTAAAATGTTAGCTCAGAATTAGCACTTAGAAGTGGTGTTATATAAACCAGGTCCAAATATTCAACCCAGTTAATTTAAATATGTTGAAAAAGATTATAAACACTATAAAGTTTGCGTCATATATAATACATATGCCAAAAGTGGGGATCCAAGCAGTTGGTCCCCATTAATCATTTATTGATGACCCGTCGCTCATCAATAGAAAAAAACTGTAAAAAGTCCCAGAAAACCCCTTTAAGTTTAAATTATGTTCTTTAGTAAAGGATACAGGCTAGTATCTGTGATGGACACTAAAAAGCAAGCAGGATGATAGTGGGAGAGTGGGTGGGTAAATGACGTAGTAAATGATAAGGAATTGCAGGTATCGTACTTTTCAGACCATAAGGGTCGTTTCACACGGGCGATCGTGATATCACCGGGAGAAAATCGCTGCAAATCCGCTTGTGATTTTCTCTGAAGATTTTGCCGCGATTTACTAGTGCGAAAGTCCATAGTGCAAAAATCGCAAGTTTGTGCTTTGTAATGCGATAAATTGGAAGCTTCATAGGGAAACATGGGAGATAAAAGGGATCATTACCAGGGATGATTACTTTATAAGGTTTTATGCATGCTGTGCCTGAGAAATTTGAGATCTAAGGGTAAATGCACACAGGTGGAAATTCCGCAGCGGGATTTCCCGCAGAATTTCCGCCCATGCCCGCTGCCATAGGATTGCATTAGATAATGCAATCCTATGCAGACAGCTGCAGATTTGACCGCGTGAAAACTTTTCTGGTAAACAAATCGCGGCATGTCCTATTTCTGAGCGAGCCTCGCAGAGGCGCACACAGAAGCGTCGCCTCTGACGCACCAGCCCTGCGCTGCATATGTGCCGGCTGCGCGGCAGCCGGCACAGAGCAGAGCGGAGGAGACGCTGGAGGAGGTGAGCCGCGGGTCACTGCAGGGGGCGCGGCTCGCATCTTCGCCAGATCCGACCCGGCCGTCTGCATGAGCCCTAGGTGAGATTTCCTGCAGCCTACCAGAGTAGACACAGTTTTACCATAACCTGCTTTGCTTGCTTCGCCTTTGGTAGAATACAGGCTGATGGAAATGCTTTCTCTATTCTCTTGATACATTCACAAGCCAATTACAGGAAATTTCTGCTGCCTTCCTTTATTCTGAGATTGCTTCCAGTTATAAAATATACATCATGCTATCACAATGTCTATGCCAGATGACAAACTCCACTCTACTACATCTTCAGAACTAATATCACTGCATCTCAATTATTTGATTTTATATCCTGGAATAGAATGTTATGTTTTTACCGACAGGTTACACATAGCTCCAATTTTCTGTCACTTCTATTTGAAGTATAAATCTTAATAATCTCCTTAATATCCACATAGGACTATATTGTACTTTCTAAATGTGTTGCATTTGCATGGTTATGTCATGTGATACCTTTAGGATTGGAAGAAAATCTATTTTCAAATATGTGATCTCACCGGTTAATGCATTCATCAGACTTTTACTTGTCAAACATAGAGTTTATGTACGGAATATTTATATGTGTTTTTCTCTGCAGAGGACTCTTCATTACCATTCATGACCGTGGTCATATATCCACACTAATGAAATCATGGCCTGAGAATGAAATTAAGGTAACGGATGTATAGTTTTATTTAACTGTGAGTGGTCAGAGATTTTTTTACCATGTTTAATAGGTCATGTAAGGACATTTTGGTAATTGTAAGCTATTAAGTGACATTATCTCAGAAGAAATCTGCTTGGCTTTATAATTGCATACAGTGGCTTTAGTTAGTAAGCGCACATTTAAGGGCAGCAGATTTGCTCCTAAATTCTGCCTTTTTTTAGTTTTGTAGAATTGTGAATAGCATCCTACTACAGCTTGAGTTTTGGCATCCTTAGACACAGGGCCGACCTTGGGTCAGATAGCGCCCTGAGCAGCAATTATTTAGGTGCCCCCCCCCCCGCCCCTTCCCTGCCCCTCAACCATTATAGAAGAAGAAAATGGCTATGTTGCCATTGCAAACAATGGAGCATATGGATTATAACTCATACACCAGATTTCTGGCATACAAAAGTCACAAGTTATGGTGCACATTATAATTTACAACTTTCTGCCTTTTTACGCCTCACTGCAGCACTTTTTTAATAGTAGGCGGGGTGGGGCAAAAAGAAGACATGACTGTAGGCACTGAAGCAAAATATACCTGAAAAGTATATCATCTCACTACTTCCCTGTGTAGTTTCTCCCCCACAGAATCAGCTCTCCTCCACCTCAATTATCTTCACTGATATCATCTACTCCTGTTGTATCACCATTCTCTCCACCAGTATTATCTATGCCACCCACATTATATATCTCTTCTCACAAAATAAATCCCCCATGGTATAAATCCTCCATAGTGCATATCTCCTTCCCATACAATTTTCATCACTCACAGTAAATATCCCCACAGTATATATCTCCCTTTGTACTTTTTATGCCCACAGTATAAGTCTCCCATGGTACCTCCTCCATACTATCTCCGACAAACTTAGTATATATCTCCCGTTACAGTATAAATCCCCCATAGTGTAACTTCCCTATAGTGTCTATCTCCCTCCCATATTATCTTTATCACTCACAGTATACCCCCCCACATTATATACATCCCTTCGTACTATTGGAGTGCTCCTTTAAATTTAGAATTGGCAATAGGGCTAGTGGGATCTGAGTTCTTTCATATGTCCAAATTAATTAACAATGATCATTGGATAAGGAACAAGAGACATTAACTATGTGAAGTTATCACTGTGCTCTTTCTAACCAGCCCAGCCCACTGAGGTTTATTTATCATGCAAAGACAAAGGATAAAGAAAAGTAGTAGTGTCCAGTCACAGTGGACCAACACCCTAAATTACACCTTACTGGTGTAAAAAGTGGCAAATCCTACAAAAGTCTAAAAGCTGGTTTACACGTGCCGATGATCGCTCAAAGATCGCTCAAACAACAGTTTCAGTGACAGCTTTGAGCGATCATTTTGCATACACTATTAAGTAGCTACTCAGCAATTATAGCAATTAAGTGTGCACATTAATTTTCCTTGAATGTAGTTAATAGCCAAAGGCTATTATCTGTGCTCAGATCCTTTGTTCTCCACGGGGAAACAATGCTATCAGCACTCCCCGTGGAGAACTTCTGATAGGACGGAATGACGATTTTTAGGTTAGCTTGAATTTAACGATTAGCTGCAGTGCCCGAAAAGCACACAATGGGCGCACATTTATACGCACTGATTATCACTAAAACGATCGCCGATTAGCTATTTTTTTTGCTATCATTGGCTGGTGTAAATGGGCCTTTACACTTTCGAATGATTACATTATCTTTTACGGATAAGAGTACAAGAATGTGGATACAATGACTAAATGTGGTCTTCAGGAACTGCTATTTCTACTACAAGGACAGTTAAAGGAACATTTACACCAGCCGATGATCGCTTAAAAATCGCTAATCGGCGATCGTTTTAGCTATAATCAGTGTGTGTAAATATGCGCCCATCATCCGCTTTTCGGGGACTGTTAGCTGATCATTAAATTCAAGCTAACCTAAAAATCGTCCTTCACTTTTATCAGCAGTTCTCCACGGGGAGTGCTGACAGCATTGTTTCCCCGTGGAGAACAAAGGATCTGAGCGCATATAATAGCCTCGGGCTATTAACTGTGTTCAGGGAAGGCTTCATTTGCACACCTAATTGGTATTTAAGTAGCTGAGTAGCTACTTAATACTTAATGCAAAATGATTGCTCAAAGCTGTCAATCAAACTGTTGTTTGAGTGATCTTTGAGCGATCATTGGCCCGTGTAAACCAGCCTTTGGTAAAGGCCCATTTAGATAGGACAAATGTCAGGCAAACATGGCAGCTAATGTCACTGACCCACAGCATGGTGGCTGGCGGAGATTACTCTCCTCAATCTCCCCTACGTCTTTCCAATAGATTAACATAGCGGCCGTTCAATACTGAACGGCTGCTATTTACACTGAACGATCATCATTCAGCTGCATAAACGATGGACCATGAGCTGAACGATGATCGTTCCGTGTAAATAGCAGCCGTTCAGTATTGAGCGGCCACTATGTTAAGTCAGTGGAGAGGGACGGGGGAGAGCGAGGAGTGAAATCTCCTGCAGCCTCCTCGCCCCCCTGCTGGCCCCTCTGTGAGCGAGCCAGCGATACTAGCTCCCGTGCAAAAGCACGGGAGCAACTCTATGCAGGGACAGTTGTTGGGCATCGTTTGCCCGACATTCATCCCATCTAAATGGGCCTTTAGACTAAATATTACAGGGAGAACTTGTCTTCACTCCGTTTTCCAATTTAAAAGCTTTTCTGGGTTAGGAAAACCTTGAGCGCTGGATGACCAGATTATAGTTGTGACAAGCGGTGAGCATCTTCCTGTGGGTGTTCCGTAGGGTGTACAACTTTAGTAACTCATTTGATTTGCTTTTACACAAATCCTAAGCAAATAAGGTATACAAATCATTAAGATTCCAAATGCAGCATAAACAGTTAAGCAAAGCAATAATATTTAGAATAAAGATTGAACTATACCCAATGCAGTAAAAAATCTGGTCATCTAGATAATCCGTAGTTTCTACTCACTTCAAATCAGATTTGTCTGACATTTGCAAAGCATTGAATAGAATTCAGGAACAAATATAGCATAAAAGAAAAGATTTTTTAAGATTGTTTTCACATCTTTTAATTCTAATAAATGCTTCAGTCCTTGTGCAGTCATTCTTCCAGCTGTATACCCTCTGATGAGTAAGGGTAGGCTTAATGACCCTTATCCTCCAGCAGATAAGAATAAAGGTCTTACGGTTGTACATTAGAAAAGACTGCTTTGCTCCATGAGATTGCTATATCAGACACATTCTCGGATTATTTTAGGCTGTTTGGCATCCAACTCCCCCCTGAGTGTGTCGGGAACTGAAACTTTTATGTTACTTCCTGCTACACCCACAGGCGTTCTCTCACTTCTGATCCAAGAATGCCTGTCCACAGCCCCCTACAGGCCAGTCTGTGTACTGCCCTTTTAATATATATATATATATACTCTTTAATTGTATCTAAGTATATATATATATATATATATATATATATATATATATAAACAGTTTAATACATATATATCCCCACAGTGTCTGTATGTACAGTACATGTGCTTCACAATATACCATCTTCCACAGTATATCTCCCCCATCCCATGCATTTTGCATCTCTCCCCTGCTGTGCTAACACCCATCCCATCGGTCAGCTCCCTCTCGTTCTCACATACAACAGGTCTTCCATTCCTGTGGCTATACACAGCTTTTCTATGCAATCACAGAAAGACTTCACCCACCTGAATCAAGAGCTGTTGTGTTTGACGTGAGGGAGCCGATGAGGTGGTTAAAAGCTGTCTTCAGGTGGATGGTGGGGGTTCTATGATGACATCTTCTGCACTCTGTGAGGGTATTGCACTCCACACAGGTTGCACACCCCTAAGGCCAGCCCCGATTAAATAAAATGGCTCTTAAAGGTTTTTCCGTGGAAATACTATTGATGACCTATCCTCAGGATAGGTCATCAATACCTGATCAGCTGGGGTCTTCTGCTTTGGACCCCGAAAAATCAGCTGAGCAGGCACATGCTGTCAGTGCTACAATAACAGAGGTCGGAGCGGAAGCCTTCATGCCGACCTCCCATGTAGTGACCGGCGCTTGTAATTGCAGGCACAGCTCTCATTGATTTAATTTGACATAATTTCACATTTCTAAATGTGACCTCACATTACTCTGTATTCCTCTAAGCAATGAGGATTTAGCCACATTAACTTGGCAAACTATTACATTCTGTCATAACCTAGCTTTATCTTTAGTTTCATAAGTGAATACTTAAGGAATGGATACAATTTGTAGATAAGGATAAAGACAAAGATGAGTTCATGATCTGTATTCTATGTTCTGTGTTTTTACAGGCTGTCGTGGTAACAGATGGAGAGAGAATCCTTGGTCTTGGGGACTTAGGAAGCTATGGCATGGGAATTCCTGTTGGTAAACTGGCACTATACACAGCATGTGGAGGAGTAAAACCTCAAGAATGTCTCCCTGTGATGCTGGATGTAGGAACTGACAATGAGGTGAGAATCATATGTTTAATGATAGATTTCTTTCCTCGATTCTGTGAACTGCAAAATTCCCTAATCTAGATAAGTCAAAAACATAGCGATACTATTGTACCTTGTCACCACAGGAAGCAAGGAATTTGACTGGGCTTGGATGGAGGAATGCCCCTGTCACACCCCTAGCTCCCGATAGGCTGACTTCTGTAAGGTCCTAGCAGCAGCGTGTGTATAGATTTTTGCCAGGACTGGAGGGTTAGGGTTCGTGGTTATGTTAGGCTTACATTATTAGCTGTAATTACTTGCATTTTATAGAGGTAACATGGAAGCATTTAGAGTTAATAATCTAAGCCTAACAGGAACACGAACCCTAACCCTAACCCTCCACTCTTGACAAAAATCTATACAGACGCTGCAGCAATGAGTTGTCCCGGAGTAGCCGTCCCCCTTCCATCTCCCATGCCCAACCGGTAGCCACCGCCTCCACTCACTGTGTGATCCTGGCGGCGCTGGAGGAATCCCCCTGCAGTGAGGCAGTGCCTCCGCTCCCTCACGTTTTTCTCTATGGTTCATTCTGATTGTAATAAAATAGATGAGTTTGCCAGCCACGTTTGACTATATATAACACAGCAATGCGGTTTAGCAGAATTGCTCATAACCCTGGCAGCTGCCAGTAGCTGTGCCAATTATCCTCCAGCTGTGTAGCCATAAACAAAGCACAGTGTTTGAGAAGGTATAGCATGATTGGCATGCTCTAATATCTTCTATGAATCAAACATAAATTGGCGTCCCTATTGGCTGCACAGCTCTGAAGAATTATCATGCTTTAATTTGTATCATACAGAAATGTTCTGCTTCCATTCAGCGCCTCGCTTGAGATTGACATCAATGTGTCTGTTATTCTTCCAAAATATCTGAGCTGCTCATGCTTGCCCAGTTTTGAGTATGTCTACAAAAACGCACAGAAACCACAACTTCTGTGGGTAATAAAGTAGAGGTTTTGTAATGGAAAAAGGATTTGTGAACATATGAAGGAATGTATACAAATGACAGTAAATAAGGTTCTTCAAGGAACAGATAGTAATACAAATATATTGTATAACCTCAGTCATCTAGTACATGATTTAAAGTACAGACAAGGCGTGACTATAGAGGATGCAGAGGCTGCAGTTCTAACCTACTGGATCCCTTGCTATATAACAAAACAGCAAATGTATCTGCCGTGTATCCTCCACTCATCTGTCCCAAGCCTTTTAATTAAAGTAGTATATATCTTGATCTCACTTTGCCTGAATATATTTGGAGGCTTAGGCCCAACGAAAGGTGAGTTTGTCAGTGTAGGGTCCGATCTACATAAGGTTGCTTTGCTACATCAGATGGGCTCACTCATTTTGATCAAAATGTGCATTAAGAACACTCACATTTTTATGAGTAATGGATATGGCAGTCATAGAATTTATAATTCATACAATTATAATTTTATAAGTGCAAGAGGCAACAGCACAGTACAAATGGAATTATCACTTGTACGGTGCTGTTGCTTCTTGCATTTGCTTCTACTGTATGTCACAGCCATGGTGTACATGCACCTGTAGAAAGTGCTGACTAAATTTGGTGTAAGTAGCAGTAATAAACTAAATTTTGATATCAGTCTTTCACATCCATGTTGAGGAATTGTATGCCACTCCTCTGTCGATTTACTTTAACTCTTTCCAATCCACTGTCCGATCTCTAAAGACATTATGATTTAAAGGGGTTGTCCCGCGCCGAAACGGGTTTTTTTTTTTTTCAACCCCCCCCCCGTTCGGCGCGAGACAACCCCGATGCAGGGACGTACAGAAAGCTTACCGGAGCGCTTACCTTAATCCCCGCGCTCCGGTGACTTCTATACTTACCTGTGAAGATGGCCGCCGGAATCCTCTTCCTCCGTGGACCGCAGCTCTTCTGTGCGGTCCATTGCCGATTCCAGCCTCCTGATTGGCTGGAATCGGCACGTGACGGGGCGGAGCTACACGGAGCCTGCATTCTGCACGAGCGGCTCCATTGAAGAGAGCAGAAGACCAGGACTGCGCAAGCGCGGCTAATTTGGCCATCGGAGGGCGAAAATTAGTCGGCTCCATGGGAACGAGGACGCTAGCAACGGAGCAGGTAAGTAAAAAACTTTTTATAACTTCTGTATGGCTCATAATTAATGCACAATGTATATTACAAAGTGCATTAATATGGCCATACAGAAGTGTATAGACCCACTTGCTGCCGCGGGACAACCCCTTTAAGGCTGTACAGCTCCAATGTTGGAAGACGTCTGTCGGGGTTCTCTTACTATATATTGCCATCCTCTCTGCTGTCGGAGCCTATCCAACGTGTCACCTCATGCAGTACTGGCTTTAGCCAGCATATAGCGCCATTGTATAATGGCAGAAAAAGAGTAAGCCCCCTAGGAAAACCAGGATACAATTTGGATTGGAAATTAATTCAGATTTCTGGGTAGGTTTTTTATATACTTCTTAGTTCAGGTCACACTAAAACAGAGATTGGACATATCCAAAAATTATTTTTCTCTTCATAGCCTTTAAAATATAGTATTCCTCTAACATTTTGGTATACATTTATCAAAGGTGAATACAACTTTTAAAGGGAAGGTTCACATTTAGAGAATGTTTGCAAATATGAGGAAATTACATTTGCAGGATTCATTAGTGGAATTGACTCTACAATTAGGCCTCCTTCACATGGGCGACACCGCATCGCTGTGAGAAAATCGCAGCGATATCGCATCGCTGCACTGCATGATATGGCTGCGATTTTCTCACAGAAATACGGCGATTTTGTAGCGCTACAAAGTCGCATGTGACGCTACAAATTCACGCGACTTTGTAGCATCTGCTGCTGTCAAGGTTGCATCGCATGCAAACCGCGTTTTCGTGTGATGCGATGCAACAGGGAGGAAGGCTCCATAGAGAAACATGGGCTACAAAACCTAGCGTGTCGCGGGCATATCGCCGGACCTGCGAGGTTTGTGTGTCGTTTTGTAGCATGCTACAAAACATCTCATGTGTGAAGGAAACCATAGGAAACCATGGGCTTCACATATATGCGATTTGTAGCATCTTAGCAATGCTACAAAATCACGTGACTTTGTCGCCCGTGTGAAGGAGGCCCTAGACTATTGTGATTTCCCCAAACAGCCACTTTCATCTCTTAAGTCACAAACAACACCTAGGAGAGCAGCTGTGGGGAATTTGATTTCCTTATGCATGCTTTATACTGTAATTATTTGAATTTAGCTTTTGGGTGTATATCAGGAAATTGCAATTTATATCCAAGCCAACTTGCAGATCTCCAATATTAGTGACATTGGTGACATAAGAAATTCAAGCTGAACTCCTCTGAGGTGGTGTTCCTAATGCTTTGGCGTCCACACAGCTGCTTCTCCTTATAATATATATTACTCATTAGAATGAGAATAGGATCACGTTATGGCTTTGTATTCCTGGAAGTCGTGGTTATTTTCTCATACTGTCAAAGCCTCTTCCAACAAGTAAATAAATGCTTGCAAATGTTTTTAATTAGGTTAAAAATAGTGTATCCGTGGTCGCTAAGCACTTTTATTTAACTACTGCTCCTCATTCATTATTAACAATACACTAAATTGGATTAATGTACCAAAATATTAAGTATGTATTGGCATAACAGTCTTTTTCTAATTAGTTGACTGTCCTTGGTAACAAACAATAATAACATAGGTGTGGCAAATCTAAGCAAATATTTGGAAACATTTAAACAATAGGATAATAGACTGTGAGACCTCTCCAGAGGACCACCTCTTTGAGAAGATGATCTCTTTATCTAGACCAGATTGCCTATAACACATTTCAGTTGCATTATATACTGTGCTTTGTATGCTACCCATCTTCTTTGAGGCTACTCCTCTAGAAAGAATTTTTTAATGGGAAATTCCATCTCAGAAACTCAAGGCATATCCACTGGATATAGTATAAATGTCTGATAGGTGTGAGTCCAAAAGGTTAGATCTACATCTATCTCCATGATGTGCGTCTCCCAACCACATGCCCCCTGATGATTGCTGCATTCCAGAAGAAGATATATGGAGTAGTAGCAGCACATGTTCTTGGCTTTATCAGTTCACTTTTATCAGAGTCACAGAAACAGCCAAATTGCCTAACCAGGCAGAATTGGGCCAGGGGACTCTAGTTCTGGAGATACATGTGCGTCCAAAAGGAGGGTCCAATATCTATCAGACATTTATAGCATATCCCATGCATATGCCATTAATGTCAAGAATATTCCTTTAAATACCACTTTTGTGGCTCAATGAAGTTTAATTCCATGCAAAACATGTAATGATCTAGACCCTTCCCCCGTAGGAAGTTTTGGTATTCCTTACCAAGCTGCATTTTTCAAATTTGACATGTGTCTCCTTAAGTGGTAATAACTATGGAATGCCTTTACTTATGCAAATGGAACTGAGATAGGTTTTTTTTCGTGACAAATTGGACTTTATGTTATTGGTGAATTTTGGTTGATACGTTTTACATTTATGTATAAAAAAAATCTAATTTTCAACCTTTTTTTCTGCTTGTAAGGCCCAATATCCATGGGCGGGTCAGATCCCACAGCGGAATCCCACCGGGCCCATGGCCAAGGACCCTGCGTACCTCTGCGGGAAGTCGGCAGGATCCACGCAGACCTCTCCACTTCCAGGTTATCTGTACTGTGAGTGGTCCACATGGTTTGCCATTGGACAGGCGCAGTACAGATTTTTTTTAAATCTCCCACCAGCTTCCATTGACTTTAATAGAAGCCGTCCATAGGAGAACCATACAAAAATGGAGCATGCTGCAATTTGTTTTCCAGACCAAAAGGTCCGCAAAACAAATCCACATGCTTAAATCCATTTGCAGATGCCCATGCTTCTCTATGGGTGGCTTGATTTGCGGGTGCCCTGCGCAGATTCATCAAATCCGCCCGTGGACATTTGGCCTTATAACTACTAACGACCACTTGACCATGAGTATGTATGAATATGTGTGGATGCTTCTCATGCTCCGCCCCTGGTGACATCACAGGTCCTACAACATATATAAAACACAGAGCCTGACCGACAGAAGAACAACACAGTTAGGGCTCTTGGAAGGGGAGGACAAAAATAACAAAATGAGATTACAACTAAGCCGTTCTTTTCTCAGCCACAACTCAGTGGTCCTGACAGGAGACACTGACCTACCGCCACCACAGAGATCTGGTGGGCTGAAGTACCTGTGGTGACATCACTGCTGTGGGAGGAGCCATTGTGCAGTTTGATAGAAATTACTGTATACTGGATAAGTCAACAGCAGCCAACAGGACCTGTGATGACGTCACCGTCATGTGATCACCTGTGTGGGTGGAGTCAGGGATCACATGAACAGACGCTGATCACTGTACCCAGGAGTCTGCTGTGCTGGTGATGTCTGGAAATCAGGATGGATGTACCATATAGCAAAGCTGTGTGTGCTGTGGGGGGATCATAATGAATGTACCATGTAGCACAGCTGTGTGGCACATTGCGCCACCAGAAACACTGGTACTATAATTTCCTAATAATTACTACAGTAAAACCTCCACTAGCATTGACATCTACTAAGGTTGACTTCGAGTAAGGCCGTTTTTTTACCTAAAATTTTGTCTCTAGTTTTTGTAAAATAGATGAAAATATCCAAAAGCTTTTTTTCAAGGTACATATTCAGTTCTGAAGGGACTTTGAGTCACATGTAACCAGCTGGAATACTCCTCTTCTGTGCTGATAGAGATTAGTGTTAGGGCTCGTTCCCACTAGCATGGTTTTAGCGCATTATAGGCACGTGAAAAGATTGAGACTAATAGAATCAATGATTTCCTATAGAAGCTTTCACATTCGGTGTGTGATGCGTCGGAGTTTCCATAGACTCCTTTAGGAGCTGGATAACACACACCACGTAGCTCCCAATCGTGTGAACTGC
Source organism: Eleutherodactylus coqui (assembly GCF_035609145.1). NCBI lineage: Eukaryota > Metazoa > Chordata > Amphibia > Anura > Eleutherodactylidae > Eleutherodactylus > Eleutherodactylus coqui. The sequence goes on along the minus strand of NC_089837.1, from coordinate 192,739,984 downwards.
CTTTTTTTTTACTGCTAATTAAGCTATTCACGTGATTTTAGTGCAGTACGCCTGCAATCTTTTCACGCATGCCTGCTAGTCACAATACACAAGATTGAGCAAATACCAAAAATATAGAAACATGACTAGAATTGAGCCAGGAACTTATAGAATCATTGTTGTAGGAGTAGATTATGTTGTGCTTCAGGGACCTGTAGTACTATGGGTTTTCAGGAGCACATTTCCACAGGTGTGGCATGATTGAGTTGGCTCTGTGTGGTGTTTTCTAGACAACCAATCATCACCTGTCTGTTGCATATAAATATCAGCCCTCTGGTTGGAGGGATTGATGTTCATCATTCCTACTTATGTTTGCATTCTTGCTTGTTGCTCTGCGGGGGGTAAGCTGCGATGTGTTCTGTGTGTCGGAATTGGTTGCCAGACATGTGGTGTGAACTGTCCTGTTCAATTGTGTATGCATTCCATGCTATGTTGGTGTGAACTGTGTCCTGTACTGCTTGGATCGTTTACCATTGCGGCATCCAAGGAGTGGGCCCCAGCCTAGGAGACAGTGGGGTAGTACCAGCTGTACCAGCTCCCATCCAGAGGGTAACCAGGGACATATCCAAGGGGCCGAGGGCAGGCTATTAAATAGGTTAACCCACTTTTGTCATTTGCGACACCACTGTTCCGTCCTCTGCTGTGAATTCAACTGTTAACAATAAACAGTCCACGCACAGGGATTTAACTTTCGGAGCCAAATCGGGAACAATCGGTGAAGTTCGTTTACTGGAAATCACTTTGTACAGTTCAGCAATACATGCCAGCAGGAAAGTAGTACAAGACACAAAGTGGTGTGACAGGGAGGATTCACAGGTTTACAGATGAGTCCACAGTCTAGTTATTTGTGGGGTTCTGTTCCTGGCCACTCTTTTCTCTCTTTAGCTCTCTAACGGTCATCACTCACACTTAGAAAGTGGGTACAATGCATGGCAGCTCCTCATTTTCTCTCAGTCCTTCCCATCAATTAAGACAAAGGTCTGGGTACATTGGGCCCAGGGCATTCACAAGGCATCCACTCGGCGTCTTCAATCCTGGTGCTTCTCTAGGGGCTGTACAAAGTCTCTTTTAGGCCTTATGCCCACGGCTGTGGCAGACTCCACTAGTGGAATATCGCAGCGGAGTCTGCCACAGTGCCCCCCAAAACCCTCAGGCTCACCTCCCGAATCTGCCGCATTATTCCTGTCCCTCAAGCCGGCAGCAGTGCAGGATGACGCGGCCGGCAGTGGGTGGGAATGCGTATTCACGCGATACTTCCGCTGTGCTACAGCGGAAGTATAGCGTGAAGGCCGGCTTCCATTGACTACAATGGAAGCTGGACGCACGTATTCCCATGGCAATTAGAGCATGCAGCGGTTTCTTTCACGCTGCAGAATTCCACAGCGTGAACACTGGGCTATTAGGTTCAACAGAACCTAATAGCTGCGGCATAACTCCGTGGATTTCCGCCGTGTAAAAGTGCAGCAGAAATCCAGACGTGGGAATTAGCCCTTACTCAACTCAACTCTCTGGCTAAGCTGGGATGTCCTAGCTGCACGGGTCTCGCAGGCATTCTCCACTGCATCCACCTTGCAAACACATATATATCAAACATGATCATGTGACAGGCAACAAGATACTTTTCCAGACATAACAGACGTTAACCCATTCAGTGCTGCAGAGGTGCAATACACGTCAAATTCATACAACATAAAGACACTGACAATACAATAAGCACGGGACAAATGCATTCATATTTATGGAGGGGCCCCTACTAACTCTGGGCCACTACACCATCTCTGGGTGAGTTAGGTCCTTAGGTTCCAGTGTGGGGTTGTTCCTACAGGGAGTAAAAAGGACCTGGACCTCATTAGGCTAAATAGCTTTTTAAATCAGGGCAGGGAATGTTGCAAATGTATATGAACAGGCTGTCTGTTCCCAAAAAAATTACAGGAGTATGTGTAGACATGCGCACAAATAAACCTCGTTCACTCTGCAAATCCGATGCGCTGCTTGCAGCATATTTGTGCATACGCATGTCTGAAGCAGCCCTTAAATTCACACACAGAAGCAAGCTTTCATACACATGCACACACAATGGCACACTTTTGCAGACTCACAGCCATGCATTTGCGCATGCACACACACTCAGAGGCACACTTTTGCATATACATGTAAACACATATGCTTATACAAACAGAGAGAAATAAATATGTGCAAATACAGCTGACTGATCACATGACACCACCCACTTTGGTCAGTCACCATCCCTCATTCTCTACGCATGCTTTCAGTGGGGTACTCTGCAGCTTGCATCCAAAGGTGAATAAGACATTGCTAGGCCAAACCGTTTTATGGGTCCTTGCTACTGAAGTCCTGGGCTCCAAGTGCCAAGCAGATCTGGACCTTATTTAAATAATCTTGAAGGCCTAGGTCTGGGTTCAGAGGCTGGCGCTGGCACTACTGAGATGTTGAGACAAGAGAATCAGGGCCCAAGCTAACAGGGAAGGTAGTCTCTCTGGCTGCTCCACTGAGTATGTCCATTGCAGAAGCCTTCAGGCCAGAAGCACATTAGTTGACCAGCACAGCCTAGAGGTGGCACTGCTTGGAGCAGCAGACCAATAGGGGCATAGGTGCAGCTCAACAGACAGGAAGCAGTAAGAGTCTTCCAGCTCCACTCTTCATCTCCAGCTGTAACACAGGGGCAGTCTGGCCCTGATTGGCAGCTTTCTAAGCTGGCTCCACCTCCATCTCTCAATTTTAGCGCAATTGTGTGGGCATGAAACATACTCTTGTGCAGTTGGTAACATATTGTATTAAGAAAAATTCTATTTGATTTATGTGGCCACTATAGAGAAATCCCACAAATCGGAGAGTTTTCTCCAGGGTAATGTTTTGTGAACGCACAGAAACAGATTATCTAATGTAACATGAGGTCATTCACCACACATTCTGACCTATATTTCTCATGATGCTTTACAGTCATGAATGCTTCTGATGATAAATAAAATATCATGTGAAAGCGGAAAATAAAGCCAAAATCATGACTCAATAACATGGGACCAAATCAAAAAATATTTTCCTTTCTTTCCTATACAGCTTTACTTTAGCATTTTATTAAAAGCATAGTGCTGAAAAGAAATTGGCTTTTTGCATGTGTGAGTAACACTGTAAATTAGTTGTTACTCCTGATGACACTAGGATGTTCTTAAAATGGCTAAAATGGCTCACATATGATCTATACGGCTTTGCAATTTTATTATATAAAGAATACATAAGACTGACAGAGGTGGACTAGCATGCCTCGGGCCCACAGAAGGGAATGATTCTGAGGGATTACACAACATGGACTTTCTTTAAATATCTTTTTATTCTAAAATTTTCAGCACAGAAAACAAATCATTTTGCAAACAATAATAAAAGTGATGCAATTATATCTGTAGAAATACAATTGTGAAGTTTTCATATATCAAAAAAAAATCCCCATAAGGGAAAAAATCTCCCACCCCGCCCTCTTCTTGTGAATGATGAGAACCTTAGCCAAAGCCCATCTTAGAAGCATATGAAGTTGATTGTGCAAGTCCTTTTAATTGCATCCTACATTGTGTTAACATTGTGCTCACAATTCACATCATTGGGGTTATTTATGAATCAACCCACAACCCCATGTGGTCCATTATTGTGTTATTTCCTGGGTCGATCAAGGGGTCCTTTTGTTCCTTGGTAGACCAGTCCAACTCTCGTGATTGACTGTGCCAACTGTTCATGTAGCCACATGCTCTGTGCTGTCCTTCATGTCTAAGGCGTATCCCGGCACCTCCATGCACATTCTCTGAAAGGTTTGCCAGGTTCAACCTGGCATACATTTCTGGCATAATTTACACTGGTTTCTGGCATAAATTCTACATAAATCTGTCAGTTGGGGGTGGCCATGCCTCTTCCCAACAAGTTTTCTAAGAAGGACTACCAATGAAACTTAACCTTTATTATAACAATTAAAAATGTCCCACTTTTCTTTCAGTTGAATCTACTTTTCATCCTTAATATGTTAGTAATGCTTCGTTATCGTGTCTGCTAGAGCTCTGCATTACTTGCCTTGAGTTGTTTTCAGAATAAATACAGCTGCTCCAGTGGAAAAGATGATCTTTTCTATACTTTACATATCCCATGGGCCATGTTTGCTCTCATTCTTCCCTTTCAGCAGTTTCAACCAAAAAATGGTCATTTTATAAAAACATAATGCACTTTGTAAATTTGGGTCCATGTACATGTACCACCATAGACTCAGGTTTATGCAGCCTTTCTCATGTTATCCTCCATAATTCTTCTTTTAGTAATGTTATCTGTACATTTATAATATTCAATTAGCTTAGCATTTGAGAACACAGTGTTTCTTTTTTCTGCGTGTGAGCATTCTCTTCTTCATGCTGATCATCTATTTATATTTTTTTTCCAGCACTCAGACATTATACACAATAATTGTGTTGCAGCTTTCTGGCATCCTGCATTTTCATACAGTACATATGATTGAGCATGGAAAATAACTACCGTAAATCTGCACTTTCAATTTTCTGTCAGACATCAGGAATATAATAAGTAGAGATGAGCGAGCATACTCGCTAAGGACAATTGCTCGAACGAGGATTGCCCTTAGCGAGTACCTGCCCGCTCGGGAGCAAAGATTCGTTGCCGGCGGCAGGCAGGGAGCGGCGGGGGAGAGCGGGGAGGAACGGAGGGGAGATCTCTCTCTCCCTCTCCACCCCCCGCTCCCCCCTACTCATGGCCGCAACTCACCTGTCACCCGCGCCGGCAGCCGAACCTTCTCTGCCGAGCAGGGGGATACTCGCTAAGGGCAATGCTCGATTGAGCAATTGTCCTTAGCGAGTATGCTCGCTCATCTCTAATAATAAGCATGGAATAAGTACTTATGAAAGTTGAGTTTCACCCCCTGTGGCAGTGGCTGGCTGGCAGATTATAGCCTGGGGTGCAAGCACACCGTACTGTGCCATGAGTCAAGGCACGTCCTAAAGGTGGAAACAGTACCAAGGGCCATACAAAGCCAAATCATGCCCACCTGCTGTGGCCGATGCCTGCAGAAATTATTGTTAATATTTTGCTGCCACTTTGGATGCACATAATTTGGCAGTGTACAGCCAGTACAACTGAGTGTTTCTACTTTTAACCTATGTTAAAAGTATTTGTGTTATGTATGTAACATAAACACTGCATCGTAACTAACTTCAGTACATACATACGACACCAGAACCACGTTTACATCATAAATGCTGCACCAGAAGCAAACTCATTACATAAGTACAGTATAAGAACCAAGCTCTTACCATAAATACAGCACCAAAACCAAGAACTATATTCCTTCTCTATATGAGCAGTTTCAGACAAGGATATTACAACTGCCTTTTTGCACTCAATGCGGATGAATTTCTCAACCTGATATTGATTTAGAGTAGATTTTCTATTGACCTGAACTCACAGCATTATAGATGCACATCCTAATCATGGTGGTTATACAGAGATCGATATTAACACCATACAGTGACAATATAGTGGTAGAAACCTGTTCTAACGATGGATCTGCAGATTATATAAGTGATTACTATACAGTTATTTTTAGTGACTTTGCCTGTCTTTTTCATCAGGCCCAGACCACCATAAAAAAAATTCTTCCAGCCTCGACTTGTTTCTGTAAAGTTTGCAACATAGACATCTTTGGGTCCTTGTTTTTTTGGCACCTCATTAATCCTTTCCCAACCTACTACCCTAATTGTGTTGCTGCCCATTCAGACCCCATTACTGTTTGGTATGGTTTTTTGGAAATATTTTGCTTCAGAATTAAGTACACTTGTCATAACTATAATTACCTATCCAAAAATATAGCGCCACACAGGCAACACTTTGAAGAACAAGTGTCAGATAATGTCCCTAAAAAAAGTGCTAAATAGATAGTGTTGGTTATTAGGCCACAGATGATAATAGTGAACCACATAGTAAAAGTGCCATTTTCTATACCCCAAAAAGTAATAGTTCCCTCTTTTGTGCTCTCACATAGTAATAATAATCCTTTTATGTCCCCATACAATACTAATGCTCACCACTGTGACCCTTACAAAGTAATAGTGCACCCAAGTGTCGCTGTAATAGTAATATCCCTAAATATCCCCTTAAAAGTAATAGTGTGTCTAAATGTTTCCTTAATAGAATAGTAATAGTGACCCCAAATGCCCCCTTGATAGTAATAGTGCTCCCAAATGCACCCTTAATACTAACAGTGCCCCTAAATATAAATAATAGTAATAGTGCCCCTAAATGTCGCCTTAAAGGGGTTGTCCCGCGATAGCAAGTGGGGTTAAGCACTTCTGTATGGCCATATTAATGCACTTTGTAATATACATCGTGCATTAAATATTGGCCATACAGAAGTTATACACTTACCCCCTCCGGTGCTGGCGTCCCCATCTCCATGGCGCCGACCAAAGCTGCCTTCTCCCTGGATTAGACGCCCTGTGCGGCGCGAGCACGCCAGAGCAGCCCCTTCAGCGCAAGCGCGTCTAATCCAGGGAGAAGGCGGTTTTGGTCGGCGCCATGAAGATGGGGACGCCAGCACCAGAGGGGGTAAGTGTATAACTTCTGTATGGCCAATATTTAATGCACGATGTATATTACAAAGTGCATTAATATGGCCATACAGAAGTGCTTAACCCCACTTGCTATCGCGGGACAACCCCTTTAATTGTAATAGTGCTGTCATGTAGTCCCTTAATAGTAATAGTACTCCCAAGTGCCCCTTTAACAGTAATAGTGCCCCCAAGTGTTCCCTCAATAGCAACAGTGTCCCTAAGTGTGCCCTTAATATTACTTCTAGTGCCCCCAGTGCCTCCCAGTTCTTGTATAGCCATTATGCATCTCTGAGAGTAATATTGGTCCAAATAACATAAAAACAAATTTCTTACCTAAGCATGCCAAGCCAGAGTCATCTTCTTGCTCAGCACAGGCGGTGCAATGGAATGATGTAATTGCATCGTCTGCGTCAGGATATTGAATGAGAGGAAAGTGGTAACAGCACAATTTGGGATGGCAGCAGAGCATGCAGCAGCAAAAAAGTGCTAGTAGAGAAAAACCTGGTGGTTGTGTAGCCTGCAGCCGTAAACAACTGTCCGGAGCCCGACCTAGGGGGCTCCTGTAACCCTTTTACCCGGCCCAGCTGGTGCCTGCCATCTGGCAATATTCAGTAACTGATTTATGTACAGTATCAGCTTAAACATTTGTCAACTTGACTTCAGGATCGTGAAGATATCCTTGCCAATATTCTGGTATTGAGATCATTTATACATTGCATCAATTTATTGATTACCAGAAGTCTTAATTTCTTCATTAGCAACAGAGTTACGTGGCATCAAGACCTTAAAAAGTAACTGCACTTTTAGCTAGCTTTTGAAATGTCCCTCCACTGAGACCTCTACGGTTTGCTAGAACAAGGGGACTGCAACACTTACCCAAGCACTGTTCCACTTTGACTGTCTTTATTACTTGCCTATTCTGGCAGCTGAAGACAAGTGCTTAGAGGTCAATGGCCTAGATCTATAGAGGACATCTTCTACGTATAGAGCTCTATGAGCCTGTCTTCAGCTGCAGAGAGGAGCTGACAAGTAACGAACATGGTCAAAAGGTGTAGCACTTGAGTTAGCACTGCAGCCCCCTCATTCTAGTGATCAGCGCAAATCTCACCAGTGGGTCCACACTGTCCAAACTTATGAAATATCTCTATGACATGTAAAAAGTTAGTTACAAATACAGTTACGACTTACATGTTTATCTTATCAAATAGAAGAGTGTAAAAAGAACTTCTAATATCATTTACACAAATGTAACTAAATGTATATGAATGTTCTCAGAACAGAAGAGGTGAGGTAAAGTACGATAGTGATCAATGAAGGCAAGGATTCTTCTCAACTTCCTGTCCGTAGTCCAATTGAAGAGCACTTTAGTCTCCTCCCAACCTGAAATGGCTGGTTATAGACAACAATATATTACATTCAACTGTACAGCAAAGTATTTAAAGGGGTTGTCCCGTGCCGAAACGGTTTTTTTTTTTTTCAATAGCCCCCCCGTTCGGCGCGAGACAAACCCGATGCATGTGTTGAAAAAAAAAAACGGATAGTACTTACCCGAATCCCCGCGCTCCGGTGACTTCTTACCTACCTTGCGAAGATGGCCGCCGGGATCTTCACCCTCGGTGGACCGCAGGTCTTCTGTGCGGTCCATTGCCGATTCCAGCCTCCTGATTGGCTGGAATCGGCACACGTGACGGGGCGGAGCTACGAGGAACAGCTCTCCAGCACGAGCAGCCCCATTCAACACGGAGAAGGCCGGACTGCGCAAGCGCGTCTAATCGGGCGATTAGACGCTGAAAATTAGATGGCACCATGGAGACGGGGACGCCAGCAACGGAACAGGTAAGTGAATAACTTCTGTATGGCTCATAATTAATGCACAATGTACATTACAAAGTGCATTAATATGGCCATACAGAAGTGTATACCCCAACTTTGTTTCGCGGGACAACCCCTTTAAGATAGACTTACAATGTAGTGTCACAGCATGAGAAATAGGGCACTTTCATTGATATTACAACTAGAGATGAGCGAGCACCCAAATGCTCGGGTCCGCGTTATTCGAGTCGAGCTTTTCATAAAATTCGAGAGCTCTACTCGAGTAACGAACCCCATTGACTACAATGGGAGACTCGGGCATTTTTGTGATGTGGGACGCAGGGTCCCAAGCTTTTTTCCCCCCTAGGTTTGTCTCTCTCTCTCCCCCCCCCCCCCCCCTGCCTGCCAGAAAAAAAATTGCCCATGATGCGCGCTGCGTCGCGGCGGGGCCAAAACAGGCACGTCACAGCGGGGAGGAGCCAAAAACTGGGGCGGGGTCAAACACGGCTTGACGCTCATTCGAGTAACGAGCACCATCGAGTACGCTAATACTCGAACGAGCATCAAGCTCGGCAGAGTATGTTCGCTCAACTCTAATTACAACATAAGGGAGAAGGACACAGTAATTTCTATTATGAGGCAGTAGACTTTGTAGACCGCATTATCATGAAGCGTTGCCACAGGACAAGGCATATTGCCCATCATTATGCAGACCGTTTTACCCTAGTTTGCATGTAATCTTTACTTTTTTTTACAATAAATAAGGCTTCAATTATGCTTTTGGCAATCCTATCCAGTAGACTATCCCTACCAAGCATGACATTATGGCTAGGATGACTGTACAAATAAAAACATGCACTCCAAAGATTTATTGCTTCTTTAATGGGAGAAAATTAAAGTGTGTAACTATTTCTTAGCCTGCAGTGTAATTCATGTTACCATTTCACATTAAGAAAATGTTAGTGTCAGTGTTATTTGTAAATGTACAGCAGAATAGAATTACTTAACCACTTCACAACCTCATAATGTAAATTTATGTAATGCGGTCGTGAAGAGTGTATGGAATGGTCTAGGGAGCTGATGCCATCCCATACCTGGTGGTTACCAGCTGTTTTTCACAGCTAGCATCCACCAGCATCTGCCACAACCAGTGCTAACTTTGCTCGCAGCAGTTAACTTTTTAGATACTGCAATCAAGAGGTGCTGATGGGTTAGCACGATAGCCAGGAGCCTAGTGAAGGCTATCAGGCCTGCCATGTATGAATACCTATGAGTTCCTGCCTGTAGTAGGGTTTCCTATACAAAATTAAAAATCACTATATACTGCAATACTGGAGTATTGCAGAATGTAGTACATTTTCAAATGAGTTCAAATCCTTTGTGGAGACAAAATAAAAATGTACAAAAATTTTTAATAAGGTTTTTAAACAACTTCAAATCCCCCTTCCCCCTAAAGTTCAACTTCCCCTACCTCCTTTTCCAATATTTAACAATAAAAAATCTAAATAATTAAAATAAAATCACATATTTGGTTATCACAGTGTTCGTAAAAGTCCAAACTATTAAAGTATCATAATATTTATCCTGCCTGGTGAATACTGTAAAGTAATTACTGAAAGGCCGCGCTCACACAGGTGCTTGTAAAAACTGCATTTTCAGCTGCGTTGACATGCATTTTTGACAGCCCTGAAAACGCTCCCCAATCAGTACAACGGGCGACGCATCACATTTAAAAATGCTGAAACGCCCAAAAATAGAACAGACAGCACTTGAAAAATGAAGTGTTAAAAATGTTACATTTAAATGCTCATCTGAGAAGCTCCATTGAAAACAATAGAGGCATTTTACAGCGTTTAGCGCTGAACAAAAGCGCTGTGTGTGACAGTGGCCTACAAATATGAAAAATGCAGTTTTTTTTTGTTATCCTGGCTCTTAAAAAATTGAATAAAAAAAAGTGATCAATAAGATGTATTTACCAATATGGTAGTAATAAAAACTACAGTCCGAACTATTGAAGTATCATAACTGGAGCAAGTTCAGAGGAGAGTTACCAGAATGGTGAGCGGTCTGCAAATCATGTCCTATGAGGACAGAGTAAAGGATCTGGGAATGCTTAGCTTGAAAAAAGAAGGCTGAGAGGAAACTTAATAGCTGTCTACAAATATGTGAAGGGCTGTCACAGTGCAGACGGATCAGCCCTATTCTCATCTGTACAAGGGAAGCCTAGAAGCAATGGGATGAAACTGAAAGGGAGGAGACACAAATTAGATATTAGAAAAAACTTTCTGACAGTGAGGGTGATCAATGAATGGAACAGGTTACCACGGGAGGTGGTGCGTTCTCCTTCAATAGAAGTGTTCAGAGGCTGGGCAGACATCTGTCTGGGATGACTTAGTAAATCCTGCATTGAGCAGGTGGTTAGACCCGATGACCCTGGAGGTCCCATCCAACTCAATGATTCTATGATACAGCTCACCATGCAAAAACAAGCCCTCCTGCAGCTCAATTGATGAAAAAATTAAAAAGTTATTGATCTCATGATATTGCAATGGAAAGCAATTTTTGTAAAAGTATCTTTATTTTTTAAAAGTAGTAAAACATAAAAAGACTATATAAATTTCATCTCTGTAATTATACGTATCTCACTTTTACTGCAATACATTAAATAGTACCATACAAATTATAACTCATCCTGCAAAAAAACAAGCCCTCAGACGGCTATAGCAATGGAAAGTGGGGATGGGAAAATGAAAATAAAATTTCCCTTGTAACTAAAGTATATTATTTTATCCATGTTTCATGGACTTCGGCTTATACCTGCAATGTAATCATTCCAAAGATATATCTGCCACTTGGTGTTTAAAGTCTCTTATAAAGGATCTATCTGACTGAGGACTGGAATAGGAGAGGTTAGTAATATCTGCCTTTATTATTATTTTCCACCAACTGTAAGTTTATTCTATAGTAATGCTGGTCTCTGACATGGCAAATAATTTTTTGTTTTGCAGGAATTATTACAAGACCCTCTTTATATTGGACTGAGACACAAACGAGTGAGAGGCAAGGTGTATGATGACCTTGTGGAAGAATTCATGAAAGCTGTGACTGATCGGTAAGCTGGCACATATCTTTATTAGTCATTCTCCAGTCATTAATTCTAGAAACAGAATCATGTACTTGTCGGCAAGATTTCTACCAGAAATATTTGGTCCCCTACTATTATATAGGGCAGACTGTCCAGTACCTTCCACATAAATGTACCACACAAAGCACCTCAAGGTCCCCTATGACCTCAAGGCCAGACTACATCCTGAGATATTAGTTTAAATTTTGGCTACGATGCACAAGTTTACAACCTATGTCCAGGGTGCTCATTGTCTTGCAACTCCCTGCACTAACATTACAGACAATAGGATAAAATGTACTTAAAATCACAAAAAAGGCCACAATAACTTTTTTCATAAAGTAGACTATATTCTATTGAGATTCATCTACCGCAAAAATGTGAGCAATATTGCTGTAGTTTTACTGCCTATTTTTTCTACATGGAACAGGAACACTATCTTTTCTTCTTAGATTGAACACCTAGAAGGGAACAATACCTCTGCAGCGCCACATATTAGAAGGCGGCACTCCTGCAAGTCAGTGTTAGACTCTTTATACAAGCCTTGTAACAATGACTTAGAATTTAATGCGAAGCCAGAATCCATACATCCACAATGCTGCATTCCAATAGGTGGCGCTCCCGAGGTATTATTCCATCTCCCTTATTTGCATATTACCCAGAGGAGCATGAATGGCCTTTTAATTCTCCTCACTTACTGTCTAGGTGCTCTCCCTATGGAGAAAAGATTGCGTTTCTGACTTTTAACAAATATACTTTAACAGTACAAGTATTTGTTTTACTGTTTCTGTAATGTTAAATCTGATATAATTCTTGTACCTCCCCAACGTTATGTAGAATATATAGAAATAGAAAATGCCTTGTAAGTGTATTTTTGCTGAAAGATAATACCTATATTATAGCTGACCAGCCGTCTGCCATGTTATTATGGAATGACTAAAACAAGACAAGCAAATGTAAAATGTTACTTCTTTTACAGAGGGCTCCTTTGTTTGACTTCATATCTCGAAATAGAAAAGAATGTGCATATGGTTAGCTTTCTAATATCTTTCTATAAGCTACATTTGGACTCTTCGTTACATAGAATGAAGCACATTCTTTCAGTTGTTCCTTCCAAATATGAGAAGTAACTTTGACAGACACACTGAGAAGTCTGGGATCGGGCTGAGCCTCTCTTTACAGAAAATGGAGAATGTTGATGTGGCAAGATTTTAAGGAAGTGGCTTTCTATTTAATTCTCAGTTTACATTGTATCAATATAGAAAATCAAAACTGATATCAAATCAGATATCATTTCAATGAGATTTAGATTCTGAGTTGTTTCTTTCTTGGGGAGAAAGGTAGCTGGATAGTCATAATTCCTTCAATGCCTGTCCTAGAACATCTTCCTCATATATTGTTGCAAACTTGTTGCTTCGTGAAAGGAGACAGTGCTCAAAACGTCTTTAGGGACCTTTCACAAGGATGGATATTGGCCGCAAAGCGCACAAGTGGGAAATTCCACACCACAATTTGCATGCCTCCGTGTTTAACTGAAAATGTCTTAATTCTACTGGCAACTCTGCATCAAAATCTACATAGAGACATGCAGCTTTTGGTGCGGATTTCCACAGCAGCATTTTCAGCTGCATGTTGTGGTGCATGGTGCAGCCAAATTCAAGCACCGTGAAAGGTCCCTTACATCCTTGTTCAGCTGCCAGTACCTAACCCCTATAATTTGCATATTACCACACACTGTATAGGCAGTCACAAAGAGCAGGAGGTGACTAGTTGTTATAAAAGTATTCTCTAATGTGTATGAACATCTTTACACTTAAACCCCCTAGCAGTCACATTAAAGTAGAAAAACCATTCTGAAAATGTCACTTTTAATATTGTAGATTTTGAATTTGTCACATGTTAATATATTTAGTGCAAAGTTTTCTTATGTGTATTTTTAGCCCATTACAGGCATAACTAATTTTAGCCTTAAGAACCACTAAAATATTTCCCCTTTTACTTCAACAGATGTAACTTTTTTTTATTCTTTTTTCAGTGTAGCTGTATGGGAACTTATATTTTGCGGGGTTAGTTCTAGTTTTTATAGGAATCAATTACATGTACATATAATATACTAGTAATTATTGAGAAATTAAAGTACCAAGGTTTCTGGTGGCGCATTGTGCCACTTACTAATATACTATAATGAAAGGGATTGGCGTTGGTCACAGGTCATAAATCAGCAGAGCTGGACAGCAGCCGTGTGCTTATAGGACCTGTGATGATGTCATTGTCATGTGATCAGTCGCCGGGGCTCTGCCCCTGTTCACACGACAGTGACGTCATCTGGTCCAAAACCAGAAGAGCCAGACAACAGCCTCAGTGACGTATCACATGAAATCCCTCATTCAGTGCACAGGAATGAAGGACCTGTGATGACTTCACCGCCATGTGATCAGGGGTAGAGCTCAGAGGCCTGGTGACTGATCACATGATGGTGGCATCATCACATGTAACACACACTCACACAATCACTCAAGGACAGGTGGTCATTAGTATTTTGATTGAATAACTTTTATTAATTTTTTGTTGCGGGGCAATGAATAAAAGTTTTGGATAATTAGGTTTTTAAAAAACGAAATGTACTGTGCTAGATAAATAATGTAATAGTTTATAGTAGAGGTTGTTATGGATGTGGTGATACCAATTATGTGTAGCTTTGTAGCTATGTGTAAGTGGAACAAAAACATAAAAGAAATACCTGTATAAACGTTTGGACTGCAGCATCTGCAGGGTTAAATGGCGTAGCAAAGTGATTTGATAAGCAAGTCCTTATCTCTTCACTCCTTTTCTTTATGAAATAAAAAGGCCTGCATATGTGACAATCAAAGAGCAAATACATTCTCTGATAAGGATGGTGCTACAAGTATGCCTGCTACTCCTCCCCTGGACAGGCAGAATGATCAGAGTCTCTGCTGCTTGCTGATACCCCACTGCGCCTCCCCCCTCCCACACTCTGCACACAGACATGACAGCAGTACTTCAAATGGCTGCAACTTCAATTCTTTCACTGATACTACCATGCTTTTGGGGTGTTGGTTTTAAAATAACCCCAAAAGCATGTCAACATAGCTAATGGAACCAGAGCTAAAGCTGCTTCAAGTAGAACAGGCTAAGTTCCTCCAATACTATAATGTGCCTTTCCCTATAGATTCAGCTCTGTTCAGGGTAAACTATAGGGGAGGTTAAGGTCCCCTGTCCACCGGCATTGCGGTATCCCGCGGCAAATCTCAGCTGCAGGAGCTGCCGCCCAGGAGCAGGAGCCGGCAGATGGTTCTCCGCAGGTCAGCCTATCTGACAGATAGGCTGACTGTGAAGAATCAGAGCAGTTCGCAGCATGCTGCGAATTGCCAGCCACGAGCGGAGAATCGCAATGATTCTCCGCTCATGGACAGGGGGCCGGCTCTTTCCATAGCAACGCTATTGAAAGCTTTAGACAGCATGATTTGCTGTCGATTTACCGCCGGAGAAATCATGCCCATGGACAGGGGGCCCAAGGCCCCCTGTCCACACCCGAGGCAGACTATCGCTAGTGATATTCCACCATGGGGGATGAGGGAGGAGAGCTGATAGGTCTCTGACATGAGGGAGGAGAGCTGATAGGTCTCTGACATGAGCCTATCTAATAGATAGACTCAAGACTCACCATGGAGAATTGCGGCAATCGCAGCATGCCGCGATATAAATCCCGCGAGCTGAGAATTGCTATGATTCTCTGCTCATGGACGCCGACGCTGTGCTTTTCATAGCAACCCTATGGAAAGCTTTACAGAGCGTGATCTGCGGGTGATTTATCGCCCACAGATCCTCACCTGTGGACAGGCAGCCTAAAGGAAACCTATCAGCACCGGTGGGCACATTAAATCACCAGCATGCCATGTGGTTTAGCTTTCTAAAATTGCCCCTGTGAAAAATCATCCGCCTACTAGAAGTTACAACTCACTGGAGAGTGGTATTGGTGCTATTGAACATATGAAACAGTAGACCGTATACCTCATGAGACTGTACACCTGCAGAGAAGCAAGGTTTACCGCTTTCGGCTTCATGAGTGCATCGCAAATGTGCCCAATGTTGCTGAAGAAGAGTTCAGGATTCATCTCTGGTAACTTATAACTTATTTTTCTAGACAATGCAAAAATGGCTATTTTTCACAGGGCATCTTTCAAAGCCTAAACCCCAATGGCGTAATGGTATGCTTGCGGGTTAGTAGTCCCAAAAGTGCTGACAGGCTTCCTTTGAATGGATTAGAGTTACCAATATACAGTATACCAATTCATTACAACTTGTACAAGTATGTGCAACAATACAATTTGATATGTATGAAATGAGGTCATAGGTGGAAACAAAGTATCAAAATAAGTTGACATAAAGTGAAAAATATTACATCATGCATACTTCCAAGTCTCTAGGTATTAAATTATTGCCTTAACTTAACACACCTTCATGTTTAAGCAACATGCCAATTTTAACCCACATTATCACATGTACTTTGTCTTTTTCACTCATACTTGCCAGACATGTATCTTAGATTTGATGCCAACAACAAAAATACATATCCTTATCATAACACAGTGAATAAGAAAGCCAACATTAAGATTATAGATTGTGCTCATTGTTTACAGTACTGTTAATTTTCAACTTCCTATGATGGATAATGTTAAGTATTACCATTTCGTTATTTAAACTTTTCCTATCCTTAAGGAGTATAGTAATTGACTTAGGCATAATCATTGAAAGTACCTGAATAAGAAAATAATGAATATATTATGGAGTTTACAAGATGCTTGACTAACAGGCATTTTAAATACTTCATTAAATATGTGATTGTGCAGTTTCATATTACATGGGAAGGTAAAAAATACACCAATTATTGCCAATAGCTCTCTTCCATCTAAAATGAATATACAGTATTAACAGCACTGGCATTCAGTGGTCTAGGGCAGCAAACTGATGTGTTGCCTGGGTGAAGGATTGTCTAGCTACAAGTCTACATTGTATAATATAAAGGATTTACATTTCAAATATCCTTTCTCTATCAGTTCTGGACTGTTTTTAAGATAACTGTTTACAGTGCTTTAATGGGACACTGTCATCATGGAAAAACACCATAAAATAAGTTATGGGACTGTTCGGGGAAGTGACAGGGAGCTGGGGGTGTATTTATTATACTTACCCACTCCTCCATTTCCCCGTTGTCCGCTCTGGATCCGTGATAAAAGTTAAAGGGGTTGTCTCGCGCCGAAACGGGTTTTTTTTTTTTTGCATAGGCCCCCGTTCGGCGCAGGACAAACCCAAGGGATGTGTTAAAATTAAAAAAAATATATTACTTACCCGAATCCCCGCTCTGCGACTTCTTCCTTCTCCAAGATGGCCACCGGGATCTTCACCCACGATGCACCGCGGGTCTTCTCCCATGGTGCACCGTGGGCTCTGTGTGGTCCATTGCCGATTCCAGCCTCCTGATTGGCTGGAATCGGCACACGTGACGGGGCGGAGCTACGCGATGACACGTAAAAGGGGCGGAGCCAGAATGCCGCTCGTGCCCGGGACGACCAGAAGGGAGAAGACCCTTCTGCGCAAGCGTGTCTAAAAAAGCAAGAAGACCCCAAAATTAGACGGAGCCATGGAGACGGGGATGCCAGCAACGGAGCAGGTAAGTGAATAACTTCTGTATGGCTCATATTTAATGCACGATGTATATTACAAAGTGCATTAATATGGCCATACAGAAGTGCTGAACCCCACTTGCTTTCGCGAGACAACCCCTTTAATTCTGGTACAACGGCTTTAAAACCAATGACAGACAGACATTCTTTCTGTCAACCTGATCATGTATCGTATTGATATAGATACATAAGGAAAACTCATATGTCTAGTAGAAACATATAAAATTCATGGCAATATCCACAGCACCGCCTTCATCCATCTTTTTTGTGATGATAAAAGAAATCAGTGGGATTAGTTTCACATTATCAGCCCTCAGTAAAGCTGTGATGTTTAGTGTTATCAGGAGAGTTTCCAACTACTACAGATGTCAAACTAACTGGCCTGTAGTTTCCAGCTTCTTATCTCGTACCCTTCTTATGGATGTGTATAACATTGGCCATTCTCCAACGATCAGGAACATCGCCTGTTAGAAGGGACTGGTTGAATAAATCAGTTAGAGGTGCGACAATCACAGATTGGAGTTCTTTAAGAACTTTGGGGTAGATGAATTTGGACCCATCGCCTTCTTCAATTATGAGGGGCATTCATTAAAGATTTCCCCTGACCCACTTTCTGTGGACTGAGATCAACGAAACTTGGCGCAGTTATTAGTCTTTCTCTACATAGGTGCCACCTAGGGACACTCACTTCTCCCATCTCTTTATGCAACTATAAACAGGTTTCTCCAAAAGCCACATTGTGACTTCAGAAATCAGAGTCTCATCATCTGGAAAGTGCTTGTCCTTCAAAAATGACTTTCAATGATTGAAAGAGGTGGAAGTTAGAGGGTGATAGGTCTGGTGAATAAGGGGGATGGGGTAGCAACATGTGAGTTGTGAACTGGGGAATTGTCTTGCAGAAAGCGGACACTATTGGTGAGCATGGCACGTCTATTGGTTTTGATGCCCTCCCGCAGTTTCTGTAGCAGTGAAGCATAGTATGCCTCAGTAATCGTGGTACCCTTTACTAGGAAATCCATCCAGAGCAGCCAGGGAACCAAGCGAGTAGATAATTTATGCATATGAAGATGGTCTTGGATGATTTTTTCACTGACCCCACACTAATCTTGACATTTTGGGCTAGGTCGCGAATGGTAGTGTGGCAATTTTCCAAAATGGCAGCCTCCACTTGCTGGATTGTGTGTTCATCGATAGCATAGTGGGGTCACCCTGGAATTGGAGCCGTTTCCACCTAAGTCTGACCACATTTGAATTGACGATGCCAGTTCTTGACTACATCATGTGATGAGGAGTCCTTCCCATAAACCTCTTATATCTCATTGAATGTCTTCCATGGTGTGCAGCATTTCAAGTGAAGGAACTTGATGACTGATCCATATTCCCGTGGGTCCATTATCAAACCTCGCACCACTTCAGCATCTGTAAAGAAATGAAAGACTGTTCTCATTTCAGAGTTGCAAATTGGCACGTAGCCTATAGAGACTTATATCATTAGACATGTGCAGTTTCAGCATCCTGCGATAAATAGAAGTGGGTCAGGGAAAACGTAAGTGGGTAGTATAAATGTAAGCTCACCTACAACATCAACCTCCAAAAACACTAAGGCAGTCTTACATGGCTGGGTCTGATTCCGCATGTGGATGCCCACAGCGGAATACGACCCTGTCCCTGGACGGTGACCCTACATACCTTTTATTCTCTGTATTGTGGATAACTGCGGCAGCTCGCTATTTTTTTTTTTTAAATCTGTGTTTTTCCTGCGCTGTCGCTAGGTGATGACGCTGGTACCCGCGACCTATCCGCAATGTCAATTGCGGATGGGCTGCGGGTCGGATAGCTTCCATTCACTTCAATATATAGAACATACTGCGATTTTATTTCCGGGAGCAAAAAATTGCAATTGCTGTCCACTCATGTGAGCAGATATGCAAATGTTCTATTTTTTGAATGAATGCGGAACACCGCGGATCGTCCGCGCAGGTGACAATCGTACATTCCGCAATTCAAATCCGGTCGTGTGAGACCAGCCTAAATCTGAGCCCTTTCAACCAGAAGTACAAACTGGCCTAATCATATCATTCTGAAAACTAGATTCTGAAAATACCAAACAAAAGTAGCTATTCAATTGGTTAGTGATGGCCTTGTGTCCATTAATATAGTTATTATTCCCGGTTTTAATTCTTGTAATTCCACAGTTTTGCTTCTTTCTGTCACTAATGTACCTGACAAATGTTTTATTCCCCTCCTTAATCGATTTTGCCATTTCTTCCTCTTTTTCTGCTTTAGCCCAAAATGTTCTGCCTTCTGTCTAATTTTCTACAACTCTATCAGCTACATTTCCAGTTTTTTAAACCTCCAATAGTTTCTTTTATTGCACTATATTACTAACTTCTCTAGTGAAACATAGCTGTTCTTTTTCCTTTTCCTTTTCCCTTTCCTAGTTTGTGTAACATAAGGTTTAGTTTCCTTCAACATGGCCATTTTTATTCTACCGTGTTTTATTCTACCCTTTTAATTCATTTTTTAAAATTCACCAATATACTTGAAATTAATCTTTCTAAAATCTAGTACTTTGGAAATAATTATTGCATATCACATAGTAGTTGTGTGTAGTAGAGCACCAAGAACTCATGTAGATCAAGGAACTGATTCCATTCCACATATCAACTAGATATTTTTTTACAGAAGTAATTACTTTTCACCTCAGTGTTTCCTTTGTCTGGCATCTGTTAGTTTTCATTAGGTCACTCATTGGGAACGCAGTACAGGAAAGGAAGGAAACTTCTGTATTTTTTTATTACCTATCACTCTTCTTATAATATTGGTAAAAGTTTTGTAATATTTAGTTAGGAAGATTTCCAGTGCGGGGTAATGTGAGGTGTGAGCTGCTCCAATTGTTGTTTTTAAACTGAAAACATTATACATGAAATATAAGTCATATGAGTCTCAATAAAAATGTGTTAAAAGCCATGAAAACACAAATTGAAAATAACGGGCAGGTTTGTCAGAATATCCAAAAAATAGTGTCAAATACCAATTATTCAATAATACTTCGTAGCTAACATCATTATCCTTCTAAAGATCTAGTGCCAGAATAAGAATATTTGGACGGATTTCGCCAACATTCCGATGGTCTTCTCTTTACTAAACTGCAGCCTCTTTCTGCCGTCAGGCTATAGCCATATGGTATCACGTTTTACAACCCTGCTGTAAATGATCTGCTTTATTTTTAAAACAATTTCTTTGTCTGAGAAAAGGATTATTGCCCCATAATTATTTCATAGCTTTTATATTCTGAACTGAAATTAAAAAAACTACACCTATAAGCTATACATCTGTCTGGGTTGGACCCGATGACCCTGAAGGTCCCTTCCAACTCTACCATTCTATGATTCTATCTAAGTGATCCTTCTAGGCAATTCTACAACTCCATTCTAAATGTTTTTCTTTAATGAAACTCTATTGCTTCAAGTAGTGTAAGAGGCACATGTTATATGTAGCCTGTAGGTTATTCTCTACAATGCATTTGCAGGAATGTGGGACTGTAATAAGGGGAGTAGGAGGAGACCATTTGAGCATCTTGGATCTGCTGCTTATGTACAATTAAGAATAAAGCTCTTATCACATCTATTAGTTGAAACAAGATTCAAGTTGAAAGAACTGTCTTATAAAGACAACCCCTGTCCATATAACCCACCATTCGTTTCACTTTCACATCTATCCCATGATGCATCCGCACAGCTTTCCACAGAGGAGGACACTTTAATTATTATTAGCTCTTATAGTCTTCTAAGTAAGCTACAGACCATAAGTATACAGTCAGGAGGATGAGCTGTGATCTCCTGTATCATAGCTGTGTGACAGGAGCCAGGGGTACAGCTAAAGGCCCATTGGCCTGGGTGAAAGCGCATCAGACCTATGCGATCACACAGCGGAGGGCCAATGACATCACAGAGGAAGTGCTCTCCCTCTGTGAAACCTTTACATGCCACGATCAACATTGACTGCAACATGTAATGGATTACCACCTGTGATTAGTGTTCTCACTGATCCCGGCTGTTGTCGTGGGAGGCCGTCTGTCAGTCACAACCGGTTTCCACTGCAGATGACGCGAGCTCAGATTCTGAGCCCATGCCATCCATAAGACTTAAGAAGTTAAGTGGCCCTCTTAAGCAGCACTAACTGCCAGGTACTTTGCTAGAGTTTTAAAAGATTAACCCCTTAAACCTAAAGGGTATACAAGTATGCAGGGATTGTATGGAATACCACTGCCAATTTTGCCATTGTGGCCCCCCTCTGCGCCCCCATATAATTGATGCCCTGCAGGACAAACCTCAGCCACACTTTCTCCCCATGCTGCCCTGCTCCTGATCTCTCACACAGATACAAGCAGGACACAGCATACACATCACTTCTCACTGATAACAGCGCTCAGCTTCTTCCCCGGCTTCCGTCCCATCTCAGTGCATGAAGTGCAGAAGTCGGGGAGAGGGGCTGAGCGCTGTCATCAGTGAGAAGCACTTTGTATGCTGTGTCCTGCAGTGTGAGTAGAATTGCAAGTAACATCGCTCTTTATGAACTCGGGACCAGGTCATGTAAAAAAACTTATTGTGGCGTGGGGCATTTTTGGGGCCCCCAGGCTTATTGGCCAGGTTGCAGTTGCGCCCCCTGTGACCCCTATAGCTATGCCATTGACAGGAGTTGTGTGATCATCAGTTACTGTGACAGGAATGACTGCGCCTCCTGCAGACCGTCCTGTGTAACAGCATAACACAGACTGATAAATTGTCTAGAAAACGAACCTATCACAGCAAATCTAAGCTGACTAGAGCTGAGATCACATAACCATCTGAGGAGAAAAGACCAGAAGTTTCAGATAGAGAGAAATAACTAACCAAGGTAACACTAGCTACATAGGAGCTACATAATGAATGAATATAAAAAATCACCAGAAAAAATTAGACATAGAGAAACACAATCTACTGGATTGCTGATATTAATGCACTGTAGATCATTGATGCAGGGATCTGGTCAATTGCCAGTCAGGGTCAAGAAGGATATTTTCTCACAGTATAGCAAATAGGTCTATTGCATTCTTGCGTGATTTATGCATGCCTTAACATTGTAACATCTAGAGAAGAAAGAAACACAAGAACATTATGCACATCTGCACTGATAGAAAATGTATCCAAAATCCTATTATATCATAAAAAGCACAAAGGTTAAAGGTATTTAAAACCACAAAACTAGACTTGGACTTGTACGAGGGGAGTAGTTTGGGGTTGTAAAAATCCATAAGTACATATTTTGTTATTTAAATGTGTAATATGACTTTATGAATGCCAGCGAGTGTGGAGGACTGGAGAGACTATGGAGTCGCTCCTCCCAACTGGGCCTCAGCTCTGGTTGTTTACGGCCAGGGTAAGTTGAGCAGTCCGCTAGTAAAGACAGAGACTGGGATTCTGCTGCTGCGCCCTGGCCCCTAATGGACACCAGTTGTGCTTATGCTTCTGGTGAGATCTTCTGAGTGGCGCCCACTTGCAGCATCTCTCCCGCACGGCTGATAGCCAGTTCCCGAACACCTCTATTCAACTGCGCGGCTGCACATGTCTTGCTGAAAAGGAAAGGATTTGAGCTGGGATATATTTTAAGAGCCCTGTGAAAGTAACATAGAGACTTAGTACAATCTGTACCGCAGTGGATATGTCCGGTAAAGCCTGGGCTTGAGACTAAAGTGGGACTTTACACGCGCAACCAGAAAGGGCCTAAAGATTATCCTGGGACTCCAGCTTAGTGCAGAAACACTTTTATTTACAATTAACCACCTGTTGCTGTCAACTCACTTATTATTCTATCGTTAATAAAAGTTCCAAGCATCCAATATGAGTCCCAAGTCTTCATAACTGGCACAACCTGCAGCTCCAACGCCACCGGCCCCTTGGTGGCAAGGGACATACCCCAACCACCACCTCAGTCATCTCCTTCAGACTTCTATGCATAAGGTAGTCCAGCTTCAGTGAAAAACCCTTGCTTATGGTTCCATATGAGAGTACTGAAGTCTGCTGCCCCACATATCACTGCTACAATGCAGATTTCTCCCTGAGGATGTCACATTATTTATTCATAGACATATTCTTAGCACTGGGGTGTTATATGGAATCAATTTAAAATAACTTCTTCACTATAGACTCACTAGAGCGAATAATCTGTCTTTGGGCAATCATACTGAGAGATTTGCTAATTATCCCAATATATGCACTGTTACTTCTTTTAGTTCAATTGTGGTATCTGTCTTGCATTTATGATACATAGGATGGTAAATTTTCACCGCAGACTCTACATCAGCCAATAATGTAAAAATAACCTGGCGCTTCTACCTTTTTGGCATTCTTTACTCTGCTCTTTCCAGATGTTTTCCAATAAAGTATTATAAGCCACATGTTAAACTCTAATATACTGTTAATGCTGAGCAGCCTTATGTCAAACATAGCACCGTTTTAACATTTCATTTTATGTTATCTCACTTTGGGTATCTGCAATCCATACTGTGCCAATCTTCCATTGGAATGCATTTATTGGCCAGTTACTTTATAGATCACACCCATATATGCATTATTAGCATGTGGTTTTATATTTTGTGCAGCTAGTGTGTGGTTACAAATTTTTAAGTTAAACTTGCCTAATGCATTTATATTGTATGTGATTATATTATGCAGTGTATAGTAAGGACTACACTGATTCTGTAAAGCTACTGTACAAAGGGAGCTCTATGAGTACACAGTGCAATCAGCGCATGTTAAATCTACTGTTTGTAACCTTGTGGCTGTTTTCCATTTTACAGTTAGGTTTTACTTTACCCAGTGTAGAAAAACATTTTTTCACTATCTGGAAATCATCAAGATGCTAGTGAAAAGTTTTTAACTCTTGTTATGTGTCCCTATGTTGCCCATGTACTCGGCTGTTGTATGCCCCGCCACTAGTTGGTCACAGTTTTCAGGGAGCAAAGGATATTTTATTTACGACATAGTAAAAACAAGCTGTAGGATAAGAAAATAGAAATGCTAATGATCATAAATTACACATTCTATATATGCTGACTGTTAGGCCAGTTTCATACAAGCATATTCTAACACATCCGTAATAGAGATTCATGCAAATGCAGAAACAAATACAGATCAAATACTGATGAAACACTAATACGATACGGTTGTATCCAAAGTTGAATCAATTTCCAAGGACTATAATGCGCATATGCTATGTTTATAAAACACGGCTGTGAAACATACGGTCATGTAAATAGATTTAGAAATTTTCATTAGCTCCATATTACAGTCCACAAAACACTGATCGATCAAATACCTCCCCATGAGAATGACTTATGAGTACATGACATGTTGTAATGTATCTGAATGTCCCACCTTCCTTTGTCTGAGTTGCAATATAAATGGTTTTGCCGCCATTATTAAAGAAGATGCCCTTTGGTTTTACACACTATGCTGCGTGTTATTCATTGGCTTCTCCAGGCTTGAATGAACCCTTTTAAAATAATTTGACTACCTGAGGCATAGCATAAGAGTGATTTCACTCACAGGCACCATAGAAAGTAATGTAAAGTTAGTTACCACATATTGCGCGTGCAAAACGTGCAGGTGTAATACGCGGTAAAAAACGCCTGTTTGAGAGAGCCATAAGGCTACCTGTACACACGTCTGAGCTGTGGAAATTCTGCTGCGGAATTTGTTGCACTTCTGCAGATGACCAGAGATAGGCCTTCTTCACACGAGTGTGATGTAATTGCACTCCGAATGGAGCCCAATCATGTCTTTTCGTGAGTGTTTCTCTATCCTTTAATACGCTGTCGGCCCTGTTCACATCGCCGCGGGACACAAAAATGTGTCCTCTCCATGTTTAAACAGGTGGGCCAGTCTAATGAGTAAGTGGGCCAGCCTAATTTGTCACACGTGCTAGTAATTAACACCACAAAATCGCACAGCTACAAGCGCAATTTTGTGAACAAGGGTATGTATTTGCACACCCCCATAGACTCCTATTGAGCCTCAGGTGCGCAAATGTGCACAAAAATAAAGCATGTCTCGTTTTTTTGTCAGCAGCAAAAATGCGCGCAGAACCATCAATGTGAGTGAACCCAACGAAACCTATGGGTTTCAATGGTTGCGGCTCCACGGCTGATTTTCTGCGTGCAAAAACACACCCAAAAGCAGAAGGAGATTTGCAGAATTTGCTGCATGGAATGTGTTCCATTTTTATGATACAGTGGTGGTTCCTGCACTGATTTCACACCGCAGACTTTATTTTCAAACATCAAGAAAGGCAGATTTTGAAGTAGATTCAGAGTGTTTTAAAAAAGCTGAAATTCTGCAAAATCTACAACAAAACTCCATTTGGGAAGAGTATGAGTATGTAGAACTGTAGGAGTATGCTCAGACTTCTTACATCTATGGCAAATCTAACATAGGCAAATTCAGCAGAAATCCCTGGTTGAAACTCATATGTCTGCCACAGCTGCACTCCATCAACTAAATGAGACTGGGAGACACCGTTCTCATAATCCCTGGGGCTCCTAGCAGTTGGATCCCTAGAGATCAGTCATATATATACTCCCTATCCAGTGGATTATTGCTTTTTTTGTGGGATAACCCCTTTAAGGTAAGTCTGACATTGATTCTCCTCAAATCGAAATATGGAATATGTCAATTCATGCATACTCCTGATTAAAATCCAATGATCTTATGACATGGTTTCAGCTACAGACTTTTATTGATTGCATTGAGTAAACATATACAGTGAAGAGAGAAAAAGTAAAGTGAACCCTTGAATTTAATTTCAGAAAGCAATAGCTGGAGGACAACGTCAACCACTTTTAATCTTCTTTATTGATTAAAAGAGCACTAGGCTCCCAGACATGGTACATATGGAGGCTGAACGCTTTTCGGGCAAATGGCCTTTGTCAACAGCCTTGAATTTAATAACGTGAAGATCCCTCTTTAGCAGCAATCACCTCCACCAAATACTCCATGTCAGGGGAGTAACTATAGGGGATTCAGAGGATGCGGTTGCACCCGGGCCCAGGACCCTTAAGGGGCCCATAAGGCCACTCTTCTCCATACAGGGAGCCCAGTACTATGAATAAAGCATTATAGTTGGGAGTCCCGTTACAGGTTTTGCATTGGGGCCCAGAACCTTCGAGTTACGCCTTTGCTCCATGAAGCTATAAATAAGATACGCACAATGCTGAGGAGGAACATTCTTTTGGAACATTCCTTACTGGAAATCAGTACATTTATATTTCTCCATCAATATTTCGGTGATATTTTGCAGGAACAACAACTTTCATGTCATGCCACAGCATCTTGATACAACTTACAGTCCATTGTTCGGTCAATGATCTTAAGGTATCCAGGTCCTGAGGCAGCAAGCAGCCCCAAACCATAGTGCTTCTTCCATCATGTTTCACAGTCGGGATGAGGTTTTATTGTTGATGTGTTCTTTTCCCTCCAAACATAGCATAATGCATTTGTGCTAAAACATCCCACATTTGTCTCATCTGTCTGTAGATAATTTCCCCAGAAGCATTATGAAACATCCAGATGGTCTTGTGCAAAATATAGGCCACAATGATTATTTTGGACACCAGTAATTTTCTTCTTGGTGTCCTTCATTGATCAACGTTTTTGGTCAGTGTTTTTGAAATGCTGAAAACATGATATGTGGTTTGTAAAGTCTTCTGTAAGTCTTTTTCTGTTGCTCCTGGTTTTTTTTCATGTCCTTCAAGATTGCTTATTATGCTGTTAAGAATGATCTTACTACAACAACACCCATTCCTAGAAAGAGTAGCAATAGCCTGAATTTGTTGCATTTGTAGATAATTTGTGTAACCGTAATTGATGTACACCAAGGTCTTTACAATGCTTTTGTAACCTTTTTTGTCTTCACGCATTTCTAGAATACATCTTCTGAGGTCTTCTAGAAGTTCTTTGCCTTCAGGCATGGTTTTCATTACCCAATATTTCTTGAGAAGCACAAATTTGTCAGTAACCAGGCTTTGTGTGCCTTTAATGGGCAAAGCACCTGTGAAACACACACTTCCCATCTCATCTCCTCAATTGGAATGTGCTCAATAGGCGCACTCGATGTTATTACTTTGCATGTTATTACTTTAGTTATATTGTGTTCATCTATAATTGTCCTACAGATAGCAATCAGAACAGATTTTATTATTAATGCATAATCCAAAGGGTTCATTTACTTTTTATTGCAACTGTATATAGATATAGACATAATAGAATTTAAAATCAGATATGATTTGATTAAAGAAAGCAAAGTTGAAAAAGGCACAGTGTTAGTGCTGAAATGCGTAGCGATTCAAAAAGTTTAAACAATAGAAGTTTCGTAGTTCATAACGGCGCAGGTACGTTTTAAATAGTATATAGTAAATAGTACAAAAAAAATTGTTTCTGATTATTCTAGAGCTTTCCACCAGAGTGAGACGTCCAAACATGGTAATGTGTACAGACAAAATTAACATGATTGAACCTTTTAAAATTGAAACAAGGCAGTCTATTACTAAACTCTAATGTGTTGGTGACCTATGTTTGCACCATGACCAACAAATGCCTAGATTCAGGGGAGCAGGTGGCAAAGCAACCGCCGTTACTACCTGCATGAATATAACCTGCTGTTATAGATGAGATTGGTGCATTATTATTGCAGAAATAGTGCTTTATTGACATAAAACTCAAAGTTGGACTAGAAACATCAAAATTGTTCCATGATAACAGGTACTACTATTTATTAGCATTAGTCAATTAATGGTAATAACAAATATCTTTTACAACATAGGAACCACCCCAATAAAATTATGTTTATTTGTACCTTCTAGGGCCTCATACACACGGAGCAAATTGAATTGCAGATCCTGCGCTTGTTACCAGGGTGATCCGCTGCTCAATTTGCCCGTAGATTCCTCTGCTTCATGCACACATGTGGATTTTATTTGTGGACACAATGTGCTGAATAAATAAAATTGCAACATGCTCTATTTTAGAGCGGGCTACGCACGGACGGCTTCTGTTGAAGTTATTGGAAGCTGTCCGTCCCGCGGCCCTTCTGCAATGAGCATTGCGGAAGGGTGGCGGGATCCGCTTCATCGCCTAGCAATGGCGCTGGGAAATCTGTACTGAGCATGTGCGCTGGCATGCTGGCAACACATCCGGAGTACAGAAGAAAAGAAGAAATGACAGGTATGCAGGGTCGCCGGCAGCGGGCACGGGCAGATTCCATGCGGGATTCCCCATGCAGAATCCGTGCATGCCATGTACTTGAGGCCTAACCGAGTACTCTTCAGTGTGTAAAATGTCCAGTTAATGATATAACTAACTATGTGTTAAATTGTGAATTTATTATTGGAAGGATGTAGAGGTTAGAAGTTACAAATAGTTTGTTCAGATGAGTGAGAATGATTATATTCACAGCTGTGAAAGTTGACTCATTTTCCAAATGGTTGGCTGATGTTGGCTTGGCCCAAGCTAGTTCTAAGTATGTATAAACATGATCTGGTTGTTTCAGGAACTAGAGTTTGAATTGCCAAGCGCATGGGACGCTGAAAGTACCTCATTGCAAATACTTCATTATGTGTGTCTGTCACATGAAGAGTCAGGCATCTCTGGTCTTTTCGACTAATGCATTACTTTTTATCTATATATTCTATATTATTATGCTAAGATTCTTCCTGTGATCATGCATATATATTTTTTCATTTTTCTCTTACTGGCCCTGATGAACCAGGTATGCTGGGAAAGCGTGTCAGCCTGATAACTTCTATTCATTGATAGTGGAATGAACTGTGATATCTGTTTGTGAATTGGATGAATTGTTACACTCTGATCTGCATTTACAACTGAACTTTTAGCATTATCATTAATTCGTAGTTGGTATTTATTGATATTGTTATATTTGTTTTCTTTGTCACTAATACTATTTAGGCTGCGCCTGATAAGCATCACACGATTAGTTGATTAGGTCCTACTAGGATATTATAGGAGGTTTTGGTGCAAGGCTGTCCTTCTCAGGCCTCATTCACACGAGCGTTGCAGCCGAAAATCACATTGGTTGATAGCAGCCACAATCGAGTAATTAGCATTTCCTCGTCCATTCACATAGTGCAGTGCAGAATGCCGTTGGTCAGCAGAAATCCTCGAAATGACTTCTAATGCTTTATTAGAGCCAGTTGTCTTTGTTTCTGAGCGCCGGATACAGGTAAACTTCCTCCCCCTCCCTTTTTTCACAGCTCCCATTGGAGTCCATGGAAGCCCACAGCATTTTTTGTCAAACGATAGGTCAAGATACACCCAAAAATTGCCCATACCAATAAATTGCATTGGAATCCAATACTTCACATGGTCTCAATTTTCGGCTGGCGGTTTATAGTGGCAAAATAGCTGCGTAAACACACTCCTGTGAATGAAGTCTATGGGTGACTACTCTGATATTAGGAAGGTCATCATATAGTGTTACATTAGGTTGATAATTACTAGATTATTCATTTATATTTGTATATTAGTAATTATTGATAAATCATTGGTGTTAATGGGTTTGTGACCGTCCAGTTAAATTGTCTGACAATGGTGTCTCACGTTGTGCCTTTTTATTTCACTCTATGAACTTATTTTCTATAGAAATGTAATGTTTGATGGTCGTGAAATAAAGATTATGCTTTATTAAGAAGAAGATTGCTTTCTTGCTCATTGATAGTACTTCTTACTGAGAAGGGACTGAAAGGCAATTATGAACTTTTTATAAAAAAGTTGAAGATGGCTTTATTTAATGGGGATGTGTGAGATATCATAGCAGCTAGTCTCCACCAGGTGAGAAAAAACTAGTCATTACAGATGAAGCCTGCGGAGGCGAAAAACCGCTGGAAAATTCCACATGCAGGTCATATATTGGCCTGACATAGTGTTATTCCTCATGTAGATACACATGGCAGCTTATTCTGAAAAGCCATCTGAAATAACAGATCCATTTTAAGTCTGTACTCTGACCCCACTACATGGTTCAGAATACCTGTGCTGTATTCACAATTTGTACTTACTAGGTTTTAGAATAAATTTTATATACTTTATTAACATTAAAAGATCTAAAGCATCTAAATTGTAGTCTGTTCTACTATTCTACTGTATATTTGGTGTATGTGGCCATTAAAGGGGTTGTCTGGTTACTGGACATCTCCTTTTAATTCGGACCAACTGGGGTAAAATAAAAAATTAGATATATTACCCATCCACAGCAGTCCCAGAGATACTGGTGGCAGATGATATCACAGGAAAACAGGTGACCGCTATAGCCAATGGGAGGTTGCAGCATCATTGCCTGTTTTCCTGCCATCAGAAATAACATCCCAAGCAGCATGATGCCAGGAGTCCAAGAACGTTGCCTCTCATTGACTGCAGCGCTGGATTCCAGCATCTGTGGACGTGTAAGTATCTCTCTGTTTATTATTTTATCCCAGGAGGTCCTATTGAAAAGGGGTTGTCTAGTAACTAGACAACGGGATCATGGCATGATAGTTTCAATGCGTAGACGGGCTGGCTGCACTGTTCCAGTCTGTCCAATGGGTTGATTTTTATGTTTTTGTGGTTTGTCATTTCTTTAGGTGTTACTTTGGTTGCTTGTCCATATTCCCTCAGTGTTTCTCCTGTCACTAATTTTGTTCTCTTGTTTCCTATATGTATTTTACCCTGAGGTTTGTGAAACTCTGTCTGTCCAATTGCATTGCCTCAGTCATTATTTAAGTCTGCTTTTGGGTTTGGTTGTTGCTGATTAGTTTTTTAGTCTTGGTGGAGAGTGGATGTGTTAGTGATGGTAGGAGTTCTGCTGTAAAGCTAAGTGGTGCTTTTGTTTGTTCATTAGTGTTCTCCTTCTTTTAGTTGCTAGAGTTAGTGGCCGAGGCACGAGACGTGAAGCCGCCTTTATCAAGGCGATAACCTCGCTTTTAGGCAGGGTGGTTCTTGTCCTAGTACTCAGGATGAGGTTGTTCCTTCCTCCTTTTGTTTGGATTATATGACATTTTATTCCATTCAGCAGTCCACTTCCTGTGTGAACACAACCTTACATTCATCCTGGGCGTGGTGCGTCTTATGCTCAGGGCGACCGTGATACCCACCCATTCATGGGTTTTGCCTTGTATTTAATCTTGGCCCTACTGAATTGAATGGGGAGTTGTAACGTACCACACACAATCTATGAAAGGATGTGGCACTGTTTTTGTAGAAAGTTTTGTTTCTTGGTATTATATTAGGAAAGAACATATTTTATAATTCTTGTCAAATTTATTGCATTATCACTATTAAGCATCATTGATAATATTATTTTTTATTTAAATTTAAAAAAACCTACACTTCATTTGAAGTGAATGGAGTGAACTGCATGCAAGCTGTGGACGGGTGGGGGTCTGTTTTTGGAAGAAAACAGCCACAGTCTTCTAATTCTGTACAACTCCCTTTGAGAGCCTTACGAATCCATCTTCATTATGCCCCTCTAGTAGCAGGTGTGAACCGCTAAAACTTTAATCAAATCTATAATATTTTTGTCTGTCTTGAGTCTAAATATTTTAGATTACATACATTTTCAGTTAATCATGGTACCACACTATTTTTGCTGTATATGGTGTTCAACAAAGCAGGCTTTGTGGAAAGAACAAGGGTTGGGAGAGCTTCAACCCATAGAACAAAATACACTGAAGTGAATTTGTGAATAATGAAAAGACAGTTTGTGCTTGCGACGAAAAAAAAAGGAGTCCACCCAATGCACCAAGTGGAGGCTTTGTGGGCAGAGAAAAGGGGAATTTATCTGCCCCATTAATATGAGCCCATTACTTCACGTTATGGGGTTCATAGGACGTGACAGGCTCCCTTTAAAACACTTTTAAATGCTTTATAGTCATAAACCTTGGCTACAGTAATCAATCATGGTCATACAACCATTGCCTGGTATATAATTGGTACTATTGACAGTTACATGTAAATAGCTTGCCCTGGTACTTTCCTTCCTGACGTTTCTGTGAACATTTTCTCATATTAAAATAGCTAAACATAACAAGTGGAATCCACCCAAGCATCACTTGCCAGGCTAGTCAGCATGTGCTTAATCACTTCCAGACTGGGAACCTGGAAAGGCTGCAATGGAAGACTGAGCTCTCTCCAGTTATCACCATTGAAATGACCAAATACACGTTAAAACTCCCAAACATTCCAATTTCAACATTATCACTATTAAAAATACATTTATTCATCTGTTGTATCCTTGGATTCACTTCAGATTTACTTTCCAGGTTTTAATTTCCAGTTATTTTCTAGTATTTACACCAATGATAAACCCTTACTGTATTTACAGGAGGGAGAGGTGTGAGATTCAAAAGTTGGCGGATGATAGCTCTTCTTTTTTGTTTATTTTATTAAACAATTCAGTGTCTTGTGAATGTATTGGATGTGCGGGATTTATTATGAATGTTAATAGGCCTGTGTTGGCGCAAATGCGGAAACCTTTTGAGATTTTGTATTCTTTTTTGGCAGTAGTTATATGCAAGTGTTAAATGACTGAATGTGATTCCTCGTGGGACAATGATTTGTTGGCTGCAAATGACAAATTTAGCAGTATTCCTGAAATTTAGGCTTTAGCTATGAACTAACTGCCTTTGTTTGGGTTTGACTATATGAATGCAGGAATCTTATTTTGTATTCTGAGCTTAATACTGAAGATTGCAGAATTGGAAATACAGCATCAACAAACCTTTACAATGGGCAAGCAGGTTAAGACCCAATGTCCACAGGCGGATTTGAATTGCGGAATCCACGTGGGAAACACGGGTGTCCGCACCTGAATGAAAGAATGCGGATTTAATTTGCGGATCTTTCGATATGGAAATGAAAATTTTAGTGCGGTTCCTGCACGTATGGCTTCCATTGAAATAACGGAAGCCGTCCGATCTGCGACCTATCCGCAATTGACATTACGGCCGGGCCGCAGATTGTGCGCGAAAGTAGGTATTTGAGAAAGAAAACCTCTACTGTGCACGTGCGGCGGCATGCCAGCTGGCGCTTCCGCACACATCCGCAGTACAGAAAAAAGAAGATCCAGGCGGGTAACCAAGGTCCTCGCCCATGGTCAGTGTCGGATTGTACTGCTGGCTCCCGCATGTGGAATCCAACCCGCCCGTGTACATGAGGCCTAAGTGTCAATATAAGCAATATGTTTATTTCTAAAGTTTGATGTTTCAGCTAACGCCCTACTGAAGTGGAACAGTGATTAGGTAAAATGCCAGGCTCGCATAAGCGTACGCGTATTTGCGTAAGTATGATCGTAGCGTTTTTGAGGAATGAATTTAGATTTTTTGCGCGTATATTAGCATTTTTTTACTGTATTTTTTCTGTGCGCAAGCCATGCGCATTTGCACGTTGCAAAAAAATGTGCACCGATTGAAATGGCTAAATAGTTTAATGAATTCTAGATGTGTTCTTTTTCCTGCACAATAACGCAGCGTTTTTTGCATCTGCTAGCGTATTTTACGGGCATTAATGCACCCGCTTCTATGGGGATATTTGGTGAGCAGATACGCAGGAAAATAGAGCATGCTGTAGTTTTTTTTTTGCGCGACTGAAATGCAAAGGAAAAACATGCGCATCTGAACAAACCCATTGAAATCAATGGGCTCTAGTGTCTGCGTATTTCACACACAAATACACCTGTATGCGAATTTGGCCTAAGCAGGCAATTGCTTCTGTAAATGGTTGCTATGGGGTTTGCATTATTTAAGTTCAGAATTAATACAGTATAGCCATAAAGCAGTGATAGAGGATATGTAGAATGAGCGTGTAAGTACTTTTCCAGGCCTATATATCATTAAGCTGTAATTATATTACCTCAACAGACTTTAATAAACCACACAGAACACATAGTGGGATCATATGAAGCAAAATGAAATCAATCTGCAACCTTGACTTTGCCCGCTGACATTTCCACCACACTTATGTCAATGTATTTAGCTCAGGGGCTAACTGGAATACAAAGAAAAGATGACTTTAGAAAGACGACTATTTCCTATAAGTGTAAGTAGGAAGATTGGAAAAACCAAAAAGCTAACAGAGGAATACATTTCAAAACTAACATCCAACATCTGTGTTTTCCTAGAATTTCTTATGTGATTGTTATTATGACTTTTGGTCACTCTAGTTTATAGTTACAGTCAAAATTATTCAACCCCTATTGCAAATTTGGTTTGTTTGCCAAATTTGCAAACTTTCAGCTGTTTGCAAAACACAATCAAACAAAAACAATTTAACAAGCTCCACACAACTAGTATAACAAGAGGTTTCTCAAAATTCAACACAAAATAGTTACTGCAGTCTCACAATTATTCAACCCCTGAAAAAAATCTTTCATAAGGCCCAATGTCCACAGGCGGATTTAATTTGTGAAACCCCCCGCGCGGGAGATCCACAAATCAAGCTGCCCATAGCATCCACAGCACAGTAAAAAGCATGCGGATGTGATTCTTTCCGGCGTGCGAATCACACGTGTGGGAAGAAATCACAGCATGCTCCATTTTCCTGCGGATCCTGTAGGTAAGTCAATGGAAGTCGTCTGATCCGCAGCACACCCGCAGCTGTCACTGTGGACGTGCTGTGGAACTGTGGGAAAGCAGGAGATTCAAAAACAAAAAGTCAGCACCGCGGATGCGCTGGGTGTGTCGGCACAGAGGAGATCCGGTCGGCACGGAGGAGACCTGCGCTGGATCCGGAGAGGTAAGAAACGGTCTTATAATATACAACCTATAAAGAAAGCATTCCAGGCCAGAAGAACCTTGAATGTGATGTTCCACTAATATCCATGGCTTCAAACTTTAGAACTATTATAAAAATGTAAAATAAAACTAGCCAGATGCCTGATTGAGTGCAAGAATCTGAGGTTTAAAGAATGATTTTATACAAGCTTTAACCCATTGTAACTTTAATCACTATATGCTGGACACACCATGAAGTAAGAAAGCAGTTGATACGCTCTCATGTAACTATGTAGTTGCCTAGACAATGAAATCACACATGCATTGAAAGGTGTATGTAATATATTGTGTATTAATAGACCATTAAGACAACATTCACATGGATAACTGGCCACATGACAATTGACTTTCCTGTGCATAGCTTTAATAATACTTCCTTTTGTTACAAGAGACACAAATATTCATGATTCATACGAGAATATGATCAAGTTTGGAGAGGATAAAATATCTTTCAAGCATTGCAAAAAAAATTACTTTTGGAGTCTAGACTCCATTACTTATATCCTTTGGAAAAATTGTCAAGAGTTTACAGCTTTGAAAGGCAATGGGAATTCCACTAGATCTCATGAACAAGGTTCAGCAACACTCATAACAAAAATGTAACAGTCCCTTAAATAACCATAAACGTTCTCCCTACTGACTCTAAGTATCATATCAAAGTATCATGACATAGCTAAGATTATTATACAGCCATGTATGCCTATTTTATAGAAGTACACTGGACTAAATCCTAGAGTTACATTTAACTTGTCACATTCTGTATCACTCTAAGGATACAGCTTTTCACAGGCTTTTGTAGGCCGTATTATTTCCACAAACGGATACAAAAAGGGAAAGTATCATATTGTAGATGCCCAGACTTGGTAGCAAGAATAACTTTTTGTGCAATTGTGAATCATGAATTATACAGCCCCATCCCATACTTATGTTTTCTATTGAAAATACTACTTATGATGACCTATCCTCAGGATAGGTTATTGATAGTTGATCAGCTGGGGTCCGTTGCTCGGGACCCTGACTGATCAGCTGAGCGGGCGCATGCTGTCAGCGCTGCAAATACACAGAGGTCGGGGCGGAAGCAGCGAAAGTCTCCACGCCGACCTCTGTGTAGTGGCCGGTGTTTGTTACTGCAGGCACAGCTCACGTTGATTTCAATGAGACTCCAACCTGCAGTTACAAGCACTACATGGAGTTCGGTGCAGAGACTTCCTCTGCTTCAGCTCCGACCTCTGTGTATTTGCGGTGCTGACAGTATGCACCCACTTAGTTGATCGCTCCAAGCAGTGGATCCCAGATGATCCACTATTGATGACCTATCCTAAGGATAGGTCATCAATAGTATTTTCCATGGAAAACCCATTTATGTTGTTAACAAATACTTCTTCCCAAACCCTAAACCGCGATAATGTAAAGTCTAACATTACACTATGTAATAATGACGCTAACCTTTTGCTAAAATTCAATTAAATACCAGTGGCATTTGTGACCCTAGTGCCTGTAAACACTTTATACTTAGCTTCATATCTTTCACCATATTTCATAAATACCTGAAATGCTTGTCTTATGTATAGCTGAAAAGAGAAAACTAATTCACCTTACAAAAAAAATAAATCTGATATTGTTTTTTTTTTTTTTTCTTTTGGACACTGTTTACTGTGCAGTATAAAGAGCCACTCCAGAGAAAACACATTTTTCCATCACTACACCATTCATCTGAGTGTCAGAATCTGAACATCTCCTATATATATTGCAGTCACTTCCATGCAATGCAGCCTTCCATCTAGTATACACTCATTGTGAAAAATAAAATCAAGCACCTAGAAGAGTTGTCAGAATCGAATGAAACTTTCTATGTCTGGTTGTAATGTTGATATTGTGGTATGCAAGTGATTACAATATCAGAGCAAAAGGATTATTTATTGCAGGAAACTGAACACTTGAAGGGAGGCCCTAGTACCCTGTTGTACCACCTCTAGCTTGGATATAAGATGTGATATGGGCGAGCATGGAGGCTCTAGTACCCTGTTGTCCCACCTCTAGCTTGGATATAAGATGTGATATGGGCGAGCATGGAGGCTCTAGTACCCTGTTGTCCCACCTCTAGCTTGGATATAAGATGTGATATGGGCGAGCATGGAGGCTCTAGTACCCTGTTGTACCACCTCTAGCTTGGATATAAGATGTGATATGGGCGAGCATGGAGGCTCTAGTACCCTGTTGTCCCACCTCTAGCTTGGATATAAGATGTGATATGGGCGAGCATGGAGGCTCTAGTACCCTGTTGTACTGCCTCTAGCTTGGATGCAAGATGTGATACGGGCAGGCATGGAGGCTCTAGTACCCTGTTGTACCACCTCTAGCTTGGGTGCAAGATGTGATATGGGGGGCATAAAGGCTCTAGTACCCTGTTCGTCCACCTCTAGTTTGGGTGCAATATGTGACACAGGCAGGCATGTAGGCTCTGGTATCCTGTTGTACCGCCTCTAGCTTGGATGCAAGATGTGATACTGGTTGGCATGGAGACATAGAGGTTCTGTATAGTATCCTGTGGCATATCAGTCTACATTGGCTGT
The DNA here is from genome assembly GCF_035609145.1 of Eleutherodactylus coqui. Lineage (NCBI taxonomy): Eukaryota > Metazoa > Chordata > Amphibia > Anura > Eleutherodactylidae > Eleutherodactylus > Eleutherodactylus coqui. The sequence continues at coordinate 192,702,260 of NC_089837.1, read as the reverse complement.
AACTAAGCCTATAAATTGTGCAAACTTAGTGCATTTGCGCCACATATTTGCATGATGGGCGTTACATATTTGCGCACACATGTATGTATTTTACTGTACTTTGTGCGTGTGCAAAAAAATGTGCAACCATGCTACCATTCATTGAAATGGGCAATTAAATTAATAGGTTCAATATGTGCTGTTTTCCTGTGCATAGTCAACTGTATGCACAGGAAAATAGAGCATGCTGCATATTTTTTGCATAAACTAAATACTCGTACTAAATATATGCTTATATGAACAAACACACTGAAATCAATGGGTTCTATTCACTGTGTATTGCTCACGCAAATTTTCGCTTGCAAAGCGCTGCACAAATATGATCATGTGACACAGGTCTCAGGCCTGTTATCAAGCCTTCCACCGGGCGTAAGCGTATATATGCTTGCTAATGCGTGAAATATATGCGCTATGCAGGGTGCACGATCGCATGCTGTAGCTCCTGTATCTGCGCTTTTTACTGTACTTTTTTGCGCTGCCGGCACTACTCACATTGACACAGTCCTGGCAGCGCCATGTTTTAGTAGGCAGGTCAACTGACTTAGTATGCCCAGGAGTTATTGTTTAGCACCACGATATCCTGCAGTTCAGTGCACAATTTCGGGCAGACGTGGCCTTCAGTGTGCAGTTGCGCAGCAAAATAGAGCATGTCACATTTTTTCCCGGCGTTCGACATGCGTGCAGAAAAAAAACACGTGGGAAGGAACCCATTGAAATCAATGGGTTCTATTTACTGCGCATTCAGCGCACAAATTTTGTGGCCGCAAATGCCCCCGTGTGCGGTCTCTCTTATAGACAGCCAGGGTGTATGTAATTGTCCAACTATTTCCTTCTGCATGTTTTATGGCCACATGATGCTTTGAAGACGGTCTATACACTGCATTGCTGTGACCCTGTAGTGGCTATACGGTTATGAAGGTTCTAAAGGTTCCTAAGAACTAATACTTATATTCACGTGTATCCATTCTTGAGGCGAGTGGCTCGTGTATTTCCAATATGTTATGATCTTAGTAGTAGAATAAAATGATCCACAAGGGGATTCTATATAATATATTATCCATTGTCATAACTATACTGACATGCCAAAAGTGAAGGAGCAGTAAGATGAGGTACACAGCTGTCCAGACAAGCCGGAGTCATATAATTTATTCTTTAATCTTCCCAGTATCATATGTCTGATAACTCAGCATTTTGATCACTAGGAAGTTTATTTTCACGCTTTAGCAGAAAAAACAGATGAGCGTTATTAGATTATATCAAAATAATGTGTAATATTATGAGAGAACAGTTAGCTTAAAGAGATTTCGTCAGTTTGGTTGACCCCCATAATGTTAAGTAATGAATGAGTAATAGAAAGGATACTGAGTTCAAATGTCTGATTTATATACTTACAATCCAAGCCGTTCCCTCGCCGTGCGCCTGTATACTGGCTGTCCTTTGCATAGAGCGGACTACTGCCCATGTGCACATAATAGACAGGACTAATCATCTTATAATTCAGCATGCTGTGAATAGCAGGTACGTGAGTGCACAAACTGGCGAAGGAAGGGCATGTAAGGATACAAATCACAGATTAGGCCAGGTTCACATTTGCACCAATGGCCCTGCTTTATTTCTATTCTTCGGCTCCATCCTCAATGCTGAACAATAAATGTACTGGAACAGGCAGATCTGGCACATGCCAGATCCGAGCAGCATCGCATACAGCTCTATCGTGGTTGGTGGTGTGACACAGGTTCAGGATGGCATGGCGGTGATAGAGGGAGACAGAGGCGGCACTCTTTTACAAAAATAAGTTTTTTAAATATTGCTTTACTAAATGAACCGGGTAACTGTTCAGTCTATGGGAGGGTACCACACTTTAAACATTGCATACTAACTCAGCTCTAAGTCTGTTAATGTAACAGTAACCACCCCTGCTGTGTTGCACCCTCTGTGGTGAAGGGTGTAAATTCTGTGAGCAGAACAGTTGAATATATTTGATATACATTATTTACTATTTATATATTTATACACTGACATGCCAAAATCATGGGGTAGCAGTATCTAAATTGCTGGTGAAATGGCATTACCTCAAGTGACAACTTCGGAATACCCAAACTTGTATAAGTTGTCAGGTGTTATCCTGTTAGTGAGGTTGAACACTGGCCAGCATGCTTATGGCAAGGCAATATAAATTATGGGAGTTCAAATGAGGCATGATAGTGGGTGCCAGACAAATGGAACATTCCATTTTAGAAGTTGTATGGTTACTTAACCTCTTAAGGACCAAGCGCTGTAAATTTATGGCGCTTGGTCCTGGGCTTTAATCCCACCCGGTAGCAGAAATACGGCGTGGAATTAAAGCCTTTGCTCCTGCAATCAAGCAGGGGGCAGGTCGGGTTATCAGCTGTTAGTCACAGTTGAGAACCCGAAGGAGAAGGGAGAAGCATTTTTTAACCGCTTCTCCCTTATCCTTTCCAGGGCACACAGCATTCAATGAGCACTATGTACTAATGAGTAAAAGTGTAAGTGTATCTTTCACTATGCAACCTGGTGATCACGTGACTGTCTGGTGCCCCCTTCTTACAGCAGAGCTGCAGGGTCCTAGCAGACCCAGATCAGCTCTGTTAGTGACTATTGTCATGATAGGGGCATGTTTTTCCCTGTAGCTGGGGAATATTTACTATAAATGTTAAAAAAATATTTTTTTCACTCTTTTACCCCAATAAAATTAATAAACGGGAAAAAAAGTCAGTGAAAACATATAAAAAATAGTCCTATATGTCACAGAAAAAAAATAGACGCAGAAATAATTTTGGGAGCTGAAGGAAATAAAATAGGGCAGTAAAACCACCACATGGGTAAATCCCTAAAAAGTGTCTGGTCCTTTAGGTACAAAACAGCCTGGTCCTTAAGGGGTTAGCATTCCTTAATCCACAGTGTTACATGTGTGCAGGGAATGATCACAAACGATGGCATCTGACTAGAAATGTCCATGCGAACAGACAAGCGATTCTGGCAAAAATGACATCCACATTCAGTATAGCAGGCCCCACATGTATAATAGGGCAGTGCAGCGTTCTTTACTTTCCATAGGATATGGGAGCTGAAGACCTACCAGAGTGCCTTTCTTAACAGCACAGCATCAGACACAGCACCTCACCTGGGATAGTAATTTTGCTAAATGGACCTTAAAAAATTGGCAACATCTGAGTCACTGTATCAATTGTTTCTGGCTGATGGTAGGGTTTGTGTGTGGCGCAGACTCCCATGACGTCATGGACCCCAGTTAGCAATAAGGCACTGTACAAGCTGGTGGTGGTTCCATATTGGTGTGGGATATGTTCTTATGGCATGGGTTGGGTCCACTAGTCTCTATAAACATGATATTGACCAGTGCCCACTATGTTTCATTACTTGGTGACAATTTTCAGTCCTTCATGGACTTCATGTACCCCCACAATAAGGATAATGCATCATTCTATCAGACCCAAGTCGTCTAGAAATGGTTTGAGGAGCATTCTGTAACGTTCCTACAAATTGTGTGGCCTGCACATTCGTCCAAATTAGCCCAATCGAGTATTTATGGGATTTGGTGGGAAGGTCCATTTCCATCTGAGATCCTGCACCTATAAATACCATGGAGCTGTGAATGGCTATCCAGATGGCATGGCTTAACATCCCTCAAGACATCTTCCATCTATTTGTGGAATCCGTGTCATGTCGAGTTGCTGCACTTCGCTGGGCAGGAGGACGTGCAATGCAATAATAATTCCTGTCTCATGATTTGTTTGGTATGTAAGTGTATACGCATATTATACACACAAATATATATGCATTAATATATCAAACAATATACTCCCAATAGACCTGCTTTAAGGGTGTATTCACATGTTTTAATAACAAATCGATTTCAATGTGTTTATTCACATGAACAAGATTGAAAAATCTTTGAATGTCCTACTTTTGGGTGATTCCTCATAAGGAATCCCCCATTCTTCGCTATGGGATCTTTGAAAAAAAATGCATCACATTCACACACCATGCAATGTGCCCGTGAATGAGATCCAATTTTTACTATTGAAAACTATTGAAAGCACTTGCAATTTTTTGATACATTGTTTATTAGAATAAATGCACAGTGTTAGCAGATTATTGCCTTGCTAAGGAGGTTAATAATGTATAGCTAGGGTGTTATGCAAACAATGAGGTTTATTTGGAAAATGTGTATTATATGACTATGGGGAGCAGGAAAGGGGAATCCCCATGGCCAAACGGTTCTATCTCTGGACAGAACTGAACAACATAGGTTGGACCCATTATGGATTATAATGGAGTCTGCCTACCTTCCGCCCAGCTGCACGGTTTTGGAATGGAAGAAAAGGTGCTGCATGCAGAGCTTTTTCTTCCAGTATTTTCAGCCGGATATGTGACCAAACCTCCAGGTTCCGATGCAAATGTGAAACCACCCTAATAGGTTTTGTAAAATGCTGCTGATGATCATTGAATAACTTAGAAAGGTTACTATGCATTGCCAATATTGTACAACTGATGATTGTAATTGTTTACTGCCATGCATTTGGGATACTGCAAGAAGTCACTGATATAATCCATGTAGATGTTGTTTGTGTGGTCTTGTGCCCAGACGCTGTGGTCATTGGGAGGTGTATATCACCAGCTCACCACACTGGACAAGACATGTGCATCAAATGGACGAATTCTGCTCTCGAAAATGAAAGCTATTCTGTGATTGGTTACTGGGGACAAGAAAGACATTGTTTCTTTATGACAGCTGTCATAAATCTGCCCCATTAACTGCAAGACACAGAATGTTTTTAGAGTGCTGGTCATGAGAACTGGAGGCTGGAGGAAAATTGCAAAATATACAGCCGGGAGGGAATGAGCTCCAAAATTGGATTCTTCACAGCAGAGGTCAGTGATACTGTGATGGAAATCTCAGAGAAGAAAAATCCAGGTCAGAGTTGCCAACCGTCCAGAAATTCCGTGACAATTCATAAAAATAAGTCACATTTTTCTATCGTCTGTGAAAAATGTTAGATGTCTCCATGAATTTTTTGAGGTTGGTGGTTCTTGAGAAGGTTATTATGATTGTAATTATCATTATTTTATGACTCACAGTAAATGCTTGTAATAGGTTCATAACAGTGAATTCCGTGTGAATTCCGCAGTGGCAAGGTTCTATTGAAGCTAATAGCTTTCGGCCTGCCAACGCTCACATGCAGATTTCTACTGTGGATTTCTGCGAGGGTAAAAGAATTACGGCATGTTCTATTTTACCGTGGATTCGCCGTGGGAGGCTCCATTGATATCAATGGAAGCGAAAACCACGATCACTCGCTGGCGCTTTTTTTTTTTGACTCGCCTTATTCCCACGGCGTAAATCCACAGGCGTATTCCGCATTTCTCGTCGGCATGAGGCCTTATCATTCAGTATGGTTTTCCAATGTATCTGTAAAAAATGTTGTCCTTCCATGACTTTTTAATAAGTTGTCCAAGAAGCCAAAAAAATTCCAATTGGCAACCCTTATCTGGAGTGCTTTTTTGACTGTGCCACGGGAATGCAATGTGGTCACTGAACAAGCCAACACAGGGGAAGGAATACATCACACTCCACTGCCTCTATTACATGGTCAGCAACTTTCTCCTTGATTGACTTTCTCGGCTTGGCCACGAATCCTGGAATGGTACTGTAGGTGCTAGCTACCCTGAGCATTCTGGTGATGAGCTACCTAGACTAGATTCCTATGATGTTGTAAGTTTGAGTCAGAAGACCTGGAGTCGGGTCGGGACACTTATCCGTATTACAGCCAAACATAAATACAGACGGAATACCGGTATGCTCATCTGAAATAGAAAACAGCACTGTGGTTATATCTCACAGTGAGCGGTTAGAAAGTTACTTGAAAAGTTAATACAGATAATGCAATAATCTTTTTAGTATATGATGTATGCCAGTATATTTACCTGTAGTCATTGACACTCTGAAAAATAGATTGTTCAAAGGCACCGAATGCCAGTCATCTACAAAACCTGAATGTGAGCTTGTATGTTTGTATATTTACATTAATGGCAAGGAAGCACATCTGCTTAGTTCCTGCATCTGCACTCATTGTGCATTGTATTTGGGGAATTGTTAAAATATCCTTAGCATCTGAGTTTATATGATTTCCGTGGATCATTAATACTTCTAAGATATGGTCCCATATGATCTATAATATCTAAATACTACTTGTGCCCCTCATTCAGCATTAGCACACATTATAGGATATGTGCTTAGCTCTACAGCAAGTTATGGGGCTAAACAAAATCTGAAGCGTGAAATTGTTATTGCAACCATAGCCATTTAAGGCCTGCATATTGTCCTATGATTCATCTGTAAATGGATTGGTATCCCTTGGCTTCTATTTTAATCCCTTGCAATATGTCAAATGATAGTTACTATCCATCCAGATAAACTCCATAAATGAACAAATCAAAACTCATATTGGATGACATAATGACAGTTGTTATCATTTTTCTGGTCATTCCATAAGCAAAAGAAACTTTCAACCCATTATTAAAAAATGACGGGAATAACTAAACAATATATTCATATCCATGCAGTGACTTCAGAGGGAAGTGTATATGCCTAGACTACAATAGGCAGAATATTTTTAATGCAACTGTTTTTTGAACATTTTATCAGTCATCTATTGTTTGTGTAAGGGCATTAGTTTATATGTGTGGTCCCTGACCCGCTCTTGGGGCCCCACTCAAGGATGGTGCAGTAATTGAGTTGGATAGCAGCAGTAGACTTGTAAAACAATGATAAAAGCACTATTCACCTGTACTTTCCCACTGATATCCAGTGCTGCAGCTTCTTTGTTCAATTTTGTCTTTATTTGCTAATGATTACCATCTGGCTGCTGCAGTAAATCAGTTACCTAAGGCCTCCCTCACACAGGTGTTTTTGTACAGCGTTTAGCGCTGCTTTTTCAGCACAGTGCTAAACGCTGTACAACACTCCCATTCATTTCAACGGGACTGTTCACACAAGTGTCAAAAGCTTTGACAGTGCTTTATGTGCTATCTTTGGCCGTTTTCGGCTCCATGTCGCCCATTGAAATGAATGGGCAGTGGTTTCAGTGCTGCCAAAAATGCGGCACAACTCGGTCCCTCGTTTTTGGCAGCGCTAAACACTTATACCTCAGGCTACACTGCCTGAGGAAAAAAGAATCAATACTCACCTAGCAGATGCCGAGCTCTGTGCAGATTTCCCGGCACTTGTCATCCCCGACAAAGTATCTCTTTCTGGTAATGGGGATTGAAGACTCCGCCTCCAGCAAGAGATTGCTCTGATTCTCTGATTGGCTGAGGCACTTGGCCAATCAAAGCCATTCATTGAATGGCTCAGCTAATTAGAGCAATCTCTTGCTGGAGACGTGGTCTTCAACTCACATTACCAGCAAAAGATGGTCTATCAGGGATTACAAGTGCTGGGAAGCCTGCACAGAGCCACGAAAAGCAGCCGTAGGGACCTGACTGTGTCTGCTAGGTGAGTATTGCTTTTTTTTCAGCTTCCTTGGCTGTGTTTTCAGCTGTGCTGAAAGCGCAGCAAAAACGCTGGCAAAATGCTTGCCAACGCTGCTGTAAACGCAGTAAATGCAGCGTTAAAAAATGCTTCGTTTCTGCAAACACCTGTGTAAGGGAGGCCCTAGTGGTCACATACTGTACTCCTGGCATCAACTCTCAGATGCTGGAAGCCATTATGCCAGCAGTACAGCTTCTGACCAATGTGGCCATTAATTAAGGCATAAATATTGAAGCTCAGCAGTGGGTCACTTGGGGAGAGACAGTCACGAATATACCAGGCAATTTGCAGATGCCCCAATTTAGAGAGTTAGTGACAAAAAATAAAATCTCCATATCTAATAATGCTCAGAGGATTTTCTTGGTTTCAGAGTGGACAAACAGGAGAGGAAGCGAATAGATACACATTTAAGTAGAGGTATGTTAAGAATACCTGATAATAGTTGTATTATATAGCACTTTTGGTCTTGTAGCTACAATTTTGCCTGGGATATTGTAGAATCTTTAGAAATACAGTGAGGAATGTATATTGAGCTTCCACTTCATCCTCCTCTATCTCAGGCTGTAATGTATCTAGAACTGTGATCTTGGTCTTGTTTTAAAAGCATTTTTTTTATATTCTAGCTGTAGTACAGCCTGATATACAGCTATTAGTAGAATGGATGCATCTTATATGTCCTGACTATGGAAGTGCCTCCCTGCAGATCATATACAATACATCCTTGGCAGGTAATGGGTTAGAATTAGAGATGAGCGAACGTACTCGGTAAGGGCGATTTCGCAATCGAGCACCGCGATTTTCGAGTACTTCACTACTCGGGTGAAAAGTACTCGGGTACGCTGTGGGGCGGGGGGTTGCAGAGGGGAGTGGGGGGTAGCAGCGGGTAACAGGGGGGAGCCCTCTCTCTCTCCCTCTCCCACTCCCCGCTGCAACCCCCCGCTCACCCACAGCGCACCCGAGTACTTTTCACCCGAGTAGTGAAGTACTCGAAAATCGCGGTGCTCGATTGCGAAATTGCCCTTACCGAGTACATTTGCTCATCTCTAGTTAGAATGCACTTAGGAGGAACTATTACTTTTTAAGGGAAGCCTCAGGGACATTAATACCATCAAAGGGGCATGCAAGGGGCATTATGACTCTTAAGGGAACATTTTTACTTTCTATGTGGCAGACATGGGGCATTATTACATTGGAAGGAGCATAATGGTGGGCCATGTATGGGGTACTAAGAGGAACACTATTTTGTAAAAAGAAATGGGACTTTTACTGGGTGGTGCACTATTACCATTTGGGGCACTATATTGGTCACTATGTGTTACTTGTTTCCAGTGTGTGGTCTGTGTGGTACTTGTGACTTATTATACTTATTTTGAGGTATGTTATTTGGGGACACCATTCCACATAGAAGGCACAGTAAAGGCAGATGATGGGGCAGCATTAGGCACAGAATTGAGAGTAGCAGCAGGATAGAAAATTTGTGTAGGTTGAGAAAAGGTTAGTGGGATGATGCAGAAGTGAGAAGTCAAAGATATCTGTGCTGCCTGCTTTGAAGAGATAAGTTGTGGCTGGAAGAAGTTATCATAGTGTCTGGGCTGGATGGAAAAGATGGTAAAAAATGAGCTCCAGACAGAGATGACATCACTTATGAGTTAGTAAATATAACTGTACTATAATCACTTATACAGGCTGCAGAGAGCCTCTGTAGAACTGGTATCTACCACTATATGGTCACTGCATGGTGGTAATATTGGTCTTTGTATAACCACTATAATCAGGATGCACATCTGCAGTTGTAAAATTGTGTTACTCAGATTTGAACAAGGATATTCTGCTGTTAGCTTACTTTTGATAAATCGCAACCTGTTTAAATGAATCCCTTAGTGATGGCCCCATTACCTTTTTACATCCTAGCTAAGTGGGCATTAATCCTCAGGGATGTAAAAACTTGCATCCCCTAGGGATTAAAACCACGTGGGCTATCATGGTGGGCCATGGAAAGCATCCCTCTAACCCCACGCAATGCGATCCAATGGGCGTCGCTGAACGCAATTAAGTTAATAAAAATTTAATAAAAGTTAAAGATGCAGCTGACATCATGGATCAGATCTACTCACCCCCATCCTCTGTGATGCCCTGTGGTGATCTGGTCCTCGAGGACCTGGCGCATGTACAGAAGGCCTGGATCGCCCAGGAGATTTGAAATCTCCTGGCTCCTGACTCCTAAAGGTAGCCAGTAGGCAGGAGATATCACCGGGGACAGGGATAGCCAATGAATACCAGCGATCATGGGGGCAGCTAGAAATACTCAACCCCATCCTCCGTGATGTCCCGTAGTGGACCGGACCTGCTGTGGGCTTCTGCGCATGTGGTTCTTAGTCACGTGATCAAAAAAAAGTTGAAGTTTCATCTCTCCTCACCCATGCGATCAGTGAGAGGAGATGAAACTTTATTGGAGGTATTCATATTTGAACCCCGTCGCGATCATCCTCCACAGAGTTTACCCAGATTCTGCGCCAGACATTCGCAGCAGCCAGGAAGGGCCTGGGAAAATTCAAAATCTCCTTACTCCCGGCTACCAAAGGTCGCCAAGAGCCTGAAGCAGTGACCGATGGCCTCATTAACAATCCCCAATCACGTGATAAAAACGGTAGCGATCTACCAGTTAGGCCAGTCTCACACGAGTGGATAAGAATTATGGATTCCTCATGTGTCTGATACATAGTAATCTGCTGATCAATCAAATTCACTGGATTACACAATGTTGCTCACATTAGCGGGTTGGAATTACGTAATCCACTCGCAGAAAACAGAATGCAGCAGGCTCTATTTTACCGCGGATATCCGCAACATAGAGCACATTGTGCTCCATGGTCGCAGATATACCCGCAGCCCATAAGTAACTACATCATGTACAGGCTGCGGGTACCTGCGTCATTGCTAAGCGACAGTGCAAGAGATTCAAACAAAAAAAGGTGTACTGCGCATGATCGCCTGTGTGAGTACGCAGTTATGCGCAGTACATTACACAGCCGTACGCAGGGCCATGGCCAGGCTCACAACACGCCGTGTGAACCCAGTGCTATTCAGACCGCTATCTGTAATACATTCATAAGAAGCCCTGGGAACGCTCACTTTCCATCAGTTCCAGGAGCAGCATGTTGGGCGCCTTCTGTCTGAGACTGCAGCACCTCAGCGAAGCTTACGGAGCCTCACAGAGCACCGTGGAGGTCAAGAAATACCCCCTAAAAAAGCATGAGAGGAGGAGGGATACCCTTTTTTTGCCCCATGTGCCCATCCCAACCAGGCCCCAGTAATTACCCCTGTCTTTGGACATACCACACAGTTTACATTATTACTTTTATCTAAGATTTAGGGAATGCCAAAAAGGGTGCGGAGGTGGGAGGGAATTATTTTTAGAGAGTCAAATTTTTTTCCGCGCAAGTGAGCAATGGGGCCTGGAATTTATTCAGTTGTGCCCTGAAATCCAACGGGTGTTTCCTCCATTACAGGCCTTGTAATGTGTCCTGTAAGTAGATTTAGGACCACAATGGGTATGTTTCTGAACATGGAACAAACAGGGGGATCCATTTTGGGGTGAAAGTCTTCATTCATATGTGTGCTGTACAAATAAAAAAGGTTTTTAAATTGACACGATTGCCAAAAAAATGAAAATCATAATTTTTCCCTTCTGCTTTGCCGGTGGGGTCAAAATACGCAGTACACCCCTAGAGATATTGTAATTGAAAATGAAAAATTAATGATATTTTTTTCAATATTTTCCCAATTTTGACGCTTTTAATAAATATACCTAAATCCTATCGGTCTATTTTTACCACTTAAATGAAGTACAATATGTGGTGAAAAAACTGTGTCAGAATCACTTGGATATGCAAAACCTTTACAGAGTTATTCTATGTTAAAGTGACACTTGTCAGATTTCCAAAATTAGGCTTTTTCACTAAGGCACAAACAGGCTTCGTCACTAACGGGTAATGGGTGCAAAGAGCTCCCAATATACAGCTCCCCTTAAATACTTTTAAAGTCAAAAGCAACATGATCTTGGGGAGAATGTTGTAAAAGCATATACGATATTATATAAGAAACTATTTTGTACAGGTGTATTTATCATAGCCCAGTTCTATCATCACTGTATTATAATGAACAATAAAACAGTAGTAAGAATAAGACTAATGATTATGATAATTTAGCCATCTTTTATAATGTAGTTAGTTGTATATATACGCTTTTGAATATACTTTCTTGCACACTGTGATAATATGCGAAGTTTAAGTGTTATTTCCTAAGTTTCATATAGCAGGGGATATCTGATACTATAGTAGGAATTTCTGCCTATTCACTCCTTGACTGTTGCTGAGTGGAACTCTTTATAGCTAGCTCTCACACAGTTCCAGCATACCATTTTTTCACATGGCAGTGGGAGTTATTTCAGTGGAAAAACAGATGGGTATATGTCTGAGGCTAACACTTTGGAAAGAATAATAGAAGTCTCACTTAATTGCCTCCCTGGCAGCAGTTCTATGTGAAGGTGGTCAGATATAGCTTCAAAGTTAATCATGTATCTGCTCTACCAGCCTGTAAAGGGACTCCCTGCAAGGGTAGAAGTTATGATTTCATCAACGGTTATGGAAAACCTATAGACATCCAGGGAAGTGAAATTTTATATATGGAATAATAACTCCATAAACGCCAAAGAGTAGATGGTGGGCACCGACTCATGCAATTAACCAAAAGCTGCTAAATGACTTGCCATATGATAAAAGGGTGAGGTCTAATGAGCAACATTATTGCACAGCAATAACATGGAAGCCATCTGCTATAGTCAAGTTTTCCTGGCACAAAGTGAAATACTTGAAAGTTAAATCTCAAATCAATGATCTAAATATAGATGACTTCTGAAAAATCGGATTTATTAGTGGGCAATAACAATTCATGAAAAGGCTACTTTAGTCGCATTGCTAAAGAAATGATTGCTTAAGGTGCATTTAGACACAAAGATGATCGCTCAAAAGATGGCTTTTGAGCAATCATTTTGCATGAACTACTACTTGGTACTAATGCCCATTAGTACCAATTAGTAGCATGTGAGCCGTCGATAGCTGTATTCAGGGAACAGACCACCCGCTGTTCACTGAAAAGATTCCCTTTGTTCTGCTGCGGGGCTGACAGCTGAGACAATGTAATCAGAGCTCCCTGGGCAGAACACAGCATGCGGTCCGTCTTATCAGCTGTTCTGCCGAACAATGTATTTCATGTAGAACTGAAATCCATCCTACAGCAGAAAAGTGAAAGATGGGCAAATTTATATGCAACGATTATAGCTCAAAAGATGGCTTTTGAGCGAATTTTGAGCGATAATCGTTGTGTCTAAATGCGCCTTAAAGCTGGCTTCACATGGGTGTATGTGCATGTACAAGCACACGTGCGCTGCATATATGCGCGATAGTCATATTTTTGCGCATGCCTGTGCATGCTTCACTGTATTTTTTACATGTCATATGTATTGACGTACGCAAAAAAGATGCAAGTTTGCTCCCATTGATTTTAATAGGCAATTAAGTTAAATTAGTTTAATATGTGCTATGTTCATGCACAAGATGCATAAAAAGAGAACACACTGCATATTTTATTGCACAAACGAAATGTGAAGGAACCTATTGATATCAATGGTTTCTATTCACTGCGCATTTCATGCGCAAATTTTGCATTCATTCCTTCATGTTAAATAGCCCTAACAGAAAAGCTTAACAGTCAACTGTATCATCTACTGTGTAACTAAAAGGTTCAATAAAGTAATGCTTTACACACATATATACAGAGAACCTAAAAGGAAAACCATGCAGGTGATAGTAACATTACTGAGAGATGCTATCAAACAAGTTGTGAGCAGTAGTGATGCAGCAGGTAACCCGAGAGGGGTGGTGGTGCTCTGGTCTTCTTGGGTGTACACCCTTGCTACCATATATTAACCTTTTGCCTATGACAAGTGTCAGAGTGAGGGCTCATTCACACGAGCGTAATTTTATCGCAGTATAGGCGCGTAAAAAAATCTCGCATTCACTAGAGCAGCGTATTGCTTTGAAAAAGCGCAGTTGCTCCAGGAGGAGAGAGAGAACAAGCCCCGCAGGGCTTTGGGATTTTTTTATAACAGGGAAAGAGAGAGCAGGGCTATGGGGGATTAACCCATAGCCCCGCTCTCTCTCTCTCCCTGCTATGGGGATCCCCGATGGATATCCCCATAGTGCAGAGAGAGAGCAGGGCCACAGGGGATCCCCAAGGGATATTCCCATAGCACAGAGAGAGGGGTGAAGTTAGAGAGAGGGCAAGGCTAGAGGTCTCCTCCTGGGATTCCCCTATTGGAAGTTATGAGAGGGCGAGGTTAGAGGGTGGATCCCTCTAATCCTGTCCCTCTCAGGAAGCCCTCATAAATTTCTATTGATGGAAAATAAAACTGTTACGGGTCTTGGAATGTGTTTACACAACAAATTATTTTGCAAAGAAAAATTGTATTTATTGTGCAAAAGTAGTAAAACACAAAAAAAACATAAATTTGGTATTTTTGTAATTACAATGACCCACAAAATAAAATTAACATATTCATACCACATGGTGAACGTTTTTTTTTCTTTTTTCCACATTCCTAAATTAAAAAAAAATATTTAATACATTAATATGCATCCCCAAAATGCTGCCAGGGAAAAATGAGTTGTCAATCATCCTGCAAAAGGAAAGTCTTTGTATGGCTACATCAGTGGAAGATTGAGGACGCCTGTCCACGGGCGTTGCATTTTACCACAGCAGATTTCCGCCGTGGAAGAACCCTAAAGTCATCGTGCTTTTCCGCGATGAGCCTATCATTACAATAGGTTCATTGCGGAAAATCGCGGCATTCCGCAATTTTTTATATGCGAGTGGTAAATCACTGCAGATTTCCGCTCGTGCACATCGGGCTGCACTTTCTATAGTTATCCTATGGAAAGTGTTTCATGCATTACCCGTGGGCCTGTGGACCGGAGGCCTAAAAAAGTTATAGCTTTTGGAATGTAGAGATGTAAAAACATTTTAAAAAATCATTTCTGTCTGGTTTCCAATGGACGCACCCAATAGCAGTTCTCTGTGCTGCTGGACGTGTGTATCTGCTGAGTACAGGGTAGCCAACCTGAATTCTTTTCTGGACAACTTATCCAACAATTATGGACAGCTGACATTTTTTATGGACAAACTGGAAAACCATGATGAAGAATTAAGATTACATGTTTATAGATCAAAAACTGATATGAATTTATGACCAGCATATACTTTAAGCTGTAAAATGATGAGAATTACAGTCATAAAAACCTGTTCAAGTACCAACAGCCTAAGAATAAACATGGTCGCATTTATTTTTTTTCAAGGACAGTGAAAAAAAGACCCTCTTTTTACGGACTGTCCGGAAACTCTCAATTGTTGGCAACTCTGACTGATAGCCTGTAAGCCTTGAACCTCTGCAGTAGGCCCCCTGCTCTGTACAGTTAAGCAGCACCATGTAAATATAAAGTCAGCTATACCATATGAAAAAGATGGTAAGAAATGGTTAGCAGGTCAAAGTTTGCACCTTGGGTCTTAATTTCCCGCATTAACATCAATGGTTCTACTATGGGTACTGTTTGAATGCCATTTTCTAGGATTTAGATGGAATCACAGGGCAGAAAGCTCTGCAGTGACAACCTGTGTAGCATTTTAAAATAAAACACTGTGTTTTTTTGTTCTATTTTGTCAGCATTTTTTTCCGCAAAAATCACTGCAGCAAGATATTAGCTGTAGGTCAGTAGGGAGTACAAACAGTAAGACTTTCCTTGTTGCCCATAGCAAGCAGTCACAGTGCAGCTCGCATTTTTTTTCAGACCCGTTTAAAAAATGAAAACTGACTCTGGCCACTACAGGTAATAAGGACAGCCTTACTGTTACGTAGTTTTAATAAATGAAGTTTACTGGGTTTTTTTCTTGCATTTTTCCTCACTTGTGTTGTGTCCATGGCTAGAGATGAGCGAGCGCCCAAATGCTCGAGTCCTTGTTATTCGAGTTGAGCTTTACGGAAAATTCGAGAGCTCTACTCGAGTATGGAACCCCATTGACTACAATGGGTGACTCGAGCATTTTTGTATGTGGGACGCAGGGTCCCGAGCTTTTTTTTTTTCTTGGTTCATTCTCTCTCTCTCTTTCTCTCTCTCTCTCTCTGCCTGCCAGCCAAAAAATTTGCCATTGAGGCGCGCTGCGTCGCGGCGGGGCCAAAACAGGCACGTCACAGCAGGGAGGAGCCAAAAAACTGGGGCAAGGCCGAACACGGCGTGATGCTCGTTCGAGTAATGAGCACCATCGAGTACGCTAATACTCGAACGAGCATCAAGCTCGGCAGAGTACGTTCGCTCAACTCTATCCATGGCCTTTTCTCCCCAAACATAAACACGCTCTTCGGGTGCCTTTTTTAAGATGTTTTCCCATAGACTTTTCCATAGAAAAAAAATGAACACAGCAACGGTCGCACATGCACGCTGCAGCTCCATTCATTTCACAGTGACTGCCAAAGATAGCTGAGCTCTTGAATTCCAATCAGCAGATTATCCTGTGGATAGGGAATAGTTTTCATGTGACAACTACTTTTGGGACCAAAGCAAGCAGCATCCTGTAAACTACTAGATGAGTTCTAGAATATGTTGGCTGTATGTCAACAACTGCTGATGATACTGCTACTAATTATAAATAATAATATAATGCATTAGATTCGACCATATGTGTTGGTAGGAGATTCTGTCACTTATTTACCACCGCTACCTATTTATGCTACCAAAACCTTGTTGGACACATTTAGGAAAAGAGTCATTTGGCGTAATTTACACATTGAATAGGATGCATGATTATATAACAATGTGTTACTTTCTACTGGTTTATACCTGTAAAAAAATCATCTGTTGAGGCATAAGTAAGCATTGTTGTACATCTAGTATGCAAGAATATAAATATTGCCATAAATACAACAGATAAGATATTCCTATCAGTGCAAACTACACTTAGCATACTTATTCGGAGTTCAATAAATTGGACTATGGAAAATAACTCCAGAAACCCTGCGCTAAATTAATCCATTGACAATATGGAAAGGAGTTTGCTGCTCAATGAGCAGATGCTCACTGGGGTAGATGTGGGGGTGGAAGGTAGTTCGGGAGAACAGGATGTTCAGGCAGCTAGCAAGGTGACAGTTAGCAGGGGTAGAGGGAAGAAAACTAGTGAGGGTAGTCCTGAATTGGCATACCCCAACAAATTTGCAAAGTTGGCAGATGAAGGAGATGCCATTACAAGGTTAGCACTGCTGCAGCATGACATGCCTCTGATCACCAGAGAGATGACTGCTCCAGTAAAAAGAGGAAGGTGAGCGCAGGGCAGGCTAGACAGGTCCTAGTGGTGGGGGACTCAATTATAAGGGGGACAGATAGGGCAATCTGCCACAAAGACCAGGATCATCAAATGGTGTGTTGTCTTTCTAGCGCTCAAGTTCGACATATCGCAGATCGGGTTGGCAGATTACTGGGCAGGGCTGGTGAGGATCCAAGGGTCATGGTGCACATTGACACTAATGACAAAGTTAGACATCAATGGAGGACCTTCAAAAATTATTTCAGGGACCTAGGATCTAGGAAAGCTTAGGGCGAGTACCTCCAAGGTAGTTTTCTCGGAAATACTACCTGTACCATGAGCCACACCAAAAAGGCAGTGGGAGATTAGGGAGGTAAACAAGTGGCTCAAGATTTGGTGTGGGAAGGAAGGGTTTGGGTTTCTGGAGAACTGGGCTGACTTTGCTGTCGGCTACAGGCTCTACTGTAGGGACGGCTGCATCTCAATGGGGAGGGTGCAGCTGTGCTGGGGGAGAAGATGGCTAGAAAGTTGAAGGAATGTTTAAACTAGGGACCAGGGGGGAGGGCAACGAGAGCAAATGGGGGAGAATACAGTAATGGGAATGGGGGTTGAGCGGGGGGAGTGGTTGGAACAGTTAGAACTGACAGAATAGCTACCATAATAGCTTATGGTAATAGGACCATAAGTAGCCTAGTGAATATAAAAAATAACAACAACCGTATAAATTGCATGGCAATGACTGCAAGAAGTCTGATCGGTAAAGTTGGTGAGCCTGAAGTGAGAATGTCTGAAGAAAATTACGATATAGTGGGAATAACCCAAATATGGCTTGATGATGAGTGCGATTGGGCGGTAAATTTACAGGGTTACTACAATCTCTTCAGAAGAGACCGTGGGAACCAGAAAAGGGGAGGGGTATGTCTGTATGTTAAATCCTACTTAATGCAGAGGCTACAAAAAGATATAGGTGTTGGAGATGAACATGTGGAATCTCTGAGGGTAGAAATACAGGGAGGGAAAAATAACAAAATCCTGATAGGGGGTTTTTATAGTCCACCAAAAATAACAGAAGAAACAGAAAACTTATTAAGACAAATAGAAAAGGTGTCAAACTGCAATGAAGTAATTATCATGGGGGACTTTAATTATCTGGATATAATATGGGAAGATGAAACCTGCGAATCTCAGAAGGGCGATAAGTTCTTGAGAACAATAAAAGATAACTACCTTAACCAACTTGTGCGGGAGCGAACTAGAGGGAGGGCCCATCTGGACTTAGTATTAACTAACAAACAGGACAGAATCACAAGGATGCAGGTTGAGGC
Source organism: Eleutherodactylus coqui (assembly GCF_035609145.1). Lineage (NCBI taxonomy): Eukaryota > Metazoa > Chordata > Amphibia > Anura > Eleutherodactylidae > Eleutherodactylus > Eleutherodactylus coqui. Next base: position 192,683,915 of record NC_089837.1, on the reverse strand, counting down.
CTCAGCCACACGGGCGCATCGGCACCCGTACACCGGCGCCGATGCTCCCGTGTGACTGACACCAGCAGACGGACGTACCTGCAGACGGCCGTCTCTCTGCAGTGCCAGAGGAAAGAACATGTGACCGGCTTCATTGCCGGTCATGTGTTCTTTCCTCCGGCGCTGCAGAGAGACGGCCGTCTGCAGATACGTCCGTCTCCTTCCTGCAGTCACACGGGCGCATCGGTGCCGGTGTACGGGTGCCGATGCGCCCGTGTGATTGAGGCCTGAGGGACACTTGGGAAATAGTGACCACAATATAATTAATTTCCAGCTGTCATTCAATAGGAAATCTTATCAGAGAGCAACAAAAAAACGAAACTTTAGCAAAGCAAAATTTGACCAGCTTAATAAATGGGACAATGTCCTCAAAAATAACAGTACAGGCGACAAATGGGAAAAGTTTAAAAAAGGGACTCTATTGAGACCGGGGTTGTACCACTGGATTGGCGTATTGCCAATGTGGTTCCAATATACAAAAAGGGGTCAAGAAGGAAGCCTGGTAACTACAGGTGGGTAAGTCTCACTTCAATAATTGAAAAAATATATAAGGGGTTTATGAGAGATGCCATCTTCGAATACCTCAAGGAAAACAATGGTATAACCCCACATCAGCATGGGTTCATGAGGGGTCGATCATGTCATACCAATTTGATCAGCTTCTACAATGAAGTAAGTTCTAGGCTGGACCTGGGAGAGTCTATTGATCTCGTATATCTGGATTTTTCTAAAGCATTTGACACTGTGCTGCATAATAGATTAATATACAAAATGAGGCAGCTCGGTCTAGGTGAAAACGTGTATAGCCAGGTAAAAAACTGACTCGTACATAGAAAGCAGAGGGTGGTAATAAATGGTTTGTACTCTGATTGGGCCACCGTTGCTAGCGGATGCCACAGGGTTCAGTATTAGGCCCCATTCTCTTCAATATATTTATCAATGACCTGATAGAGGGGCTGCACAGTAAAATATCAATATTTGCAGATGACACAAAATTATACAATATAATCAATGCAACAGAGGAAAATGTACAACTACAAACGGACCTAGATAAGCTGGGGGCTTGGGCAGAAAAATGGCAAACGAAGCTCAATGTTGATAAATGTAAGGTTATGCACAACGGCAGGAAAAACGGATGTCCCCAATATACACTAAATAGGGTACTGCTACGGAAAAGTGATATGGAAAAAGACCTCGGGGTACTAGTAGACTGTAGACCTAACTGGAGCAATCAATGCCAGTCAGCTGCTGCAAAAGCAAATAAAGTCTTGGGGTGCATTAAAAGAGGTATAGGGGCGAGGGACGAGAACATTATTCTACCGCTATATAAGGCACTTGTCAGGCCTCACATGGAATACTGCGTTCAGTTCTGAATACCAGTGCTCAGGAAATATATTGCAGTGCTTAAGGGTGTTCAAAGAAGGAAAACTAAATAAATAAATGGAAAAGGAGGACTGAAATACCCAGAGAGGCTATCAAAATTGGGATTAGGGGACAATGATCTCTCCCATGATCTGTTTATACCCAGGACTGCGATAGTAATAAGGGGGCACCCTCTATGATTAGAGGAAAGAAGGTTTCATCATTAACACAGGAGGGGGTTCTTTACTGTAAGAGCAGTGAGACTGTGGAACTCTCTGCCTGAGGACGTGGTGATGGCAAAATCCATAGAGGAGTTTAAGAGGGGACTAGACGTCTTTTTAGAGTGCTATGATATTACAGGATATAGACATTAAATAAGCAGCGAGGTTGTTGATCCGGGTCTTGGAGTCAGGTAGGAACTTTCAAACGTTGATTATTCTGACTGCCATTATGGATTCAGGAAGGAATTTTTTTCTCCAAAATGGGCTACATTGGTTTTCTGCCTCATTGGGTTTTTTTTGCCTTCCTCTGGTTCTACAAGGGGAGGCAGAAACAGGCTGAACTAGATGGACATTGTCTTCTTTCAGCCTAGCATACTATGTTACTATGTTACTATGTTAAATGTGATTAAAATCACAACATAGAGCTGTAGCTATGAATAACAGCAAGTTACGGTCAAAGTGCGTCAGTCTAAGTTATAATTTTAATCCTATTAAATAAAGTTCCATTGATAGTCTGGACTCTGGAGTGCTGGATTTCGCTTCGGATGTATTTCCCACATCTCCAGGCACACAGCTGTTCTGATTGGAACTGTTAGAGTGGAAGAAGTTTTTGAGCTGCATAGATATTCTGTATCCAAAACTTGTCTGTTCTATGGAAAACAAATATTGCAAATACATGCACTGTTTTCACCAATTTATATAAACGTCTCCCAGAATAATACATACTTTAAAGGGGAATGGATCTGCACGTATTAAAGGAGTTGTTACATGAGAAAAAACCTTTTTAGATCAACTGTGATCATTGCGGGAACCCACGTGTGGCCGATGCGGGGGAACAGTAGCATTATTTTTAATTCTCCAATAGATACTAAATGTTAAGGCAAACTACTCGAGCGAGTAGTGCCTTATTCGAGTACCTGCCCGTTCGTCTCTAAAGATTTGGTTGCCGGCGCGGGTGACAGGTGAGTTGCGGCGGTGAGCAGGGGGGAGCGGGGGGGGAGAGAGGGAGAGAGATATCTCCCCTCCATTCCTCCCCGCTCTCCCCCGCTGCTCCCCGCCCCCTGCTGACACCCAAATCTCGCTCGAGTAGTTTGCCTTATCGAGTATGCTCGCTCATCTCTATTAATAATGTCAAGACAAGATACTATGATAAATACAAATTTCCTCTGAATTAGGTTATCTGTAGCATCAAAGTAAGGCCACAGACTTAGCTATGTGTTTTCATACTTTGTTAACTCCACATTGCTAGTAATATAGAATTTCCACCGAGGTATTCCAGCAATACCTCCCAGCAGCCAACATATTTCCAATACTATGCAATCAGGACATCTAAAGGGAAGCCATGCATGGAAAATATATTTCCAGTATCAGGTTTTAAAGCAAATGGGTAGCTTTCACTCATTTTCCACTGGTATTATTTTCATCACAGGGCATCTGTTTCACCCAGCCTGTGGGCTATTGTAACTCCAAAGTATGAGACCTAGACTTATTAAATTAAAGGTATCTCATTCTCTACCTTAGGATGTGCTATTCTGACTATATTAGAGAATCACTCCTGGAATCTATAAAAGCAATGTGAAATAGTGCAGAGCAGCCAGCTATAGACTGCTTATAGTCTATCCATTTCAGTCTCTATACGCTGTAAACAGCACTATATAACTTTATAATGGAAAGAACTTAAGGAATCTGGAATTGAATTTGAAATTTGTTCTGCATTTTGAAACTTTACAAGGACTCTGGATTAAAAATATACTTGCTGTTCTGAAAAATAATTATAGTTTTACAGCTTTTATATAATTCCAATGAGGAACAGTGATCTAGAAAGGCAAAATATAAAATGATCTAAAACATATACACATGCGTTTATCTTCACACACAAACTATCCATGGCTTGAGCTGCTCAAGAAAAGAAAGGCAAAATATTGACTAGGTAATATAGATACCCAACTCGCCTACATACCATTTTCCCTTCTGTGCCTGAGGTACGTTGATGCTGTGGAACTGATAGGGACACTATGAAGCATGTCTGGTGGAGTTGCGACCTGTTGCGACCCATTTGGGACAAGGTATTCTCCACATATAACCAGAAAGAGATAGACAATACCCCCCAAGTGGCCCTTCTTCCCATATTGTCTGGATGGATTAGTGTACAGAAGAAGGGCCTACTTCGCTTTTCCAGTTATTCCATTCCCTTGGTGAAGTGCCATTGTTCCCTCGATGTCAGAATGGCAGCAGTAATTGTCCTACATATGCCATAGGGAGAAACCGTGCGCAGAACCCTCCAGAGAAACTGATAAATTTCTGTCAATGCGGCAACCATGGATTGACTTTGAATCATCACCAGAGTTCCGCAACCGATTTTCTTAAAACTCATATAAGACTCAGGGTTGTCCAGCTTCCTTTGCTTGAAGATGGGGTTTCTATCATGAACCCGCTGCCTCACTACCCCCACTTCCACTCTACCTATATATGTTTATTATTTCCCCGTCCCATTTTTTTTCTCTGTCTCCCTTCTCTTCTTCGATCTTCGCTTTTCCTCTTTGGTAGATTTTTTTTTCCGGATGATACTAAGTTAGCTGCCTACCTAATTGTTGGGATCCGCTAGCACAACGCAACCCTGTAAAACATCGGCTATGTAGGTAGTTGCTCAGTTTTTACATTGATTGTGACACAGAGTTCAGGATGGCGCCGGATCCAAGTTTCTCAATAATGTCTTGCCCTGTTATTTGTTCTGTTTAAGGGTCCTGCATGACCTACTTGTTAATTTGTACATATTTTTATTTGCTAAAAATCAATAAAAATTGATTAAACATAAAATATATACACACAACTTGTTAAAGTACAGGCCTCAATATATGAAATATATATGGTCACAATGAATAGAACAAGTAACTTTAACTAGTAGTGTTATCACTAAGCAGAATATACTGTAGAAGAGAAAGAATTGAAAATACAATGACTGACTTAAGGCCCTTTTACATGTAACGAGTGTTGGGCAAACGATGCCCAACACTCGCCCAGTGTATCCTCGCTCCCGTGCTGTTACACAGAAGCAAGTATCATTGGATCGCTCACAGAGCGGTCAGCAGAGAGGCAGAGTGGCTGGAGGAGAGTCCTCTCCCCACTCTTCCCCACCCCCTCTTCATTCACTGTGAGCAGCGGCCCTTAAGTGCTGAATAGAGATGAGCGAGCACCAAAATGCTCGGGTGCTCGTTACTCGGGATGAAATTTTCGCGATGCTCGAGGGTTCGTTTCGAGTAACGAACCCCATTGAAGTCAATGGGCGACCCGAGCATTTTTGTATATCGCCGATGCTCGCTAAGGTTTCCATTTGTGAATATCTGGGCAATTCAAGAAAGTGATGGGAACGACACAGCAACGGATAGGGCAGGCGAGGGGCTACATGTTGGGCTGCATCTCAAGTTCCCAGGTCCCACTATTAAGCCACAATAGCGGCAAGAGTGTCCCCCCCCCCAACAATTTTTACTTCTGAAAAGCCCTCATTAGCAAAGCATACCTTAGCTAAGCACCACACTACCTCCAACAAAGCACAATCACTGCCTGCATGACACTCCGCTGCCACTTCTCCTGGGTTACATGCTGCCCAACCCCCCCCCCCGCGCGCGCACGACCCAGTGTCCACAGCGCACACCAAAGTGTCCCTGTGCAGCCTTCAGCTGCCCTCATGCCACACCACCCTCATGTCTATTTATAAGTGCGTCTGCCATGAGGAGGAACCGCAGGCACACTCTGCAGAGGGTTGGCACGGCTAGGCAGCGACCCTCTTTAAAAGGGGCGGGGCGATAGCCCACAATGCTGTACAGAAGCAATGAGAAATATAATCCTCTGCCACCGCCATCAGGAGCTGCACACGTGGGCATAGCAATGGGGAACTTATGTTCATGCTGTCAAGGTGTCTGCATGCCCCAGTCAGACCGCGTTTTTTTATAAATAGTCACAGGCAGGTACAACTCCGCAATGGGAATTCTGTGTGCACCCACAGCATGGGTGGCTCCCTGGAACCCACCGGCTGTACATAAATGTATCCCATTGCAGTGCCCTGGACAGCAGAGCTAACGTCAGATTAAATGCAGGTGGGCTTCGGCCCACACTGCATGCCCCAAACTGACCGGGGTTTTTAATTCATAGACACAGGCAGGTACAACTCCCTATTGTGAAGTCCCTGTGGACCCACAGCATGGGTGGCTCCCTGGAACCCACCGGCGGTACATAAATATATCCCATTGCAGTGCCCATCACAGCTGAGGTAATGTCATGTTTAATGCAGGTGGGCTTCGGCCCATACTGCATGCCCCAGTCAGACTGGGGTTCTTTAGAAGTGGACACATGCAGTTACAACTCCGTGTGGACCGACAGCATGGGTGGGTGCCAGGAAGCCACCGGCGGTACATAAATATATCCCATTGCATTGCCCATCACAGCTGAGGTAATGTCATGTTTAATGCAGGTGGGCTTCGGCCCACACTGCATGCCCCAGTCAGACTGGGATTCTTTAGAAGTGGACACATGCAGTTACAACTCCGTGTGGACCGAAAGCATGGGTGGCTCCCTGGAACCCACCGGCGGTACATAAATATATCCCATTGCAGTGCCCAGCCCAGCTGAAGTAATGTCATGTTTAATGCACGAGGGCTTCGGCCCACACTGCATGCCCCAGTCAGACTGGGGTTCTTTAGAAGTGGACACATGCAGTTACAACTCCGTGTGGACCGACAGCATGGGTGGGTGCCAGGAAGCCACCGGCGGTACATAAATATATCCAATTGCATTGCCCATCACAGCTGAGGTAATGTCATGTTTAATGCAGGTGGGCTTCGGCCCACACTGCATGCCCCAGTCAGACTGGGATTCTTTAGAAGTGGACACATGCAGTTACAACTCCGTGTGGACCGACAGCATGGGTGGGTGCCAGGAAGCCACCGGCGGTACATAAATATATCCCATTGCAGTGCCCAGCACAGCTGATGTAACGTCAGCTTTAATGCAGGTGGGCAAAAAATTAATTGGATTACACTGTAGGCGAGGGCCCCAAAAAATTGGTGTACCAACAGTACTAATGTACGTCAGAAAAATTGCCCATGCCCAACCAAGAGGGCAGTTGAAACCCATTAATCGCTTTGGTTAATGTGGCTTAATTTGTAACTAGGCCTGGAGGCAGCCCAGTTAAAATAAAAATTGGTTGAGGTGAAAGTTTCAACGCTTTAATGAGCATTGAAACGTATAAAAATTGTTTACAAAAATTATATGACTGAGCCTTGTGGGCCTAAGAAAAATTGCCCGTTCGGCGTGATTACGTGAGGTTTCAGGAGGAGGAGCAGGAGGAGGAGGATGAATATTATACACAGATTGATTAAGCTAAAAGGTCCACATTTTTGATGGTGATAGAGAACAATGCTTCCATCCGCGGGTGCAGCCTACGTATTGTTTAGGTATCGCTGCTGTCCGCTGGTGGAGAAGAGAAGTCTGGGGAAATCCAGGCTTTGTTCATCTTGATGAGTGTAAGCCTGTTGGCATTGTCGGTTGACAGGCGGGTACGCTTATCTGTGATGATTCCCCAGCCACACTAAACACCCTCTCTGACAAGACGCTAGCCGCAGGACAAGCAAGCACCTCCAGGGCATACCGCGCGAGTTCAGGCCACGTGTCCAGCTTCGACACCCAGTAGTTGTAGGGGGCAGAGGCGTCACGGAGGACGGTCGTGCGATCGGCTACGTACTCCCTCACCATCCTTTTACAGTGCTCCCGCCGACTCAGCCTTGACTGGGGAGCGGTGACACAGTCTTGCTGGGGAGCCAGAAAGCTGTCAAAGGCCTTAGAGAATGTTCCCCTGCCTGTGCTGTACATGCTGCCTGATCTCCGTGCCTCCCCTGCTACCTGGCCCTCGGGAACTGCGCCTTCGGCCACTAGCGCTGTCGGATGGGAATTTTACCATCAGTTTGTCCGCCAGGGTCCTGTGGTATGGCATCACTCTCGAACCCCTTTCCTCTTCGGGTATGAGAGTGAAAAGGTTCTCCTTATACCGAGGGTCGAGCAGTGTGTGCACCCAGTAATCCGTAGTGGCCAGAATGCGTGTAACGCGAGGGTCACGAGAAAGGCATCCTAACATGAAGTCAGCCATGTGTGCCAGGATACCTGTACGCAACACATGGCTGTCCTCACTAGGAAGATCACTTTCAGGATCCTCCTCCTCCTTCTCCTCCTCCTCCTCCTCCTCCTCAGGCCATACACGCTGAAAGGATGACAGGCAAGCAGCATGGGTACCCTCAGCATTGGGCCAAGCTGTCTCTTCCCTCTCCTCCTCATCCTCCTCCTCCTCCTCCTCAATGCGCTGAGATATAGACAGGAGGGTGCTCTGACTATCCAGCAACATACTGTCTTCCCCCGCCTCTGTTTCCGAGCGCAAAGCGTCTGCCTTTATGCTTTGCAGGGAACTTCTCAAGAGGCATAGCAGAGGAATGGTGACGCTAATGATTGCAGCATCGCCGCTCACCATCTGGGTAGACTCCTCAAAGTTTCCAAGGACCTGGCAGATGTCTGCCAACCAGGCCCACTCTTCTGTAAAGAATTGAGGAGGCTGACTCCCACTGCGCCGCCCATGTTGGAGTTGGTATTCTACTATAGCTCTACGCTGCTCATAGAGCCTGGCCAACATGTGGAGCGTAGAGTTCCACCGTGTGGGCACGTCGCACAGCAGTCGGTGCACTGGCAGATGAAACCGATGTTGCAGGGTGCGCAGGGTGGCAGCGTCCGTGTGGGACTTGCGGAAATGTGCGCAGAGTCGGCGCACCTTTCCGAGCAGGTCTGACAAGCGTGGGTAGCTTTTCAGAAAGCGCTGAACCACCAAATTAAAGACGTGGGCCAGGCATGGCACGTGCGTGAGGCTGCCGAGCTGCAGAGCCGCCACCAGGTTACGGCCGTTGTCACACACGACCATGCCCGGTTGGAGGCTTAGCGGCGCAAGCCAGCGGTCGGTCTGCTCTGTCAGACCCTGCAGCAGTTCGTGGGCCGTGTGCCTCTTCTCTCCTAAGCTGAGTAGTTTCAGCACGGCCTGCTGACGCTTGCCTACCGCTGTGCTGCCGTGCCGCGCGACACCGACTGCTGGCGACGTGCTGCTGCTGACACATCTTGATTGCGAGACAGAGGTTGCGTAGGAGGAGGAGGAGGAGGGTGGTTTAGTGGAGGAAGCATACACCGCCGCAGATACCACCACCGAGCTGGGGCCCGCAATTCTGGGGGTGGGTAGGACGTGAGCGGTCCCAGGCTCTGACTCTGTCCCAGCCTCCACTAAATTCACCCAATGTGCCGTCAGGGAGATATAGTGGCCCTGCCCGCCTGTGCTTGTCCACGTGTCCGTTGTTAAGTGGACCTTGGCAGTAACCGCGTTGGTGAGGGTGCGTACAATGTTGCGGGAGATGTGGTCGTGCAGGGCTGGGATGGCAAATCGGGAAAAGTAGTGGCGACTGGGAGCTGAGTAGCGCGGGGCCGCCGCCGCCATCATACCTTTGAAAGCCTCCGTTTCCACAACCCTATACGGCAGCATCTCCAGGCTGATAAATTTGGCTATGTGCACGTTTGCTTGAGCGTGTGGGTGCGTGGCGGCGTACTTGCGCTCCAACACTTGCGCTAGCGACGGCTGGACGGTGCGCTGAGAGACATTGGTGGATGGGGCCGAGGACAGCGGAGGTGAGGGTGTGGGTGCAGGCCAGGAGACGGTAGTGCCTGTGTCCTGAGAGGGGGGTTGGATCTCAGTGGCAGGTTGGGGCACAGGGGGAGAGGCAGCGGTGCAAACCGGAGGCGGTGAACGGCCTTCGTCCCACCTTGTGGGGTGCTTGGCCATCATATGTCTGCGCATGCTGGTGGTGGTGAGGCTGGTAGTGGTGGCTCCCCGGCTGATCTTGGTGCAACAAAGGTTGCACACCACTGTTCGTCGGTGGTCTGCACTCTCAGTGAAAAACTGCCGGACCTTTGAGCACCTCGGCCTCTGCAGGGTGGCATGGCGCGAGGGGACGCTTTGGGAAACAGTTGGTGGATTATTCGGTCTGGCCCTGCCTCTACCCCTGGCCACCGCACTGCCTCTTCCAACCTGTCCTGCTGCTGCACTTGCCTCCCCCTCTGAAGACCTGTCCTCAGTAGGCGTAGCAAACCAGGTGGGGTCAGTCACCTCATCGTCCTGCTGCTCTTCCTCCGAATCCTCTGTGCGCTCGTCCCTAGGACTTACTCTAATTACTACTACCTGAGTGATAGACAACTGTGTCTCATCGTCAACGTCCTCCTCACCCACTGAAAGCTCTTGAGACAGTTGCCGGAAGTCCCCAGCCTCATCCCCCGGACCCCGGGAACTTTCCAAAGGTTGGGCATCAGTCATGACAAACTCCTCCGGTGGGAGAGGAACCATTGCTGGCCATTCTGGGCAGGGGCCCGGGAACAGTTCCTGGGAGTCTGCCTGCTCCTCAGAATGTGTCATTGTAATGGAGTGAGGAGGCTGGGAGGAAGGAGGAGCAGCAGCCAGAGGATTCAGAGTTGCAGCAGTGGACGGCGCAGAATTCTGGGTGGTCGATAGATTGCTGGATGCAATTTCTGCCATCCACGACAGGACCTGCTCACACTGCTCATTTTCTAATAAAGGTCTACCGCGTGGACCCATTAATTGTGAGATGAATGTGGGGACGCCAGAAACGTGCCTCTCTCCTAATTCCGCAGCAGTCGGCTGCGATACACCTGGATCAGGAGCACGGCCTGTGCCCACACCCTGACTTGGGCCTCCGCGTCCTCGCCCGCGTCCACGTCCTCTAGGCCTACCCCTACTCGTCAGCATGCTGTATTACCAGTAGTGCAGAAACAGAACGCTGTAATTAAATGTGCCGCTTATTGGCCTGTGGTTGGAGGCTGACTTCGCTTACGGAACGCACAGCAGAGGCAGGAAAGAATTTTGCGCAAGCCTGCTGTAACACTTAGCTGGCTGCGCATGAATTAGGACAACTACCCCCAGCAGAGACGCAGTACAGTCAGGACGGTCACAGGCAGCCCAAATAGATTTTTTTTCCCAAATTTTTTTGGAAAAGCCCACTGCGTATATAGACTGGATATGTCTTTCACTTTCCCTGCCTCACCACCACTACTGGCCGTGCACTATGTAAAATTACTGCAGACTGTTTCACTCTGGACAGGATGACAGCGGTGATGTAAGAGGCAACGCAGAGGCAGGAAAGAATTTTGCGCAAGCCTGCTGTAACACTTAGCTGACTGCGTATGAATTAGGACAACTACCCCCAGCAGAGACGCAGTACAGTCAGGACGGTCACAGGCAGCCCAAATAGGTTTTTTTCCCCAATTTTTTTGGGAAAAGCCCACTGCGTATATAGACTGGATATGTCTTTCACTGTCCCTGCCTCACCACCACTACTGGCCGTGGACTATGTAAAATTACTGCAGACTGTTTCACTCTGGACAGGATGACAGCGGTGAAGTAAGAGGCAACGCAGAGGCAGGAAAGAATTTTGCGCAAGCCTGCTGTAACACTTAGCTGGCTGCGTATGAATTAGGACAACTACCCCCAGCAGAGACGCAGTACAGTCAGGACGGTCACAGGCAGCCCAAATAGATTTTTTTTCCCAAATTTTTTGGGAAAAGCCCACTGCGTATATAGACTGGATATGTCTTTCACTGTCCCTGCCTCACCACCACTACTGGCCGTGGACTATGTAAAATTACTGCAGGACGCAATGCTCTGGACGCAATGCTCTGCACGGCCGATATACAAAAAAAAATCACTCCTAACGCTCTCCCTATAGCAGCTCCGGCATCAGCAGCACTTTCCCTGATCTCTGTCAGAATGCATCTGTGGCGAGCCGCGGGAGGTGCCGATTTATATACTCGGGTGACACCTGATCTCGCCAGCCACTCACTGCAGGGGGGTGGTATAGGGCTTGAACGTCGCAGGGGGAAGTTGTAATGCCTTCCCTGTCTTTCTATTGGCGAGAAAAGCGCGCTAACGTCTCAGAGATGAAAGTGAAAGTAACTCGAACATCGCGTGGTGCTCGCCTCTAGTAACGAGCATCTCGAACACGCTAATACTCGAACGAGTATCAAGCTCGGACGAGTACGTTCGCTCATCTCTAGTGCTGAACAGTTGCTGTTTACACCGACTCTCATCCAGTCATTCAGTTTCTGGATGCTTTTACACGGGCCGACTATCGTTCAAAAGCCAGGAGGTTAGGAAGATTGGTAATGTTAGTGTACATATTCGCTACTTGGTATGTTTTTAAGTGGTGAAATTAGCCGTTAATGTTCAAGCTCGAAGAAGCTTACAAATCACACACACTTTGAATGTGAAAGGAAGTCATGTGATCTTTATTAGCGATGCATCTCAATTTATAAGGTAAAGTAAAACAAAACATATTCTTGAGAAACTGGTGCTGATAGAGTCAAGGTCGTCAGTCTGGATTTCTTGCTCAAGTTGCTCAACAATCAAGGTTGTCCAGTATGTCTGCAAAGTTCTCGCAATCGAAAATGACAAAAGTATGATATAACATAGTAAAGCATATAAGATACATATAATAACAAAACGGATACATATTTACTGCTCCCACAGTAATAACTACAGTCATGTCTTTAAATTGATGAAAGTCTCTTTGCTTTAAAATCACAGCAAATGGCTTAAAAAAGTGTAGCAGATTATATCATAATTAAAAGTCTAAGGTTACGCAGCTTATTCAGACTAGATATAAACCAGCCTATAAAAGCTCAACTGACTCAAGCCGGCCGCACAGAACTCTTTTATAGTTAATGTTCTTAACAGAAGAATGAAAGAATCCTTTCAATTTCTGTGTGAAATTGGAGAATATAAACTATGAGTAAAATGGAATGTGGACTATACAGTAAGATAAAACCTAGAAACCTTCATTGTACAGGTACTGCTGTAATATACATGCAGCACAGGTATAGCTACTATCCAGGGACCACATCATTGTGCATCCCCTCACCAACTGCAAAACACAGACAATGACTGGAGGAGCCAGTACTAAATGGACAAAAATATACCCTGTTTCCCCGAAAATAAGACGCGTCTTATATTAATTTTTGCTCCCAAATATGCGCTACGTCTTATTTTCAGGGGGTGTCTTATTTTTCAATGAAGAAGAATTCACATTTATTGTTTAACAAAAAAAATGAACATTTATTACCGTATATACTGCACAGTACCGTAGTTGTCACCACAAACCAATATAGCTAGACAAACTGTGAAAACAAAGCAAAAATTACTCAATGACAGTCATGTCATCATTTTCTGGCACATCATCATAAACATCTGAACCCGGAATCTCCTGCTGAATTTCTTGACACTCCATTTCTTGTAAAATCTTCGGGCCAAAGCAGGAAGATTTTTGCCCCAAGAATCTTCCACGATTCCTTTCTTGTACTCAACGGAATAGCTCTTTCTTTTTGCGCTCATGTTTAGGGGTAAAAATATACGGTAGCAACACTGTTTATTTCTTGTACTTTAGACTCTTCAGCAAAAAAGCAGACACCCCCTATTGAATCAAAATGACACACTGTTTACCTGGCTCCCACACACTGTCTGGAGACTGTAATGCTCACCCCCTAAGGCTGGAAATACACTCTGTGAGAACCCAGCCTTAAGAATCACACATATGGTTGCCTGACTCACACACAGAGCCATAAAAAAAGTAACGTACCTGCAGACAGAAGTTCCTGTACCACTTGTAAGCAGGGATGGTATTGCAGCTTCCGGTCACCAGAGGGAGCTCATCACAGCAGACGTGTGCAGCAGCAACAGGATGACACAGTACTATGGAGTTTTCCAGCCAGCAAGGGGAGCTTACAACAACAGCACAATCGTACAGCACAGCAGGAGGTAGGAGACAACGGGGATGGCAGCAGGGGACAGGCCTCTTGACTTGCCTGCACACTTTAGTATGCCTTATTATCGGGATGTGTCTTATATTAGTGATTTCTGCAAATTTCTTAATGTGTCTTATTTTCGGTGGTGCCTTATTTTCGGGGAAACACGGTATGTCCATCTGGGTATCACTCCTATATGTGCTTGGTAAACATCTCTTTACAATATTACATTGCCATTCAAATGGCAAAGCTGTTTCTAGCCCACTGATTCTTATTGCCTGACTTGCACAATAGCAAGAATCATTCCTCCCTCCATCTACAATAGGCTGTGGACAGATAATGAAAAATTTTGCATGTGCCGCTGTTGTGCAGCTTTCTGGAATTTTTTTTACAGACAATCAAATATAGTACAATTGAAATTTCAATTCAATTACTCGTGTAATAACATTTCAATACAAAAAAAACATAATTCAATTATGAAATTTTTTGGAAATTTTAATATAGCAAAAATGAGTGCTTGCAATATTAAATCTAGGAACTTCCTTAATTCTTCAACATTTCAGTATAAAATAATCATGCTATTCTCACTGAGAGTCTGATATACAAGTACTCCAAACAAACTCTATGTAACACAGGATATCCAGTGAAAAATTTTGATTTAAAAAACTCTTACCATAGGAGGAGTGAAGGTATGAAAGATGAGATGTGGGGGTATGGGGGGAGGGGGGGGGTAATACCACTGTTCCTTATATTACTATCTCTCAAAAGTTCTCTTGTTTAAAGGTTCTACTTCAGCTTACTGACTGCATATGTGAGGGATGGTATTTGCCTACCCTATTAGTTACTTTTGTTATAATAATAATCTTTATTTGTATAGCACCAACATATTCCGCAGCGCTTACAAAGACAAGGAATAGAGAAGTACAAAAATTACAGAATCACTGTTACATAGTAATCAGTTGATGAAAACAATGGGGTGAGGGTCCTGCTCCAACGAGCTTACATACTACAAGTAATGGGGTGATACAGAAGGTAAAGGGGCTGGAGATGTGCACCATATGGCGAGGTGGAGTGTGAGGGATGCTATACACATAGACAATGGTCAGAAATTTAGCCATGTGATGGCAGAATCGGTATGACAGCAAGGGCAGTTGATGGTGGCTGGAGAGGATTGCAGTCAGTAGGTCAGGGAGCATGTTATCAGGCGGTGTACAGAGGGATTTGTTTAGGGTATGGGGTATGCCTCCCCGAAGAGGTGCATTTTTAGAGCACGCCTAAAGTTCTGCGAGTCCTGGATTGCCCGGGTTTCCTTTGGTAGTGCATTCCAGAGGACTGGTGCTGCTCTGGAGAAGTCTTGGAGGCGGAAATAAGAAGTTCGAATTAGAAGGGCGTGCAGTCTAGTTTCGTTAGCAGAGTGGAGAGCCCGGGCTGGGTGATGAATTAAGAGGCAATACAGGGTGGCACTGTGCTGTGGAGGGCTTTGTGGATGAAGGTAAGGAGTTTAAATTGAATTCTGTATTTAACGGGCAACCAGTGCAGTGACCGGCACAGGGCAGAGGCGTCTGAGTAGCGGGTGGACAGGAAGATGAGCCTGGCTGCTGCATTCAGGATGGATTGGAGAGGGTAGAGTCTGGTGCAAGGGAGGCCGATCAGCAACGAGCTGCAATAATCTTGCCGAGAGTGGATGAGGGCGACAGTAAGCGTTTTTAGCGTGTATGAGGTGAGATAAGAGTGGATTCTTGCGATATTCTTGAGGTGCAGCTGACATGTTCTGGCAAGAGATTGGATGTAGGGGGTAAAGGAGAGATCGGAGTCAAATATGACCCCAAGGCAGCGGGCATTTTGTCTGGGAGTTATGGTGGCGCCACACACTGAGATGGAGATGTCTGAATGAGGTTTGTTAGTGGAGGATGGAAATACCAGTAGGTCAGTTTTAGAGAGGTTTAGTTTTAGGTAGAGAGAGGACATAGTGTTAGAAACAGTGGACAGACAGTCGGTGATGTTTTGGAGGAAAGGTGCAGAGATGTCACGGGAAGAGGTATATAGCTGGGTGTTGTCAGCGTAGAAGTGGTATTGGATGCCAAAACTCCTGATGGTTTGTCCAATAGGGGCTGTGTAGATGGAAAAAAGGAGGGGGCCGAGGACTGAGCCCTGGGGGACCCCAACAGCAAGGGGAAGAGGAGGGGAGGTGGAGCCAGCAAAGGAGACGCTGAATGAGCGGTCAGATAGGTAGGAGGACAATGTTGAAAGCTGCAGAGAGGTCGAGGAGGATCAGCAGGGAGTAATCGCCCCTCAATTTGGCTGGCAGGAGGTCATTTGATATCCTTGTAAGGGCAGTTTCTGTCTAGTGTTGTGGTCGGAAGCCAGACTGTAGGGGGTCTAGGGAAGATTAGAGATGGGTCGGTAGTTGGCAGCATCAGTCGTGTCAAGAGTCGGCTTCTTTAGCAGTAGGGATATGATGGCATGTTTGAAAGAAGATGCCAGAGGTCAGAGAGAGGTTGAATATAGTGGTGAGATGGGAGATGACCACTGGGGAGAGGGTCGCTAGCGCAGGTGGTGGGGCGAGCAGAGGAAAGCAATTTGGAGACTTCTTCCTCTGTTATTGGTCTGAGTACAGACAGTGAGCAGGAGCCAGATGCCGTGCTGACACGACTAGGGTCAGGGCTAGTCTGGGATTTGGAAATTATTTCCTGACGGATGTCATCAATTTTCTTTTTGAAGTAGGCAGCCAGCTCTTCAGCACCGAGATCCATCACCAGGGGCTGCGGTTTAGGGCTGAGAAGGGAGTGAAAAGTATCAAAGAGCCGTTTAGGGTTGTGCGATAGTGAGGAGATGAGAGAGGTGAAGTAGACTTGGTTGGCATGGTGGAGGGCGAGGTTGTAGGTTCTGAGCATGAATTTGTAGTGGAGAAAGTCTGCGGACATTTGTGACTTCCTCCATAGCCGTTCAGCACTTCTAGAGCACCGCCGGATGAAATGTGTTTGAGGCGTGAGCCAGGGTCACCGCATTCTACATCAGATAGTTGTTATGTTGTGTAGTGAAAATGTTATACGACTTGAGCTGAATATTGCTGCCATGTTGACCATATTTTAAGAAAGGACATCTCTGATTGGTTAGTCCAACTCATGATTTCTTCAAATCTATAGACTTGTATAAAGGGTTTTTCCAGGCATAAATACTATTGATGACCTACCATCAGGACTGGTCATCAATAGTTGATCATTCGGGGTCCACCACTGTCAGCACCGCAATAAGAGAGGTCAGAGCGGAAGCCTCTTTCCATGTTGTGGCCGGCGCTTGAAATCAAAGGGAGCAGTGCCTACAGTTACAAATGCCGGCCACTACATAGAAGGTCAGCACAGAGGTTTCCACTCCGACCTCTGTGTATTTGGAGTATTTGTATTTGTGTATTGTACATTAAACTATTGATGACGTATCCTGATGATAGGTCAAAAAAAGTATTTATGCCTGGAAAACCCCTTTAATCATGTTTTTCTTAAGAGCTACCACTGGAGAGTCTGGGTTTCCCTAGAAGAGAGGGATCAAAATTTTCACTGCTTCAATTAAATATGAAGCTAACTTATTTTGATTTCTTCAGAGTGCTTGTACATACTGCAGCTGATCCTCAATAATTATATGCAGAGTACTGCTAATTGCTGGGCTACACCTGAATTTGCCACTTCAAACTATGGCAAGTCTAGGTGTAGCCTGGCAATTATCTGTACTACTCATGAGGTTACTGTAGTTAAGCTTCACAGTGCACCCTCAAAATGGTAGCAATAACTTGCTATTTCAACACCCTTACTCCTAATGAATAACTGAACATCTGTTTTTTTCTATGCTCTGTTCTGTTGCGTTCTTTGGGATTTTCAAGGAACATAAATCCTAATACAATTCATATATATTACTAACATGGTGGGGGGGGGGGGGGGGAGTAGTTGTCATCATTAAAAAATGAAGTAGGCTGTATGGTGGTGTAACTTATGTTTATCTCATGACCTGAATGACATGTAGAACAACTAAAGTTTTGTACTAAGGTTAAAGAAGCATTTTATATTGTGCATTTCAGTGCAACTACATCAGGAAGGGTATTGTTTCTCCTTATGGAGAGCACCTAGAAGGTATGTGAAGAGACTTATAAGGCCAATAATACTGATACTGATACAAAAACAACTGTCTGTGTATGGTTTCTGGCTTTGGCTTACAATTCCCAATCATTGTTTCAAGACTTGTTTAAAGAGTCTAACATTGACTTGTAGGAATGTTGTCTTTCAATACGTAGAGCTGCAGAGGTATCATTCCATTTTCCCAAGTGCAGGCACATATTACATTCACTACTGGGCACAATGAGGCAGATGTATAACTGACGATCTTACACTAATCTTTAACAGTACTAAGGGAGGAAAAAATGAGCCAAATTTATTAAGCGGTGACACCTCTTAATAAATTGGGCTAATCTTTTGCTGTCCATGTGCCAGAAATTCAATGCTATACCAGCTATGAGTTAAAGTAGATTTGCACTACAGTATAATGTACGCCATTTCTGGCAAAAATTATTTTATTTGTTGACCTCAACCCTCCAATAAACCCAACAAAAAAGGGCAAAAAGTCACAAATTATGGCATAACTGTTTCAATCATGACTTTTTTTTACAGCACAGTTGTGACTCACATCCCGTAATCAATCCCCTCTACACTTTTGAGTTAGCCCAGACTGAAATGGCTGGAGTGATAAAAGTCTCATGGGCCCAAAAGATTGCTTCCTCAATATCATTCAATAACATGGAAATCTTATTATCTGCCTTATAGGACTGCCAGCTTTGGAAAATGAATCTATATTTTCAGATATTTGACAAACATGTCTTGTCACCAATGTTTCCTTTCAATTGAGAAAAAAATTACACTTGATGATCTTTAATGGGAAGCAGATGTTTCTTTTACTAGCAGACATAAAATCATATGACACTGTATTGTTGCTATGGTCCAAGCCTAAAGCATGTAGTTAGACATTGCCATATTAAATTATTCACTGACAAAACCATTTAGCTCAAGTCATTACTTGCTACAGGCCATTACAATTAGCGGAACCGATTGTTAGATTTCTCTTGTGTCAAGCCTGTCTAAAGATATAACCCAGTAAATTAAAAGGAAAATGTATCCTGTAATGTATACACATCGCATGTGTTTTTCGACTGTATATCATATCCTTTTGTATTCCTAGCTTGTTGCCTGTGTTTCCCATTATATAGTGTACATGTGGAAGGATTTTATTACATAGTAAAAAAACAAAATGAGCTTTTGGTAGAAGGGTAACAAGTGAGCAGCATATATAAATCGATAGACTGAGATATCTATGCACTTTACATTGCTAACCACCAGTTTACACTGCTCTGATGAGAACCAACACAGTGAAATGGATATTTCTATAGATGAGAATCTCTAGTCAGAAAATACCCAGCGGATCCAGCTACAATGTATGCGCATGCAAACACAGTTGAAAAAGGTGTTGGAGAACTGAAACCTCATTTTGTGACCTTTTACTGGATTAGGCCTCAGTCACACGGGCGCATCGGCACCCGTACATCGGCGCTGATGCACCCGTGTGACTGACACCAGCAGACGGATGTACCTGCAGATGGCCGTCTCTCTGCAGCGCTGAAGGAGAGAACATGTGACCGGCTTCATTGCCGGTCATGTGTTCTTTCCTCCAGCGCTGCAGAGAGACAGCCGTCTGCAGGTACATCTGTCTCCTTCCTGCAGTCACACGGGTGCATCGGCGCCGGTGTACGGGTACCGATGTGCCCGTGTGACTGAGGCCTCAATGTGAAATATAACTCACAAATTGAAGTTTTCTTTATGACTGAACTTTTTCCACTGTGTGATGCAAATAAATAAGTGAAACAGTTCTGGGTGCCATGAAATTTGTGAGCTTGGGTATCATTCATACAACTTTTTTTACACACTGTGAGATGTCATGTAAGGGGTCCATCACTGGTGCAAAAAACAGCATTGTAAAAGAGCCCCCAAATGGAGCCATTCTTTATCAGTCAAATACATTTTTGTATACTTCAAATAGAGTAGAAACAAACAGAACCCTTGTCAAACAGACACCAAAGTGGTTTCTGTTTGACTAATAACAGTGAATGGTTCCATTCGAGAGTTTTGTCACAATGCCGTTTTTGGCACCTGTGATGAAATTACCCCAGACAGAATCCCATAATGTGTAAAAAAAATAAAAAATAAAACCCCATGTGAATGCTTCCCCACTGTGTGTGACCCTACAAGGTCATCCTCTGGAACCCAATAATCTTATTGCGCGATGTGCTAAACATAATATTATACAAGCTCCACCTAGATTGAGATACATGTAAATGCCAGTATATAAGGAGCTTTCTTCCTTTTGGAGGTGCCCTATTTGCATACTTTTCCCAGCGAAGATTGCCAGAAGTCATCCTCCCTAAGAAGTGTCAGTCATTAAATAATAAACACCAGTAATGCCCAGCAGCACTCACCCAAAAGCCCACAAATGGCAGAGGATATTATCCGGAAATTATGCAAAGCCTTGAATGGGATCAGACCTTGATCCCCAATACAGTCCAGTTTGCTCAAAGAAGGCAGCATCCACGGTACTAATTAGCAGACGTTACAACTCTTTATTCCACATGGTCCACCAACAGCAAACTCAATCATCAAATAACTCTGTAGCTCAAAACGGCTTACTACACCATTCTATATTAATTAAAGTGGGTGATGGGATATCATAAGGTTAACATCACTGACAGGCGAAGTGATAAATTGATTACCTCATGACAATGGCACCTGTTAAGATGTAGGATATATCAGGTGGCAAGTGAACAGTCAGTTCTTAAAGGTTGGAAAAAGGAAAAATGGGAAAGACTTGGTGTCTGAATGACTTTGACAAATTGTGATGGTTAGATGATGGGGGGCAGGAAATCCTATAAATGGCATGTCTTGTGAGGTGTACCTAGTATGCAGGTGTTAGTACATATCAATAGTGCTCCAAGTAAAGACAACCAGTTAACTAGCGGCAGGGACGTGAATGCCCATGACTTAGTGATGCGAATGGGAATCCTTTGGTGCAATCCCACGGAAGAAATAATGAAGGACAAATTGCTTAAAAGTAATACTGGCTGCAATAGATAGGTGTCATAACATGCAGTATGCTGCAGTTTGAGGTGTATATAGTTATGTAGCCACAGACCGGTCAGAGTTCCCATGTTGACCTCTGTCCACCAACAAAAGTGTCTAAAATAGGTATCTGAGGATCAGAAGTGGACCATGGAGCAATGGCAGAAGGTGGTCTGATGAATTCTGTTTTATTTTACATCATGTGGACAGCTGGTGTGTGTCACGTACCCGAGGAAGAGATGGCACCAGGATGCATGATGGGAGGAAGACAAGGTGGTGGAGGCAATGAAAAGTGAACTTTGGGTCCTCACATTCATTTGGATGGTACTTATAATACCTACCACCTACCTAAACATTTCCGCAGACCAAGTGGACCACTCCACAGCAATGGTATTACCTCATTTCAGTGGCCTCTTTCAGCAGGATATTGCTCTATGCCACACTGTAAAAATTTGCGTGATTAAAGGAAAAATACAAAGGGCTCAAGACTTGGTCGCCAGATTCTCTAGATCTCCGTTCGATTTAGCATCTATGGCATGCGCTGGAAAAGCAAATTTGATCCATTGAGGCCCTTGCTCATTAGTTAGAGAATTCAGATACAATAAGATCTTCTGGCAACCAACAGTAAACATAGCTGAATAGTGTACGACACAAAGGAAAACAGAAAAAATCATAAAAAATTTAGTTAAGACTGCTTTGATGCTATCAATATAAATTCTAAATTAGTGCCAGAGTTTCTATGTCTAAAGTTCTTATTACGTTCAGACATATCTGTCTGGCTATATTTGCTTTGGCCTCTCTAATGGTACAGATTAAAATATTTAATATTTAATTTCAAGCTGAGAGATCAGTAAAATGTATCAAAAATAGAACGTCCTCTATTGATGCCTGACATATACCACTAAGAGTCATTCCCAGGCATTTGAGGGGCTGTTCACACGGGCCATTTATGTATGTTTCACACATGTGAAAAAACGTGTAAAAACAGATTGCTTTTAAAGCATGTTTCAGTTTTTCATTCCATACATATCCTTACATATCCTCCGTTTTGCTGCTTTTTGATACGGTTTTATTATTAAAAATATTGAATTTTAATGTAATCTGTTTACATCGTCAAAGTCTGGGATTCAATAGTGGAAAAGCTTGGAATTCTGGGTGTTTTGTGACACAGTGTGTGTTGAGAAGTCGTCAGATGAGGGAAAGTCGACAGTGAGGGCCAAAATGATTGTGTCTTTGATGCTACGATTGTGACTTCTGCTGTTAAGGAAGCAGAAAAAGTGCAGATCAAGCTATTTACAGTGAAGGCATTGGGTTTGTCCCATTAATATGATGAGAGAGGAACATGTTGTATTCCATGTATTATATTGCCAACTTCACCTTTATCCTGAAAGGTTTGAGGACTATCTAAAAAAGTCCATGGAAACTTTTGACAGTCTACTAGGATATGACTAGATTAAGAGGAAGGACATAAGGTTATGGAAAAGTATTTCCCCAGAGCAAAGACTGGGGCTGACGTTACAGTAAGTAGGTCATAATTATTAGAGATGAGCGAGCACCAAAATGCTCGGGTGCTCGTTACTCGGGACGAACTTTTCGCGATGCTCGAGGGTTCGTTTCGAGTAACGAACCCCATTGAAGTCAATGGGCGACCCGAGCATTTTTGTATTTCGCCGATGCTCGCTAAGGTTTCCTTGTGTGAAAATCTGGGCAATTCAAGAAAGTGATGGGAACGACACAGCAACGGATAGGGCAGGCGAGGGGCTACATGTTGGGCTGCATCTCAAGTTCACAGGTCCCACTATTAAGCCACAATAGCGGCAAGAGTGGGGCCCCCCCCCTCCCAAAAACTTTTACTTCTGAAAAGGCCTCATTAGCATGGCATACCTTTGCTAAGCACCACACTACCTCCAACAAAGCACAATCACTGCCTGCATGACACTCCACTGCCACTTCTCCTGGGTTACATGCTGCCCAACCGCCCCCCCTCCCCCCCACAGCGCACACCAAAGTGTCCCTGCGCAGCCTTCAGCTGCCCTCATGCCACACCACCCTCATGTCTATTTAGAAGTGCGTCTGCCATGACGAGGAACCGCAGGCACACACTGCAGAGGGTTGGCACGGCTAGGCAGCGACCCTCTTTAAAAGGGGCGGGGCGATAGCCCACAATGCTGTACAGAAGCAATGAGAAATATAATCCTGTGCCACCGCCATCAGGAGCTGCACATGTGGGCATAGCAATGGGGAACCTATGTGCCACACACTATTCATTCTGTCAAGGTGTCTCTGCATGCCCCAGTCAGACCGGGCTTTTTAATTCATAGACACAGGCAGGTACAACTCCCTATTGTGAAGTCCCTGTCGACCGACAGCATGGGTGGCTCCCTGGAACCCACCGGCGATACATAAAAATATCCCATTGCATTGCCCAACACAGCTGAGGTAGTAATGTCGTGCTTAATGCAGGTGGGCTTCGGCCCACACTGCATGCCCCAGTCTGACTGGGGTTCTTTACAAGTGGACACATGTAGGTTAAACTCCGTGTGCACCTACAGCATGGGTGGCTCCCTGGAACCCACCGGCGGTACACAAAAGTATCCCATTGCATTGCCCATCACAGCTGAGGTAGTAATGTCGTGCTTAATGCAGATGGGCTTTGGCCCACACTGCATGCCCCAGTCTGACTGTGGTTCTTTACAAGTGGAAACAGATGCATTTATAATTCCCTGTGAACCCACAGCATGGGTGGGTGCCAGGAAGCCACCGGCGGTACATAGAAATATCCCATTGCATTGCCCAACACAGCTGAGGTAGTAATGTCGTGCTTAATGCAGGTGGGCTTCGGCCCACACTGCATGCCCCAGTCAGACTGGGGTTCTTTACAAATGGACACATGAAGGTTAAACTCCGTGTGCACCTACAGCATGGGTGGCTCCCTGGAACCCACCGGCGGTACACAAAAATATCCCATTGCATTGCCCAACACAGCTGAGGTAGTAATGTCGTGCTTAATGCAGGTGGGCTTCGGCCAACACTGCATGCCCCAGTCAGACTGGTAATATGTACCTTAACAGTAACCGCGTTGGTGGTAATGTGGTGGTGACTGCGGACCTAGTAGCGCGGTTTTATTTTGTTTGTTTTCGGAATGTGGCCAGGATTAAGTGGGCCGTGGCGGGGGATGTTTTGGAGGCACTACGTGTCCTCTCCACGTGTCCGTGGTTATATGCACCTTAACAGTAACAGCGTTGGTGGGAAATGGCCTCGCCGCCATCATGTCTTTGGGAAGCCTCTGTTTCCACACCCCAGAGACATACCATTAGCAGCGGTATAGGCAGAGCCCAGAATTAGTAACATTTCAGCCGTAGCATTAGCGACAGGCCCCACTAACATATCACTAGCAGCATTATAGGGGAAGCACAGTCTTAGTTCCATTTAAGTCATTGTAGCAGCCTACACAGGCCCCAGGAACAATTCCAAAGCAGCAGTATAGGAGGAGCATAGTCTTAGTTCCATTTCAGTCGTTGTAGCAGCCTACACAGGCCCCAGGAACAATTCCGAAGCAGCAGTATAGTGGGAGCGCAGTCTTAGTTCCATTTCAGTAGCTGCAGTATAGCCAAGGCCCAAGTTACATTTATGTAGCTAAAGTGTAGGCCAACCCCGCACACACTTCTGTACCATGAGTGCAGGTGAAGAACATACAAATTGCTATGATTACACTGTAGGTGAGGGCCCCAAAACATTGGTGTACCAACAGTACTAATGTACCTCAGTAAAAATTGGCCATGCCCAACCAAGATGGCAGGTGAAACCCATTAATCGCTTTGGTTAATGTGTCTTAAGTGGTAACTAGGCCTGGAGGCAGCCCAGTTTAACTAAAAATTGGTTCAAGTTAAAGTTTCAACGCTTTTAAGAGCATTGAAACATATAAAAATTGTTTAGACAAATTAGATGAGTGAGCCTTGTGGCCCTAAGAAAAATTGCCCGTTCAGCGTGATTACGTGAGGTTTCAGGAGGAGGAGCAGGAGGAGGAGGAGGAATATTAGACACATATTGATGAAGCAGAAATGTCCCCGTTTTGGATGGTGAGAGAGAACGTAGCTTCCATCCGCGGGTGCAGCCTACGTATTGCTTACGTATCGCTGCTGTCCGCTGGTGGAGAAGAGAAGTCTGGGGAAATCCAGGCTTTGTTCATCTTGATGAGTGTTAGCCTGTCGGCACTGTCGGTTGACAGGCGGGTACGCTTATCTGTGATGATTCCCCCAGCCGCACTAAACACCCTCTCTGACAAGACGCTAGCCGCAGAACAAGCAAGCACCTCCAGGGCATACAGCGCGAGTTCAGGCCACGTGTCCAGCTTCGACACCCAGTAGTTGTAGGGGGCAGAGGCGTCATGGAGGACGGTCGTGCGATCAGCTACGTACTTCCTCACCATCCTTTTACAGTGCTCCCGCCGACTCAGCCTTGACTGGGGAGCGGTGACACAGTCTTGCTGGGGAGCCATAAAGCTGTCCAGGCCCTTAAAGACTGTTGCACTGCCTGGGCTGTACATGCTGCTCGATCTCCGCACCTCCCCTGCTACCTGGCCCTCGGAACTGCGCCTTCTGCCACTAGCGCTGTCGGATGGGAATTTTACCATCAGCTTGTCCGCCAGGGTCCTGTGGTATAGCAACACTCTCGAACCCCTTTCCTCTTCGGGAATGAGAGTGGGAAGGTTCTCCTTATAGCGTGGGTCGAGCAGTGTGTACACCCAGTAATCCGTAGTGGCCAGAATGCGTGTAACGCGAGGGTCACGAGAAAGGCATCCTAACATGAAGTCAGCCATGTGTGCCAGGGTACCTGTACGCAACACATGGCTGTCTTCACTAGGAAGATCACTTTCAGGATCCTCCTCCTCCTCCTCCTCAGGCCATAAACGCTGAAATGATGACAGGCAAGCAGCATGGGTACCGTCAGCAGTGGGCCAAGCTGTCTCTTCCCCCTCCTCCTCATCCTCCTCATGCTCCTCCTCCTCCTCCTCCTGAACGCGCTGAGATATAGACAGGAGGGTGCTCTGACTATCCAGCGACATACTGTCTTCCCCCGGCTCTGTTTCCGAGCGCAAAGCGGCTGCCTTTATGGTTTGCAGGGAACTTCTCAAGATGCATAGCAGAGGAATGGTGACGCTAATGATTGCAGCATCGCCGCTCACCACCTGGGTAGACTGCTCAAAGTTTCAAAGGACCTGGCAGATGTCTGCCAACCAGGCCCACTCTTCTGAAAATAATTGAGGAGGCTGACTCCCACTGCGCCGCCCATGTTGGAGTTGGTATTCCACTATAGCTCTACGCTGCTCATAGAGCCTAGCCAACATGTGGAGCGTAGAGTTCCACCGTGTGGGCACGTCGCACAGCAGTCGGTGCACTGGCAGATTAAACCGATGTTGCAGGGTGCGCAGGGTGGCAGCGTCCGTGTGGGACTTGCGGAAATGTGCGCAGAGCCGGCGCACCTTTACGAGCAGGTCTGACAAGCGTGGGTAGCTTTTCAGAAAGCGCTGAACCACCAAATTAAAGACGTGGGCCAGGCATGGCACGTGCGTGAGGCTGCCGAGCTGCAGAGCCGCCACCAGGTTACGGCCGTTGTCACACACGACCATGCCCGGTTGGAGGCTCAGCGGCGCAAGCCAACGGTCGGTCTGCTCTGTCAGACCCTGCAGCAGTTCGTGGGCCGTGTGCCTCCTATCTCCTAAGCTGAGTAGTTTCAGCACGGCCTGCTGACGCTTGACCACCGCTGTGCTGCCACGCCGCGCGACACCGACTGCTGGCGACGTCCTGCTGCTGCTGACACATCTAGATTGCGAGACAGAGGTTGAGTAGGAGGAGGGTGCTTTAGTGGCGGAAGCATACACCGCCGCAGATACCACCACCGAGCTGGGGCCCGCAATTCTGGGGGTGGGTAGGACGTGAGCGGTCCCAGGCTCTGACTCTGTCCCAGCCTCCACTAAATTCACCCAATGTGCCGTCAGGGAGATGTAGTAGCCCTGCCCGCCTGTGCTTGTCCACGTGTCCGTAGTTAAGTGGACCTTGCCACTAACCGCATTGGTGAGGGCGCGTACAATGTTGCGGGAGACGTGGTCGTGCAGGGCTGGGACGGCACATCGGGAAAAGTAGTGGCGACTGGGAACTGAGTAGCGCGGGGCCGCCGCCGCCATCATAGCTTTGAAAGCCTCCGTTTCCACAACCCTATACGGCAGCATCTCAAGGCTGATAAATTTGGCTATGTTGACGGTTAACGATTGAGCGTGCGGGTGCGTGGCGGCGTACTTGCGCTTGCGCTCCAACACTTGCGCTAGCGACGGCTGGACTGTGCGGTGCGAGACATTGGTGGATGGGGCCGAGGACAGCGGAGGTGAGGGTGTGGGTGCAGGCCAGGAGACGGTAGTGCCTGTGTCCTGAGAGGGGGGTTGGATCTCAGTGGCAGGTTGGGGCACAGGGGGAGAGGCAGCGGTGCAAACCGGAGGCGGTTAACGGCCTTCGTCCCACCTTGTGGGGTGCTTGGCCATCATATGTCTGCGCATGCTGGTGGTGGTGAGGCTGTTGGTGGTGGCTCCCCGGCTGATCTTGGTGCGACAAAGGTTGCACACCACTGTTCATCGGTCGTCAGGCGTCTCTGTGAAAAACTGCCAGACCTTAGAGCACCTCGGCCTCTGCAGGGTGGCATGGCGCGAGGGTGCGCTTTGGGAAACAGTTGGTGGATTATTCGGTCTGGCCCTGCCTCTACCCCTGGACACCGCACTGCCTCTTGTAACCTGCCCTGCTGCTGCCCTTGCCTCCCCCTCTGAAGACCTGTCCTGGGTAGGCGTTGCACACCAGGTGGGGTCAGTCACCTCATCGTCCTGCTGCTCTTCCTCGAATCCTCTGTGCGCTCCTCCCTCGCACTTACTGCCCTTACTACTACCTCACTGCAAGACAACTGTGTCTCATCGTCATCGTCCTCCTCACCCACTGAAAGGTCTTGAGACAGTTGCCGGAAGTCCCCAGCCTCATCCCCCGGACCCCGGGAACTTTCCAATGGTTGTGCATCAGTGACGATAAACTCCTCTGGTGGAAGAGGAACCACTGCTGCCCAATCTGAGCAGGGGCCCGAGAACAGTTCCTGGGAGTCTTCCCGCTCCTGAGCATGTGTCATTGTAGTGGAGTGAGGAGGCTGGGAGGAAGGAGGAGCAGCAGACAGAGGATTCGGATTTGCAGCACTGGACGGCGCAGAACTCTGGGTGGATGATAGCTTGCTCGAAGCACTTTCTGCCATCCACGACAGGACCTGCTCACACTGCTCATTTTCTAATAAAGGTCTCCCGCGTGGACCCATTAATTGGGCGATGAATGTGGGGACGCCAGAAACGTGCCTCTCTCCTAATCGTGCAGCAGTCGGCTGCGACACACCTGGATCAGGAGCTCGGCCTGTGCCCACACCCTCACTTGGGCCTACGCGTCCTCGGCCGCGTCCACGTCCTCTAGGCCTACCCCTACCCCTCAGCATGCTGTATTACCAGTGATTTCCAAGCCAGGAAAAAAACTGGCGCAAGCCTGCAGCCAAATTAGAATTTTTTCCCTTGTTTTTCAAAAGGACAAGCCACACTGCGTGTATTCAATGAATACTACTACGTTTAATAACTGTGTTGTGGCCCTGCAAATGTGTCAGAGAACTGCAGTGATGCAAAGTTATTCGCTACAGTAGATCAGGGATTTCCCATGCAGCAAAAAAATTGGCGCAAGCCTGCAGCCAAAATAGAATTTTTTCCCTTGTTTTTCAAAAGGACAAGCCACACTGCGTGTATTCAATGAATACTACTGCGTTTAATAACTGTGTTGTGGCCCTGCAAATGTGTCAGAGAACTGCAGTGATGCAAAGTTATTCGCTACAGTAGATCAGGGATTTCCCATGCAGCAAAAAAATTGGCGCAAGCCTGCAGCCAAAATAGAATTTTTTCCCTTGTTTTTCAAAAGGACAAGCCACACTGCGTGTATTCAATGAATACTACTACGTTTAATAACTGTGTTGTGGCCCTGCAAATGTGTCAGAGAACTGCAGTGATGCAAAGTTATTCGCTACAGTAGATCAGGGATTTCCCATGCAGCAAAAAAATTGGCGCAAGCCTGCAGTAAAACGTAGCTGGCTGCGTCTGATTATTTTTAACGTTCTGCACGCAGCACACACGTACCCAGAGCCCTGAGGACTGTCAGAGGCAGGCGAAATAGAATTTTTTCCCTTGTTTTTCAAAGGACAAGCCACACTGCGTCTATTCAATGAATAATGTATGTCTTCTGGCCCTGCCTACACAATTCTATCCCTGTAGTATTAATGCCGGGTGCAATGGTCTGCACAGCCGGTTTTGAGATAAAAAAAAAAAATGCAACACTGCTAACAGCAGCCTGGACAGTACTGCACACGGATAGATGTGGCCCTAGAAAGGACCGTTGGGGTTCTTGAAGCCTACACTCACTGCTAACACTCTCCCTGCCTAACCACCACTTCTGTCCCTATTGCAGGGCGCAATGCTCTGCAGATCCAATTTTGAAAAAAAAAAAAAAATTACAGTGCTAACACAGTACTGCACACTATTAGATGTGGCCCTGAGAAGAACCGTTGGGGTTCTTGAAGCCTACACTCACTCCTAACGCTCTCCCTACAGCAGCTCCAGCACGATACCACTGTCCCTCAGCTAACTCACAAGGCATCTGAGCCGAGCCGCGGGAGGGGCCGATTTTTATACTCGGGTGACATCTGATCGCCCCAGCCACTCACAGCAGGGGGGTGGTATAGGGCTAGAACGTCAGAGGGGGAAGTTGTAATGCCTTCCCTGTCTTTCAATTGGCCAGAAAAGCGCGCTAACGTCTCAGAGAGGAAACTGAAAGTAACTGGAACACCGCGTGGTACTCGTTACGAGTAACGAGCATCCCGAACACCCTGATATTCGCACGAATATCAAGCTTGGACGAGTACGTTCGCTCATCTCTAATAATTATGCATTCCTACAGACATAGTGGATGAAACTTGCATCACAACAATGCTTATACTCGCATCTGGAGATTTCTGTCTCTATTTGGTTGTGTGTTTAACCATGTATATCTCATTATTGATGCTGTAGTGATTGCTTAAATTCACATGTAGTTAAGTGAGCTGGAAAAATTGAGATGCAAATCCACAATGTCTAAAATCACTATATTGTGATTTGCTTGGACAATTCTAACCCTTTTTTGGGCACACAGGTACCTGACAATAGGTGAGAGTTTTACCCCTCTCCACTTTCCACTAAAGTTCTACCTCATCCAACTGAAGCACAGTGGTTGTCCATTGCAGATGGATTTTTAAGAAATGTCAGTTTTCCAAATTGTGTTGGGGCAATTGATGGCAAAAACCTCCAAGAGTGGATCCAATTTCTTTAATTAAAATATTTTTCTATTGTTTTGATGGCAATAGCAGATGCCCAGTACAGGTTTGTTGCTGTTGATATAGGAGCATATGGGCAAACTAATGACTCTTGTATTTTTAAAGAGTCAACTATGTGCAAGTGAGTATATACCAAGCAGTTTGGAATACTACCCACAAGACCTCTTCCCGTAACAACAGAACCTGCAATTCTATTTCTATTTGTGATTGGCATTCCAATTGTCTGAAAATGTAATAACACCAGTTGGACTTTAAATCCAGTGCATTGTATCTTTAATTATAATTAATTAACCTACAAGGGTAAGGTGGTATGTGTAATGCGACTTTGGAATAATGACAGCGAAGTGGCGGGTTTTGAAAACGCTTTTCAGCAGAGGCCAGAAAATATTGATAATTAGAGTTGAGCGAACATACTCTGCCAAGCTTGATGCTCGTTCGAGTATTAGCGTACTCGATGGTGCTCGTTACTCGAACGAGCATCAAATTGTGTTCGACCCCGCCCCAGTTTTTGCCTCCTCCCCACTGTCGTGCCTGTTTTGGCCCCTCCCTGCCGTGACACAGCGCGCGTCATTGGCAATTTTTTTGTCTGGCAGGCAGGGGAGAGAGAGAGAGAGAGAAAAAGGGAGAGAGAGAGACCAAGAAAAAAAAAAAAAGCTCAGGACCCCACATACAAAAATGCTCAAGTCTCCCATTGTAGTCAATGGGGTGCGTTACTTGAGTAGAGCTCTCGAATTTTACGAAAAGCTCGACTCGAATAACGCAGACCCGGGCATTTGGATGCTCGCTCATCTCTATTGATAATATTGTTAAAGCCTGTGTAATTTCACACCATTTCACGTCACGCTACGAACCAGTTTTCATTGATACAAATTATTGTGAGTCGCAACTTCCTAGTCTTCAAGTGTCTGCTAACAATAGCAGCTATGGAAATCCAAGGAAAATTTGCTGCCTATTTTGTCAGTGCGGAAGGACGTGTTCCTTGGCAAGACAACCTTTAATTAAAAATCTTCATATATGATTGTAACAGAAAACAAACCATTTTTTCAATAAATTTAGGGACATGAAGTAACAGCCTCCAGAATAGTGGCATACGAAATCTGCAAATTTCATTGCAAGTCCTGTTCACACAAGATATTTTTTATTTTTTCCTCCATATGTGGTTTGGAGTGCTTTGACAATATGTGGACATAGAGACATGTTGAATATCTGGTTTGAGACTGCTCGGGTGTGTTGTGCTATATGTGGGTGTGAAGATGGTACGGCAATTCAGAGGCTGTTGTTGGGGTGATGCAGATGGGTGTAGTAGTTCTGTAATCATGGAAATAACTCTGCTTTTAAAAAGTAATCTCTGTGGCTCAAACATTTTTTGCAATAAAGAAACCAGAGATAAGCAAAAATGATAGCATTCATCCGGCGAGAGGCTTGTGTCTTCCCTCCTTCAAGGGTACAACTCTTAGCTCTAATGCTAGGGTTCTGTTGTTCTGAGAGTCCTCTAATTTTTGGAGCCCATCTAGAATAGAGCAATGGAGCACCAACAGCTTTGGCAATGCTCCGTTGCTCTTGGTGTTCAGTTGTGGCTGGTAAGGCACGAGGAGAGTTCTTGCCTCCTCTTCTGCTGCTCCACCCCCACTCAGTATAGAACACGTCCTCCATCAACAACTGCCTGCTTACTGTGAATGGAGGCGGGAGCCCAGAGTAATCTCCAGCACACTTTGCCTCCATTCACTGAGCTATTATCTCTCCTGTGTGAAAGCACAGGAGTGATCTCTGGTACAACTGTCAGAGAAGACCTATACCCCCTCACCTCTATCTATAATGGACAACTATAGAGGTTGAATAGATAAAAAGCTGAAGATCTTGAAAATTTTGAGAAGCTAAAACTTTTAATTCTATTATTAAAGGGGTTGTCCCGCGAAACAAAGTTGGGGTATACACTTCTGTATGGCCATATTAATGCACATTGTAATGTACATTGCGCATTAATTATGAGCCATACAGAAGTTATTCACTTACCTGTTCCGTTGCTAGCGTCCCCGTCTCCATGGTGCCGTCTAATTTTCAGCGTCTAATCGCCCGATTAGACGCGCTTGCGCAGTCCGGTCTTCTCTGTGTTGAATGGGGCTGCTCGTGCTGGAGAGCTGCTCCTCGTAGCTCCGCCCCGTCACGTGTGCCGATTCCAGCCAATCAGGACGCTGGAATCGGCAATGGACCTGCGGTCCACCGAGGGTGAAGATCCCGGCGGCCATCTTCGCAAGGTAAGTAAGAAGTCACCGGAGTGCGGGGATTCGGGTAAGTACTATCCGTTTTTTTTTTTCAACACATGCATCGGGTTTGTCTCGCGCCGAACGGGGGGGCTATTAAAAAAAAAAAAAACACGTTTCGGCGCGGGACAACCCCTTTAAGGCATTTTTTGCTTACATAAACCTACCAATGTACAAAGTTTTAGAACATCAGGTTAATTATCCCTTACCTAATACTTGTAAAACTACTGATGACCAGATCCTCTAGTCTGACAAGTGTGCTGTGATTAGCAGAGGATATATGATTTTTGACAACTACTGTATTATAATGTCAGATTCCTTTACTTTTGTGAGCTCTGTTTTGATAGCTTTGTTCAATTCTTCACTGGATTCATATCCTTTTAATAAAGGAATTTCAGCAATGAGTGAGCTTGAAATCCAAACCGCAAAGGTTATAAAAATCTAAACATTAGTAAGTTATTTGTCTGTGGAAACTATGATATAGAAACTTTTTTCTTAAGAGGTTAGACCAAAGGTATATTTTGATCCTGTACTGTAAATTAAGCTGGCAGAAAACAATTTGCATCTTTTGTTTTATTGTAAACTACTTGCAAGATGCAATCATGGTTTAGAGCTCCTCTAAATATTATATAAATCAATACTTTGATTTGCCATTCAGAAAGTCTGACATCCAGCTTCCTGGCTCTAACACAAAACTGTAGTATAGTGGTATTTCAGAAAACCATGCACTTTTCTATGACTTTTAAATAATCTGATCCAGGACCTACCAGATCACATTGAAGTTGGAAGAAAGTAATTTTGCTGCAATAGGTGACATCATTATATAATATGTTATTACCGGAATCAAACACTTTTCAAATGAGAGATTTTGAGTTCATAGCATTTCTTCAAATCAGTGTCTATTTGATAGCAACTAGAAAAATTGTGATAAGGATGTTTTATTAATAGAGATGAGCAAATCTACTCAGTTCGGGTGTTTTTTAACTCGAGCACCACTTTTTCCGAGTAACTCACTACTCGGACAAAAAGATTCGAGGGGCGCCGGGGGTGAGCGGGGGGTTGCAGAGAGGAGTGGGGGGGGAGAGAGAGCTCCCCCCTGTTCCCCACTGATACCCCCCGCTCCACCACCCCGCCCCCCGGCGCCCCCCGAATCTTTTCGTCCGAGTAGTGAGTTACTCGGAGAAAGCGGTGCTCGAGTTCAAAAACACCCGAACCGAGTACATTCGCTCATCTCTATTTATTAACAATTACAGAATATTCAATTCTCTAACAAAATCTTTAAAAGGACTTCAAAGCTTTATAACCACATAACTATTTAGCCCATTTACTATGGTCTCTCTGTATTCACGTAGCATTACAATCCCAATAGAACGCTACTCCATGAAATGGCATTGAAATCTATGCTAGCTGTTTTATTGATATTTTGCATTCAGATTGAAGAATTTCATGTTTCTAATGTCGGTTTTTTCTTTCTTAGGTATGGCATGAACTGCCTTATACAGTTTGAGGACTTTGCCAATGCTAATGCTTTTCGTCTGTTGAACAAGTACCGAAATCAGTACTGTACATTCAATGATGACATCCAAGGTAGTAACTGAGATTTTCTTCTTATTATGTTTTAGAGTATTGACTCCTACCAGGATAGACAGAACTTTAGACCTTAGGTTCTCAAACTGGGGCACTGTGTAGGATCATAGTATAGGGTTGGTTATTCCAGTCATTTCTCAACCAGCACAATAACACTTCAACCATAAAGTGAAACACTGGAGCCAGACAAACATTTTCGTTACTCAGATTGGGCAATAACAACTGGTATTTTGTTAATTAAAATGCATATAGGTTCAGAGTACACCTGGCCACAATACAACTTTTTATTTGGACACAGTTAGGTAGATTTACTTTTGATTGGGTCATCAGAAGCTTTGACATTATTTACGCCACAAGTCTATTATAACCATAATTTGTACCCAACTCGACCGTTTTAGGTTTTTTTACGTAACTATGCATACAAGAAACACAGTGAATGCTTCTAAAATAACAAATCAGCCTTAGGGCAGTTGATCAAATGCTGTCTTAGTGTATGAGTACTGTGACCAGTCCCTGGTGTTACCAATACCAACATTGAGGCCAATCATTGGCAGCAGTGGTCACATCCTTAGATGGCATGTCATCAGCTGCCAGCAGGTAAGCGGAGACCAGAGTGAACCGGAGTGGTGGGTGATTGAAATAGGTGAATAGAGGCTTATTATTTTAGAAGCATTAGCTACGTTTAAAGAAAAAAAGAAAATTGTCAGCGAACAACCCAAAATTCAAGCATGGTGAAATAGTCCGATGCAGTAATTATTATATTGATACTGCACAATTTGATTTAACTGGCAATGATTTTACATAGAATGAGTTAACTAAAGAGTGGGAGCAGAGTGGAAACATAATTACTGAATTATATAACAGTAAGTGATTCCATCTTCTCTTACTGACCATCTCTACACTGTGTACGCATTGCCAGTGACAGTGAAACACAATAATAAACCTGATGTTTCTTATGTGTCTGTTAGAGAAATTAAAACCAGAAACCTTCAGTTTGTGCAGAACATGTTTCCGAACCCCACCTTTCATTTCAGGGAATTGTCTGGATCATCTTAATTTTCCAAAACATGTTCATGTCAAGATCAGGCCTTCTAATCTCAAAACAGGATTTTCTTAGCATCACTCACTTTACTGTACAATCATAAGTATTGCATGAGCAGACAAGACATTGCTTATGAACTGTTGAATGCTGTTGCATTTACAGCATGCCTACAGATGTAGCAAGGACTAAACCAACTTCATGTTATGAATGGTCATTTGGCTGATCAAAAATAAGTATTCAGTCTGCGTAACACGACCTTTCACTGGTGTCACATCTGCGTAAGAACCTCTGTCCAGAAGTTCAGTTACAGATCCGGCTCAAAATATTGAAAGGAAAAGCGCTGCATGCATCCAGAACCGGGTAAGCTAAGCAGAAACCATATGGACCTTATTATAGTCAATGGGATCCATTTGGCGCAGATTGGTTCCATCCTGAGACGGAGACGTTCGTCTGCAGGGATTCCCCTTTTTTGTACGCATATTCGATGCTTTCAATAAGTACCGCCATCTAGATTAATGTTGTTTATAAAGCTGTTTTCTTACTTTGTCCCTATGATGATGCCTTTTTTTTTCTTTTCCCTTCCACCCCAAGGGATTGTTGTAGAATGGATCATCCTATTGTAATAGTTTATCCAAGGCAGCCAAGAGGCCTCATAGCAAGGCAATTGCTATACCTTTTTCATAGGCTCCATGCTCATACATCCTCTCAATTATGTAGGGAAGGTGGCTCCAAAGCCCTCCAATTTCTTGCTATGGCCACATTGGCAACTAATAATAAATTGGATATTATTCTTCTGTGCCTAACAGGCATTTCTTCTACTTCCAATAATAGTACCATATGGGTGTTGGGTGCTATTTTAATTCCTGGGAGTTTATTTATCATTGAGATTATTGCTTCCCAAAAAGGAGCGATATATTTGCAGCTCCAGAAGATGTGGAATAAGGACCCTGTTTTTCCACAGTTCCTCCAGCACAAGTCGGGGGGTTTTGCAAAAATCCTGGCAAATCTGCTTGGAGAGTAGTATGATCTTGTGGCCACTTTGTAATGGGATTCTAGTAAGTTAGTACAAT
This sequence comes from Eleutherodactylus coqui, assembly GCF_035609145.1. NCBI lineage: Eukaryota > Metazoa > Chordata > Amphibia > Anura > Eleutherodactylidae > Eleutherodactylus > Eleutherodactylus coqui. The sequence goes on along the minus strand of NC_089837.1, from coordinate 192,647,879 downwards.
TTCTTTTTTAGGTCTTTTTCCCAGTTGAGAATGTGCACTTTTTTGTATTTCCCTTCCTTATCTTCCCTTTCTTCCAGAGGAATGAAATAGAGAGTTTTTAGACTGTGATTTGTGGATCATGAGGAGTTAACGAAATTATACAAGGATATGGGCTAAGTCCCATGTCTTGCTACCAAGCTTTTAATTTGTAGGTACTTGAGGAAGTCCCCCTTTAGAAAGACTGTATTCTCCTTTTAGTACCTCCATGGTTTTCTGCCCAGCCTCATCACAATATCCATGGTACAGCGGACTAAATGCTCCAAGCACCTGCTGGGCCGCCTCACCATGAAGCAATCCAGTTGGTCGCTGGCCATGCTAATCATAACCTGAAGGGAAGTTTAGAGGATGTAAAAACCCAAGCTAAAATGTGGCTCTGTTATTCATAAAGAGAATATTGTACAATATAAAAGGTTATGAAACCACTACTTGAGTAATTCTTCAACTTTGGGTTGTACCAAGATAGAATTTTATTGCCTATCCACAGGACACTGTGTGGATAGGTCATAACTTGCAATTGTACAACCCTTTTAACAATTGAGAGACCGCTGCAGTTCATAGGAGTGCACTCACTTACATGCAGTTCACAGTATTCACCATCCTATGATGCCAGGAACCACTATATGTATCACTCACCAATTTCCTTTTGGTCTTTTCATAAATTTTGGGGGGAGATCCAGTTCCTGGTACTGTCACTGTTGTGACAAATTTAATTCACTTCTTGATGATGTCTTCAATTGTGTTTCCTGGTATATGTAATGCCTTAGAAATTTTTTGGGCCCCTTCTTCTGACTGATCCCTTTCAACAATCAGATCCCCTTGAAGTGCTGTAAGCTCTTTATGGACCACAGCTTTTGATGAAAAATCCAACTAAGAAAATGTCAGGAAAATACTACCAGAAGAGCTGAACTTTATGTGGGGGAAATCAGAATGACTTTAAACGTGACTGGCTAATTCTGAACATAACCACATCCTTAAAATAAGAGGGGGTTCTTCAGGCCTCTACTAAAAAGCTGAACATGAAGAGGAATTTCACCTTTCAGCATGACAACAACCCAAAGCATACCTCCACATCAACCAAAGAATGGCTTCGCCATTTTTTTCCACCCCAAAAGATTTTAGCTTGTTTTTCAATGAAATTGTACAGATAATGGTTTACAATATAGGTGGTAATAAATCTGAAATGATTCATCTTTGTTGGATTTTTTAACATGACAAAAAAATGGCATTTTAAGAGGGGCATGTAAATTTTTTATATCCACTGTAGATGCACTGCTATAAGAACAGCAATAAAAAGGAACTATGGAAGGAGTTGCTCTAAGCATGAAATCCATATAACATGACTGCTGACTGTTTTACACTGCAGGATTCACTTCAGATAAATTATTTTGAGATTATGTTATTCCTTCTTAATGCTAGCGTCAATGTTATAATTAGAGGCCAGTGTTGTCATGCTGCCTCACTTGTAGCATCCCAGATGTGAAATCCTTCTTCCTAGCTTTTAACTTGAGCCATTTCTCCACTGGGTAAACTGCTTGAGTCTGGGTGGGGAACCACAATCCTTTAATTGCTTACAAGCTAATTAGAGATTTGAAATTTTATGAAATAAATGTTGCTATTGCTTATGATTTCTGTTACGGCTGTGAAAGTTGAACATCGAAGAAAACGGACCGGAGGAAGATTGATGTCTTCGAACTTTGGTGCAGAAGGAAACTCCTACGAATTCCTTGAATTGCCAAGATCACAAATAAAACAGTCCTAGACCACATCAAGCCAAAGTTTTCATTGGAGGGCAAAAGTATGAAACAGAGACTCTCATACTTCAGCCACATAATGCGAGCTTATTTATTAGAAATATCGATAATGCTTGGAGTGGTCAGCGGCAAGAGAAGACCTGACTGCCAAAGAATGTGCTGGCTTGATACTATCAAAGCTGACACCAATATACAAATGAAAGAACTGAAAGAAGCCTTACAAGACAGAACCACATGGAAAGGGCTGATCCATAAAATGTTCGTGAGTGGGCCCATACTAAACAGATAAAGATAAATAGATAGATGATTTCTGTTATCTTCATATGGTAACATTAAAAATAAACTGTAGCTCTCCACAACTTTCCTTGAACTCTAAAGTATTTCTGGGTACAACTAAGGCTGCTTTTTACACCTGCATTAGGTCTCAGTTCAGGGTGCTTGTCTCTCTGCTCCGTTTTTGGATCCATTTTTTTCCCCATCGATTTTAATGGAGTTTCAAAAAAGAAAAAATGGAAAGCTAATGGGTGAGGCCTGCAGTTCTTTAAATGTTTATCTGAGTTCCTTTGTGACCTTCTAGATGAGTCATCAATGCGCTCTTGATGAATTTTGGTAGGCCGGCCATTCCGGGATAGGTGTGGCAATATTCCAAGTTTCCTCCATCTGTGACTAATAGCTCTCATTGTGGTTTGCTGGAGTCTCAGAGCCCTAGCAATGGGTTTGTTATGCTTTCCGGATTGGATGACTTTTCCAGATTCAATAAATTTGTTTCACATTTGTATTTGAATCTCTCTAGAACATGGCATCATATCTGCTTTTTGAGACCTTTTAGCCTGATTCACATTGCAAGACAAGTTCTATTTAAGTGATGTTTAGATTCAACAGGTCTTTTTATTCTCCTCCTCCAAAGAAGAAATATATATGGTGGCTCAGTGGTTTAGAGTCCTAGGTTCACAGCTGATCCAAGACAACATCCAAATGGAGTGGAGATGTTGTCCTTGGTGAGTTTTGAACCTAGGACCCCAGCACTGCAAGGTAACAATGTTAACCAATGACCTACATCAGTTGAAAAACCACTACCACCACGGTGAATACTAATTTTAGGGGTTTTTATGAACTTCTGGTTCGGTTCCAACTAATTTGGACCAAATAGAAATTTTTGACAAAATACAGCAACCTGGCTAAACAAAATTTTTTAAAAGTTTTCTCATCGCTCATTATGATGATCAAATAGAAAAATGGGGAAGTGACCTTATCACTCTGTATTTTGGTTTGTGCTCTGTGATGGCATTGCATCTATTCAATAAACAATGGACAACTGAATCATATTATTTGAAGTCTGTACACAAAAAGCCATTGCTGAAGTAGTAATAATCTAGATTTTGATGTGCTCGGAGAATTTGTCTCGTCTACTTACTACTTAGACAAGCTTTACTAACATCTAAAGCAATAGAATAATCTAAAGAAGAAGCACTGTTCATACATGTTTATAGATATTTCATTTTCTAACCAAATCTACAGGGTTCATTTCCCCAAAAGGCTTAAAGGGGTTGTCCCGCGGCAGCAAGTGGGTCTATACACTTCTGTATGGCCATAATAATGCACTTTGTAATGTACATTGTGCATTAATTATGAGCCATACAGAAGTTATAAAAAGTTTTTCACTTACCTGCTCCGCTGCTGGCGTCCTCGTCTCCATGGTTGCCGTCTAATTTTCGCCGTCTAAAATGGTCGAATGGCCAAATTAGACGCGCTTGCGCAGTCTGGGTCTTTTTATCTTCTCAATGGGGCTCCGTGTAGCTCCGTGTAGCTCCGCCCCGTCACGTGCCGATTCCAGCCAATCAGGAGGCTGGAATCGGCAATGGACCGCACAGAAGAGCTGCGGTCCACGGAGGAAGAAGACCCCGGCGGCCATCTTCAACCGGTAAGTATAGAAGTCACCGGAGCGCGGGGATTCAGGTAAGCGCTGTGCTGTTCTTTTTTTCAGTCCCTGCATCGGGGTTGTCTCGCGCCGAACGGGGGGGGGTTGAAATTAAAAAAGAAAAACCCGTTTTGGCGCGGGACAACCCCTTTAATACCTCGCAGAGTGGTACATATGATATAAATAGTTTCTTTATGTTGTGCAAATATCCTCCTGCGAATGGTATGTGTGAATGGTATTAATGCTTTCTATGTTAGTAGCGAAACCACCCTTTAAACTGTACTTTGTGTATTTCCTATAGAAATGCACAGGAGATCCATAAAGCCACACACAGAATAAGTTAGTCAGGTCTTTCACTCATTAATTTTGTGTATGTCTGCGGCAGTCTATAGGTCTCTTCCTCGTTAGATTAGAATTCTATTTTGATGGTGCTTTTGGGCATTTTTCAGGTACTGTAGTTATTTATTCATTATGTTGGAACATACTGGATTATACATTCCATTAGGTATTCCTTACTGTAAACTGAACTGCGGCAATGAGCAGCTGTGTTACTTTTATCCTTTATCTTTAAGTTCCTGTTTGGGAAAACAAAATCCAGGTCTTCTAACAGTTTCCGTGAGTCTGACCTACTTGTACTAACAAGATTAAAGAAATTGGTGCATGGCAATTTCTTCCAGAGACTAAAGGATTTATACAATATATTAAAGAAACATTTTAAAGCTAAAAGTCAATTAGATAATAAAGAATCAATTGAAAACTGTGAGCTCATGCACTGGAAGTGGCTTTTTTTAGGCTTAGATGGCAAGTAAAGAGCACATTTTTGGACAGGTATGGAGAAAACTATTGTTATATATTAGCTGGGTTTAGTGAAAGGGCTAAAACTCTCAAGTGTATGACATATATTACAATGCTACTAGGGGCCTTGTATATTAAAGGGGCATTAAATGAGATGCAGCAAAATCCACAGCACTAGGGTTTGATTGTGGAAATGTTTTATCCCCAATGAAGTCAGTGGGGAAAATTCACAACAAAATCATAATTACAGAAATCAACATGCTGCAGATTTAAATATGTTTTCTGTGTGGATAATGTTCACAGCATGTAGATAAGCACTGCAGTTGCTTATGTAGATTGCTGGGAGACCCAATAGTTGGGCTACCTTAATCATAAAGTGATAGTACATCCTAGATACCATCATTTTACAAGATGGGAATCACTGTTTAACACAGACCAAGTTGGGCATACGTTTGGGGACCAACCTGGCAAGAGCCAAGAGGAGTGAGGAGGCACAATAGTACAGGGGCCAAAGTGGCTATTGGGAAAAGGGGGCCCAATCTACATGATATACAGAGCCTACTTACCAGGTATGATGTTTGACAAGGACAACAATCTCCTCTGTGCCCATGTGCGTGGACCCAGAGGGTGGTGCCTACACAATAAGATTGCCGTGGATCTGACCACTGGGAATTGGAGATAGTTATCCCCTATGCATGGGGAACAAATCTCTTTAATTGTAAAGCCCCTTTAATTTTACAGTACAGATCATTCCAGATATTTTTTTTTTATTTTCGATAAGGGCAAAAGTTTTTTTTACATTTTCTGTAAAACTACTTAGATACTGTGGACATCCGCATTTGAGTGATTAAATGGTTAGATTGTGGAGTCAATAGACATCTTACCTAGACACAAAGGATTGATTACTTGAGCAACTGCTCATCTTATTCCTTTTGTAGAATTAAAAACAGACCTGATTTTTAAAGGAAGTATTAACATGAACCAACTTTTTATTACCCCTTCCAACGGGATGATCTAAAGCCTTACATGAACAGAAGGAGAATGACAGGTCATTCTCCTCTCTCTGCACACTACCAGCACATACCCCGCTGTTCTTCCTTCCTCCTCACAGGCTAAAGTGAGATCTACAATTGCAGTATATACAGCTCCCACTTCAACCTTTGTAGAGCTTATTATTGTAATTCTGGTGTTATTTTTAAAGCAATATTCTAGCATTGTTCTAGCCTGAGCTAGAGCCTTTACTATCAGCTTCCTTCTGCAATCATACTGCCTCAAGATTGTTATGGATGGCAAGTGTGGGCCCACCGTTCAAATCAGCCGTCTTGGCTTGGACCAGAACCAGTGTGGTTGTCAGCTGACCCTGAGGGACAGAAGTACTGGGGCAAAACACCATGTAACAGACAGACCTATGAGCAGGGACTAGAGCTAGGATACACCTAGTGCAAGCTAGGACAGAAGACATCAACCTGGCAATATAAGATGGAAAAGCTTGCCCTAGGCTAAATGGGAAAATGGGAAGACCCCTGCTTAGAAGTGGGGTATGCATCCTGATAAGAATGGCCCCACGGTCTTCACCTTGGGACTAACTCTCCCTGTCAGGACACAGGAGAGGTGCACTGAACACAGGACAAACTGCAGTACACACTTAACACAGAACAGGACTGACTTGCCACAATGATGCAAGGACTGGAAGGAAATGAACAAATGCACACAGAGAAAAGCACAAGGCAAAAAACATGTAGTACTATGAGAAACAGAAACCAAATTGAGTGACTGACACAACACACACACCAACACTGAGGCAATGAGGGAGGATTCTCAGCTCAGCTAAATAGGGAGGCAATTGCCCCTTCCTTACATATGAGCTGGGAGCACTGAAGTGTGCAGCAGTTCAAGTTACAGAGAAGACAGGAGGACGCCGGCATCTGCCAGAAACAGCAGGAGGTAGACAAGTGTGAGAAGCAAGCCTAATAAAGATGCACTTATTCATGATAGTAATGTTCATTTCTACATGAATGAGCACAGTTGTGGTAATCAGTATGTGAAATAAATTCTGTGGTTGAACTCTCAGCTTCTACAAAAATACTTAGAAGTCTAATTACTTAATTATATTTACTTATTATTCTAAATTGAACATATTTAGGTAAAATTTTCCAATCTCTATGCTGTTTGACTATGACAAAAGCAAGAGCCTTAGGGCTACAATGCTCATTAAAAAAAACAAAAACAGATAATATACTTTTTTCGCAGGACACACTTTTGGTATGTGGCGAGGCCATTATATCCCATAGACACATTTGTCTTATTTCTTGGAAATATGTCCCAGTAAACAGCATATGATGAATGTACAACACTTGTTAACATAGCCATACTAATTCACCGTCAATCCTTATTGAATGTGATCTCCAGTACTAATAGTTTAAGGGTGCTATTACATGTCCATCACTAATGCTCAGCATTTATCATTAATTGCCAGGCTGCACCTAGTCTTACAACTTCAACCTGGCAATTCAGTCTATTACAAGCGTTAGCTGCTCCATCAGCACTTGTGTAATAGTACAAGTAGGGTTTATAACCTCAAATCTGAAGTATATTTCTTATAAATATCATGACATACAGCTATATCGTTTAAGATTCTAATGAATTATTTGGTCCTATTCCATTACACATTTTGTTGTTTCCTTGGAGCATGTAATAATCAATCTGCTTTTCACTTTAACCTAAAAACAAAAACAAACCCTCCCAGAATAAATTAATTCCTGCAGGCCAATATACGGTAATTAGGCACAGCAGTGAGAGCTGGAAGTTTTACTTTAACATTACTCATTATATTAGTCTATGAGTTTTCATAACCATCATATGTATTACACACAGGTTATAATGTTTATATTTGCATATTGTTTTATACCTTGTTACTTACAGATCCCGGTAACCTAGACGCTTTCAATTATCAAAATGTATGCATGAGGGGTAAACTATGGAAAGACTATACCCCGCTAACATGTCAGTCACACATCTGGCCAGATTTGTTTAGAGATTCATATCATCAAATCTAATTGAAGCAGCCAAAATGTCTATTAGTTTCGATGCGAAAGAGCTGATTTGGCTTCTATTGAAGAGGGAGATATTTATTTTGGCAAACAAGCACCAGAAGCAATGCAGGAGAGCACATTTTATGCTACTTCTTTGACTTGACTTTGTGTGTCTTCTGAAATGTTGTGCATTGCATTACCTCCATAGTAATAATAGTCATATGGTAATGTGTCATTAATTTGGATGATATGGAGAGGGCAGTATTGATGCAGTGGATTTAGTGTTGTTGCTGTGCTATAGCTATATCATTGGAGGCTGTGGGTTCGGCTTTCACCAAGGCACCTAGTGCATGGAAATTTGATGTTCTCCATGTACAGTATTTGTGTGGATTTCCTTCTGGCATTCTGATCTTCTACAGTATGCCAAAATATAAATGCAATGATCATGATTTTGGTTGGTGTATACATGTGTGGCACTTTTGGAATTTCATGTTTTATTCCGTATTATGGAACATGTTATCTACACATTTGGCTGAGCTATATTAAGTGGAAGCATATTGAAAAACTAAAGACGAGTACAGGGAGCTTAGGATGCGGTAGATGAAGGAGTAGTCAGTACAGTGGTATAGATATAGCAAACTATACAGTACATTGGTATGCAGGGGCATAACTATAGGGGATGCAGAGGATGCAGTTGCACCCGGGCCCAGGAGCCTTAGGGGCCCATAAAACCTCTCTTCTCCATATAGTGAGCCCAGTACTTGGAGTAAAACATTATATTTGGGGGCTGTGGCAAGTGGGGGTTACTTGCCCGGGATCTCTCTCTTATTTTCCCCTGCCCAGGGGTGGCAGCACCGCTATGACATCCAGAAACACAAGGTAAAGTCCAAATGCTGGTTCCTCCAGCGTTTATTTCAGCATAGCATAGCAAACGTATTCAGCTTACACATACAGTCCAGCATATCATACCTCTTCTTTCAGCATACCTTCCAGGAAGGTGACTTTGCCCCAACAGGCGATGAGCGAGGGGCCAACTACCCCCTATCCGCTCCGTACTTCCAGGTCCCTCACAGATCAGCAGCAGGTCTACGTAGACCTCAGGGCCCCATAGGCCTCAATGGACCTAAGCTCCACCGGCTTCAAAGGACACTGAGCTTGTGATGGATGGGAAATTTAACATGTGTAGCCGCACCTTTACAGGTACAGGTTAACTAAACGAAACAAAGTAACTGCGCTCAGAGGCCCCTACAGGCCACTCTTGCCATTGCATTATCACAGGGCCCTGTTACAAATTTTGCATTGGGGCCCAAGTTCCGTCTCTGTATGGCATGTAACACATTAAATACACAATTGCAGCAAACATTAACTTAACTCTTCCACTGGCTTTTGATGTGTTAAGTGTGAATATTAAGTTTGCGGTAACAATGTGTTTAACACAAAAGTGTCAAATTAAAGTTTGTAAGCTCCTTGGTATCCCACCGTTGGTCTCTGAACTTCAGCATGAGATCCCTAGCATTTCCATTTATAATGACAATTTGACACATAATATAAGCTACTCCACACTCTGTAAATGAGATATATAATGACGTCTATATCTGATTGCTATATAGTATCATGGAGAGTGAATGTCATTGTATTTTTACCTTTATGTTTGTGCTTCAACACTAAGGGCTCATTCACAATTGCATAAACACGCAGTGAATATAACCCATTAGTTTCAATGGGTTCATTCACAGCTGCATATTTTCACGTGGCTTTCGGTGGCGTGGAAAAAAAGTCAGTATGCCTTATCTTGGTGCATATTATGCATTGTAGCAGCCCAATGAAATCCATGGGCGTCATAAATACACAGGAAGCCTGCATATTCACTGCGTATTTATGCACAAAATCAATTGGGGTTTTGTGCATTTTATTAACATGTGCTGCATATGTAGGCATGTATAAAAACTGCCAATAGCCAAAAACACACAAACACTGCGTATTCATTGGCCAAAATACACAAATGACCGTGTGAATGCACCTAAGGGAAAAATAACCTTATTGTTGGAAGCAGCCAATCAGCCTGCTCCTTACCTTAAAAGGGTTGTTGGAAATTAGAAATACAAGGCTGCTTTCTTCGTAAAAACAAAGCTACACGTGCCCACAGGTTGTATGGGATGGAAGCAGAGCCCCATTCTTCTCAGTTGTATAGAGTTGCAATTTCAGACACAACCCATGGAACGGTGTGGCACCTGCACGTTGTGGCATTTCGGGGGTTCACCACCAACTTCCACAATACATCATGGTATGCCCAAGTTTGGGGTTGTGAAGGAACGCTATGGGGAAATTGTCTCAGTACTTCAGGACTTATAAAAGTCTTTATTCTTCAAAGTGATACATTGCATAAAGAGGATATAAGTGGCAAATATGGAAGAAAGCAGTCAAGTTTTTTCTAACCTTTAACAACTTTAAATTTGTCCTGTTCTCATTACAAAATGAAAGCTGGATTCTGATTGGTCGTTTCAGGCATGAAGCCCTGAGACATTTTTGAGCTGTACGGCGCTTTGTGCGTAAACAATGATTTAGCATGAGTTAATGGGATAATTGAGGGCATATGCATAGACGCTTCTATACACATTCTTTACATTTATGCTGCATTTAGAGAAGTACAGTTATAATCCGCAGTCTTCGCTGTCAGCATTTTGTTTATGTTTGTCCTCTCAGCCTTCATATTTCATTTTCTGCTTCATACAGATGCATTAAAGAAGCGTGGGCCTAATTCAGCCTTGTATATATATGGCAGTGAAGCAGCTGGAAAAACACCAGCTAAGGATAAAAATATGAAACCCAAACCAGGATATGAGAATTTAGGCCAGATTTCTATGAAGTCAACGCCAGCTGCTGCAATAAACCATGAATAAATTGCCAAAAAGAGCTGAAGCCTGGGGGAAGGAGGAAGCTTTCCCTTCAGCTTGTAGACAGCCACAAAATGTTTACTTATTCAGTATTAAAACCAGATAAAGTTAGGTGGCAAAAAATTGGTGAGTGCTTATGGACCAAGAACTCCAAATGGATGAACTGACCACACAGACAATATATGAGAATGCAGCTTGTATTCAATGTAATATTTTTCTGGACCATTGGCATGACCACCATAGAAGCAGATTAGATCACACAACGGGACACATCGGCAATTCAACAATCTTGGAAATTAGCAAGTGAGCAAGGTATACTTTGGTACTAAGACCCCCTTTCGATCCTTCATGGGGTCAATAGTGCTGCATGAGCCATGAAACCAGGCATGGCTGATTGTTCCCAAGTAAAAGACAGCAGGATCTTTGGCATGACCAAAGGGGCTTTGGTAGATATGGGCAATGCAGTGATGTATAGTGTTCTGCCAAGAAAAGTTGACTAGGAGGGACAATCCATTTTCCCTTTACTTACTAGTGAAACATTCTTGCTTTTTAAGGGACTGAAATCAATAAAATATTAGAGTTTCGAAATTCACACAATTATCTATTAAACAATTGATTGTATATGCTGAGATCTCTATAGCTTTAGGTCTGCATTGAACATATCTTGATGTAGTGAGAAGAGTAATGGGAACAGTCTGCATTATATTCCATTGCGATGTGCAGGTCATCAATAGGACAACTTGTGATACTAAGTGAAAGGACATCTATGTTATTTCCACTTAACACAATTTTATGAAATAATAAAAAGGGATTTTTTTGCCTAGTTAAAGAAGGGTTGGCTATAATTTCTACTGTGTATTTTGGCTGGTAAGGTAGACTGTCAAAACCATGAACAAAGCTCGAACTGCTAAAGTGCCAAGTGTGAAGTATTTGCAGCTAACACACAGAATGAGCAGGGTGTGCCAGGATGTTGGAAGTGAGGACAGATTGTGGGAATGTGAGAAATCAATGGTGGAAACTAGAATTCTATTATGGCCATACTTTCAGCTGCTTCAGATACTGAAGATTGCTGCGTATGAACTGTACAAGGTACATATGGTTTGTGCACTTCCCAAATCTGAGATATGGTTAAGTAATGAATTTTGAAGACGAGAGTGTCATCAGAAAACTGCATATTGTTTCAATCAGGTTTTTGCAAACATGTTTTTCAAAAGTGTTGTGTGTTTTTTATGTTAATGTCCATCTTAAAAAAACAATGTGCAGTTTTCTCACTGGAGCAGACACAATAGGCTGATAATAACCGTTTCTGCAGATCATTTGTCAGCCTTGTTTATCAATGAGCAGAGTCATTACATTATGGTTAGAGGGTGGGTGAAGGCAATCTGTCATGTCCTATAAGCACCATAAACTACGTTATAGTGTTCATAGGACCAGGAACGTGTAGTCCAGGGGTGTGCTTCTTATACTTACTCGGCTTCCCATTTTCTTGCTCTCACCTCTAGAAGTTGGCGCTCGGTGTATGAGCGTGACTCCTTTCTGCAGTCAGTGCACACAATACTGTTTTCTATGGGAGTGCATGTGCACTGATTAAAGAAAGTAGTCACACTCATAAACTAAGCACCAACTTCCAGAGGTGAGAATGGGGAGGCGAGCGAGAAGTACACCCCAGACTCCTCATTCCCTGAGCTTTTATGGTGCTTATAAGATATTGCAAGTATTCCTTACAGGGCTTTACACTCGCTGCAATGTATTGTAGTTGTGCATGAACCAGGATTTTTCTTTTCTCTGACCATTCAAAGTCTGTGCTAATGCGCGTGAGTTTGAAAAAAAAAATGCGAGGAGATAGGTCTTGCCCTATCTTCATTGCACATAGTATTAACGGGTGAGAATACCGCTGGTGAAAGCGAAACCATTGAAATCAATGGCTTCGTTTTGTTCCGTTATGCGGCTGTGATAGCGGGACAAAATCACGTCCATCTGTTTAAGCCCTAAGGATGGCTGTCTTGTACTGCTGAAGACCTAGTTTATGAGACAAAAACACTGTAAGATATACTTTGTACACAGATAAGACTGTATGTATCTCCCTTTCCACTCCCTAGTGTCTGGAAGAAGCAGCTATGCTCCATCATTAGGTCCCATTTCATTTCACCTGCCATAAAGCATGCACATTGTACTGTGCAGATAGACCATATAATAAGGACGGCTTCACACGAGCGTATTTCGTTGTTTGCCACCCACATGATTCAGTCGCATGACGCACAGCAAGTACACAATGACATCATTGGCATATATGCGCGCGGAATACGTGCCAAGATAGAACAAGTTGCGATCTTTATTGTGCGAGTATTTTGCGCAATATGTGTCAGCAGCAGCGCTGGAGCCTATGGCAGACTGGTACAGCGTATTACAATATGTTCGTGTGAATGAGCCCTCAGAAAAAATGTCTTCAAATAGCTGCCCCAGAAATGTTTTTAAAAATAAATAGCTGCAACTTGAAAAAACATGACTTTTTTTGAGCTTGAAAATCAGACATTACAGATAGTATTTTCAGACCACGCTTAAAATTGTGATGGTGATGATTAACCTCATTGTTCGGTATAGCACATTCCAAAGAAGGAGAGTGGCTTAGCAAAAGCCTTAGAGATGGGAGTGAGAGTTTTGGACTTAGTCTGGGGTCATTAGCGAAATAAAGGGTAGAGGTACTGTGGTAGACAGAGATGAGGGAGGAGATGTAGTGCGGTGCAGCACTGTGGAGAGCTTTATGGATGAGAATGATGGGTTTAAATTGTATTCTGCAGTGGACAAGCAACTAGTGCAGTGTGCCATTGGTGGAGTTCTCTCCACTGGAACCCACAACCATCATAAGACTGAAGGACTAGAGATAAGCGAGCACCAAAAGGCTCGGGTGCTCGTTACTCGGGACGCAATTATCGTGATGCTCGAGGGTTTGTTTCGAGTAACGAACCCCATTGAAGTCAATGGGCGACCCGAGCATTTTTGTATATCGCCGATGCTCGCTAAGGTTTTCATTTGTGAAAATCTGGGCAATTCAAGAAAGTGATGGGAACAACACAGCAACGGATAGGGCAGGCGAGGGGCTACATGTTGGGCTGCATCTCAAGTTCCCAGGTCCCACTATTAAGCCACAATAGCGGCAAGAGTGGGCCCCCCCCCCCTCCCAACAACTTTTACTTCTGAAAAGCCCTCATTAGCAATGCATACCTTAGCTAAGCACCACACTACCTCCAACAAAGCACAATCACTGCCTGCATGACACTCCGCTGCCACTTCTCCTGGGTTACATGCTGCCCAACCCCCTCCCCCCCACACAACGCAGTGTCCACAGCGCACACCAAAGTGCCCTTGCGCAGCCTTCAGCTGCACTCATGCCACACCACCCTCATGTCTACTTATAAGTGCGTCTGCCATGAGGAGGAACCGCAGGCACACACTGCAGAGGCTTGGCATGGCTAGGCAGCGACCCTCTTTAAAAGGGGCGGGGCGATAGCCCACAATGCTGTACAGAAGCAATGAGAAATATAATCCTGTGCCACCGCCATCAGGAGCTGCACACGTGGGCATAGCAATGGGAAACCTATGTGCCACACACTATTCATTCTGTCAAGGTGTCTGCATGCCCCAGTCAGACCGCGTTTTTTTATAAATAGTCACAGGCAGGTACAACTCCGCAATGGGAATTCCGTGTGCACCCACAGCATGGGTGGCTCCCTGGAACCCACCGGCTGTACATAAATGTATCCCATTGCAGTGCCCATCACAGCTGAGGTAACGTCCGATTAAATGCAGGTGGGCTTCGGCCCACACTGCATGCCCCAACCTGACCGGGGTTTTTAATTCATAGACACAGGCAGGTACAACTCCCTGTGGACCCACAGCATGGGTGGGTGCCAGGAAGCCACCGGCGGTACATAAATATATCCCATTGCATTGCCCATCACAGCTGAGGTAATGTCATGTTTAATGCAGGTGGGCTTCGGCCCACACTGCATGCCCCAGTCAGACTGGGGTTCTTTAGAAGTAGACACATGCAGTTACAACTCCCTGTGGACCCACAGCATGGGTGGCTCCCTGGAACCCACAGGCGGTACATAAATATATCCCATTGCAGTGCCCAGCACAGCTGATATAACGTCAGCTTTAATGCAGGTGGGCAAAAAATTAATTGGATTACACTGTAGGCGAGGGCCCCAAAAAATTGGTGTACCAACAGTACTAATGTACGTCAGAAAAATTGCCCATGCCCAACCAAGAGGGCAGGTGAAACCCATTAATCGCTTTGGTTAATGTGGCTTAATTTGTAACTAGGCCTGGAGGCAGCCCAGTTAAAATAAAAATTGGTTCAGGTGAAAGTTTCAACGCTTTAATGAGCATTGAAACGTATAAAAATTGTTTACAAAAATTATATGACTGGGCCTTGTGGGCCTAAGAAAAATTGCCCGTTCGGCGTGATTACGTCAGGTTTCAGGAGGAGGAGCAGGAGGAGGAGGATGAATATTATACACAGATTGATGAAGCTAAAAGGTCCACGTTTTTGATGGTGATAGAGAACAATGCTTCCATCCGCGGGTGCAGCCTACGTATTGTTTAGGTATCGCTGCTGTCCGCTGGTGGAGAAGAGAAGTCTGGGGAAATCCAGGCTTTGTTCATCTTGATGAGTGTAAGCCTGTCGGCACTGTCGGTTGACAGGCGGGTACGCTTATCCGTGATGATTCCCCCAGCCGCACTAAACACCCTCTCTGACAAGACGCTAGCCGCAGGACAAGCAAGCACCTCCAGGGCATACAGCGCGAGTTCAGGCCACGTGTCCAGCTTCGACACCCAGTAGTTGTAGTGATCTGGATTATGATTTCTCCAGCAGGCTTTGGGGTATTTTGTCGCTTTCCGAATTGAGTATCGTGTGCACACATCGTCGCGCAGATTGAGACACGAGCTGATCAATCTCATATCCAAAATGGCTCTCTGCCCAGAAACAGCCAGACAGGGCCTTTTATTGTACAGACACACAATGGGCGTGCAACAGGTTACATCAGTAACATATAGGATTCTCATTTGTCGGATCATACAGAATCCCCCACCTCTCTGCCCACCTCTCTGCCCACCCTCTCTCACGTCCGCCATAGTATGGACTTTGTCTTCTTTAGCATGCAGACAACCTTATCAACATGTGCTCAGGCTGAAGCAATTCTTTTGTTGTAGAAGTTTCAGGATGGGAGTGGAAGGGGGCTAGATAAACACTCAGTATTGGACACAGATCTACACATAAACTGGTTGAGCAACTTCTTATGTACTTAGAGCAAATACATCACCCATCCATTGGCTAGCAAATACCATGATTAGATTGTGTGTGTCCTTTAGACTCCACAGAGCTGAAAGTCATTACAACATCAATAGACATTTTATACTAAATAATTATCATGTCTATCACAATCCCCCCTTAAAATGTCTATCCTCTAACTCTCTATCTAATTTTCACAGTTCTCTGCGCGTGAGCCTATAACTGGAGCGCGTTGAAGGTTCATTTTAGAGTCTTCGAGGGGGTGTAGGACTTGTCCACTCCTTCTGGGGATGCATCCAGCAAACTCATGGTGGGGGCGGCTTTTCCAGCATCAGTTTCACAGGTCTCTCTGACACAGGGGATAACACAGCAGACTAGAACAGAAAAGGTAACCATCAGTTCACATACAACAGCGACGCCCGTCTGTGCCAGGATCCTTTACCACCCGCTCATCCATGGCGAGTGCTGGTCCCAAAAGTTAGCTCTTTTTAGTTAGTGCGGTCAGCTTCTTAATGGCAACTGCGTCTTTACCCGCAGGTCACGTGTCGTCTGGGATGTAGGTACAACAAGTCTCCCCTATCATCTTACAGACACTCCCCTTTTTAGCTAAAGTCATATCTGAGGTCACTCTATTTTTAAAAAAAGTCAATAGTCGAGGTAGGTCCTATTGGTCGACTAGTCCCTATAAGGCGTCTCTAGTATAATTTATAAACCACTGCTAATTATAATAAACATAATTAATCCAGTCAACATTTATTTACCCTAATGATCAGGAAAATGGACTCGAATCTAGTTTTAACTTGGTCTCTAATTTTTAAAACTCGTCAGGTACCCCCCTTGGCTATCCCATGACGTCAATGTACACGTGTAGATCAAAACTACCACCAGGGGTCTCTCTTCTCGCTCTAGTATAATGTTACAATACTAGTAGCGTGCACAGGTACGCACGGCGTGTGACTCCCTAATCTTCACCCACACCAGTGTCCCTCCTGGAGATAGTCCTAATGGTGAACACGTCCAAGTCGCCTCACCCTTGCGTCAGGGTTTTCCCACTGCCCGTAAGTCCCTACTCCTAGGAGGGGGGGGATCCCTACCTCACCTCAGAGGGAGGCCATGGATTCCCTGGGCTCATTTCCGGGCATCCATACCCTCTATCTGTACAAGTTAACACCCCACAGGGTGTGCCCTCGCCGGAACCTAAGGTCTTCTGCACTATCCCTTGGCAAATGGGAATTCCACTGACAATCCATCTTAGGAGATCGGGGCAGGCGCAGTACTAGTACATTTCTCCTTTTTCTTTGGTAGCGTATGTGTTTGGCATTATCGGAACTGGCTCTTCATCTTTTTCAAACAAGGGAAACGTTGATGTCTGACAGGATGTGGAGGAGCATAAGGGCTTTACTAAGGCACACTCCCCTGTCCAATTACCCTCCAGGCGGGTCCTCTACCTCATGTCTCCACAAAGCCAGTAAACGTCTCCTAAGGACTGGACCTGATTCTGCATCTATTCCCCTCCTATCATACTGTAGGAGGAGCAATACCCGTTGGTGGGTTCCCCAAAAATCTCCCTCCACCCTGCCTAATTGCCTGGCAGGTGTAGTTTCCAGGGTAGTCAGTAATACTCTCTCTGGTGCAAAACACTTAAGTAGTTATAAAGTATTCCTTCTTCCATTTCTCACGGACAGTGTAATTAGCGGAAATGTTCGTGAAGAGACTAATAAACCACTTTTCAGCATCTACAGGGAGATTTAGGGGGACCATCCCCGAGTGTGGTCGGGCACTACCGCACACGCAACAGTTAGACTTGTTGCTCCTGTTAGCATTGTACCTCATCAACTCCAACCAGAGATTCTGGTCAGAGTAGCCAGTCGCTACTGTCAAGGTGTCCTCAAAGGTAGGGTCGGCTATGATCATCATGTTCGTCAAGGTCTTTATCTTACGGCGGAGGGGGTTAATTATGGGCACGGGACTAAGTGAAGGCTTCCATTCGGCTGCATCTACCATACCCCTTATTTTAAACTTCCCTAA
Source organism: Eleutherodactylus coqui (assembly GCF_035609145.1). Classification (NCBI taxonomy): domain Eukaryota; kingdom Metazoa; phylum Chordata; class Amphibia; order Anura; family Eleutherodactylidae; genus Eleutherodactylus; species Eleutherodactylus coqui. The sequence goes on along the minus strand of NC_089837.1, from coordinate 192,630,126 downwards.
GGGATCTGTCCTCCCGTACCGGTATGTCCCCAGACTATAAGTCTCCCCCGTCCCCCGGGCTTGGATCTCCCATGGTTAATGTAAAAACCGCATTAAAACCAAGCAACATACTAAGTTCAGCCTTCCAATACCTGCTGTCCTTATTATTCTCAAGGAGGGTTATACGACTAATTAGGGATTTCCCGCTCCTATCTTTCTTATTTAAGGCACTTCGCGGTTTATAGGACTAGTCTATTCCTGTGTTCCATCCCACTAATCCCCAATAACGGCAGTCTTCTCCCCAGACTTTATCAGTGGCGCAAACATATTGTATTCCCCGGGTATATAAGTCATATAACCAGCTGGACTGAGCTAAATCTGGCCTGCGGTGGGATCTTGCGCCTAGACACGGGACCACAGTACAATAGTCGAAGGAATATGCGGCTACTTGAGCATTGGACGAGTTATACTAGAAGGTAACCATACCCTCATATTCTTCCGACTAAGGATTCCAGTTGCCACCCTCCTCTCTTACTAGCCCTAACCAGAGTAATGTCTTTGGCACAACTTAAGACTGGTCTCCCGGATCTGAAGCTTTCTTACAGTATGAAGCGTGGATCCATGTAAGTCTTTCGGCTAGTTTCACAGCTGTGGCAGTAGTCAGAAGCACCTGGTAGGGGCCATCAAATCGGGGCTCAGGAGGGTGCTTCCTGGGGAACTTCTTGACGCACACCCAATCCCCAGGCTGCAAGATATGTGTCCCAGTGTCTGCCTCTGAGTCTGGAAGAGAACACCTGTGCATAGGCTTTGGTTAGTTCTTTAACAACGGAAATCACATACTCAGTCAACACATCAGATTGTAATTGTAACCACTGAGGATAGTAACGACCTAGCCTTGGGGCTAGCCCAAACAATCTCATAGGGAGATAATGTATAATCCCCCCTGGGTTCATATCTAACACTGTATAAGGCTATTGGATGACAGTCTTTCCAAAGTGGCGTCATTTTTAAGTATCTTACTTTTAGCGTGCCACTACGTCTCTCCACCTTGCCACTACTCTAAAGATGGTAGAGTATGTAAAAGGCCTGGGATACTCCCAGAGCAGACATGACATGTTACATTTACCTGCGAAGTTTATACCTCTGTCTGACTCTGAATCACCTCTGGTACCCCATATTCACAGTTTACCTCGTTCATGAGCTTCTTTGCGGTTACCTACTTGTTTGCCTTGGTAACAGGGTCGGCCTCCAACCTGCAAAGACATCAACAACAAGCACATATTCATACTTCCCAACAAGTGGGAGCTGAACGTAGTCAATTTGCAATCCCTGAAATGGGTAGAGTGGTCCCGGCAAGTGTGGTGTGGCAAATTTACTTCTGCCCTGACTTACCCATGGCATAGATCATGCTAAACCGGACAAATGATGCAGCAGCTACAGAGAACTTAGAAGTCGCCCAACCTCTTTCAAGCGTCGTCGTCATTACTGCTTTACTAGGTGGGTCTTTCCGTCCATCAGCTGGGCCATCATGGGATACAGGAACTGTGGTGGGCAAGTGCTGTTGACTGGTCACCACACGCTGTCCTGTTTCTGCTGCTCCCATATTAGTCCATTTATTCTTTCCTTCCTTGCTGGCTGGTAACTGTAAAAGTCTTTAGCATATCAAAGTCCAAATTTTTGTCAATGTCCAAAGTTTTTTTTACCACTGACTCATGCTGTCAGTATCTTTCTTCTTTCTTCCACGGCTTGAGGGCCGCTGCCTTTGCTATGCTGTCAGCGAGGGTGTCGTCTCTCGCCTCTCCAGTGTAGGAATCGGTGCGAACTCTCAACTTTGTCAGGTAGAAGTAGGGCCTCCATGCGACTCTGTACCGCTGCACCATTCTCAATTGGTTGTCCTGCTAAGGTAAAAAAACTGTCTGGCCTTCCATATTGGGCCGTAATCATGAGCTATGCCAAATGCATACCAGGAGTCAGTGTAAAGGATTGCCGGTCTTACCTCTCGCCACTCTACTCGCCTCAGTGAGGGCCTTCAATTCCGCTTATTGTACTGTGACATGCGGAGGCAGAGATTCTGCTTCTAGGACATCTTGTTGTGTGACCACTGCATATCCGATGTGGAGTCATCAATCCTCACCCTGGTACCATCTGCAAAAAGCTCAACATATGCATTATCAACAGAGGTTCTGGTAACTGTTTGCATATCTGCAGTTTCTTACTGAATTAGTACTAAATAATCGTGCTGATGTTCTATTTCACATGGCTCAGAATCTTGTTATCTTATTCCATTTATTTTTATTTTTTTCAAACCCAATAGCTGATCTACAACACCTAGATCATCTATGGCCCAGATCACCTCTGCCTCCCCCCTTTTGAAGCGGAATACTCAATGGAAAAAGAGTCATTGCGTTCAAACTAGTAAACCAAGAGGCACAAAAACAAGCACTTTGTAGGTCAAGGTGACATTGTATACAGCGAAGTCTGAGCGAAAATCTCCTTACAAAAAAAATGTTTGTTTGTTTTTTTTTCCTTTCAGGTCGCAGTTAGCATTTTTTAACACAAGGGGGCGCCACACGATTCAAATTTTACGTCACCCAGTGTAATAGTATTTCAGGGTATGGCCAGCGTTTAGCTTTTACTCTCCTGTCGGAATATAATTATAGCTTCAGTGTAGACTGACACTAGAATATACAAAAGACTTAAAGAAAAACTAAAGAATACGGATGAATTAACATCCTACTCTGGGCAATTCAGTCCCTCTTTCTTCACATAAAAAGTAAAATTACTTCACCAAATTGCATGAAAAAGTTTGCTGGGTGACTATAGGGAAATTATTCCATCTGTAGGAGCCTTCCATAACATCATCTGTCTGAGTATCCATTGGAGAAGCGGACAGTGGAAAACAGAGCCCCTGGGAACATGAGAGAGCGTCCCCTGTCATGTATTCCTGGTCTCTGCCCCCCATGCATCAACTCCAATCTTCCATGCACTATAAACCAGCTTAGTCATCTACTATGTCCCAAGCTGCATCTTCACAAAGGTTTGTTTCCCTGAACTTATCACACATCCAAAGTGGCCACATCTTGGAGCGTAACAAAGTCTGGTCAAACAAAACCTTACTTCAGACAATCATGATGTTAGCACTGGATACAGTGGCATTGGGGAATATAGGCCTCCCAAGTGCAGCAAAATGGCCGCCAGAGGCAGAAAGGGGCGGGGCTACAAATCTCCCAAGTGAGGCAAAATGGCTGCCGGAGGAACGGGCGGGGCCAGGGGCAGCAGCACTCCCAGGTGAGGCAAAATGGCTGCTGAGTAGCAGCACGTCCAGGTGAGGCAAGATGGCCGCTGGAGGAGGAAGGGGCGGGGCCAGGTCCTGTCCCGGATGGGGAGGGACCGGAAGTAACATCACACACCCTGAAAGTGAGCACATGGGGGGGGGGAAGTAACTTCAGGGTGGGGGCAGGCCTCACTACATTTACTGCAGAGTCACACTATGTTGGATTGTAAACATTGCAAGCCAGCCACCATTACAGGGAGGGGCTGTAGTCAACACAAAGGCATTACATTGTTCATTAGCAATACACATACCCCCCTACATGCTTTCCCCTCTTCAATCTCTTAACTACATTATACCTCTTCCTAGCAATCTAAAAACACCTTTCTTTCTGCTAGGCTTCCTGCTCATCTTCTGAAAACTTTCTACAACCTATCTTACCTGTCCATGACCTAACACTTCTTTCTGCAACTTTTCCTGATCCTTTCCAATCAGCAACCAAATCACAAGCTCTATGACCTTTGTCCTTGCTCACTTTGCTCCCCATTCTCTAAACAACCTGCGTCTATGCCTGAACCTTCTCAATCTGCTCAACTTTATGCTACCTGCTTATTCTATTCAAAGTTTCTGGACACAATAGTGTTCCTCTTGTAAAATCTGCTTTCTTCAAATCCTCCCCATATAACCCCTCTTTCCCATTCAGAAAAGACAAAGGAAACAGAAAGGGTTAATTGAAAAAGCTTTCAGTTCACTCTTATCAGCAGCCCTCCCCCAATAATCAACACTGCACATTGTTTCTATAGTACCAAACAGAGGGGATTACTGGAGAATACCCACAACGGCTCAAGGTATATATATATCTCATCCACCTTTATATCAACCAACCTCTACTAGTAATCCCCAAGAGCACTCCTTGTACACGATCTAGACAGGACATTTAGCTATACACAGGGACTGACGATTATTTTCAATGACCAAAACCTCAATAATATTCTGGAGAAATCAGCCGTCACAAAGCACGACTATACTTCACACGTATATACCTTTCCACATATGAGAACATAACACGCTCAATCATAAAGTTAAGTATACGTATCATAAATCTTCCTAACCTCACACTAGTTTTACCTAGGAGCACGTGTCACTGGCGTGTTCCCTCAGACTTAAACAGCCGAGTCCGCCCTCCCGACACATTAACCCTCACAGAATTTATCTCTTGGTCTTGCATAAACAATTTTTAACCGTCTCAGACATAACAGACACAACAGCATACAAAATACCCCTAGACAGGTAACGTGGTGATTTTTCGAGTGGACAGAACTAGAGTTATTACCTGTCTTTCAGTGAAGGTCCAGTCTGGCTCAGGAACAGGCAGAAAAGCAGTCAGAACCCAGCTTTGACACAGGTAGATAAAGCAATCTTACCGTGTTCTGTAGATTTTCGGGCCCCTGAGTTCTGCGTGCCATCTGCCGATCTCTGTACGTTCCAGGCTGTGACCTCACAGATCCACTCGCTCACACAGGGACTCCACTGATCTGGATTATGATTTCTCCAGCAGGCTTTGGGGTATTTTGTCGCTTTCCGAATTGAGTATCGTGTGCACACATCGTCGCGCAGATTGAGACACGAGCTGATCAATCTCATATCCAAAATGGCTCTCTGCCCAGAAACAGCCAGACAGGGCCTTTTATTGTACAGACACACAATGGGCGTGCAACAGGTTACATCAGTAACATATAGGATTCTCATTTGTCGGATCATACAGAATCCCCCACCTCTCTGCCCACCTCTCTGCCCACCCTCTCTCACGTCCGCCATAGTATGGACTTTGTCTTCTTTAGCATGCAGACAACCTTATCAACATGTGCTCAGGCTGAAGCAATTCTTTTGTTGTAGAAGTTTCAGGATGGGAGTGGAAGGGGGCTAGATAAACACTCAGTATTGGACACAGATCTACACATAAACTGGTTGAGCAACTTCTTATGTACTTAGAGCAAATACATCACCCATCCATTGGCTAGCAAATACCATGATTAGATTGTGTGTGTCCTTTAGACTCCACAGAGCTGAAAGTCATTACAACATCAATAGACATTTTATACTAAATAATTATCATGTCTATCACAGTAGGGGGCAGAGGCGTCACGGAGGACGGTTGTGCGATCGGCTACGTACTCCCTCACCATCCTTTTACAGTGCTCCCGCCGACTCAGCCTTGACTGGGGAGCGGTGACACAGTCTTGCTGGGGAGCCAGAAAGCTGTCAAAGGCCTTAGAGAGTGTTCCCCTTCCTGTGCTGTACATGCTGCCTGATCTCTGCGCCTCCCCTGCTACCTGGCCCTCGGAACTGCGCCTTCGGCCACTAGCGCTGTCGGATGGGAATTTTACCATCAGCTTGTCCGCCAGGGTCCTGTGGTATAGCATCACTCTCGAACCCCTTTCCTCTTCGGGTATGAGAGTGGAAAGGTTCTCCTTATACCGTGGGTCGAGCAGTGTGTACACCCAGTAATCCGTAGTGGCCAGAATGCGTGTAACGCGAGGGTCACGAGAAAGGCATCCTAACATGAAGTCAGCCATGTGTGCCAGGGTACCTGTATGCAACACATGGCTGTCTGCACTAGGAAGATCACTTTCAGGATCCTCCTCCTCCTCCTCAGGCCATACACGCTGAAAGGATGACAGGCAAGCAGCATGGGTACCCTCAGCATTGGGCCAAGCTGTCTCTTCCGCCTCCTCCTCATCCTCCTTATGCTCCTCCTCCTCCTCAACGTGCTGAGATATAGACAGGAGGGTGCTCTGACTATCCAGCAACATACTGTCTTCCCCCGCCTCTGTTTCCGAGCGCAAAGCGTCTGCCTTTATGCTTTGCAGGGAACTTCTCAAGAGGCATAGCAGAGGAATGGTGACGCTAATGATTGCAGCATCGCCGCTCACCATCTGGGTAGACTCCTCAAAGTTTCCAAGGACCTGGCAGATGTCTGCCAACCAGGCCCACTCTTCTGTAAAGAATTGAGGAGGCTGACTCCCACTGCGCCGCCCATGTTGGAGTTGGTATTCCACTATAGCTCTACGCTGCTCATAGAGCCTGGCCAACATGTGGAGCGTAGAGTTCCACCGTGTGGGCACCTTTCCGAGCAGATCTGACAAGCGTGGGTAGCTTTTCAGAAAGCGCTGAACCATCAAATTAAAGACGTGGGCCAGGCATGGCACGTGCGTGAGGCTGCCGAGCTGCAGAGCCGCCACCAGGTTACGGCCGTTGTCACACACGACCATGCCCGGTTGGAGGCTCAGCGGCGCAAGCCAGCGGTCGTTCTGCTCTGTCAGACCCTGCAGCAGTTCGTAGACCATGTGCCTTTTCTCTCCTAAGCTGAGTAGTTTCAGCACGGCCTGCTGACGCTTGCCCACCGCTGTGCTGCCACGCTGCGCGACACCGACTGCTGGCGATGTGCTGCTGCTGACACATCTTGATTGCGAGACAGAGGTTGCATAGGAGGAGGAGGAGGAGGAGGAGGGTGGTTTAGTGGAGGAAGCATACACCGCCGCAGATACCACCACTGAGCTGGGGCCCGCAATTCTGGGGGTGGGTAGGACGTGAGCGGTCCCAGGCTCTGACTCTGTCCCAGCCTCCACTAAATTCACCCAATGTGCCGTCAGGGAGATATAGTGGCCCTGCCTGCCTGTGCTTGTCCACGTGTCCGTTGTTAAGTGGACCTTGGCAGTAACCGCGTTGGTGAGGGCGCGTACAATGTTGCGGGAGACGTGGTCGTGCAGGGCTGGGATATCGGGAAAAGTAGTGGCGACTGGGAACTGAGTAGCGCGGGGCCGCGGCCGCCATCATACCTTTGAAAGCCTCCGTTTCCACAACCCTATACGGCAGCATTTCCAGGCTGATAAATTTGGCTATGTGCACGTTTAACGCTTGAGCGTGCGGGTGCGTGGCGGCGTACTTGCGCTTGCGCTCCAACACTTGCGCTAGCGACGGCTGGACGGTGCGCTGAGAGACATTGGTGGATGGGGCCGAGCACAGCGGAGGTGAGGGTGTGGGTGCAGGCCAGGAGACGGTAGTGCCTGTGTCCTGAGAGGGGGGTTGGATCTCAGTGGCTCGTTGGGGCACAGGGGGAGAGGCAGCGGTGCAAACCGGAGGCGGTGAACGGCCTTCGTCCCACCTTGTGGGGTGCTTGGCCATCATATGTCTGCGCATGCTGGTGGTGGTGGCTCCCCGGCTGATCTTGGCGCGACAAAGGTTGCACACCACTGTTCGTCGGTCGTCTGCACTCTCAGTTAAAAACTGCCAGACCTTTGAGCACCTCGGCCTCTGCAGGGTGGCATAGCGCGAGGGGGCGCTTTGCGAAACAGTTGGTGGATTATTCGGTCTGGCCCTGCCTCTACCCCTGGCCACCGCACTGCCTCTTCCTACCTGCCCTGCTGCTGCACTTGCCTCCCCCTCTGAAGACCTGTCCTCAGTAGGCGTAGCAAACCAGGTGGGGTCAGTCACCTCATCAACCTGCTGCTCTTCCTCCGAATCCTCTGTGCGCTCCTCCCTCGGACTTACTCCAATTACTACTACCTGAGTGATAGACAACTGTGTCTCATCGTCATCGTCCTCCTCACCCACTGAAAGCTCTTGAGACAGTTGCCGGAAGTCCCCAGCCTCATCCCCCGGACCCTGGGAACTTTCCAAAGGTTGGGCATCGGTCACGACAAACTCCTCCGGTGGGAGAGGAACCATTGCTGGCCATTCTGGGCAGGGGCCCGGGAACAGTTCCTGGGAGTCTGCCTGCTCCTCAGAATGTGTCATTGTAATGGAGTGAGGAGGCTGGGAGGAAGGAGGAGCAGCAGCCAGACGATTCAGAGTTGCAGCAGTGGACGGCGCAGAACTCTGGGTGGTCGATAGATTGCTGGATGCACTTTCTGCCATCCACGACAGGACCTGCTCACACTGCTCATTTTCTAATAAAGGTCTACCGCGTGGACCCATTAATTGTGAGATGAATGTGGGGACGCCAGAAACGTGCCTCTCTCCTAATCCCGCAGCAGTCGGCTGCGATACACTTGGATCAGGAGCTCGGCCTGTGCCCACACCCTGACTTGGGCCTCCTCGTCCTCGCCCGCGTCCACGTCCTCTAGGCCTACCCCTCAGCATGGTGTATTACCAGTAGTGCAGAAACAGAACGCTGTAATTAAATGTGCCGCTTATTGGCCTGTGGTTGGAGGTTGACTTCGCTTACGGAACGCACAGCAGAGGCAGGAAAGAATTTTGCGCAAGCCTGCTGTAACACTTAGCTGGCTGCGTATGAATTAGGACAACTACCCCCAGCAGAGACCCAGTACACTTGTGGACAGGAATACAGCGGTGATGTAAGAGGCAACACAGAGGCAGGAAAGAATTTTGCGCAAGCCTGCTGTAACAATTAACTGGCTGCGTATGAATTAGGACAACTACCCCCAGCAGAGACCCAGTACACTTGTGGACAGGAATACAGCGGTGATGTAAGAGGCAACACAGAGGCAGGAAAGGATTTTGCGCAAGCCTGCTGTAACACTTAGCTGGCTGCGTATGAATTAGGACAACTACTCCCAGCAGAGACCCAGTACACTTGTGGACAGGAATACAGCAGTGATGTAAGAGGCAACACAGAGGCAGGAAAGAATTTTGCGCAAGCCTGCTGTAACACTTAGCTGGCTGCGTATGAATTAGGACAACTACCCCCAGCAGAGACCCAGTACACTGAGGACGGTCACAGGCAGCCCAAATAGATTTTTTTCCCCAAATGTTTTTAGAAAGGCCCACTGCCTATATACACTAAATATGTCTTCTGTCCCTGCCTCACCACTACTGGCCCTGGACAATGTAAAATTACTGCAGGATGCAATGCTCTGCACGGCCGATATACAAAAAAAAAAAATGTGCAACACTGCAAAAAGCAGCCTCCACACTACTGCACACGGTTGGATGTGGCACTAAGAAGGACCGTTGGGGTTCTTGAAGCCTAAAATAACTCCTAACGCTCTCCCTATAGCAGCTCCGGCACCAGCAGCACTGTCCCTGATCTCTGTCAGAATGCATCTGTGGCGAGCCGCGGGAGGGGCCGATTTATATACTTGGGTGACACCTGATCTCGCCAGCCACTCACAGCAGGGGGGTGGTATAGGGCTTGAACGTCGCAGGGGGAAGTTGTAATGCCTTCCCTGTCTTTCTATTGGCCAGAAAAGCGCGCTAAAGTCTCAGAGATGAAAGTGAAAGTAACTCGAACATCGCGTGGTGCTCGTTTCGAATAACGAGCATCTCGAACACGCTAATACTCGAACGAGTATCAAGCTCGGACGAGTACGTTCGCTCATCTCTATGAAGGACCCCTGATGCTTGAAGTACTCATGTGGATGAAGCTTCGCTGCGATTCTAGACATAACACATTGACAAAAGCTGCCGTAATGATCAAACAGTAGAAAAAAAAACTTCCAAGAACATCTGTCGCCAGATAGCACTATTTTTTTTTTTTAGGCCTACTAAAAAGGGGAGATAAAGGGTGCGCCTGCACCCACTAAATGCCCTCTCACTGGAGCAAATATTCCCAGTGACATGCTGTCAAGGGAGCCATCTCAGTGCTTTTTATCAGTCTTAGGTTCTTACACGAGGGCTCCTTCAGCCTTCCAAGATTAAATGATTAAGGATTAATTATCTATGCTAATCCCTAATATGTATTTTTAAACTGGTTTTAAAGGTAAGCCTCACACTTGACTTTAAGACTAGCGTGCACAATAAGGTGGTATTAAGCTATACAGTTTACAGCATTGCTACCCTGGAGTGGAAGATGAATTAGCGTCTTAGTATATCTGGTTTTGGTGTCCTAACATCTACAAATTTGAGGAGCAACTGGTGTTAATAAGCAGCTCCAGTACATTACAACTGCTCCTGCCTTGTCTGGCTTGCGTTCTTTTCATTATTGTTTAACAATACATTTAGTATACATGTCAATATAACACAATGTACAGAATATAAACTGCAGATGTCTATGTACGGATCTGTAGCTGAAAAATGTCCTGGCAAATTAGTGGAAGGACAAATACGGTATTCATTATGTATCTTTTAATGGCAAAAAAAAAATTAGCAAACTCAAAATTATCCTGTGTTTCACACTAAAAGGGGTCGTCCAATTGTAAACTGTTGATGGCCTATTAGCAGGGACCCCCACTAATCAGCTGTTCACTGGACTTGTGTGCTTGTTCACTAAACTGATTTGTGGAGGAAGCAGACAGCTCCATTCTCTTTGCAGTGGCCAGACTTGGTATTGCAAGCAAAGTTCCCACTGAAAGGAATGGCCACTGCAGTGAGAATGGGGCTGTCTGCTTTCTGCAGAAATCGGCTCATTGTTTGAATACACTGACCCAACAAACAGCTGATCAGTGGAAATCCCGGATGGCAGACCCCCACAAATCTATTATTCATGGCCATTCCTACAGATTGGTCATCAATAGTTTACAACCTGACAACCTGTTTAATATTATTATTGTCATCTTTCTGCAAAAAAGCAATTTAGAACATATTGCTTTTTTAATGCGCCATGTTGGAAATAGTCTAAATATGTTGAGTAGTTGGACTCAGCCTATGTGCTTAGTGTGAGTACTGTCTTCATATTGTCAATGGTATCTACTCCATTTTTGTGCCATCTGACATGTTAATTATAATTTTTTTTATTATTAATAGTTTTTATTATTATATTTAATAGTCTACAATAAGTAGCCTCCAAAGGTTTTTCAGGGAAATACTGTATTACCGATGACCTATCTCCAGGATTGATCATCAATAATAGATTGGTTATGTCCAACATCGGGAACTTCGGCGAATCAGCTGATTGGATGGCCACTGTCAGTGCCACAACACACTTGGGTATGGAGTGAAAGATGCCACTCTGATCCCTGTGTAGTAGCCAGTGCTTGTAACTGGAAGTGCAGCTCCTATTAGTTTTAATGAGAGCTGTGCCTGCAATTACCAGCACCGGCCACAACACAGCGGTCGGAGCTAACTGTTTTCACTCTGTACCTCTGCGTATTGTGGCACTGATAGCAGGCACCCAATCAGAATATTGGGATCACGAGTGGTGGACTGTGGTTAGGTCATCAATAGTATTTGCCCGGAAAACCCCTTTGAATAGCTATTTACCATTATTTGAAACTGAAATTCTCTTTATCTACTGTTTCTATATTATCAGTGGATTGCAGAAGTCTTTTTCACTGAGCACAATTTCTACATTAACTATAACTACACCAGTTGTAAATGTTAACCTTGCATTGTAGGCACTGCATCGGTTGCGGTAGCTGGACTTCTTGCGGCTCTCCGTATAACAAAGAATAAACTGTCCGACCACACAATGTTGTTCCAAGGAGCAGGAGAGGTACATTAACTATCCAACATTTTATTGGTACTTTGCCTCCTTTATCAGTATGTGAAGAGAACAGTGCATTGTTGGTGGCATAGTCACAATGGAGACATGACCCTTGTGTAAATTTGGCATGGGTCAAAAGTCATACAGCCATCACCTGGATATCCAGTTAATGTTAGGACATTTGGATAATGGACCGTATGGGATCTCCTGACCCTAAGTAAAGATATTCTAGTATTAAATATATACTGTAGAACTATATAAAAATGCATAAGCCACTTATATACTTTATGTGAAGATCATTTCTGGCTAGACTAAATAGTGAGCAGTTTTTACCGATTACTACTATATCACCCATAAATTTCAATGAGTTACTACATAAATGGTGTTCATTTGCATTATGTAACCTTAAATAACATAGTATGTAATTTGTTCATTTCAAGGCGGCCATGGGAATTGCTGACCTGATAGTTATGGCAATGGAGAAAGAAGGAATTCCAAAAGATGAAGCAATCAAGAAGATATGGATGGTGGATTCCAAAGGGTTAATTGTGAAGGTAAGATTATTCAATCTATTATCAAATAACACGATCTTCTAAGAATTCTTGTCTCCCTCTCTGTTCTGTTGGGTTAGCTGTACTTCGGATGGCAGTGGGGTGACTGGTGGGAGGGGAGGAGATTTGAGTCTGATTAATTGGAGTCTTCAGAGAAAATGTTGTCATCTTGCTGCTGACAATTTGATGACTAAGGAGGAAAGGTTAGAAGGGGTCTCTCTGAACTGAAAATCTGCCACTTCATTTCTTTGTCCTAGCTTCCAGCAACCGACCTCTTCTTTTACATTCCAACACCCTGTGGTTCCCGGGGCTTGGAGTGTAACACACAGAGGGGAAGAGAATAGACTCTGCTGCTCTCTATAGGTCTACAATCAGTCCCACATTTTCTGTCTTTTGCCCTATAACATTCTCTGACTGGCCAGCCTGCCTCTGTATAACAATGGGAAGCAGCCATAATAGTACAAGTCTTCCCGACAGTATATACTACTACTCCATATTGTTACTAGGAGAGAACCAGTGTAATATTCAAGGCCCAAAATCCCAATTCCTCATTCCATCCTTAATATCCTAATGTATTCTGCATTATAATAAAGACCACCATGTCCCTATATCCGAGTGTCGGCTACACATATCCCCCCTATAACAGCGTGTCAGCCACAGATGTCTACTCTCTTAAACATTTTTGCATATCATTTGGCTTGAAATATTTTTTTCTTATTGTTTTCGAACTTAATCTTAGGTACATCTTATAGTCGAAAAATAAAGTAATTTATTTAAGGCTTTTTTTCCTAATATACATTATAAGATCAAAAGTATGGGAACACCTGACTACTGCATGCATATAAGCTTGATAGATATTCTGTTTCAAAGCCATGGGCATAAGTATGGAGTTGGGCCCTATTTTGCATTTAGAACAAAATCCCCTCTTCTGCGAAGGCTTTCCATGTTGGAGTATATTTATTGAAATTTCTGGCCGTTCAGCCAAAAAAGGATTTGTGAGGTTAGGCACTGATATTATACTGAAAGGTCCGGCTTGCAGTCTGCATTCTAACCTATACTTCAAAAACCTTGTACACCTTTCACTGGGTCTGCAGCTCTGTAAGGAGTCTCTGTTATGCTTTGCAAGATGTCCAGGTGATATCCCTGGTCAGCACAATCCCCCGATATATGTCCCGCTGAGAATCCATGGGACACAATTGCAAGTTGAGTGAATGCTTTCCCATGTAGTACCCCAGAGTTGGGTACTCCAGCACTTTTTATGTTGACTATATTCTTACAATCAGGTCCTAAAGTGATGTCTAATAAGTGCGAAAAGTTATGATGTGATTGTTTATATTTCTCCACTGTATTATGTGTTCTGGCAATATTCTCCAGTCCTTGGTGTGCACAGGTCTCCTAGCACAGTTACGGGAGTGTTTACCTAGTCTAAACAAAGAACAGAAAGACTGGGACTGGTAGCTTAAATGCCCTTCACAGGTTGAGCTAGTGTGGAGGTTTAAGAGAGAGAAGTGGGCGGAGTTAAAGTAGTCTAGTCCAGGGAAGCCTGAGATAGAGACTGGGGAGGAACCAGGAGAACATCTTTACCTAATCTTCAAAGAGCAGAGCTAAGCTTCAGCTTGAGAGAGACCGGGGAGGAACAAGGAGAAAAGCCAGTGTGGTGGGAAGTGCAACATCAAAGTGTGAGTAACCAAGGATAAGTTGTTCTGAAAATTTAGCAGTGGAGAGATATAGAGAGAGAAAAGGAAAAGAGTTTGTCTAAGAGAGAAAAGCAGCAAAAATACTTATGCAGACAAGCACATCAAAAACAGTCAGTTCTTTGTAAATCCAGCCAGAGAAGTAAAGCTGAGGTGTGAAGTCAGGAGGTCAAGAAAGTAGAAATTTAGCCCTCACCTCCCAACTCCAGTCAAAGTGTTTTTCTAATGTCAATGTGTCTTAATCCACTTCAAGTAACTGTAATTCAAATTGTGTAACTGCTGCCAAGAAAAGAACAGTCTCTCTCCCTGCCAATAAAGTGTTTTATCAGCCAAAGTCTGCTTCCTGGTGTAACTTCCCACCATCTACACCATCTGCACTGAGGTACCACACTATACACTCCAGGCAAGGACTACTATACCCATTATTGTTTAGTTCTCCACTATTTTATATTTATTATTTTGTTCAGAATGGGTTCCTACCATACATGGACTAGTGTCATAATAAATAAACATCTTCCCCTACCCAACTCTGTAGGTAGCGCCCCACTGGGGTATCACTATCTTATCCTGCCCCACTTTGCGGGCAGCAATCAGGGGAAAATTTTTTCCCTCTAACACTACACAACTGCATAGGATTCCAATAGCGTAGCTCTTTATATCGCCTTTTTCAAAGAGCATATATGTATATATGTCTGTTTTCATGGTCTGTGTGTCTCAACTCACCCCCATTTCATCCATACTTTTAGATTTTTTCATTACCATACTAGCGTTATGATCATGTTCCTTTAACAAAGTATTTGTGAGATAAAATAAGTCTTTGTATGCTGTAGCATTAACATTCTACTTCACTGGAAAGAGATCAAGCCCAAATCTTGAAAAACAGCCCCATATCATTACCATGCTCCACCACGTTTTACAATAGACATTATGCATTCCAGTAGGTAGTATGCTCTGGGCATAGTGGAACATGATTCATCCAGAGAACACCTTTCTACTGCTCAAAAGTCCAGTGGTGGCGTGCTTTACAACATGCCGTTTGACTCTTGGCATTGTTTACGGTAATCTTAGGCTTGCATGAAGTTGCTCGAGCACAGATTCCCATTTTTGTGCTGATGTCACTTCCTGTGAGTTTGCCTGGTCTGTCACTTTGTGGCTCAGCTGTTGTTACTCCACTTCACAATAATACAAGCACTCGTAGTTGACCAGGGCAAATCTACCAAATCAGAAATGTCATACATTTACTTGAGGTTAAGCTGTTATGCTATGACAGTGCTGAATTTAAACTCACTGAGCTCCTCAGACAACCCAATCTACTGCCAATAATTGTCTTTAAGCCTGATTTACATAAAATTTAGATAACAATTAGTGATGAGTGAGCATACTTGCTGCTAAGAGCAATTGCTCGATCGAGCATTGCCCTTAGCGAGTACCTGCTTGCTCGGGAGCAAAGATTAGGCTGCCGGCAGCGGGCAAGGAGCTGCGGGGGAGAGCGGGGAGGAATGGAGGGGAGATCTCTCTCTCCCCCCCGCTCCCCCCTGCTGACTGCCGCAACTCACCTGTCACCCGCGCCGGCACCTGAACCTTTTCTCCCGAGCGGGGAGATACTCGCTCGATCGAGCAATTGTCCTTAGCGAGTATGCTCGCTCATCTCTAGTGGCAATACTTCTACAGCACATTCACTGTTTACATTTTTGGAAATGGATTAAATGTCTTGTAAATGATTTCCCTGACCTAAAATCATGAGACTGACAAAAGAACAGTCAGAGAATAAACTTGCAGTCCACTGTTTTGAAATAAGGAACTATATTTTCAGCTAAACACTATGACATTACCAGCTTTGTAATTAGTGGTTTCCTCTGGTCCCGCTTCAATGTAAATCTGAAAATACACCACCTATATCTGCCACTACACGTGTAAGCTTGTGGCATAATGTGTTTTGTTGGTTTTTTTAAAAACCTCAGAAATTCTCTTTTATCTGCTTTTGCATCACATGTTTTTTAGCAACGCTCTTTGTTATACAGTACTTCAGTAATGAAACGTGACTTTCAGTTCTGCCAATAGATTATGTGCCGGTATTACCTTGTCCTTGTTTGGCATTCGTTTTCAGTCATCATTGATCTCTTCATAAAATATCCAGCCATTAGCCACAGCCATCAGTTGATATGAAAATATAGGATTTGTCCCCCCAAAAAAAATCAAGCCCTAAGAAGGAGTTATTGTTTTGCTGCAAAATTCAACATGGAATTATA
The DNA here is from genome assembly GCF_035609145.1 of Eleutherodactylus coqui. Taxonomy (NCBI): domain Eukaryota; kingdom Metazoa; phylum Chordata; class Amphibia; order Anura; family Eleutherodactylidae; genus Eleutherodactylus; species Eleutherodactylus coqui. The sequence goes on along the minus strand of NC_089837.1, from coordinate 192,613,999 downwards.
TCTTAGGCAGATGTGCAAATGTTTAGAATTATGACATGATTAGATGAATGGTCTTGCCACCTGAGGCCCTAAAAGTCGTTCCATCGTTGGCCTATAAGAAAACGCTCTCAGAGGCTACTTGTGTCTAGTGGACCTATTTTTCTGCTTGTGCAGAGCCTGTTCACCACTAGATTCCTCTATGACGCAATCAAAGAGATTTTGCCTAGTTAACAGAGTTTGATAGACAGCGCATTATTGGAATGTACGTACCTGGATAGTCATATCAACGAATTGCCAGCAACGTGGGCTGTTTTGACTAGACTTTTAGGAAATTTTGGAACTAGTGGATGCATGAGGGCATGCACACAAGGCAACCGGGCTCAGGATGCCCTCAACATACCACTAGTAAAAATGTTCGTCTGATCGTCAAACAAGCATGAACAGCGTCAACTGTTTTGTTGTCCGACATCCACAGACAGGTGGCACGCTCCTGTATCAATCAGAACCATTTCCAGGCACCTGGATGAAGGACATTTGGTCTCATGCCGCCTATTATGTGTACTACCTTTCACACTCACAGTCGTCTCCATTTGCAACGTGTTGTGAAGGATGAAACTGGACTGCTGCAGAGTGAAACTGGATTTCCCTCAGCGATAAATTCAGGTTTAGCTTGGGCACTGATGATGGTCTTGCTTGTGTCTGTATACCGAGGGGTAAGCAGCTCAATCCTGCTTATGCTTTGGAGCGGTACACTGCCCCCACTGGATAGTCTGCTCAATGATATGTTCAGGGCATCTTGCAGCCACTTGTGTTGCCACTAAGCCGCACGCAGGGTGTTACAGGAATGCTTCCACCATATTGCCGCGTTTTTGTGGCCTGCCCAATCGCCAGATTCTTTACCAATAGAAAATGTATGGGACCATCTGGGACACCAACTTCGACAACCTATGAGTTTGCATAATCTAAAGGCTCAGTCAAAGCAAATGTGAAGCGCTATGCCACAGGATACCATACGGAACCTGTATGCCTCCATGCCCATCCATATCATATCTTGCATCCAAGCTAGAGGCGACCCAACAGGGTACTAGAGCCTCCTTGCCTGTCTGTATCTCATCTTGCATCCAAGCAGGATAACTAGAGCCTTCCTTCAAGTGTTCAGTTTTCTGCAATAAATGATCCTTTTGCTCTGATATTGTAATCACTTACTTGTATCAAACTAACAATCACACAGAGAAAGTTTCATTCAAATCCCGACAACTCATTCTATTGGAAAATCTGGCCAATTGGCATGAAGATTTCACTTCTAAAACATCTGTATTACTCATGTGCATGCACTGTTTGGATAACTTGTAGTGCCTCTTTCAAGTACAATGCGGTTCCACATGTCCTGTACTGCTCTTTACTTGTACCAAGATAAGGTTCTCCTTAGAACACCAGGTGAAGGTGGTTCCATGTTATTTTTCCAGTACACTATGTGTACTGTTCAGGAGCCTGAAGAAGCTCTTGTCACCTCTGACTTTTATACGTATGGACTTGGTTTATTTGTATTAGTTATCTGCTTAATTTTTTTTGTCCTTTAAGGGGTTTTCCATGTTGTATCTTTTATATAGTTTTGGGACCCTGTGCCCAAAACTATATAAAAGACATATTCTTACTGTGGAGCTGGACTGACGTTTCAGCGGCCTAAAGCCATGGCATCTGTCAGGTGACATCACCCGGCCAGAAGACCTGGTGATGTCCCAAAAACATGTCATGTGGGTGTCTAATGTAGAACTCCCGAGGCAGGTTTATGGGACATCACGGATGAAGTCCCTGCTGATCTCCTATTAGCTGCAACGATCATATGAGATGTTAGTAAACAACCCACGTCACTACTGCAACCCTAAGTAAACAGAAACTGGAGCAGTGTGTTGTGGAGTAGTGTGCAGTGGGAGGTGGGTATTACTGTTTTTTATATATATACCTCACTTCCCTGACTGCAACCAATGTCTGCTATAACCTGAAAATTCCTTCAATTTTCTATTACTTCTGGTTGATATTTTGGAGGCTGCAGAATCAATTACCGTTTTTCCATAGAGTTATGGTTTCAGCATACAATTTTTTTCAACATACAATGATCCTCCCGGAACCAATTAAAATTGTAAGAATGTCCTTTAAAAATGTACATCATTGGCCAAGACTGGTTAGCAGTGAGGGAACAGACTATATAGCTTGACTCCTGATATAGAGTGTGGTCAAGACTACACAGCAGTAAAGGAAGAGTTGTCAACTTTTGAGATGGGTCAGTCCAGGCTATACAGCTGTGTATACTAGTTCCAGATCAAGAGTAATTGACCACACATTGTCACTGCAAAAAAGAGAAGCATGTATCCAATCAACACTTAACATCTGCTAATATCTCTCAGCTTGATACAAGCAGCCAAGCATACTATACACAATACGGCTCCCTTTCTTTCTTTGGCAATTGAATCTATTCTTTCTATTGTAAGACAAAATATATTTTCTTTCAGTGCTAGAAAGATAAAGACAAGCTTCATCTGACAGTCTATCTTTTCCATGAGACAGTGGAATTTTAAGTGTAGGTCTACGAATACCACACCCACTTCCAAAAGAGAAAGGCTGTAATTCAGGGTCGTGTGGTAGCACAGCTGGAACATAATACATACAAGGAAAGTTGTATTACAGGGTAGTCCAAGAATCAGATTTAAAATGAACATTTATATAGTAAAAGAGTGAAGCTTCTATTAAATACTTTATGGCCCTCAACAGCTCCTTTGAAATTGCGCTGAAATCTTCCAGTTAGGATCCCCATTATTAGATAAACCAAGAATTGTATCAATCAGGGCTGCCATTGCTACTATTGCTACTGACATCAGTGAACAGCCATTGATTTCAGTTGGTGCTATGCAATGCCTAAAGGATATATGTACCCTAGCACTCTTTTTTTTTTTTACTCAATGTGTTTTTTGAAATGAAGATTTTTTTCTAATTAGTTTTCATTAAAAAATTTTGAGGGCTGTAATTCACTCTAAGTGAATTTTCTGCTCTTATTACCGGTGAAGGAGAACGAGAGCAGCAGAGAGAGTATGAAAGATAGCTATTTAGTATCATACCAATGCTACTATCCACCACAACTATAATACTAATATTGATAGTAGCACCATTAGTAGGACTACTAGACAATAGAAGAACTCCCCTATGTTAACAATGCGTTAGTTTTATTCAAATATGCAAAGTTTTGGTTCAAAGTGTAGGACTTTTTCAAACTATTATAGGTTATTGAAACTACAGTGTAATCAGCTACCCTATTTAAATGCAAAAGATCATGCAATGATACAAGGCATCTTTCAACAGAACTCTTATAGCAAGTGCAACCGCCTTGGATTCACATCAAATTCATGTAAATCAATGACAGGTTGTCCATCTCACACTACAGCATTACAGTAGCATAATCTACACCAATGCTTCTGGTCAGAGGCTAGAATGGGAAAGACTGTAGTACTTTCTCTTTAAAAAGACCTATGTTTTACTACTACATAATAAGTGATAGATCAGTGAGATATAAAAAGAAGTAAGGGTTTTACCTTCTGACCTAGGAGAATTATATGGAAAAATATAAAATTAATTATTTATTCTCAAGTTCTGTTTTGTGGTTGATATTAAAATTGTACCTCCTGTAACAGATAAAGTTTGCTAGAATGCAAACTTACATATCATTGCATTAGAATTGGAGACGAGTGAGTATACTCGCTAAGGCACATTACTCGAGCGAGTAGTGCCTTAGCCGAGTATCTCCCTGCTCGTCTCGGGGGCCGGTGCGGGTGACAGGTGAGTTGCGGCGGGGAGCGGGGGAAAGAGAAGGAGAGAGAGATCTCCCCTCTGTTCCTCCCCGCTGCTCCCCCCCCCCCGGCCCCCGAATCTTTAGAGACGAGCGGGGAGATACTCGGCTAAGGCACTGTTCGCTCGAGTAATGTGCCTTAGCGAGTATACTCGCTCATCTCTAATTATAATGCATCATTACATTTCATTGCCTTGTAGTAATTCATTTGAAATCCTGGCTCTGTACTGTGCTAATGTTTTCAAATGGCCTCTACTGGTACCTTATTATCCCTATTCAGGATGGGGATCCTTGCTAGAGGCAACTATTCATAAAGATCCAACTACTGATTATGAAAATGTGCAGAGATGACACTCTTTTAAAGATTTGCACAGCCCAATGAGTAGTTGCTTATTGCTATAAAACAGAATATGAAGGATAATGGGGTAGATAGCAGATTTGGTCTTGGTAAACTTTATGTAAAATAGTAGCTGAGCTTTAAATGGTAAATGCTTCATTGAAGTGTAAATCAATCATACTTAAAGGGGTTGTCCCGCGCCGAAACGGGTTTTTTTTTTTTTTCAACAGCCCCCCGTTCGGCGCGAGACAACCCCGATGCAGGGGTTAAACAAGAACACCAGACAGCGCTTACCTGAATCCCCGCGCTCCGGTGACTTCTTACTTACCTGCTGAAGATGGCCGCCGGGATCTTCTCCCTCGGTGGACCGCAGGGCTTCTGTGCGGTCCATTGCTGATTCCAGCCTCCTGATTGGCTGGAATCGGCACGTGACGGGGCGGAGCTACACGGAGCTACACTGAGCCCCATTGAGAAAAGAAGAAGACCCGAACTGCGCAAGCGCGTCTAATTTGGCCATTAGACGCTGAAAATTAGACGGGCTCCATGGAAACGAGGACGCTAGCAACGGAACAGGTAAGTGAAAAATTTCTTATAACTTCTGTATGGCTCATAATTAATGCACAATGTACATTACAAAGTGCATTAATATGGCCATACAGAAGTGTATAGACCCACTTTGTTTCGCGGGACAACCCCTTTAACAAAGTCTTTGGGTGTTGCCTTATTTAGTGATTTTCTGGGCCTAAATTTCCAGTTCTTTACTCCTTAGGACCCTTCATATTATTTTTATGACAAACTGCAAGGAATTCCCCTCCCCCAGAATGTAGGATATTTTCCTTGTTCAACATTTAGTGCTTAGATCACTATATCTTATAACAATTGAATGCTGGAAACTTCATAATTAGTTCCTGAAGGCAATAAGTGCTAGATGTTCCCAGTAATATATTACTGCCACCCACCTACTACTCATGTGGAGAATCCATTCAGTTTTCCATTGGCCAGCAACTTTGAGAACTATGATAACTTTATGATCTATTTAGGGTTGTACTTGGCAGTGGGTATTCAAAAGCTGGACTCTATTAAAATACAATAAGCTGCCTGTATTAGAGTCTGATTAGGCTTCTCTTGCCTACTCAATACAGTGTTTTATGACTTGTGGGTAGAGTACTTATCAGTAGAAGGTGGATCAGCTTCAGTTTTTAACACCCTGGCCAGATCTACAGCTAACTGTAATAGTCGTCAAAACTCGAAAAATTAGTAAATCCTTAAAGGATGGGATGACTTTAGGAAGGACAAGTTCACAAAGGTAAAAAAAAAGGTTGTACTGGCGCTGCCGATTGTACGTGCAAGACAATCAACATGCTGGACACACTTTGTTGACCCTTAGGTGTTATTCTATAGCAATATTTTCCAAAAAGTTGTCATATGCAAAATAAGAAATTCACTGCACTCATCAAATTCTTTTTAAGGTCTTTACGGCAAGATAATATACAGCCAACCTATAGGATATATGTGGACAAACTGGCCAACAGCCACATTACATGTCCCTGTGCTTGAACATACTTGAAACTGGAGTCTAGAAGGATGACTACACAACCATGAGAAGCTCAATTACAATGTTCAATTCTTATCTGAAAATTGTATTTATAAAAGGCCAGAAAAATATTGGTATTCATTAGAGATGAGCGAGTACCCAAATGCTCGGGTCCGCGTTATTCGAGTCAAGCTTTTTGTAAAATTCGAGAGCTCTACTCAAGTAACGAACCCCATTGACTACAATGGGAGACTCGAGCATTTTTGTATGTGGGACGCTGGGTCCCGAGCTTTCTTTTTTTTTTTCTTGGTTCGTGTTTTTTTCTTTCTCTCTCCCTCTCCCTCTCCCTCTCCCCTTTCCTGCCAGACCACAAATTTTCGAATGACGCGTGCTGCGTCGTGGTGGGGAGGGGCCAAAACTGGCACGTTACAGCAGGGACGAGCCAAAAACTGGGGCAGGGTCAAACACGATTTGATGCTCGTTCGAGTAATGAGTACTAGTAGTATTCACATCTTAAAAGAGGTTTTCCACCCAAAGTGTAATAATACATTGAATCATATTTAAAGGGGCTTCCCAGGCAAATATAATTTACGACCTATACTCTGGATAGGTCATTAACCCTTTGCAATCCAATTTTGGATTCAGGGTTTCCTAGGGGTCTTTCTCTTTCTGCCATTATACAATGGCGCCATCTGCTGGCTAGAGCCAGTACTGCGGTATGTGACATGCTGGAGAGGCCCCCCGACAGCCTAGCAGCCAGTAATCTACAGTAAGAATACCCTGCCGTACATCTTCCGAAATTGGAGCTGTAAAGCCTTCAGTCAGAATGTCTTTAGACGTCAGACAGTGGATTGGAAAGGGTTAATAGTTTGGTTGGAATCTACCACTCGGGATCTTGGCAATCAGCTAATCGGATGCCCACAGTATAGAGCGGAACAGATTGCTCTGACCTCTGTGTAGTGGCTGGCACTTGTAATTGCAGCATAGCTGTCATTGATTTTAAAAGTTGATCGGCCGACCCTTGCTGATCAACTAGTGAGGACCCATCCTCAAGATAGGTCATCAATAAATAATATTTGCCTATAAAACCCATTTAAGGTAAGATCACAAACTATGATACAGTTATGTCAGTTTTGTCTGTGTTATCCGGTTATATGTAATCCTTCCCCAATATCTTGAAACTGTCTATGTCTTTTGTACATTTTTCCTTTCTAAATACTTTTCTGCATGTGTCTCTTAAGATTGTATATGTGCCATGTAATCAGTTATTTTAATTAGTATTAGAGACCTAAAAACATAAGATGGAATCTGAAGATAAGGTTTATGAGACTCCGTCCAGTAGTGACTTCTGGTGAAATTCCCAAACAATAACATACGCATTAAAATGGTTGATTTGATCTAAGTATAGGCTAATGTATAGATTGAAAGCACATGATTTGTTGTCAGGGCATAGCACCATCTACTGGAACATTTATGACACAATTCACTATATAAATGGGGTTTTCAGTTTCTTCAAAGCATGCAAATCTATAAACCAGAATAACTTACAATAAATGCTATATGGCTTTACTCAAGTTATTAGAATGTCACAGTATATCAGTGTCTTCATTGAAAGGTGCACGTACTTTATGTGGCCATTTTGCATTGTACTTACAATAGGATCCTCTAGCAGCATAATATATTTTATTTATTTTACTCATTTAGCACTAGGATGATTTAGTGAATCCTGCATTGATCCTGATGACCCTGGAGGTTCTTTCCAGCCTTATGATTCTAAGATTCTATGATACATTGCATACATATTCCACAGTGCCATACAAAAATTGTCATCACTTACACCTTTATGAGCTATTACTGCCTCATATGTGCCAAAGTTACATTATTAGTACTTGGCTAGATGCCAGCTTCACATGGCATAGCGTTCCTGTAACACAATGTAGGAGTGTAGTTGCATGCACTAGTAGATGCATAAGAGCCCTGGTGTTTGAGAGGATGTAAAAGTTACTGTCACATTCGTTCTGACCGTAAGATGCACCACGCCCAGGACGAACATAAGGTTGTATTCCCACAGGGAGAAGACTGCAGAATGGAATAAAATATCATATAATCTAAACAACAGGAGGACAATCTCACCCTGATAACTAGAACAAGAATCACCCTGCCTAAAATTGAGGTTATCGCCTCGATAATGGCAGCCCCAGGTCCTGTGCCTCAGCTACTAACTCTAGCAACTAAAAGAAGGAAAACACTAATGAACAAAGAAAAGCACTACTTAGCATTACACAGAACTCTCACCACCACAAACACTGCCTCTCTCCACAAGAACTGAGAAAATAATCGGCAACAATCAGACCCAGAAGCAGACTTTAATAATGAAGAAGGAAATGCAGTTAGACAGACACCAGGGTAAAATCCACATACAAAGCAAGAGAACAAAATCAGTGACAGGGAAAACACTGAGGGAATACAAACAAATGACCAAAGTAACACAGACTGGAACAGTGCAGCCGGCCCATCTATGTTTCAAGACCACTGTGCCACGATCCCGTCGCGGCCAACAGACCCTGACAGTTAATCAACCACAGCAGAGGACACCATTATTTTTAATGGTGCATGGTATGTGAGGGCTCTGTTACTGAATTTGCATTGGGAGGGATACTGTTTCTCCTTGTGGAGAACATCAAGTTGGCATGAGGAGGCTTACAAGGTATGCAAATGAGAGATTATATATAGCCTCTGTAGTATCACTTATTGTCTGTAAGTCAATATCCAACCTTTATAACAGGCCTTGTAACATGACTAAGGATATAAGATAAACCAAAGTCTTCTTGCTAAAAAGAAACGTCCCTCTCCCATCTACAGACAGCTATTTCAGGGTTATGCCTGTGAGATAGGTGCGAAGAGGTATTGTTTCTCCTTCTGGAGAGTGCTAAGTTACTATGAACAGACTTGTAGGTCATGCATGCTCTTCTGGAAAATAAGGTATGCAAATTAGAGATGGTATAATGCCTCTTCAGTGCCACCTATTGGAGACAAATAACCTGCTATTCCCAATGATTGTTTTACAGACTTGTTAAAAAGTTGTACATTGATTTGAAGGAATGCTGCCATCCAATAGATGGTGCTGCAGAGGTATTGTTCCAAATTCCTTATTTTCATAAATTACCCAGAGGAGCGTGCATGGCCTTATGTTTCCTCACTCACTTTTCCGGTGTCTTCTCACACCCCTTCTGGGTGCTCTCCTTGGGGAGAGACAATGCCATCCACTGACCCATTCATCACCAAGTGTCTCCACACACTTATTGGGTGCTTAAGAAGAGACAACACCCTTCTTGACCAAGGCAAATACCCTGAAACATCAGTCTATAAATAGGAAAGAAAACTTCGGTTTGACTCATACATGTTGCAAGGCCTGCTAAAAGATCTGACATTGACTTATAGGAAAGCTACCTTCCAATAGGTGGTGTTGCAAAGGCACTATACCATCATACATTTGCATACCTTGTTTTCCAGAGGTGCATTGCATGGTCTATAAGTCTCCAACTTGGCTCTCTCTACAAAGAGATATAGTACCCTTCCCAAACCACATCACAGACCTTTCACCCAGCAAACTAGAACCCTACTGTGCATTGATGTGGGGCAAAAACCCTGAAACAGCTGTCTGTCTTAGGGAGAAGACTCTGGTTTGGCTTAAATCCTTACTCATGTTGTAAGGCCTGTTAGAGGGAACCTGTCACCTCCCTACAGCTCCATAAACTTAGCTTAGATGACAGGGAGCCGAGTGATGTATATTTTATGCTCACCAGCTCCCTGCGGTGTCCGCATGCAGCATGGAAATCTGACTTTTTTTCATATTGCCATGTGTGCACTCTTCCATAGACCTGTATGGGAGACACTGAAGGGAGCCGGTGACTATAAGAAATACATCACCCGACTCCCTGCCACCTCCCCTAACAGCACCATAACTTAGTTTACGGTGTTGTAGGGAGGTGACAGGTTCCCTTTAAAAGGTCATTGACTTATAGGTAAGCTACTTTTCAATAGGTCTTGCTGCATAGGCATTATTGCATTACATTGCTGGAGGTCTCGGTAACCTCAACATGGGAGAAATACAAGCTGAAGAAATACTACTGTATATACCGTCAATACTACTAGAATTCACTTTTGTTCTACATGCCTATTAATTAACAGGGCAGGTCTTCACTGACACATGAAAAGGAGCGCTTTGCCCAATCGCACGCTGAAATGAAGACTTTGGGAGACGTGGTTAAGGATATCAAACCAACTGCTCTGATAGGTAAAAAAAGATAAATCCACAGATTGCTTTCTATTTTTCATGTCTGGTTAATAACAAAAGATCTTTTGCTTCAGGTGTCGCCGCAGTAGGCGGAGCTTTCACGGAGCAGATTATAAAAGATATGGCGGTGTTCAATAAACGACCAATAATATTTGCACTGAGCAATCCAACAAGTAAAGCGGAGTGTACTGCAGAACAATGCTACCGGCTGACGGAGGTACGAGTGTACATTAACCCGTGTATCAGATTAGTTTCTGAAAACTGATGGAGAGGAACAATGAAGTGTCTCCTATTACTGTTATTTCCATTGTACTTTAAGAGTGCTTAAATACATCTGGCATGTAGACTAGCTCCCCATCCACATTTCCTTGCCCAGTAAGCATGGTGTTAGATTTCTAAAATGTAGGTGGTCTCATAAATATGGACAAAAGATGCAAATCTGTGCTTGTTTTCATAGACTATCATGTTTCAAGCTTTAACTACCAGCATTCAACTGTAATCTGGTTGCTAGCGTTTAATTCCTCTGCAGCATAACTGCAAGACAAATGAAGCATGACATAATATTTATGGTAATCAGTGGTCTATCTGGGTAATGCATGGGCCTGCCAGGTTTTACAGAGACTGAAATTATGTTTCTAGCCACTGTCCCCGCCAGCTAAATGCTGGAGGAGGCACCCACACTTATTCACTTAGACGGCACCAATGAATAGGTTTTCTAATTTCCATTGTAAATTTACCTTAAAGACACGTCTTTCTCAATCATACTCTGATGTATTTAACCCGTTTAGCACAAGGCACTGTTGATTTACGGTGCCTGGTCCTGGGCTTAAAGCCTAGCTGTATGTGAAATTACAGGATGAGTTATCAGCTGTTAGCTGATAACCCGGAGGAGAAGGCAGGAGGGTTTTTTTTAACCCTTTCTGCTTTTTCCTTCCCCGAGTACACAGTGTACTAGAAAGTGAAAGTGTTTCTTTCGCTATGGGACCCAGGGAAGGGGGAGTCATGTGACTGCCGGGGTTCCCTGCTGCAGCAGAGCTGGAGGGTCATACTAGACCCTGGCTAGCTCTGCCAGTGACTAATGTCACTACAGGGGTTGCTTTTCTCCTGTAACTGGGGCTCCTATGGATGCCCCAGCTACAGTGGAAAAGTGTCAATTTAAAAAAAAAAAATTTGAATGTCCCCTAGAGGTCTTACAAGACATCATGGGGACATAGATAGTAAAAAAAAACATAATTACATACATCAGTAAAACAAAATTACAGAATAAAACAACAATATATACATAAGAAAGAAAATAACCCAAAACCGTCGCTTTAAGCGCCCTGTAATCTCAAACCATACATATTATAAAACGTCCGAAACAAAATGAGGAACCCATTCCCATACTTTATTTTGGTGTAAATATTCTAATTTAAAAAAAATAACTAGAAATGTTACAAAAAATATATTTTTTTAGCTTTTTAAAATAAAAAACAAAAAAAAGTCAGTGAAAAAGATATAAAAAAATCGCCCTATATAAAAAAAAAACACAGCAAAAATTATTTTGATAGCTAAAGGAAAAAAAATTAATGCAATAAAACCACCACATGGGTAAAATCCCTAAAAAGTGTCTGATCCTTAAGGTACAAAACAGCCTCGTCCTTAAGGGGTTAAAGGGATTTTCCCATCTTACAGTGTTCTGACATATCACTAGGATCTGTGTAAAGGGGAGCCATGGAAATACAAAAACATTTGTGAAAATTTATGCACTTGTGTGAACAAATATTTGCACAAGCAAATGTTTTGGCGCCATATTGAGACTTCACCCCTGAAACTGGTGTGAGTTCCCATGGGCAAGAGAGGAGGACAGCAGTGTGAGGGAGAGACTCTACAAGTAGAGTGCAACTGAGAATTTTGGCGTGACTGCTACTGCTGCCTGCAATAACCCTGTCTCAGAAAGGACTCCTGACAGAGAGTTCTGCTGCAGACGTTCGTGTTGCAGATCCTCAAAGGTTACAGCTAGAGGAATCATGTCTAAAACCTCCACGGTGGAGGACACATCATTTAGCAGTGACCCAGATCAGGGACCACCAAGGGACTTCAGAGGCTGTATCACCCTGACAACAGAACAGAGGAGATGCCAAAGATTGTTCGTGAGGATGAACCTCTATAAAAACCGAATGTGCACGCATCAACAACTGGTGTCGGATAGCAAGCCTGCTAGTCAGGGTGAGGGACATACTGTGTTATTCAATCGACATCTGCAGTTATGTTAGTTCATGCACATAGGTACATATTTTCATTGTACTAGAAACAAGCTGGGTTCTTTGGTCAGCCTCTATGTTAACAAATGCATGTGGTATTTTTCCATAATTGAGTTCATGCCGCCTTCAGAGACTTTAATTGCCCATTTCACGGACTATTTCATTATATTTGTGTGTACCAATAGTAGAGTGTGAAACCTGTTTCTATGTATAGTGATAGATAGCAGAGTCAGGGTCGACTTTTGAGCATTAAACTCATATATCTTCTAGTGTTCCTTTTTCCATACTTGCATAACCAATTTTCCCATACGGTTCTTTGTTATAATAAAAGTACATATGTTTTTGTAAGCCGGGTGTCCACATCGTACTCCGATTCCTGTGTCATATGCAATACCATTCTGATTGGGTGGGGGGCTGCAACTGTAAAGCACCATTCAGGTGAGCAGGTGTCCCAGGGGTTCAGCAGGAGAAAACAGTAAAGATCATTTTGAGGGTTAGTGGGGTCCCGGGGGTTGGATCTTCATGATGAGTAAGTGATAATATATTATAGCAATATGCAATGGCTTACAAACCCCTTCAGATTAAAAGAGGAGGACTGCATTGACAATGTTCCTCAGTTACTGATGGTTTCCTATGGATCCTTATTAAAGGTTGATTACATAGTAAGAAAACACCTTGGGGAGTACTAAATGATCATGCTTTTTCTTGGCACTTGGATGACGTGGAAATACACATTATCATGATATAATGGTTGTTACTCTAACTACATATTAGCTTTTCATAAATCTCTCTTAACTACAGGGCCGAGGTATTTTTGCAAGTGGAAGTCCCTTTGATCCTGTCACTCTTCCAAATGGACAAACATTGTACCCTGGGCAGGGTAACAACTCCTATGTCTTTCCAGGTGTTGCTTTAGGAGTTGTTGCTTGTGGTGTGAGGCACATTAGTGATGACATCTTCCTGACTACTGCTGAGGTAAGCAACACCCAGGCTGGGACATGAGCGATTACTGGCAGCGCACATTATTTTTAGCTGAATTTCAAGTCAGAAAATTAAATTTTATTGTATTCTATTACAGGCTTTTTCTCTTTCCTAACAAGAAGGTTAAATAGTTCCCCTGCATAGACGTCTTATGTTAGATTTTCCATTGCAACACCGAGCAATTCTCATTATGGTTGTAGTTATAAAGTCTCCAGCAGGAGTATACATTGCACATTCTAAAGAAAATGTCATAAATGACTGTAGTAAGCATGTAAAATATAAGCTCTTGTGTGAGTAAGATACATGCAGCTAAGCCAGAGGTACAATAAAACTTCATTTGTTAAACAAAGATAGTTGAATTGAAAGAGTAAGGCCAGTTTCCAACAAGGAGCAAAAATATTCACACATTTGTGCGCCAAAGTTACAGCCACACGTCCTGTGCCAAATGTGGGTCTAAACTAAAAGTGTCATAGAGATCTATGATGCTGCCAGTTTGGGTAAGTAGACCTTCAGTTGGGCTAGGACTTGGGTATTACATATTACGCTCGTGTGGAATTGGCCTAACTCTGAAAACCTGGGTATCTATCGCTGAACACATTAAAAAAAAGATCTAGCTTAAGTTACTGATTTTGTGCATTCCGTATTTCTAGCAAAACTTTATCTTACCACTCTTTGTATTTAGATGGTGCTGTCAACACTTAATATACTATCTTAAAGGATTGTAGACAGAAAACTGGTAAAATGTAATACAAGCATTAAGCTGATTGATAACAGTCGATTAAATACAATTTCCCAGGCAATATTGAGGTCCTTCCACCTGTAAATTAAAAGAACGGCTTCTTTTCTAAGCATAGAAGTGTCTAATGATTGAATACCTTTGTTGATCCTTGGTGTGGAAGGTGATGACGAGCAACAGGTGGGTGGTAAGTACTTTTCTCCACTTTAGACTAGGTGTACACTAGTGTATTATTGGGCTCTGGGCAGTCTGTGTAATTCCACATTATAGCCAATGAGGCTATATACATGGTCCACGTGGAAAAACTCATGGCATGTTCTATTCCAGTCTGCTTCACGAGCAAGAAATAGGACAAGCCAATGCATATGAATGTGCTGTGTCCGTGTATATTGGACAGCACATGGACTGGTGCCTGTGTGCTCTCCGAGGTGAGTTGCACCCAAGTTTCTAGGGTACAATTTATAGTTATGGCTAATGTGCACGTAGCTTTAGGCTAACTTCACACAGGTGAGCGCAATATGGAGCTGTGAATCATGGCCCTATATCGCACTCTCTGCGGATGTGAGGCGTTTTTATGTTAAACAGCCTTGCATTCCTTGGGGGATGTAGCTGACAGCCTTGGTGCAGGATCGCAGAGTTTCTCCCATTGTTTTCAATGGCAGACCTCGCATTGCATTGCGTACGCCTAGGAGATGGTGTGATGCTGCCGCCCGGCCCCATTGAAAGCAATGGGCGCTGCGATGCGAGAGCACGCAGAAAGATAGAACATGTCGATTTTGCGGTGCCATGCAGAATAACATCGCTCATGTGTATGACAGCATTCAAAAGAATGGGGTTCAGATTTGCGTGATAGTTGTGCATCTCGCAACGCACAAATCTCGTGTGATTTTCTTGCCAGTGTAAAGGCGGCCTTAGGGTCCTTTTACACAGGGCAATTGTTGCAATGATTGAACGAGTCGTTTGCTTTACACGCACAGATAGCGGTTACATTTTTTCATCATAGCTTGTTCAGTTGATCGTTGCAGGGAAGTGTGGAAATGCCTGGGAATGGTTTGCGAACAACTACACGATCGCCTCTTACATGGAACTACTGGCAAACGATGAACAATGATTTTATGCCTGCAGAAAATGAACAGCAAATTATAAATGAGCAATTTATCGTTCACTATTCAATTGTTGGCCATATAAAAACTAAATGATTTGTTCATATTTGCAAAATTGATTGCTTGTTTGAACAATGATCATTCTATGTGAAAGGGCTCTAAGAGACAGCGAATGGCTGTGAATGTTAATAGTTATCTCGCTTGCATGACGAGGGTCGTAGTGCCAATCTAGAATGACCACAACTAAGAGCATTGTTCCATTCAGTGTTGATGTTGGAGGAGGTACCGTTGCTTTTCTGTTGCACCCACGAGCGCCGCGGATGACCAGGAGGCCTCTGCCATCCGGCAGGCAGTCGTCTTTCGATTTTCCTAGCAATTGCTGCGTATGAGCACCGTGGGCTGGAACAGCTTCTGACAAGCGTGCAACATGACCAAAAAGTGCAAGTCGTCTCCTTGTTATTGTTTTTGTGATTGACGCAATCCCCGTGCAAGCCTGTATCTCGCTGTTTCTGATGGAGTTAAACCAATGGAGAATCTGGCATTGGCATCGCATGTGAAAGGACTCCAGAAGCTCAGTGGTATGCGACAGCAAGGTCCAAATCTTCGAGCCGTACAATAATATTGACCTGGTAGAATCGAATCTTAGTCCTGAGTGTTATGTTCTGCCTCCGCCAGAGTTTATCCAGGGACCTCATCGCCGAGGCTGCCAGTGCTATTCTCCGCAGGATGTCTGGAAGCGCCCTCCCACCGGTGTGCTGAACGCTTCTGAGGTACACAAAATTACTGACAGTGTCGACTCTCTGGTCGTTTACATCTAGGTCTGGAGGGATTGCGCCGCTCCTAGATTCTGCAGCTTGGTTTTTTGCCAGGAGATGTGAAGCCCAATACAGGACGATTTAAAATCGAACTGTTCCAATGAGTGTCTCAGATTATTAGATGTGACATCCAAGAGTGCAACATCGTCAACATAGTCCAGTTCGGTAAAGTGGTACTCCGGATGAGTGACCCCATTACATACGTTAAAGAATCCAGTCCATGGCCCTGCAGAAGAGTGCAGGAGCCAAGACGCAACCTTGTCAAACACCAGACGAGGTCTCAAAACTAGCAGAGGTTTAACCGTTGATACCGAATTTGGCGGATGTGCCCTGATGAATGTCTTTTAGTAGGTTTAGAAGTTATGTGGGGATGCCAACGCCACGCAAGGCCTTCCAGAGGGCTTCTCTGTCGACCAAGTCGAACGCTGCCTAGAGATCGACATACGTGACGAGGAGCTGTTTGTTAAATGAGAATAAGGCAGATAGAACTGCTCCCTTCTAAATCTGGACACAGAACTGTTCACACTGGAGAAAAATTATCAAGGGCCTGTTTTTGTCCCCTTATACGGCCATATAACGGGGCAAAATGAAACCACTGATTTCAATAGGATTTCAGTAGTTTTCATTTTCACTATCGGGATTTCTCGGCCATGAATACTACAGCCGAGAAAAGATAGGACATGCCCTATTGGGCGGCACCTATCTTTCCTCGGCTTTTTTCAAACTGCTGCGCCCTGGTGCGGAGTTTGAAAAGCCAGTGAAGGGGAAGAAATGTCCTTCATTCAGGCACAACTACACTCCATAGCCATGAGCATAAAGTTTTACAGTTGAATTTAAAAATTCTCATCAGTATGTAGAGAAATTGACCCATAAATGCAGTAGAGAGGAAAAACAGCACTCTACTGCCAAATAGGTATGACATGCTAGGGATATAGTATGAAGACCTGTATTCAGGAATTTGTGGCTTTCATTTAGGCAGGTTGGGCTGTTAAATATTTGAAAGTCGGCTGGCAGCGTTATTCAGAAGAATGGCATCTCCTTCTGATTATTCCAAGATATATGATCTGGCTCTATAGTATACTATTGCTTGTGGAGCTCCTGACTCTCATATACACTGAAAAAGAGAAAAAGTGGCTCAGCATATGGAGAATGGTTGGGAATGTTGTCCTGCGTAGACCAAACTCTGGGGAGTCCTATATGATCTAATGCAATAAACCATCAGCCAGCGAAGATCAGTGGAGGGGGATTAGATATTACAGTGTTATTGAAGCAGTGCTCAGTGGCTTCCAGTTTTAATAATGAGAAGAATCTGTCTGCACATCTAGAAGTCCATTCAAGATTTTATGGTGTCTTTGAACTTCGCTGGTTTTAGTTTGTTAGTTTAGCGCTCTGTGCTCCCAGCTAATGATAGGCAGCACGTGCACCTCTTGGCTTCCCCACAGCATAGTTTTCTCCAGAATACATTTTTAATGGGATTATCTATGAAGATAATTGAGCATGCAGACAGCTTTGCCAAAACTATTTCATTAGTTCGTAAAATCCTTGACTTTTTTTTTTGTTCTGCCTGGTAAAGCTCATAAAAACAGGGAACATTGCTTGTCATCACGGTGAAATTGTCTGCAATTAGTAGGTATTATGGCTTGAAATACCTCACATTTATCACTGAAAATCAGTTCTGCGTGGTTTTATTTGGCTTTGGAAAACGAACACCTGAATGCCAGCCTTTCTTGCTGACAACAAATGGACTGTTACTTCAGTGACAGGGAGCTGAAGAGGTGGCAAAGCATGATTGGGCATATAGTCCTGCTGACTGCATGAGAAAAGCTTCATTTAGAAATGATTATTCTTAATGGGGAAAGAAACAAGGAAATCCTGAGGTTGATACTAGAAGAAAATGACGCTGAGAGTGCAGTTTTATGTTGTGTGCCACTTACTACAGATAACATAAAAGCTGGCTATTAACTCAGCCAGTCAATCTCATACAGGAGTATAGCAATCCTACACTGCTCAGAGCTTAAAGGGGTTTTAAAGGCTTTTTTTTCATTAATAAAGTATCCTCCAAATAGGCCATCAATATCAGATCGGAAGCGATTGAACACCCTGCACCCCTACCAGTCAACTATTTCTTGGAGACTCTGCACACGGAGGCTATCACACCTCCATACACTGCCATGGCCCAGAATGATACTGTAGGCTCAGTCCCATTTACTTAAAGTGTTGATTAATGTGTAGACTTTCAGCTTTAATTTGTACAAAAATGTTGCATTCAAAATTTTGGAATTACAGCCATTTTTTACACGATCCCTTCATTTTCACAAGCACAAAAGAAATTATGGAAACTCACATAATTACAGTAGAACTATAAGTTTATTATTTGGATACAATGTTGCCTGTAGTCTGGGACAGAGAGTTTCCTTTCTTGAGATGTTCTGCCAGCCGTCTTCAGTTGCTACTTGTTTATGGGTCTTTCTGCCTTGTTTTGTCTTCAGTGAGTGAAAATCAAACTCAGCCAGGTTGAAGTCAGATGACTGACTCAGCTATTGAAGAGCCATTTGTTTGCTTTAGGCTAATTTCATACAGGCGAGCACGATATCAGGCAGTGAAACTCGTCCAGATATTGCGCTCGAGAACGTGCAATGTTCCTGCAGATGTGAGGCATTTTTGTATTGAAAATGCTTCCCATCACTTCAGGGAAGTAGCAATCGGTGTGTTTCCTATTGTTTCAATGGGAAGCCTTGCATAGCACCGCACTCGCGTGCACCTCGCACACCATGCAATGTTTTTTTCCAGCCCCATTGAAAACAATGGGGGAACGCCCAAAGATAAGACATGCTGCGATGTGATGCGGGAAAAAAATTGCTTCATGTGTACGACCCAATTCAAAAGAATGGGGTTCATATTCGTGCATCTTGCAACGTACAGTTCTCAGGGATTTTCTCGACTGTGTGAAAGTGGCCTTAGGAAGATCTTGGATTGCTTTTGTGGTATGTTTTGGGTCATTATTCATGTGTACTATGAAACGTTGTTGTATCATTTTTACAGCATTTGACCAAACGTATTATAATTTACGCCACAAATTGGTGTAAAGTATAGTGTGTCTACACCAATTTATAGCTTTAAAGTCAGAACGTTTAATGCAGATATGTAATTGCAACGTTGGCATGTGTGTGTCCCTTTTACACCTTATGTTTCCTGGTTCTTACCTGTCACAGTCTCTGCCAGGAACCTTAGGGAGAGCACCTAGAAGGTGGGTGAGTGAAGAGACTTTTAAGGCCATTCATGCTCCTCTGGGTAATATGCAAATGAGGTATTGTTCAATCTTCCTTATTTGCATAGTCTCCACCAGTACACCAGTCAGTGTGTCTCTCTATCAGCCAATGAGTGTGATTGTTGCTTTATTTCTACTACTATACTTGCTTGCTGTTCTGGTTGCTATAGTCCTCCTGGTATTTCACCCTGATCTGTTTCCTGTGTTTGATGTATTCTTATTACCCTTTGGCTTTTACATTCACTCTGACTCTGCATTTCTGACCTCTGGCTTTTTTGAATGTGTTGCCTGTTTGCTCCACCAGTTAGCTGGTACTGTGGTGATGCACCCTAAGGATTCATAGCAGTGAAGGCCATATCACTTAACAGTGGGTTAAAGGGTGAATACCTGCAGTCACTAAGTGCTACTAATGGGAATAGCCAGTGCCATGCCTAAGGCTGGGTTCACACAGGGCAGATTGGCTGCGGAAATTCCGTGCGGAATTTCACTGCGGCAAATCCGCCTACGGCCGCTAATCCCAGGGTTAGCCAGCCATGTGGATGAGATTTGTCAAAAATCTTGTCCACATGGGACAGGCAATTCATCGCTGCAAAGCTGGCAATAGCAGGTGCTGCAGTGCGGATTCCCCAGCCGTCTATTTTTTCCCGCTGCGGCCGCGCTGCTCTCTATGGGAGCACCAGCTGCAATGGAGCAGCATGCAGCCAAGCCGCTCCAAAACCCGCAGCTAAGTGCCGTAGGTTTTGAAGCTGCTCTTACCCGGCGGAAATCTTGCAGTTTTTCGCTGGAGCAAAACTGCGAGATTTCTAGCGGGATTCCGCCCTGTGAGAACCCAGCCTCATTGTAGTCGAGCTGCTGGATCGGTAATTCCTCCCATATGTAGTAACGCCGTAGTCATGAACATTAGATTTTATTGTCTGAGCATCCCACCGATGCTGCTAGGATAAACTGACAATGTCTGTGGGGGCCATCCAACTGTCCCCTGACAATTCTGGTGTTTGGAAATAGAGATTGGGTGGACTGGATTTTTACCTAAAGCAACAGCATAGGTGTCTTGCACCTGTTTATACTCCTCAGTCCATATAAGCAATATAGTGCATGTTTATGGGAAGTCAGGAAGATAACTGTAAGGCTTTATTCACACGAGTGTATATCGGCCGCCGCTTTCACGGCTGGCCGATATACGCTACCATTTGATGCATTGGATTCCAATGCATCAGAACAGACGGGCGTATTCCCTTGGCGTAAAAGTGCCTGGCGGGCCAATATAGCATATAGCCAATATAGTCCTGGAACTATCTTTCTTGGCACAATATGGTGGCTGCATAGACTCCTATGGGAGCCTATGGTAGCTGCCGGAGAAGGGAGGTGTGAGGGAGTTTAACAGCATGACTGCTGAACTCCCTCCCCATTCTCTCCTCCTCTCCACCCCTTGCCAGCTGTTTGCAATGTGAGGGGCAGTACAGGGGTGGAGCTAGTTGCTAAGCTCCCTCCCCATCCCACGCCCTCATATTGCTGGCTGCTGACAAGGGGGGGAGAAGGGGCAGGAGCTTAGCACACTAGCTGCCGCCCTGTCCCACCTTCTGCCCTTGCCAAGAGCCGGCGAGGGGGACAGAAGGCGGAGACAGTTTAGCAGAGCTAAACTGCCTTCCCCCGCCCAACGGCATTGCGGGCTCTGCGTATATAATCACCAGGCACTGACGGGCAAACGTAAAAACGCCAAGCCCTAAGCTGTAGAATCGTTTGCCTTTTTTTAAATTATGTTGTTTTAGCCTCTATTGTTGGTAAAGTGTGATTTTTTTTATTTATTTTTAATGCTATGGCTACATGGAGAATGGATTGTATTCTTTGCAATTGCAACATTGTGGTTGCTGCAAACTGCAACTCTCATTGAAACTCCATTGAGGCAGTGAGTTTTCGCAGTGCTGCACAGTAATCCTTGGTTTCGCGACCGCCGGCCAAAGTCGCCGTGTAGCCCTAGCCATATTCATAACCATCACCTTTATAAGTTTACCATTCACAGCAAAGCAATATGATCATGAATGAAGTCTTTAAACTATTCAGGGGAAAAAAAATATAGTGAATATTCTAGACTGTGCCATATTTTATACATGTATTCACAGTAAGGCCAAAAATAACAGCAAGGTAAAAAAAATCTATAAACCAATATAAACTCGGAATTAAAAAGGAGATTTAAACGATTCTCAATGCATGTACTGTTAACAGATGTCTTTTGAATACTAATGATTCACACCTCATTTGGTTTTCGATCAGTTTAAACACTTTAGCTTTACGTGGACAATAAGTTTGAAAACCTTACATGGGACCTCACACAATTCAAACAAAAGATCAAAACAGCTGGACAGCAATAAAAGTTATTTACAATCTAACCTGTCATGGGGAATGTGTTTTATAGGAAAATATCAATGTTTCTGTTTGCGTAGGGTTTCCACATTAAAGGGGTTTTTCCAGTTGTTAACTAATAATGACCCATCCTTAGCGTAGTCCACACATATCAAACACAAGGCCCACAGATTGAAACCAGCCCACAGCCTCATTTTATGTGGCCCGTCCGCCACGCATTAAACCTTAAAGGCATTATCCAGGCAGCGCCCGCCGGGATACAGTGCAGCCTCTCGTAATTGCAGGTGTAGCTCTCATTGAAATCAGTGGGATCCCAGCCCGATCTCAATTAAAGCTGTGCTTACAATTATGAGTGCTGGCCACCACACAGGGGTCAGAGCAGTGGCTTCCAATCTGAACCCGGTGTAACCCGGCAGGAGCTACCTTGGTAACATTTTTAAAGGAACTCTACTCACCTGCCTGCAGCTCTGGTCCTGCGGCGCAGTGCATAGTCTATAACCACTGACGTCACAGACTCAGCGGTCACAGACTTAGCAGCAGCTGTAGCTGCTGGACAGGAGCTGCAGGAGGGGTGAGTGTATGGATGCTGCCTGGCCAGAGGCCAATAGAGGGGTTGCTGGTGGCCTCTGGCTGGGCAGCGTCCCTGGGACTACTATGGGAGGTCATTATTACTATATAGAGGTGGCTGTTACTACTAGGGCCTCTACGGGGGACACTATTACTACTGTGGCCACTATGGGGGCACAGTTACTACTGCAGCCACTATGGTGGTCACCATTACTACTGGGGTCACTTTGAGGGTCACTATTAATGACCAGTATCAATTTCAGTCATCTGCTGCAAAAGCAAATAAAGTCTTGGGGTATAGGGATGAAGGACGAGAACATTATTCTTCCACTATATAAGGCACTTGTCAGGCCTCACATGGAATACTGTGTACAGTTCTCGACACCGGGGCTCAGGAAAGATGTTGCAGTGCTTGAGGGGGTTCAAAGAAGGAAAACTAAATTAATAAATGGAATGAGTGGACTAGAATACCCAGAGAGGCGATCAAAACTGGGATAATTCACCCTGGAAAAAAGATGGCTAAGGGGTGATCAAATAGCTATGTATGAATACATTAGGGGACAGTAGAAGGATATCTGCCATGATCTGTTTATACCCAGGACTGTGATGGTGATAAGGGGGCACCCTTTATGGTTAGAGTAAAGAAGGTTTCATCACCAACATAGAAGGGGGTTCTTTACTGTAAGAGCAATAAGACTGTGGAATTCTCTGCCTGAGGACGTGGCAAAATCGATAGAGGAGTTTAAGAGGGGACTAGATGTCTTTTTAGAGCGCTACAATATTACAGGATTTAGACATTAAATAAGCAGAATGAGTTGTTGATGGGGGACCTTTCAACTGCCAGACTTGAATCTGGAGGGAACCCTCTTTGAAAAGTGTTGATCCAGGGATTATTTTGACTGCCTCTATGGAGTTGGAAAGAATTTATGATTCAAAATATTTTTATTGGGTTTGCACACCTGAACAATTTCGAGAGAACAACGTATTAACTTGATATACACATTGTTTCAATGGCTCTTGTGCATTTTGTCATAAATGTCGTTCAAATAACATTTCGTATAAACTAGCGAAAGAAATAACTAGATTAACATAGTCGAGATTAGTAGTGAAAGAAAAAGAGAAAGAAATAGATAGATAATAGAGGACAGAGTGGGAGGGGGGGGAAGATGGGTCAGTGGGGCAGGGTGAGGGAGGGGGGTGTGGAGCACTAATGGCCACACTAAAGCAACTTGTGTTTTAGTAATGTGTACCTTAGGGATAGTGGATTCAGGTTGGAACAACGCCCGATTGGAGCCAGGTCTTTAGGTCGTTGGAATTGCGAAATAGTATCCAAGCTGACCAGATTGAGTAGTATCTCTCTCTTTTGTTCTCGTCTCGAGCCATTATTTCCTCGATTTGTGCTATATGGTCCACAGTCTCCAGCCATTGGATCCTCGAGGGAGGTAGGGGAGACTTCCAGAGCTGTGGAATTATTTGTCTCATGGCTATTAGGAAGAATTTGAATGGGCTTTTTTTGTTTTTGGTTATGGAGCCAGGGAGTATAGATAGTAGTGCCACCTCCCGTGTAAGGACTACCGAGTCCCTGAAGATAGCATTATAGAGGTTAGTTATATCGCTCCAGAGGGGGGAGACCAAAGGGCACTCCCACCAGATATGGAGGAGACTACCTCTTCCCCGGGAACAGCGCCAGCAGGTATCTGGGGTCTGGGGATACATCCTGGCCAGAGTTGTGGGTGTTCTGTACTACTGTGAGAGTAGTTTGTAGTTGGTTTCTTGAAATTTAGATGAGGTTGTTAGAGTGTGGGTTAAGACAAAAGACTTAAGCCAATCTTCCTCTAGGAAAATTTTCCCCAGCTCTCTCTCCCATTTCCCCTTAAAAGCCACAGCATCATTTTGAGTCTCTGCCGACGCGAGGAGATGGTACATTACCGAGACCCCGGACCTAATCGGCGTGGGAGCCACACAGAGTTTCTCAAACTGGGAAAGAGGAGAACAGAGAGCTTCCACAGGTCCCTGAGTCTGGACAAAATGTCTTATTTGAAGGTATCTATTGGAAAGAATTTATCCTGCAATACCAAGCTTGGCCACTGCAGTGAGAACAGAGCTGTCTGCTTCCTTCAGAGATCATCTCAGTACAAAAGAGCACCAGTCTGGTGAACAGCTGATCGGCAGTGGTCCCAGATGGCAGACCTCCACTGTTCTAATATTGGTGACCTACCCTGCAGATGGAATCAACAGTTTACAACTGGACAACCCCTTTAACACAAAAGGAAAATATGCATAATTTGTTTTGATGTTTTTTTACTTCCATGAGTATTTAAAACCAATGAAACTCCCAAATTCACAGTTAACTGAAATGGAATGTGCAATAAGTTATACTTTGTCTTGCAACGGTTATAAGTGTAAGTGAATCCTTTGGAGTCTCCTGGATTTCTGCATTCATCACTAATAAAATGTAGTCTGATTGATATCTAAAGTCACAATTATAAACTTACACAATCTAAACTAATAACACACAAACAGTTGTACATTGCTTGCCTTTTATTGAGCACATTGAGTAAACAATGACAGTACAGGAAGAAAAAGTAAGTGAACCCTTGTGTTAATTGCTACTTGGGAAAGAAGCGTTTCAATTAAAGGGGTTGTCTCAAGAAAAATGTTGTTTATGGTTCTAGGACTAATGTTAGAATAGTGCCACCTACTGTTTTTATTTTAAGGGTCAAGTACTTCTTTCTAAAGCTAATTATATATGCAGTAATGTTATGCAGATTGTGAACCTCTAATATAAGGGTCTATAATCAGAAAGGTTTATATTAATATTGTCTGAGGATTTTTTTTCTCTTTTCTTACAAAGGTCATAGCTAAGGAGGTTACTGATAAACATTTGGAAGAGGGACGTCTCTACCCACCACTACAGACAATACAAGAAGTCTCTGTAAAGATAGCTGTGAAGGTAAGCTACAGTACCATTGGCGGTGCAGGAAAATGTGCATAAATGGAATCTGTTAGCTTGAACATGCTGTCCAAACTGCAGGCATGATGTTATAGAGCCGGAGGAGCTGAGCAGATTGATGTATAGGTTTATGAGGAAAGGGAGCTATGTCTCCCATCTCTGCAATGTCCCCTGGCATGACTCTTTTCAGAAAGCTATGTACATGCACGCTCTTATTCATCTTTATGGGACTACGCTTGCACAGAGTTTGGAGGACACTGCGGGGACAAGGGACTGGGTGAGTATGAAAAAAGTTGCCCTGCACTCCACATCACCTGAACTATAGCACAATAACTTAGTTTTTGGAGCTTATAGCTGATGACAGGTTCCCTTTTAATCCGTCATTATTATAACTTCATGTGTAGAATCAGAATCGATCATATTTCAGTAATTTTAGCTAAGCATTTCGAGTACAAAAACATTGATGTTTGTACGTATTGTGACATATATCTAATTTTGTACTTGGAAATAGAACCCATATTTGCAATCGGTCTATTGACATCTGTGATTTTCTCTCCCACTGAGGCTGCGAGATGGAAAAATTGGGTGAAAAAATATTATATAGAAAACTTAACTTTAAATACAACAATTAAAATTGTAAAAGCACTTACTAACTGGATTGGTGAGTCAGAACAGCACAGTAGCATCAAGACAAATCTCAATACTTAGAACGGACTCACAGCATTAGGCGATACTACAATGGGATGATACTTGTGGAGATGCAATAACCGCGCGTCCAGTGTCCAACAGAAAAATGATAAGGGCAGCCTCAAGATATTGGCCCAATAAATAAAGAGGCCCTATTAAATTCCTAGATGGTACCAAGTTGTAACGCATTTTGCCTTATCAAGGCTCATCATCAGACTTCTGGTAACAATAAAAACGTACCAGACCAAGAAGAAAGCCGGAATCCTGGTAAGGAAAAAAGTTGCCATCTGAAAAGTCTTGCTTGAGGTGGATCGCATTGGTTCTTCAGTGTAGTGTTTCACCTGAATGGCATTCCTGCCAACGGTCCTTATGTGGTGTTCGGTAGACACAGAAAACCATGCCATTTCCGCATTCCGCATGCTCTCATTTTTGGCTGGCAAAGTCTCTGTATTGGGTTTTGCATTACTTATTTAAGTAACCTACTTGACGAATTTTGTCTTCCTTGGCCTATTGTTTGGTGTCATTGTGTTAAGGTTTTCTACATTAAATACCTATCAGTATCCTTCTGCACCCATTCAATCATTTTAGCAATCAAATATTTAGCAAATAACTGGGTTGCAAGTGAATATTCTGCAAACACGCTTTCAGGTATGCGGGAGTGACATGGTGTCTGGGCACAAGAAGTGATGTGGTTTTCTGTGTTTCCTGGACACCACATAAGGACCATTGGGGCCGCCCTTATCGGGGTAATGTCTCCAAACTTGTAGGGAGAGACACATTAGTTGTGTAGGACACACAGACAACACGCAGCCTTATATTAGCCTATATCAGCCTAGGCTATACATCAGGATGGTTTTTCACTTGGACCCATGGTCCACATGGAAAAGCTCATGGCATTGTCTATGCCTTTCTGTTACATGAATGAGAAATAGGACATGCAATGCTCGTGAATGTGCAGTATTTGTGTATATGGGACAGCACACAGACAGGTGTTTATTTGCTGCCTGATGAGAGTTACACTTGCAGTTACACCCCTGTACCACTAGGCCTTAGACTTACCAATAACACAATTGAGACTATAGCAACATACACCAGTAAAGATATTTACGCAGGTCATTTTTCTCTACGATTGGTATGTGTAAATGAACTACATTGCATATGTAGCAGAAGAATGGTGCATTTCAAGTAAACCTTTTGATAATTCTAGCAGCGTGTGATGCCATGTTTGATCTAGATTGAATAATCCATGCAGGAGTCATAGATCATTTGTGGTTATTATGATCTATGTTCTGAAAATGTATAATCCTATATATTTGCAGATCGTAGAGGATGCCTACAAGGATAATACAGCATCTGTCTTCCCGGAGCCCGGGGATAAGGAGGCGTTTGTCCGTTCCCGGATGTACAGCACAGACTATGAGCAGTTTGTAGTGGATTCCTACTCCTGGCCTAAAGAGGCGATGAAAGTTCAGACTGTAACTCTGTAGACACAATGTCAGCAAGCAGCAGTCGTATTGATTTTTCTATATAAAACATTAAGAAATGTCGTTGTACAAGTTGCAGCACTTTTTGCATCGACTTAGTACCGAAGCAGTTAATTTTATAAAACACACTTTAAATAAATATGCAATGCTGAGCTCGGGGTTATTCTGAAATTCCTTTATTGTTTATTACATTGCTGAAATATGAATCAACATTAGGCTGTACTGATGTTGATACAAAGCAGGGATTATCCATCTACTGAAATGTTGCTGATGCTGAAAATGTGCCAGCAAGCCATAATTATACATATCACATAGATATACCAAAAATGTACATTGTTAACACTTTTGCATTCATGCTAGTTTGTATTTATCTATAATTAACTCTTTATTATTTCCATAATGACTTTTCAGCTCTGTTTTCATTCTGTGTTCTGTCAGTGTTGGTGTACATTAGACCCACTATGTATATAGTAAGAGTATATGGTATATCAGGAGCATTTCACATAGTAGACCATGAACAAGCACTCATGGCCCATATATATTCAAGCCATGTGCCGCCCGTGTATTCCACGGACAGCACCTGGCCCCATCATAGCCTATGAGGCTATTCACATGGCACAATTTTTACGCAGTCTAATGGCCCATGTGATGGAAATGGCTTCATATCCCATTCGTGTCCATTTTTATGTAATGTTTGGGGTCTCTAAATATGGGACAATACATAGACCTATGTCCATGTGCTGTCTGATACAAGTTGTGCTGAGCTTCTTGGGTGCAACTTGCATACGGCCTAAGAGTTTTAGGAACATGGAATAGACCATTCATAATCCCCAACTTGTTCTCTGTGGTGGTGTTACAGAAAAAAGTGTCACTTACTGCTAAGTTTCCAAATGAATTGCAGGTTAATGCAGCCAGCAGTGTGACACCTTGAGATCAGCTTATCTTTGAGGACCCTTTCTAAAATGCGTGAATAGGCACACAAATTTAATGTTTGTGTGCCCATTTAGACAGCACGGGCCCCCGATGCATATATGCTGAGGCCGCAATGCCGTTGCCTCCTCTCTGCTTCCCTCCGGCTGTTTACAATGGAAGTGGGTGGGACAGGGGCGGAGCTAAGCACCCCCTTGTCTGCAGCCAGCAATGGGAGGGGCAGATCTTATCTCATCCCCTCCCATTGCAAACAGCCAGGGGGAGGAGAGGAGAGAAGAGGGAGGGAGTTTAGTAGTCACGCTGCTAAACTCCCTCCCACCTCCATTCTCCAGCCGCTTTCATTGGCTCCCATAGGAGCCTATGCAGCAGCTGACATATTCCGGACGGAAAGATAGTTCCAGGACTATCTTTTCGGCCTGGCGTAAAAACGCCCGGCACTATATTGGCCCAGCGCTTTTATGTTGCGGGAATACGGCCATGTGATCTGATGCATTGGAATCCAATACATCAGATCGTAGCGTATATAGGCCGGACATGAAAACGGCGGCCGATATACGCTTGTGTAAAAGAGGTTGGTAGAGGAAATAAATGGAAATATTTGAGAATAAATGCCAGCCCCAGGGGCAATCACATTGAAATACAAGCAAATCTCTTTAATACAGCTATTTGACCCCCATATCACGTCTTATTGGCTTCATGTTAAATTACAGCTTCTCATGCACAAGATTAAACAGAAATCCTTCCAAGAATTTGCTTATCTACAGTTTTACAGCCTTTAATTTATTTGTTCAAGTTTTTTTTTGTCTTTCATTTATTTGTCAAGTTACCATGGATGAGTATGCAAAAAAATCTTGCATAAGTCAATATCTCTGGCACTTTTGCAGAATAAGTAGAGAAAGCATAGGGATAAAAAGAATAAATATACATAAAATCAAAACTAAGAATCATGGAACTAAGTAATACAAGAGATATTATACTCATATTTGCTAAAAAATATTTAGGTAAAATGTAAAATGCACTTAGTATATAAACTCTCTTTCCTGATAATTGCGTGATATGACAACTGGATAAGCTTGGTGGCCTCATAAGTTATTTCCATTTTGCCCACATTGCAATATGTTTTCATTGTAGTTTAATATGCTTTATGGTAAACATGGGGTAGGGTTTTTAAGGCCCGTTTACATGCAAAGTCGATCTTTCAAATGATTGAAAGATTGACAGTTTTAGCGATCATTTTGCAGAAAGTGTTAGTAGATACTAATGTCCATTAACACTTACTCAGCTTTATTTGTGTCTAAAAAGTCTCTGGGAGCTGGCAGAGCACAGCATGTGGTCTGAGCTTAGCATACAGCTCCATTGTTCTCGCACAGGCTGTCCACAGAATACAATGTAATCTCTGGCACCCACTGAGAACACAGCGTGCGGTCTGTATTATCTCTCTCCAACTGAAGGATGGATTTTAAGCTCACCTTAAAATCATCGTTTAGACGAGAAGTGAACGATGACCGCATTCACACGCAACGATTATCGCTCATTTGCCATCAAAAATCATTGCATGTAAATGGGCCTTTAGCGATACTGTGGATCGTACATGTAGGCCCACAGTGCAAATCATTATTATTATGTATTAAAATCGGTCAATGACAATTCCTTACACATCTGTTTAACAGGCCAGTTGTGTTGTATCTTCAAGCAACACCCTTATAACATCCCCTTTCTGTAAACAGATTTAATGCTTTGTGAATACAGGGTGTGTTCCGCATTCTAAACATTTTATAAAAAGTAATACATGAGGGTTAGATTGTGTGGCCCACCCATTTAGAGTCCAATTAAAAAGGAATGCAGCAAAATAGAGCAAAGAAGAACACTGATGCTCCTCTTCTTATCATACTGTCCTGATATAATATCTTACTGTCAATAACAGTTATGTACATGTTCCTAAAATCAGACAATTTAAAGGTAAGAAGTCAGTAGAGCAAGGCTCACAATTTGAACATACAGTGACATCTATATTTTATGCACACCTCTGTTGGTAGCTTTCCTATAGGTGAACCAAGATAGTAATGGTAATAAAGTAGAAGGAAAAACAATATACCAGTCATTAAAGTGATAGAGTATTTTAAGTTGCTTTATAATAAGGATGGGCTCAGTCATTGTTTAGGTCTTCCTCAAACCTTTCCATCCCAGGGTTCCATTTAAAAAGTCAAATGCAGTACATGACTGCTGTTAGGTCTTCCAAAACAGATGGAAGTGAACACAAATAAGGTCAAACAGAGAATAAAGTTTGCACTGTTGGTCTCTGTTTGCCTTCATAAAGTCAGTGATTACATTCTCAGTTCTGTTTAAATATCACTTTTTGACCCTAAATGTGGTCTGAACCCAACTGAAGACAGCTAATTATGTGTCACAATGGAAAATTCACTAAGTTGTGAGACATGAGAGCTGCTATATTGGTACATAACTCACAAATGACTCTTATTATACTTATATATCACAGCAAAACGGTACAATATCCCTAATATAAGTTGGAAATCATCAGTAACATGCTATTTCTTCATAATGTAATGGTCATTACCAGCTTCAATATAGTCTGGTGAAATGGATGTCAGTGTTTCCATGCCTCCAGCAGTAACTTTAAGTGCACTTTTCTAGTACCTAGTTACCCTCAGAACAACCTGTAGTATGGGTACAAGCTGCTAGACACATTCTTTGAAGAGACTGGTTCATGGCTCCCCCCTTGAGTCACGGCCAGACTTTTGCCCTGAAACCAGAGGGTCGCTTGAAACAAGACACCATGTAGTGTTTTCTGAAGGTTTCCAGCATGTAATGTTCCACATGTAAAGCACCAAGTGCCTCTTGCAGTTAAATATTCCCTTACAGTGATTAATGCACTTTATGTAACATAAACATTTTTTAACTAACTTGACATTATTTTTGGCTCACTACATTCCCAATAGTTCCAAAAAGCTATTTAACAATGTCATCATGCCAGTGTGTTACCACTGGGTACTGAGACTGTGTAAAATCTTCAAATGTAAGACTGTTGGCTTAAATATTGGTCAAAGTATATGCGTCCAAGAAGCTTTATCGTTTCTTTGTAACCCAAAGCAAGAAATGGCAAAAACTTCCAGCTGTCACATTTTGTACATGATTATCTCCAGCAGATTGAATGCTTAGCAAAATGATAGGTTTTGTAGGCAGAAACGCTTGGCATGACCTCATAGCAATTATACAGAACTGGAAACACTGTATAAATACAAGTACATGTAACAATATAGCCTAGGTCTTAATTGGGGCACTGTCACTTGCCAGGCTTGAAACGTGGCATTCAGGCATCCTACATCTAAAGCAGAGCGGATTTACAGGAATATTGTAAATAATAAACCCATTGGTTACTTGTGCAGCTGAATGTCTTCCTTCTTGCACCATCTTGGTGAATATTAGAGATGAGCGAACACGTTCGGCTCCGCCCCTTTTTCGCCCGAACACCGAACTTTGCGAACACTTCAGTGTTCGGGCGAAAAAGTTCGGGGGCCGCCGTGGCAGCGCGGGGGGGGTGCGGCGGGGAGTGGGGGGGAGAGGGAGAGAGAGAGGGCTCCCCCCTGTTCCCCGCTACTGCCGCCCGCGCCGCCGCGCATCTCCCCGCCCCCCGGCGGCACCCGGACACTTACGCGCGAACACTGCAGTGTTCGGCAAAGCCGGTGTCCGGGTGCGGATGTGTCCGTAACGGACACGTTCGCTCATCCCTAGTGAATATCTTCAATATACTTTATGTTTATTTACCATCTTGGTTTACTGCATGATACATTTTCAGTTTAAATATGATATGTAAAGCAGGTATTTAATCAAATCATACGAAATCTGGTTAACCTAGTCTCAAAATTATTTACTGCTGCTTTGTGTATTTGGCTTTATTCTTTTTACGTTTTTGGATTAGTATTTTTTGTTTTGTAATACAATTATAAATTAACTATGTAATGCATTAACTATACATTTGGAGGGGGCAGGGTGGCGGAAGCCTACGAGCCTGGCCTCAAGTAGATAACTGTGTATTGAAGGTGTCTGGTGGTCGACAAGCTCTACACAAGCAGAAGAAGAGGTCACTGCACACAAGGAGCCTCTGATAGCCTTTTATAGGCCAAGGGTGGAACCACTTTTAGGGCCTCAGGTAGCAAGACCGTTCATCTAATCACATTAGAAATCTAATGATTTGCATATCTGCCTGAGATGTAACTGCACGCCGAGCTTTGAATGCTGCCTTCCAATAGGTGGTGCTGCGGAGGTATTGTTCCATCTTGCCATTTGCATATTTCACATAGGAGCATGTTTGGCCTCATAAGTCTCCTCAAACACCTTCTAAGTGCTCTTCTTAAAGGGGTTGTCCCGCGCCAAAACGGGTTTTTTTTTTTTCAATAGCCCCCCCGTTCGGCGCGAGACAAACCCGATGCAGGGGTTTAAAAAAAAAAAACGGATAGTACTTACCCGAATCCCCGCGCTCCGGTGACTTCTTACTTACCTTACGAAGATGGCCGCTGGGATCTTCACCCTCAGTGGACCGCAGGTCTTCTGTGCGGTCCATTGCCGATTCCAGCCTCCTGATTGGCTGGAATCGGCACACGTGACGGGGCGGAGCTACGAGGAGCAGCTCTCTGGCACGAGCGGCCCCATTCAGAAGAGAGAAGACCGGACTGCGCAAGCGTGTCTAATCGGGCGATTAGACGCTGAAAATTAGACGGCACCATGGAGACGAGGACGCCAGCAACGGAACAGGTAAGTGAATAACTTCTGTATGGCTCATAGTTAATGCACAATGTACATTACAAAGTGCATTAATATGGCCATACAGAAGTGTATACCCCAACTTTGTTTCGCAGGACAACCCCTTTAAGGAGTAATGATACCCTTCCTGACCCACATCTATAGGCATTTCACTAGCCAGAAACCTATTGCATATTGATGAGGGTCAATCACCCGAAACAGCTGTCTGTGTAGGTTTTCTGGCGTTGGCTTACAATTCCCAGTAATTTTTACAAGGCTTGTCTAAAAGGTCTAACATTGACTTGCAAGAATGCAGCCTTCCTATAGGTGGTGCTGCAGAGGTATTGTTTCATCTTCCCATGTGAGCTTTGCAGCAAAACCACAATTCCTTCTAGGTGTTTTATTTATTTATTTTTTACAAATAGTGTAATATGGCATCTGAAGGCACTATTACTACTACAATATTATCAATGCAGCTTAAATTGAAGGCATTTTTGAAGCACTATGAAGACCATTAAAGGGGTTGTCCCGCGGCAGCAAGTGGGTCTATACACTTCTGTATGGCCATATTAATGCACTTTGTAATGTACATTGTGCATTAATTATGAGCCATACAGAAGTTATCAAAAGTTTTATACTTACCTGCTCCGTTGCTAGCGTCCTCGTCTCCATGGTGCCGACTAATTTTCGGCCTCTAATGGCCAAATTAGCCGCGCTTGCGCAGTCCGGGTCTTCTGCTGTCTTCAATGGGGCCGCTCGTGCAGAATGCCGCCTCCGTGTAGCTCCGCCCCGTCACGTGCCGATTCCAGCCAATCAGGAGGCTGGAATCGGCAATGGACCGCACAGAAGCCCTGCGGTCCACAGAGAGAGAGGATCCCAGCGGCCATCTTCAGCAGGTGAGTATGAAGACGCCGGACCGCCGGGATTCGGGTAAGTACTACCCGGTTTGTTTTTTTAACCCCTGCATCGGGGTTGTCTCGCGCCGAACGGGGGGGGGGGTTAAAAAAAAACAAAAAACCGTTTCGGCGCGGGACAACCCCCTTTAAGGGGCACTTACAATATAGAGGACACTGTTACGGGGCCACCTGGGATATTTTCACTATTAAGAGAATACTTGGGAACACTATTAACGGGCACTATTACTACTAAATGACCACTAGAAAACCGCACTATAAATGCTTCAAAGACTTAGGCTACATTCACACGGGCAAGAATCTTGCGCAAGTTTTGTACGTTGCAAAAAGCACAAAACTCGCACAAATATGAACTCTATTCTTTTGAAGGAAAAAAACCCAGAATGTTCTATCTTTTGGCTTTTCCCTCTGAATGCCTTACCTATTATTTTAGCAATAAGCACATAATTCACAGCAGGATTTGTGTAGGTTGAAAAAGGTTTATTGGGATCCAGGAAAATTGTTGAAAACTTTACAGACACAAGTTGTGGCTGGAAGAAGCCTTCATGGCGGTCTTGGCAGGATGGAAAAAAACTGGGTAAATAAACTCTAGTGAGGATGTCACCTGTGAATTACTAAATATAACTGTACCGTACTAATTTACACAGTCTTCAGAACACTTGTGTAGATTTGGTGTTATGTCATTCATACTCATGAACTGGCGAAACTCTGCAACAGCAGACATAACTCATGGACAGACAAAACACGCTAACTGACAAATGCCCAAAACACCAAGCATACCCGCATGCATAAACAGATGTAAATAGATACGATGCGAGGTATTGGTTCGTATTTTGGCCAAGATACTTAAGCCCGCAAGCCCACTTCAAGGGTCCTCGTTGTCTCGCAAGTCGCTACTCTAACGAGACAACTTTCACATGAAACCTGCCTGTATGCGGGGTGATCGCCCTAATGCTGTAACCTAGGGACCTACCTAGACGAAAAACGAAACGCAGCAGTACTGAACACAGCTCACACCAACATGCCAGGGATTTGCATACACAACAGCACACCATGCACCCTGAACAGGACTGTCCACACCTCATGTCCGGCACCCTGCGCAGACACGCAGGAGCATAACACTGTTTACACTGAACACACTGGTGCAACAGAGGAAAGCCCAGCAGCCTTCAGCAGAGGAGCTGGTATATATGAGCAGCAGACCTGGGGAATTGGCTGGCTTGAGAAATCCACACCCAGCCAACTTAATCAACCCCTACCTGTGGGGCTGCGCTGCTGGAAACCCGTGTAGAACAACAGATCCCAGCAGCACACGCTAACAACTGGTATCTACCACTATATGGTCACCCTATTGTGGTAATATGGTCTTTGTATAACCACTTTGTATAATATGATTACGATGCGCTTCTATGATGCAGTTTTCCAGTTTGTAGATCTGCTTTTGAGCTGGGATACTCATCTTCATTATGAGTGCAAAAATTCACTCATAATTGATTTGTCAGAAATTGGGTATATAGAGATTGAATATAGTTCCTGGCTTTGACACTGTATTTATGGAATGAGCTTGGTTCTAGTACCATATATATTATGGCCTTGATTCTGGTGCTGTATTTACATATTGACGTTTGCTCTGGTGCAATATTTATGTTAAATAAGTTACGGGTAGAAACAAATGGTGTGTTGAGCGGCAAATTACACCTATCCATGGTGGCTACTGGCCGAACAATATTTGCAATAATTTGTGCTGCCATTAGCGCGCAGACATAGTTTGGCTTTGTGCAGCCATCTGCACCATATGTTTGCACCTTTAGGATGGACCTTTAACTCATGGCCAGTGCTATGTGCTTGCCTCCCTCCCAGGATAAAATTTCAGAGCCGGCCCCTGACATTTGGGTGCAAAAATAATTGTGTGGCAAATAAGCTGCAGCATCAATAACATATGTAAGGCTTCTTTCACACAAGCTACAAAATCTCTCGCTACAAAATGCATGTATGTGAAGCTCATGGTTTCCAATGGGTTCTTACAGGCTATAAAACATCCCATGTGAAAGAACCCATTGGAAACCATGAGCTTCACATACATGCATTGTGTAGCAATGATTTTGTAGCCAGTGTGAAAGAGGCCTAAAAAATACATTTTTTTTGCAATGGGCAAGAGACACAGTTCTAGAAAACTGTGCGTAGATCAAAAGACATAACTTGAAGCTCCTGGGCCCCAATGCAAAACCTGTCACAGGGGCCTCAACTATAATGCTTTATTCATAGTATTGGGCTTCCTATATAGAGAAGAGAGGCCTTATGGGCCCCCTAAGGCTCCTGGGCCCGGGTGCAACTTCATCCCCTATAGTTACACCAGTGTGTAGATCCACTTCTATGGAGAAATATCTCACACTGCTGCATGTAAAATCAAAAATTGTGGGTCACCTGCTCAGGAGTATTAGCCATCTAGCTTAGATAACTGCTTGAAATATATGACTTCTTCTGTGGAGGACATAGCATGACCATGTATTTCACAGTCCCCTATTCCCTTTAATTGGTCACATTTAATGCTGTATTTGCCCTACGTAATGAATATGTGGCTGCCCACAGCTTTCTCCGTTAATCCACAAGCGATCAGTTGTTCCTGAGTTGCAGATCCATGTGAATCAGCTGACTGCATGGTGGGCATTTCTTGTGAGGAGTGGTCCTAATGATACATGTAACTACAGTACCGATGTTGAATCGATGATTCCTCTTGTGCAGTAAGTCAGCATTACCATTCTCTCTTTAGCATGTTCTTGTGCTGAATATAATAAACTGGCTAATGTCACAACAGCCTCTACTTCACAATTATTGAAGTAAGAGTTATGGTAGTAATTGCAAGTTGTTAACATTTTTTCCATTCAAACCTGTCAGGAAAATATGCATTACAGATTGATTCTGCAGCCAAAAAAAGAAAAAATGCCAACAATTTCTTGAAAAATTTTGACAATATAAAAGTGAAATATTTCTCATTTGTTGGGTCAATACAGTTGGGTCTCTACTGATTTCATATAAAATGGAGCAGAGGGAGTAGTATGAAGGAGCGTGTCAAGGATGGGTCAAGGGATTAAGACACAGGACTAAGATGGCAAACTAAATCTCTGCCCCAAGTAATGAAAACCTCGCTGATGGGTAACATAGTACCCCCACTTAATATATAAATTAGCCTTTAAAATAAAATTCCTAAAAAATGCTGGATAAGGATGCACTATCATATATGAACTGGGGACAATGGGGACAGCTAGATACTCTACTCCTATTTAGACCATCTCTTGGTTGTAAAATTATGGCGAATATCATATTTAAGGCTCATGCCCACAGCAATGATATCTACACACAGGGGCTGGCTGGCAAATTTAACATGACTAATAGTTCACCTTAAAGGGGTTTTTCCATCTTGGCTGTTTAAGATGGGAAAATGCTGCTAGCAGCATTTTATCACCCATCTGGCCTAAGCCTAAGGAAACAGTCAACAGCCAAGCGCTTCTGCCCAGCACTGTGCTTTGTCATTTCTGTAGCTCTCATGCCCTTCAATGAGAGCTACAGAAACAGCCTGGGGCTGAAGCACTAGGCTGTTTCAGACAGGTGATCAGAGACAAAGGGCTGGGTTTTCCCATCTTGGCCATGAAACTGAGAAGGGAATACCCCTTTAAGGCCTCGGTAACATGGGCGATTTTCCGTGCGATCTGCGCATGCGCATGCGATGTGCGATTTTATAAAACCATTGCTTTGCAATGGTATCGGACACATGAGCGCTTTTTATGCGCTCGTCCGATAAATTATAGAACAGAAATCGCAGATCGCACCTATCTGCGATTCCTGTTCTCTTCTCTATATGCGCTCAATGGGGCCGGCGGCAGCAGCGCCGACCCCATTGAGAACATATACTAGACAAATCATTCTCCTCTGCCACAGCTGTAACAGCTGTGGCAGAGAAGAATGATGTTTGCCCATTGAATTCAATGGAGCCGGCAATACAGCCAGCTCCATTGAAAGCAATGGGCTGCCGGCGAGCGCGGGATGAATTTTCGGGAAGGGCTTAAAAATATAAGCCCTTCCCTGAAAATCATTCAGAAATGTGTAAAAAGTAAAAAAAATATATATACTCACCTTGTCCCGGCGGCCGGCCGGCAGTTCTCCTGAACCACTATGAGTAGTATTCAGCAGCCGGGGATTTAAAATCCCCGCCTGCTGAATGAGCTGCCTCTGATTGGTCACAGCCTCACCAATCAGAGGCAGCTCTCACTCACCCATTCATGAATTCATGAATGGGTGAGTGAGTGCTGCCTCTGATTGGCTCAGCGCAGCTGAGAGCTGCCCCTGATTGGTCCCTGCGCTGAGCCAATCAGAGGCAGCACTCACTCACCCATTCATGAATTCAGTGCAAGAATCAAGTTCATAAAGTAAATACAACACCAAAACCAAGCTCTTACTATAAATGCAGTACCTGAACCAAATTCATGCATAAATGCAGAACCATAACCAAGCTCATGACCTAAATACAGCACCAGAACTAAGAGATATATTTCTCCTCTATATGGACAGTTTCACAATACCGTATTAAGGCTGTATTCATAAGTGCGATGTAGGTCAGCAAAAAACTGACTGTTTTTCCAGCAATTTCACAGCGATTTCTAAGCATGGATGTTACATTTTGCATCCGATTCACATGTGTGAAAAAAAAAAAAAACACATGTGGGCTGTGTAGGAAAATGCTTTAAAAGCAGACTGCACTAGCATGCAAACCGTATGGCATGTGAGTGGGATTTATAATGCTAGAAAATAATGGATGATTCTTGAACAGGAATCACCCAAAAATAGGACATGCAGTGATTTTTCAAACTTAGGCCGCCTGCAGACGGGCAGGAATTCCGTGGCAGAATTTCCTGCGTAATTTCCGCCCCTTGAAGCTGCCATAGGATTGCGCTAACAAACGCAATCCTATGCAGACGGCTGCGATTTGGCCGTGCGAAATGTCGCGCGGCAAACAAATCACAGCATGCTCTATTACTGTGCGGGGCTCTGCGAGTCCTGCACAGAAACGTCACTCACAGGCCGCTGGCTCTGCTCTGCGCATGCGAACATGAAAGAGCTGGGGCCGCGGGAGCAGGTGAGTGACATGCTGCTCTCTGCAGATGCTTGGGTCGGGTCCCGCTGCGAGAATTCTCGCAGCCGGATCCGACCCGGCCGTCTGCAGGCAGTCTTAGGCCATCGGTCTGAGTGAAAAATCGTTTGTGTGAATGCACTCATTCAAGTGAATGGTTTTTCTTCCTGTTTTGTCCATCTCGGAATCTGTGAGAAAATCGCACGTTTTTGAATGATGAGTGAGTGAAAATGCAGAATTATTAAACCAATGATTTTCAACGGTTTTATTCCCATTTGCAATGTTTTCACTCATGCGATATGGAGTGAATAAAAAAATTGCAGCATGTCCTATCTTTCTGTGTTCTGCTTTTTTTAGATCCCATATTTCCCTATGGAGTCTCCTTTTTATTGCATCGCAAAGCATGAACTTGCGATTTTCGTGCGATGCGTTTTTAATAGAGATAAGCGAGCGTGCTCGTTTAGAGCAATTACTCGATTGAGCATCGCTTTTTTTGAGTAACTGCCTTTTCGGGCGAAAAGATTCGAGGGGCGCGGCGGTGAGCGGGGGGTTGTGGTGGGGAGTGGGGGAAAAAGAGAGAGAGTTCCCCCCTGTTCCCCCCTGCTACCCCCCGCTCCCCGGCGCCCCCTAAATCTTTTCGCCTGAGTAGGCAGTTACTTAAAAAAAGCAATGATCGAGTAATTGTCCTAAACGAACATGTTCGCTCATCTCTAGTTTTTAACATTAGAAACTCCTATTGTCTATCATGAGAAAATCGCAAGCGGCAGTGATGTTTTTGCAAGAAAAAGCATTTCTGACACTCAGACATCTCATGAGCAAAATTGCGATTTTGCCATGATTTTCTCATAGTGATATCATAAACGCCAGTGTGAAGCAGCCTTAAGGCTTCCTGCACACGTCCGAGCCCGATATCAGAAATGTGCTATGTCCTTGCGGATGCAAGGTGTTTAGTGTCAAAAACCCCTTCCATCACTTCAGTACAGTTGCGTTTACAATGGGAAACATTGCATCACACGATGTGCGGTGTTTCACGGTCCCATTGAAAACAATGGGCGATGCATTCCGAGGAACGCATATAGAGTATGTCGCAATTTTTTCCCGCACCATAATGCGATTACAGAAAACATTACTTATCTATATGACTCCATTCAAAAGAATGGGGTTCATAGTCATGTAAGATTTGTGCATTTCGCAACACAGAAATCTTGCGCGCTTTTCTTGGTTTTGTGAAAGCAGCCTAAGTGAGCGTTTTAGAAATAAGCGACCCAGGCCAACTATGGGTCTACTGATCCTAATTCACGGCATGATTGGGTTCCATGAAATGAGTGGGCTGTGAGTAGCAGCAGAGGTGTACAAAAAAACTCATGGGACCCTACAGCATAACTTGAAATACCCCCCCCCCCCCCCCCAAAAAAAAAGTTCAGCTCTAGTGTATCCTAAATGATACAGTTATCGTATAATGTACTCAGCGTAGTGATAGTGATTACAGTGCAGTTACCTCCAGAGATCACAGGTGACGTCATCTGTTTGGAGTCAACAATATTCGGTTTTCTTCTCTCTGGGTCCAGACATCCACTGAGACTTCTTTAAGCTATGACCTGCTTCTGCACACTCTCCCCATTCTGACACATCTGCTAATGAACTTCTCAGTGCCCCCTATAGCATTAATCTGCCTTCTGTGGTTCTACTAAGTAATAGAGCCCCTGCTGTGTTCCAGCGGAGGGCCCTTTTATTGGGGACAACTGTTGGGTACACTAGTGCCTAACAACCATCCCAGTGATGACCGCTTCTGTGTTTTCACATAAGAGCGATCATAGTTCAGTAAATAGAAGCAGAGCAGAACAAAGATCGTTCTGACCCACCCACCTCTATTCACAGTAAACAGGCAGCCATTTATAGGTAAACGACTATTCAGATTCCCCTGATCCAGAAAACATCTGAACGATAATCGTTCAGTGCCAAAAGGCCCAAGTAACATTAACGTCGCTGCGGACCCACTACATAAGTGTCCCACTGCAGTCCCATTGAGGAATATTGCCCATGCTGTGGCCAAAATAAGTAATAGTGCCCCGTCTATGGCTCCACTTAGTAATAGGACCATTTCTGCAGCCCCCATTAGTAATAGGTCCACCCGCTGCTCTACAATAAAAAGGGTTGTTGCAAGAAAAAATATATAACAGCTAGGTTTGTGATAAAATAAAAAATAATAATAAAGAAAGAAACCATACTTACCTGTCTTCAACCCCCCCTCAGGACCCAGCTGAGCCACTCTTGCCACCCACAGTTAGGGGACCGTTGCGGCCAATCAGAGGCTACAGCGTCACCAAACTCCTCGCATCATGGCGCCCAGGATGTGAACATTGATGCCAGGAACTTGAACGGTGGCGCTCTGGCCTCTAATTGGCCACTATCATCAACTGACCTTCGGGGGCTGTTTGCGCCAGGGCACAGAGCAATGGGACTGACTTAACTGGATCCTGTGGGGGGTTGAAGACAGGTGAATATGCTTTTGTTTCTTATTTCATCTCATGCCCAGCTAATAAAATGTATTTTTTGTAATAATACAACCCCTTTAATAAAGGACTCCTTCTGTGGATAAATTATGGGGGCAAATATTTACTTAGCCTCGAAAGCTCACGCCCCCCTGTTCAGCCCGCCCATGTCTATACAGACATGCACAGTGGTGTATGGATTAAAGACTTATAGGCACACTGTGTACAACTATATGGGGCCTCTGTGAAAGCAATACTTCTAGTGGGAACAGCACCATAATATGGAATGTATTGTGACATGCCACATTTTTTTCTAATGGAGAACAAGAACCTCTTTTATCCTCTTAGTACAAAGAATGAGCTCATTAAATTCTATGGGTGCCATGTATGTGATATGGATAATGAATGCCACTGTGTGTATGGGGCCTAAGACCCCAGCAACAGAAATGCTTCAAAGAAAGACTATCCAGTAATACAGTGCTAAGTGAAGGTACTATGCCAACACACAAAGTCCCTTTGGCTCTATGTAAGAAATAAGGACCTTATTATACACACTATATGTGATATAGTATAGGGCATTTCATTTATGTGAATTAAAGATGGAGAGTCTTGGGTTTGGGTGCCTGGCTGAACAGAATGTACTTCATGAACTTGTTTACACTGATTTTTACATCATAAGGTCTTTTGAGTATCCCAAGTATCTCTTACAGATGCTAAATAGGAGGGTGAACAATATGTTACAGTGTGTAAATGGAGGATGCCATAAAGGCTGCAACTTGTTGATTAGGATGAGCGATCACCTTGCGCTATGAGCGGAGGATGCAGAAGACAAGTGGGATGTCCCCGCTTGTCTTCTGCATCCAGCTGTTTCCTGCCCCGAGCGCCCAGCTGTCCTACAGCCGAGCACTCCCAGCAGAGTATGCAGAAGACAAGTGGGGTGTCCCCGCTTGTCTTCTCCATACAGCTATATTGTGCACGACGCGCCTGGCTGTTATACCGCCGAACGCTCCGAAGCTGGACCTCTCTGTTCTTCACACCCAGCCTGTCATCAGGGAGTATCAACAATAGTATCAGCTGTATCCCGCTGTGAATACCTGATAAGGCTCATTGTTCTCTTTCAGCATGCTGAAAGACAACGATGAGCAATGGTAAAACGAAAAC
Organism: Eleutherodactylus coqui; assembly: GCF_035609145.1. Taxonomy (NCBI): domain Eukaryota; kingdom Metazoa; phylum Chordata; class Amphibia; order Anura; family Eleutherodactylidae; genus Eleutherodactylus; species Eleutherodactylus coqui. The sequence goes on along the minus strand of NC_089837.1, from coordinate 192,571,436 downwards.
TGCACGATGTCAGTGCAGTTACACACAACGATTATCGCTCAAAAGATGGCTTTTGAGCGAATTTTGAGCGATAATCGTTGTGTCTAAATGGGCCTTAAGACTTAAGGTGTCTCCTGGCAGTGGGAGAGCAACAGTTGTATCCGTTGGTGTAAAAAATATCCAATCATGGCTCAGAAGGGGGAATTTACTACAAGAAAATATGGAGGAAGTATATTGGTTCCATGTATGGTAAGCATGTCTGATGGACAATGTGATAATTAACAAAAGTGTAAATAGTTAATTTACCTAAAATTACATTTCTGTGCAGAAAAATCACTCTAAAGTGCTGGTGACTAGTGGTCTCCCTTCCAGCTATCCACTGCATGTTGTCAAATGCTACTGCTTTCTAGTGACAGAGATAAGATGAAAAAGGAAGTGGAGTAGGGTGATGACTCATGTTGCCCCCACAGAAGTCTAGGGAGAGTAGAGAGGATAGGGAGGAGAGAAGCAGAGACACACAGGGACATGCTGCTAGAGCAGATGGTGAGTGATTTGATGTTATTTATTCACATCTCCACTGCTCGGAACTTCTCTAGTGTTCTCTAGGATGATGTTTTGTCTCTGTGTATGTGTTATGTGCAGTTGAGTGGCAGAATTTGCAGTCTTCTCTTTGCAAAGTGTATAGAACACAGCATAACAGTAGGCTCTTTCCACCGGGACAGAGAGAAATGAAAATTACAGATACCGCCAGCAGAAGTGAAAATGGTAATAAATGTAGGATACAAGTCATATAATGGCCAGAAAGAACGTTATCTCTCATGTATACACACGGCAGCTTATTGTGAAAAGTCATCTGACAAATAAGGGATGCTTGAAGAAAACATTTTTTCAGTCCAGCGCCGCTTCTATTCTGGTTTCCATCTCTTATGCAGAGAACTGTCCATGTTGGTACTTTTCTATCCATCTAAAAAACTGCGAGGGATAAAAACTATGTGAGACTGAGACCAAAGAGATCTCCATCTCACTTATTGAAGCCTGTGGTTTCATTCCTATGTAGTTTTATGCAAAAAAGATGGAAACCAGAGCAGAGCTAGCTTTTGATTGAAAAACTGTTATGTGAAAAGAGCCTAACAAATATCTCTGCTCATGATGTTCATTGTTCATCCCTGTCTCTATTCATATCTCTATACTGATCACATGAGCCAGTACGATTAGTACTAATAATATTATAATGAGGGACAAATTATACCCCACAGACTGTGACCACAAATTACCACCATACAGTTACTGCATAAAAACTAGTATTAATAATAACCCTGAGAGCCAAATAATACCCACAGATTGTGACTATGTAATACCAGCATATGTTGTATAACAAAACACTATACAAAGGCCAATATTACTCACGTACAGTGACCATATAGTGGTAGATACCAGTTCTACACAGGCGCCAGTGATCACATTCTTTCTGAATGGAGTCATCCACTTTCTCATTTCTCCTGCATCAAGCCCAGACTGCCATGATGATTTCCCCCGGCCATAACTTTTCTTTACAGAATTTGACACATAGACATCTTTGTGTGCTCAGTTTTCCAGCATCCTTGTTACATTATCTACCCAATCCCCCTTCTACAATGCCAAAGATAGTAATAATGCCACCTGTGGTACCCCTCACAATAATAGTATCTCCATTTAAGTGTCCTCTGTAGACCCCATAAAGTGATTCTTATAGTCACTCTCACACAGTAAAAGTGCCCCCACTTAAAAATAATGCCTTCTTTATGTTCCCATTCAGTAATAATATCCCCTTTTGTCCCCATTCACTAATAATGGCCCCTTTTGCTTCCAGCTAATATTAATGTCCTTTTTGCCCATTAGTCATACCTGCTCTTGCCCTCTTGTAGAAATAATGTCCCCTTTATAGATATATATGCTAACTTTAGCCCCGCTTTAGATATAATGCTACCTGTATCCAGCTGCTATATATAATGCCACTTTTAGCTCCCTGATATATATAAAGCCACCTTTTGCCGTGTTATATATGCCATCTTTTTGCTCCCATTATATATACTGCCACCTTCTACCCCATGTTATATATGCCACATTTTCCGTTTTAGTGTGTGATAAAAATGCAGTACATATTTACCTCCTGTGGCACTCCCTAGCCAATGTTATAGGGGCCACAATCCCCGGCTGATTTCCGCATTGTGTGGTCATGTGAAAAACACATGACTCCGCAGCAATCGTGTGCACGTCACATGATTACACAATACAGAAGTCAGCAGGGGTCATTGGCGCCTATTACAGCAACCAGGGAGCGAGACAGGAGGTGAGTACTTACTGTTTATTATTTTATAAAAAATGCTTAAAAAAATAAATAAAATCAGGGGCGCATGACTGCTGTGCCGACTCAGCAGCTCGGGCCCCCTGTGACCTAAATGACCCACCAGGATTTCTCCCGATGCAGTTAATGGCCAGTCCTGCTGATGGCATCCCCTGCCTTTTCTTCTGCTTTCACCTAGGGCACAGGCTTTGCCTGCCCCCTCCAGCTGCGCCCCTGCATATGGACAAAAAGTGATGTTAGTTGTATCACATAAATTACTTTTACCATATATAATGAATATACTTCATTAGTAGAAAAATATTGCATGGTTTAAGAACAGTCAGACAGAATCGTCCCATGTGATGCAATGCATACAGCCGTTAACAGGACAACTTTTTAAAAGACAAAGCCTCCTTTCAATTCTGTGTGTTTACTGAATGTATTGACCCCCTTTGTGCTAACACCACAGCCAGACCATTGGGGCCTGAGAACTGAGTGAAATATATTATTACCACCAACACAATTTCATTTAAACATTTTTAATGCGGCTGCGAAAGAAAAAATACTGTATTTTGTATTGGTTCTGTTCTTCATTCTTTTGGACTTGTCTGAAGAAACGCTGTGGTTTATCTAGCGAATCGGAACTGATCAAGGTTTTGCCTCAATGCCAAATAAAATCTGAAAGATGTGTTCACTCTGATGCTTTCGGAGGAATTCAAAGAACTGCCCCAGATCCATATGGTAGTCGTTCCTCAGTCCATAGTCTCCATGTGCCTCAAAAATCAACTCTTCAAAGGACTGGAAGAGTCTTAGCGCATCCATGGAATCGGTCACATCTCTGCTCTCTGTGTGCTTACACGATATATGTTTCCAGTTGGGGTAGCGGATGTCCCGCCAGAACTCCTCACATCGCTCCTTATCCCCCTCTATACAGATCACGCCGGGCTTCCCTGTCAAGCAGAAACCTGTCAAGTCTAGTCGCTTGGCATATTCCAAGATCTTCTTCCGTAATTCCTGGCGGTATATGTGGTGGCTGTAGATCCACATGCGATGGAAAGTAATCGAGTCTTCTTTCAGGTCAGTTTCATTCCCGTTGGTGGGTTTGGATTTCTCCACGTAGGAAGAGATATTGTCTGTCAGCCACTGTATAGCATTTGTGACGCACAGATCCCCACGATCCAGGGATCCTACATAGCTTGCCAGGCATTTGTTGAGATCATTATGCTGCAGCTTGTCCAAAGAGCCGGAGCGGACAAACAGCTGAGGTTCCTTCGTAGGGTAGCTGTGAGGAAGGTACACATGCATCTCGGCCTTCTCCTGTAAAGCAGATAATATGCATTTAATCACTAGCAAAGTGCACGCTAGCATGAACTCAATGATCTATAGACCACAGAACTTATAGGTTTCTTTAACCCCTTATAACAAGGTACTTTTTATGTTTTTTGTTGTTTTTTCATCCCTGTGGTGTTAGGGTAATAACGTTTTTAGATTTTAGGCAGGATTGGGGGGGTTATATTTTTTCGGTGTTCATAATGCAGTAAAAACGTCATGCAAATTTTTTTCTCTGAGGCGGGACGATTACAGCGACACCACATTTATACAGGTTTTAGCATGTTTTACTGATTTTTAGGGCTTATTCAGACGACCGTATATCGGCTCGGTTTTCACGCCGAGCCGATATACGGTGTCCTTGTCTGCAGGGGATGGAGGATGGAAGAGTCGGGAGCAGGAACTGAGCTCCCGCCCCTCTCCGCCCCTCGCCACTATTTGCAATAGAAGGGGGTGAGATGGGGTGGAGCTAAGTACTGACACTTAGCTCTGCCCCCATCCCGGCCCTCCCATTGCAAATAGTGGCGAGGGGCAGGGAAGTGGCAGGAGCTCAGTTCCTGCTCCTGGCTCTTCCAAACCCCCCGTGCAGACAAGGACACTGTATATCGGCTTGGCGTGAAAACCGAGCCGATATACGGTCGTCTGAATAAGCACTCAAAATTATAAAACGTAAAAGACATTCTGCTTTTTGTCTCTAAATTCTGGTACCCATAACTTTTTTATTTTTCCATAAATGAGGCTGTACGAGGGTTTGTTTTTTGTGGGAGGCAAGATTTAGTTTTTTATTTGTAACATTATGGAATACATAATACCTTTCGATCACTTTTTATTTAATATTTTGAGAGTTCAGGTGAGAAAAATTAAGCGATTCTGTCATTGCGTTTTTAGAAGTGTTAGGCGCACTAACGTTTCAGACAACTTATGCTCATGTAACAGCTTGAGTATGTCTCATCAATCTTGTAATATACTTCTATTAAAAATGTTGTTTTACCAGTAAAATGAAGTCTGAAGTGGCTGCCACTAGCGATTTCCATTCCAGCCTCACTGTCTGTCATTAGCTACTGAGCTTCTGTAGTTACTGGGATGCTAAAACGTATGGGAGGGCTATTTTCACAGGCTGTTCCTGTGAACTCACAGGCTGACAGATCTGTAAATATAGTGTTTACAATCTCCACATTCTCTGCCTCTCCTTTTGTTACAGCACTTGTGTGTGTACACATTAATTGGATTCACTAACCATTTGGTCTGAATCATCCTGGGAAAGCAGAGGGGTGAGCAGTCAGGTACTGCCTTCTTGCTGATTGGACCAGAGACAGTGCAATGCAGCATAGGAAGTAAGGGCAAGGAAGTTCAGGACAGTGAACTACTGGCAGAATGCTAATCTTGCTACATGTCCTCTGCCTGAAAGTGGATTGGAAACAGCAGGGCAGCAGAAAAATTGGAAAGACTACCTGAAAATCAGAACTTATAAACATGAAACCGGGTGTAAACAGCAGCAAATCAGAGGGTAAGGAGGGCTGTTTTATTTTAGAAAACTTGTTGAACACGTAGGTACACTTTAAACTTTTGCTCAGTCCCACTGGGGAACTTGAACTTGCGATCTCCTGATCACTTGTACAACATACTGCAATACTTCAGCATTGACTGAGGCATCTAAGCAGTTCAACAGCCATAATTGGAGCTCCGTTTCAAGTATACATTTTTAACAGGACTCCACAGGATTGAATAGCCTAACTTACAATGACATTACATGCCCTTTTTTGTGGTATACTGATGTTTACTGTCCAGATAGAGGCCAATAGGATGCCATTTTAGTCACTGTCTGACTAAAGGAGTCCTATGGACACATTTAGCAGTTACGTTGGGAATTTTTCTGGCAAAAACACTAAACATAATACAAAAAATGAGATGTGAACAGGCTCTAGCAATATAACACTGAAAAGGTAGCTCTGTTGGATCTGAGCTGTTTGTAAGTCTACAATGCATGCTTAGATAAATAATAACCACTTTATAGCCTAGTCTAGCACTCAGCGGTACAGATCACTACATGCTCATTGAGATTTATACTAGCAGTAAATATCCTATGCAGTGGGCTCCCCCTAGTGGTGACTGCAGGTAGCGAGGGGTTTTCATCATCTAACTCTGAAGATAAGCAGGGGGTTTGGAGCTTTATTTCATATCATAAAATTACAGTGGACTTTAAAGAGGTTATACAGTTTTTAAAAACTAATGGCCTAAACTATTAGCTCATCTCATGGTGGTATAGGACCCTTGTGAAGTTATCGCACATGTTCACCCAGTCTTCGCCTGCGTGCTATAGCTGTGTGGCGGCCCCAAGAACAATACTTCACATATGACGGTCTTGACCCCTTCCTGCTCCTCTTCGGCGAGACATACTGATGATATATGAATCCCTGTCTTTCCCAAAATGGCGTCATTATTCATGGTCCCTGTTTATAAAATTAAAAAAGGCTTTATTTCAGCACTGTGCCACGTTATACCCAGACTGTGGAGGTTAACCTCTCTGCGATCTCGGTTGATGTGGGTGCAGGTTCCTGACGTTATTATGTGCTACTTGGAGGTTGTGGCATTTGATTGGCTCCTCTCCAGGAATGGCAGCCTGGTTGCTTAATGGTACGCTTCCCCCTTAAGTCACTTCATTTTGCTGGGTCCTAGTCTTGTGTCTTTCTTTGTTTTCCCCTCGTTCTCTCTATTCCTTCTGATTCTCTTTGTTCCCCAGTTATGTTTATCTTAAAATATTAGTCTCAATATTATATGGAAGCTGTTCAGTAATTGATGAGATACAGTATCCACTGACAAACTTTATTGTAATGACGTGCTATCATTTGAGTCAGTGTACAAGCTTTCAGAAAGAAATTAAACCATAAAACTGATGGCCAGTCCTTAGGATAGGCCAATATTATCTGATCGGTGGGAGTCTGCTAGGAAACCACCTCTGATCAGCTGATTGAAGGGCCGTAGGGCTCGTTTGAGCACCATGGACTCTTTAAAGTTTAAATGTGACTACAATCCAATTCGTACTCAGAAAACTGTACTGCGACATTGTCACATTCACTGCGTTGGGACAAAGCTGCAGAATGGATGCTATGAATAGTATGGCATTCTAAGTATGAACAGATTGTTCTTAGCAGTATACACTTACGAGGCCACCCATTGGATATGCTGGGGTCCCAGGAGGCGGACTCCCACTGATCAGATATTGATGGCCATCTTGAATCTATGCCATCAATTTTTTAAGAGCTGGATAACCCCTTTAAATATGGTAGAACTAGTGTTTTGGCACAGCTGTCAGTAGGAGATGGGCCCATTCTGAGTGTTGCTAATTAGCTCTAGGATTTCTGGGTACATCACTGCCCTTGAACAGGTTAATAAACTTACATCCAAATGAACAATCTTACCTTCAGATCCTCAGTTTTAACAAAAACTGAAAATTCAATAGCTGGTGGCGGGGACTCAGATGTTCCTTCTAAATACCTTCTTAAAATGGAAAGTAAATTCACCCCATTTATAACAATGTCCTCTTTGCTAGGAAACATTGAGAAGAGCATTTCCATTTCTAAAAGCTGAAGTTCAAGGCATTCTCTCAGGCTTGTACTCATTGTAATACAGAAGACCGGCCGACTCTACCTGTACAAAGAGAAAACGTATGATAAATGACAGCTTTGAAAGGCTGCAAATAAGGGAGATGGAACAATACCTCTGCAGTGCCACCTATTGGAAGGCAGCATTCCTGCAAGTCAATGTTAGACTCTTTATACAAGCCTTGTAACAATGACTGTGAATTGAAAGTCAAGCCAGAATCCATACACAGACAGCTGTTACAGGGTGTTTTCCCCTCATCAGTGAGCAGTGGGTTTCTGGCTTGGCTAGTGAGAGGCCTGGAATGTGGGTCTGGAACGCTATTTTTCCTCCTTAGGGAGAGCACCTAAAAGGTGAGTGAGTAAGGAGAACTTATAAGGCCATTCATGCTCCTCTGGGTAATATGCAAATAAAGGAGATTGAATAATACCTCTTCAGTGCCACCTATTGGAAGGCAGCATTCCTGCAAGTCAGTGTTAGACTCTTTATACAAGTCTTGTAACAATGACTGGGAATAGAAAGCCAAGCCAGAATCCATCTGCACGGCTGTTATACTCTACAAGAAACACATTAAAGCCAGTTGTCCATCATCATGTCCAAGATTATACATATTGAACTAAGTCCAGAAAAGCAGCTTTAATTGTTCATATAGTAGGTTTATCTCTACAGCATGGAAGGGGGAAGTCTGTATTGGAGCAGGTAATGTCCCCAGAGAATGTGCTTCCATTATCAACCAGTTCTGTAATCATCTACATAACTGGTTTAGGAAAAATGAGAACGCAAGAGAGTGTACACAAGGGAGCACAAGTACTTTTTCGGGCCAAGAAGTGCTAAATGGCAGTATATGGTGTTCTATTACTGTGGGACACATAGGAAGCATTGTGGTGGGCACAATTACTTTGTGGAACACAAAAGGGAGCACTAGTACTTAGTGGCAGGATGAGGATGGTTCAAGTATGCAGAGAAGAGTAACGGTTAAAAGGACTCTTCATGGTGGTCTGGCCCAGCTGAGAAGAAAAGGGAAAGAGAACGACTCCAGAGAAGATATCACCTGTGATCACTGGAGATAACTGCACTGAGCTGCAATTACGAGCGCCAGCCACTACACCGAGGTTGGTGCAGTAGCTTCCACTCCGTCCCCGATATATGCGGGCACTGAGGGCCTGTATGGCCTGGATAACCTTTTTAACCCCTTAATGACGCGGCCCCTTTTTTTTCTATTTTCGTTTTTTCCTCGCCCCCTTAAAAAAATCATAACTCCTTCATTTATCCATCAACGTCGCTGTATGAGGGCTTGTTTTTTTTGTTGGACGAGTTGTATTTTTCAATGGTGCTATTTAAAGTACCATAAAATGTACTGAAAAACTTTTAAAAAATTCTAAGTGGAGTAAAATGAAAAAAAAAGGACATTCTGCCATCTTTCGGTGCGTCTTGTTTCTACGGCGCACAAACGGCAACAAAAACGACATGATAACTTTATTCTATGGGTCAGTACGATTACTACGATACCAAACTTGTATAGTTTTTTTTTACTATACTACTGTTTCTTTTTTTTCAAAGACTTTTAATTTTGTTCAATTATTTTCTGCTGCATCTTCTGCATAACTATTTTCTTTTACTATCGACTTAGTTATGCGAGGGCTCATTATTTGTGAAATGTCCTGTAGTTTCGGTTAGTACCAATTCAGAATACATACGTATTTTTGATTGCTTTTTTTTTTGCGTTTTTTCTGGGAGAGGGATGACTGAATAAGTGCATTTCTGGCGTTCTTTATTTTTTTTTTCAGACAACGTTCACCGTGTGGGGTAAATAAGGTGCTACTTTGATAGATCGAACTTTTACAGACGTGGAGTTACCAAATATTTTTTTTTATTTTATGATTCAGATTTTTAAATTATAGATATGGCAAAAGGGGGGGTGATTTAAACTTTTTATTCTGATTGCTGGGACACCAGCCCCATCTAGTGGAAGGACTGTGTACAGCTCATGGTGGGCAACGTAAGTACAACATACAGAGCACTGATCAGCCATAGCATTAAACCCATTGACAGGCGAAGTGAAGAACACTGGGTATATGTCATTATAAGAGGTGGGATAATAGTAGGCAGTCAGTCAACAGTCCGTTCTTCAAGGTGTGAGGATGTGGCAATTTTGCTAAATACCAAATAGTTATGGCTAGACAACTGTATCAGAGCATCTCCAAAATAGCAGGTCCTGTGGACTGTTCCCAGCATGCAGTGTTTAGTACCTACTAAAAGATGTCCAAACAAGGAAAACCCTGAATGGGTTACATCTTCATAGGTGCCCGAATATCACTGATGCATGGGGGGTTGTGAAAGCTAGCCCTTATGCTCCAACCCCACGGAAGAGCTGATGCAGCACGAATTGCTGATTAAGTTAATGCTGGCTATGACTGAAAGGTGTTGGATCACACAGTGCATCACAGCTGATCACAAGATGTGATACAGGCAGGCATGGAGGCTCTAGTACCCTGTTGTACTGCCTCTAGCTTGGACACAAGCAGTGATATAGGCAGGCATGAAGGCTCTAGTACCCTGTTGTACTGCCTCTAGCTTGGATACAAGATGTGATACAGGCGGCCATGGAGGCTGTAGTACCCTGTTGTACCGCCTCTAGCTTGGATACAAGACGTGATACAGGCAGGCAGGGAGGCTCTAGTACCCTCTTGTACCACCTCTAGCTTGGATACAAGATGTGATACAGGCAGGCATGGAGGCTCTAGTACCCTGTTGTACCGCCTCTATCTTGGATACAAGGTGTGATAAGGGCGGGCATAGAGGCTCTAGTACCCCTCTTGTACCGCCTCTAGCTTGGGTATAAGATGTGATACAGGCAGGCATGGAGGCTCTAGTACCCTGTTGTACCACCTCTGGCTTGGATATAAGATGTGATACCTTTGGGCATGGAGGCTCTAGTACCCTGTTGTACCGCCTCTAGCTTGGATATAAGATGTGATAAGGGTGGGCATGAAGGCTCTAGTGCCCTGTTCTACCACCTCTAGCTTGGATATAAGATGTGATACGGGTGGCTATGGAGGCTCTAGTGCCCTGTTGTATCACCTCTAGCTTGGATATAAGATGTGATACGGGTGTGCATGGAGGCTGTAGTACCCTGTCGTACTGCCTCTAGCTTGGATACAAGGTGTGATAAGGGTGGGCATGGATTCTTTACTACCCTGTTGTACCACCTCTAGCTTGGATACAAGATGTGATAAGGAGGGCATGGAGGCTCTAGTACCCTGTTGTATGGCCTCTAGCTTGGATACAAGATGTGATACCACCTCTAGCTTGGATACAAGATGTGATACAGGCAGGCATGGAGACTCTAGTATCCTGTTGTACCACCTCTGGCTTGGATATAAGATGTGATACCTTTGGGCATGGAGGCTCTAGTACCCTGTTGTACAGCCTCTAGCTTGGATATAAGATGTGATAAGGGTGGGCATGAAGGCTCTAGTGCCCTGTTCTACCACCTCCAGCTTGGATATAAGATGTGATACGGGTGGCTATGGAGGCTCTAGTGCCCTGTTGTATCACCTCTAGCTTGGATATAAGATGTGATACGGGTGCGCATGGAGGCTGTAGTACCCTGTTGTACCGCCTCTAGCTTGGATACAAGGTGTGATAAGGGTGGGCATGGATTCTTTACTACCCTGTTGTACCACCTCTAGCTTGGATACAAGATGTGATACGGGTGGGCATGGAGGCTCTAGTGCCCTGTGGTACTACCTCTAGCTTGGATACAAGATGTGGTACGAGTGGACATGGAGGCTCTAGTACCCTATTGTATGGCCTCTAGCTTGGATACAAGATGTGATACGGGCAGGCATAGAGGCTCTAGTTTAGTACCCTATCGTACCGCCTCTAGCTTGGATACAAGATGTGATACAGGCGAGCATGGAGGCTCTAGTACTTTGTTGTACTGACTCTAGCTTGGATACAAGATGTCATACAGGCAGGCATGAAGGCTCTAGTACCCTGTTGTACCACCTCTAGCTTGGATACAAGATGTGATACAGGCAGGCATGGAGGCTCTAGTACCCCGTTGTACCGCCTCTATCTTGGATACAAGGTGTGATAAGGGCGGGCATGGAGGATCTAGTACCCCTCTTGTACCGCCTCTAGTTTGGGTATAAGATGTGATACAGGCAGGCATGGAGGCTCTAGTACCCTGTTGTACTGCCCCTAGCTAGGATACAAGATGTGACTACAGTGGGTATGGAGGCTCTAGTACCCTGTTGTACCGCCTCTAGCTTGGATATAAGCTGTGATACGGTTGGGCATGAGGGTCTAGTACGCTGTTGTACAGCCTCTAGCTTTGATATAAGATGTGATAAGGGCGGGCATGAAGGTTCTAGTGCCCTGTTGTACCACCTCTAGCTTGGATATAAGATGTGATATGGGTGGGCATGGAGGCTCTAGTGCCCTGTTGTACCACCTCTAGCTTGGATACAAGGTGTGATACGGGTGGGCATGGAGGCTCTAGTGCCCCGTTGTACCGCCTCTAGCTTGGATACAAGGTGTGATACGGGTGGGGTGGGCATGGAGGCTCTAGTACCCTGTTGTACCACCTCTAGCTTGGATATAAGATGTGATACGGGTGGGTATGGAGGCTCTAGTACCCTGTTGTACCACCTCCAGCTTGGATACAAGATGTGATACGGACAGGCATGGAGGCTCTAGTGCCCTGTTGTACCGCCTCTAGCTTGGATACAAGTTGTGATACGGATGGGCATGGAGGCTCTAGTACCCTGTTGTACCACCTCTAGCTTGGATACAAGATGTGATACAAGCAGGCATGGAGGCTCTAGTACCCTGTTGTATGGCCTCTAGCTTGGATACAAGATGTGATACAAGCAGGCATGGAGGCTCTAGTACCCTGTTGTATGGCCTCTAGCTTGGATACAAGATGTGATACGGGCAGGCATGGAGGCTCTAGTTTAGTACCCTATCATACCGCCTCTAGCTTGGATACAAGATGTGATAAGGAGGGCATGGAGGCTCTAGTACCCTGTTGTACCACCTCTAGCTTGGATACAAGATGTGATAAGGAGGGCATGGAGGCTCTAGTACCCTGTTGTATGGCCTCTAGCTTGGATACAAGATGTGATACCACCTCTAGCTTGGATACAAGATGTGATACAGGCAGGCATGGAGGCTCTAGTATCCTGTTGTACCACCTCTGGCTTGGATATAAGATGTGATACGATAGGGCATGGAGGCTCTAGTACCCTGTTGTACCGCCTCTAGCTTGGATATAAGATGTGATAAGGGTGGGCATGAAGGCTCTAGTGCCCTGTTCTACCACCTCTAGCTTGGATATAAGATGTGATACGGGTGGCTATGGAGGCTCTAGTGCCCTGTTGTATCACCTCTAGCTTGGATATAAGATGTGATACGGGTGGGCATGGAGGCTGTAGTACCCTGTTGTACCGCCTCTAGCTTGGATACAAGGTGTGATAAGGGTGGGCATGGATTCTTTACTACCCTGTTGTACCACCTCTAGCTTGGATACAAGATGTGATACGGGTGGGCATGGAGGCTCTAGTGCCCTGTGGTACTACCTCTAGCTTGGATACAAGATGTGGTACGAGTGGGCATGGAGGCTCTAGTACCCTATTGTATGGCCTCTAGCTTGGATACAAGATGTGATACGAGCAGGCATAGAGGCTCTAGTTTAGTACCCTATCGTACCGCCTCTAGCTTGGATACAAGATGTGATACAGGCAGGCATGGAGGCTCTAGTACCCTATTGTACCACCTCTAGCTTGGATATAAGATGTGATAAGGAGGGCATGGAGGCTCTAGTACCCTGTTGTACTGACTCTAGCTTGGATACAAGATGTCATACAGGCAGGCATGAAGGCTCTAGTACCCTGTTGTACCACCTCTAGCTTGGATACAAGATGTGATACAGGCAGGCATGGAGGCTCTAGTACCCCGTTGTACCGCCTCTATCTTGGATACAAGGTGTGATAAGGGCGGGCATTGAGCATCTAGTACCCCTCTTGTACCGCCTCTAGTTTGGGTATAAGATGTGATACAGGCAGGCATGGAGGCTCTAGTACCCTGTTGTACTGCCCCTAGCTAGGATACAAGATGTGACTACAGTGGGTATGGAGGCTCTAGTACCCTGTTGTACCGCCTCTAGCTTGGATATAAGCTGTGATACGGTTGGGCATGAGGGTCTAGTACCCTGTTGTACAGCCTCTAGCTTTTATATAAGATGTGATAAGGGCCGGCATGAAGGTTCTAGTGCCCTGTTGTACCACCTCTAGCTTGGATATAAGATGTGATATGGGTGGGCATGGAGGCTCTAGTGCCCTGTTGTACCACCTCTAGCTTGGATACAAGGTGTGATACGGGTGGGCATGGAGGCTCTAGTGCCCTGTTGTACCGCCTCTAGCTTGGATACAAGGTGTGATACGGGTGGGGTGGGCATGGAGGCTCTAGTACCCTGTTGTACCACCTCTAGCTTGGATATAAGATGTGATACGGGTGGGTATGCAGGCTCTAGTACCCTGTTGTACCACCTCCAGCTTGGATACAAGATGTGATACGGACAGGCATGGAGGCTCTAGTGCCCTGTTGTACCGCCTCTAGCTTGGATACAAGGTGTGATACGGGTGGGGTGGGCATGGAGGCTCTAGTACCCTGTTGTACCACCTCTAGCTTGGATATAAGATGTGATACGGGTGGGTATGGAGGCTCTAGTACCCTGTTGTACCACCTCTAGCTTGGATACAAGATGTGATACAAGCAGGCATGTAGGCTCTAGTACCCTGTTGTATGGCCTCTAGCTTGGATACAAGATGTGATACAAGCAGGCATGGAGGCTCTAGTACCCTGTTGTATGGCCTCTAGCTTGGATACAAGATGTGATACGGGCAGGCATGGAGGCTCTAGTTTAGTACCCTATCGTACCGCCCCTAGCTTGGATACAAGATGTGATAAGGAGGGCATGGAGGCTCTAGTACCCTGTTGTACCACCTCTAGCTTGGATACAGGATGTGATAAGGAGGGCATGGAGGCTCTAGTACCCTGTTGTATGGCCTCTAGCTTGGATACAAGATGTGATACCACCTCTAGCTTGGATACAAGATGTGATACAGGCAGGCATGGAGGCTCTAGTACCCTGTTGTACCACCTCTAGCTTGGATACAAGATGTGATAAGGAGGGCATGGAGGCTCTAGTACCCTGTTGTATGGCCTCTATGTTGGATACAAGGTGTGATACCGGCAGGCATGGAGGCTCTAGTCTAGTACCCTATGGCTGCAGGTAACCGGCAGTTTCATCAAATAACTGGGCAGAGGACGTGGCGCTCCACAAGCGGAGGTCCTGCAGCCTCTACCCTCCTAGCGGGCACAGCGCAGTACACACAGCCGCTCCCCCCTCCCAGCTAGCAGCAATTCCGTCCGCTTACAGCGTCCATCAGCTGTGATAACGTATAACGGGGCAACGAAAGCAAAACAAACCGACCTGTGTATCCCGCCTCATTGGCTGCTGTCGTCAACGCCCTCTAATGGGTGGGGCCACGAATGCAGTCTGACAGCACAGACGACACGTGGCTGAGTGCCGTCACTCCCTCCCTAGATCCCCGCCCCTCCTGTCCACATCATCTGCTACGTCAGCCGGGGATCGTCATCTTCCTGGCTGGGAAAAGAGAGCAGGTAGGAGGGGATGGGGCTCGGGGTACTGACCTGTATGGAGAAGGGGCAGGTAGAAGAAGATGGGGCTCGTACTATATACAAGGGGTACTGACCTGTATGGAGAAGGGGCAGGTAGAAGAAGATGGGGCTCGTACTATATAGAAGGGGCACTGCCTGTATACTGTATGGAGAAGGGGGCAGGTAGGAGAGGATGGGGCTCGTACTATATAGAAGGGGCACTGACCTGTTTGCTGTATGGAGAAGGGGGCAGGTAGGAGCAGGTGGGGCTTGTACTCTATAGAAGGGGCACTGTCCTGTATGGAGAAGAGGGCAGGCAGGAGAGGATGGGGCTTGTACTCCACAGAAGGGGCACTGTCCTGCATGCTGTATGGAGAAGGGGCAGGTAGAAGAGGATGGGGCTCGTACTATATAGAAGGGGCACTGACCTGTATACTGTATGGAGAAGGGGGCAGGTAGGAGCAGATGGGGCTTGTACTCTATAGAAGGGGCACTGTCCTGTATACTGTATGGAGAAGGGGGAGGTAGAAGAGGATGGGGCTTGTACTATATAGAAGGGGCACTGACCTGTATACTATATGGAGAAAGGGGGAGGTAGGAGAGGATGGGGCTCGTACTATATAGAAGGGGCACTAACCTGTATGCTATATGGAGAAGGGGGCAGGTAGGAGCAGATGGGGCTTGTACTCTATAGAAGGGGCACTGTCCTGTATGGAGAAGGGGCAGGTAGGAGAGGATGGGGCTTGTACTCCACAGAAGGGGCACTGTCCTGCATGCTGTATGGAGAAGGGGCAGGTAGAAGAGGATGGGGCTCGTACTATATGGAAGGGGCATTAACCTGTATGCTATATGGAGAAGGGGGAAGTAGGAGCAGATGTGCTTGTACTCTATAGAAGGGGCACTGTCCTGCATGCTGTATGGAGAAGGGGCAGGTAGGAGAGGATGGGGCTTGTACTCCACAGAAGGGGCACTGTCCTGTATGGAGAAGGGGGCAGGTAGGAGAGGATGGGGCTCCTACTCCACAGAAGGGGCATTGTCCTGTATGGAGAAGGGGGCAGGTAGAAGAGGATGGGGCTCCTACTCCACAGAAGGGGCACTGTCCTGTATGGAGAAGGGGGCAGGTAGGAGAGGATGGGGCTTGTACACCACAGAAGGGGCACTGTCCTGCATACTGTATCGAAAAAGTGGTGGTAGTAGTATTCAAGCATTCCAGTAATCGTTCTCTGTAAACTCACCTTATCACCCCACATGATCCCCGGCCTCTCCTCTTCCATTTACTTGAATGACTATCACTCTACAGGAGTGATCGTGGTCCAATTGAATGAAGTCCTAGGGGCTGGGGATTGTTCCGACTGGCCATCTCCCTTCACAGTAAACATTGAATGATAGTTTTGCTAAAAACCAAGCAACTACAACTAGTGAGCGATTTCTTGCTCTGTGCCCTGTCAATGGTTGCATGTACATGGGTCGATTATTGCTGTAATTCGATGTTTCCAGCAATCATTCGTGTGGTAATCAAGCCTTTTGATAAATGAGCGCACCCAAGAGCTAGTAGGCCTACACATCACTTTGAGAGACTTGTCGATTTCTCTTCCAGGATGCACTTGGAGGCCGTGTTGAGATTATCCGCACACCACTGCAAGCCTGCCGGGCTTACACTTCAGTATGGCACTGCAGGATTTCGTACCAAAGCAGAACACCTGGACCATGTCATGTACCGCATGGGCTTACTAGCTGTGCTTAGGTCAAAGAAGACTAAATCGGTTATTGGAGTTATGGTTACTGCCTCTCATAACCCTGAGGTTAGTGGAAATGGCTGATGTTCAATTCTTTCCCATCATTATTTACCAGATGACCTCATAAAACCATTCCTATGTAGGAAGATAATGGAGTAAAGCTAGTGGATCCCATGGGAGAAATGCTTGTCCAGGAGTGGGAGCTACATGCTACGAATCTGGCGAATGCTGAAGAGCATGAATTACAGACAGTGCTAACCAACATAATCAAGCAGGAGGCCATCAGCATGCAGGTTGAGTCCTGTGTAGCCATTGGAAGAGATACGCGGTAAGCATGGAGAAATGTTTTGGTTATCTTCTGTTCACACTTGTGTAGTGGTTTCCATTAATGACGGAAACCATGACGCATGGGCGGTTCAGTCACATGACTGATATCACTGGCTCCTAACGAACACCATTGAACCACAATCTCATCCGTCAAATATGACGACATCAGAAATGGAGCCTCCAAAGCAGCAAACCTGACTGTAGCAGAGTAGATTACTGGTAACTGATGCCAGTTATACCTTAACTGGCTGATATACCTGGCTTCGCCCCAGTTAATATAGGGCAGGTGCTTACATGTTCGCACGGAAAAGTTTATGAAGTTGTGGTTTCTTCAGAGGAACCGAGGAATAAAAAGTGTGTGTGTGTGTTATATATTAGTGTGTTAGATTTAGAGATGAGCGAACGTACTTGGATAAGCACTACTCGTCCGAGTAATGTGCTTTATCCGAGTACCTCTCTGCTCGTCCTGAAAGATTCGGGACGCGCTGCGGAGCGGGGAGCTGCAGGGGAGAGCGGGGAGGAACGGAGGGGAGATCTTTCTCTCCTTCTCTCCCGCCCGCTCTCCCCTGCTCCCCGCTGCGACTCACCTGTCAGCAGCGGAGCGTCCCGAATCTTTCAGGACGAGCGGCGAGATACTCGGATAAAGCAAATTACTCGGACGAGTAGTGCTTATCGGAGTACGTTCGCTCATCTCTAGTTAGATTCTCCTCAGACTGCATGCTCCATCCCTGCAATCCATGGCCGCTTCCTTATGTACTTTACAGCCTTTCAGTGTATGCGCACTGAGGTCAGTTGTGTTCCCCTCGGTGTATGCGCACTGAGGTCCGTTGTGTCGCCATGTCTGTGAGGGCTTTCCCCTTTATATACGGTATATATGATTTGTGTGATATATAATTTTTTCTTCCCAAGAGCTACTGATTATTGCTGCTTCCCCTTTATATACAGCATGTCTGTCGGGTTTCTTGTACTGTAGCAGAATTCTGTTCACAGGTTTATGTATCAGGTAACCTGTATGGTGGTATGAGGCTGTGTGGCGGTACACAGAATTCTACCATTGAGCTGCAGGGGCTCATGTCCGCTGTACCTTCTCCACTAAATGCACAACTACAGTGTTTTTGCTGTATGAGTCATATGAAGAAAACCTCCCATAATCCTTCATATGAAATTGGAGGTAAAGTAAGGCCCCTTTTACCTCCATGGGCGCCCCATTACTGCTCCATACAAAGTGGAGTTGGTGTGTTTTAAGGCCTTTTCTTCAGCTGGACTAACTAGCCCTTTCCTGACAGCCAGTACTGGGACTACATTGTCAACTCTAGCTAATCTGGCCTTTGCTCTTTGCTTGGTAGACTTATTTATGCAATTGCTAATGTTTTGTAAAATATATTTAATACTAAAAATTCTGTTTGTCCAGTCACTTATCGGGTACCTACTTGTATCTGCAGGCCAAGCAGCGAAAACCTTTCCCTTGCAGTTCTTGATGGAGTGATTGCTCTGGAATCCAAGTACCAAGGTATGATGCATGATGCACTGGTTATGGTTTATAGGTTCCCTATGTCTGGTGGAACTAGAAGACATTCTAGAACCTGGACCTGGAAAGGGACCACGTAGGAGATTGTCTGACTACAAGGGCAGCAGGCATAGGATCTGTTACTCCTTCAACAGTGGAGCAAAGTAAGGCCGCCTGCACACGGGGGGATTTGCATTGCGGAATCCGGAGCGGGGCGTCTGCCTCCAGATTCCGCAGCAAATGCCAGCTATAGCATGCTATGGCAAAAGCAATTTACTCTACACGAGTGGTAATCAATTGCAATTTTTACGCTCGTGGAGGAGAAATCACAGCATGCTGCGATTCTGTGCGGCTTCTGTGCGGCAGTCTTCTATTGATGTCAATGGAAGCCATCCGCCCTGCAACCCTTCTGCAATCAGCATTGCAAAAGTCGCAGGATCAGTATCATCGCCTAGCAACAATACGGCATAATCTTTGGTGCGCATCTGCAGCACAGATTGTGAAGACTGCAGACAGGTACGTGTGGGTCCCTGGCAGGGCACAGAGTCAGATTTCGCTGCAGGATCCCGCATGAGGCATCCGACCAAACCGTGTGCAGGCAGCCTAAGTGAAGGGAGGGGAGAGGCAGACTGAAAAGGTATGCAGTGCACTAATGCTGTATTCACACGGGTGAGTGCATGTTTTTTTTTTTCAGTGCAAAACTAACCATTTGTCATGTGAGTTCATGTATTTTCATGGCACATTTTTTGGGCTCTGTATGTCCTGTTCTTTTTTTGCTTTATGTGGTCCTTATAGTAACCTGCATTAAAATTGCATGGCATGTGATAGCGATGCGTTTTTTTTATTTTTTTACCTTCCAATGGAAAATAATGAAGAATTGCACGAATTATGACACAGTGATTTTTCTAATTCAATCTATCGGTCCAAGAGAAATAAGGGTTGTGTGAATTAACTCCTTCAAATGAATGGGTTCTTTCCTGTGCGAGCTCTGTGTATCTTAAAATCAGACAGAACTGAATGTGTGAATACACACTCAGAGAAAGAGGGTGCAGGGGACTAAACCATGCAAGGTAAATCCCATAAAATCATCCTAGCCTAACTATTTGCTAGGCTTACTTTCAGGTTTTGCTATGGGCCATGCAAATATCTGTAACCTGTCGCTGCAAAGGGAAAAATGAACTAAAATATCACTGCCAGCGGCCATATTTACCTGTGTACCAATAGAATAATATACAAGGGCAGGTGCAACCACCACTTCCCAGCAGAATACAGGGGCAGACTGCTGTATGGAGGAGCATTGCACAAATGCAAGTTACTGATGAGTAACCACTCGCACGCCTACTGCATATAGGGTGGGGGGGGGGGGGATGCTTAGTATACTTGTACATGGATAAGGCATTCAAAGGTTGTCAAGTTCCATTGATGTGTATATCTAGAACACCATTGTGCAGATTATTGCAGGTCATCGACAGTGATTCCTCTATTTTACCAAGTCGATTGATCCTTGGATTGTGCTGCTACATCTAGCCACTCAAAGATCAATCCCTCTGAGCTCCTCCAAGACTAGAGAAATGCATAAAACAAACTGATCTGGAAACTGTATCTTGGTTTTCTTGACTCCAGCACTGGGAAGAGGTGACCATCTCCTCTGCCACTGAACTACAAGTGCTGGTGGAGCTCTTCAGTACACTTTATGTGGGGGACACAGCAAAACGGGGGATTAAGGGATTTCTTTTATTAGGTCACTCTATTGAATAATTCCAATGTTTCACTCTATGTCCAGCAAACGTCTTATTGCAGCACTCGGTGTTAATGTCTTTCCAGATTATGGCTTGGTGACGACACCGCAGCTGCATTATGTTGTTTGTTGCCGGAATACAGATGGAAGATACGGGGAACCAACTGTTGAAGGATATTACCAAAAACTATCACAAGCATTTAAGGATTTAGTGGAACAGGTACCAACTCCACTTCCATCAGACAACTCATGACTGATATTGCTAAACAATAAAATCTATTGAATTGCTGATCAAGTAAAACATAACTTCAGTTCAACTTTTTTGTCTTTAGTCTCCTGACTGTGGAGCAGAACAGAGGTGCTTGAGCATAGATGGAGCGAACGGCATTGGTGCTTTGAAGGTAAAGGAGATGGAAGAACATCTTCAGCCCATACTCCTCTTACAGCTGTTTAACGATGGCTCTAAAGGCAAATTAAACCATGCGTGCGGAGCAGACTATGTGAAGGTGCAGCAGAAACCACCCGAAGGTAAATCAAGCTGTTCCAAGTTCACATTGTGTGTCTAAAGACCGTGACCTCCTGAGTTACTATTGACACTTTAGGGTCATGGGCTTTAAATTGATTGACAGGCCTTACTGGACTCCCAAACAACAAATCTGCCAAATTCTATAGTGATCTATTCTGTATTTCCACGTGGCTACATAATTAGCGGATTTGCTGTGGTAGCAGTAATGACAGTCTAATCATTAAAGATGCCACAAACGGAAAATTCAGTGTTCAAATTTCTTATTGTTGACCCTTATTTCCCTGGTTTAGTAAGGGAGGCAGTGGATCCATACAGTATCTTAGCCCCCACTGACTGATATGGGAGGCTTCTTCTCATCACATTTACAGAACTGTGCAAAGGTTTTAGGCAGGTGTGTGGAAAAATACTGCAAAGTAAGAATGCTTTAAAAAATAAAAGGCGTCTGTTTGGCTACAAATTTATTCAGCAGGAGGACAACGACCCCAAAACATCCAAATGTTGTTAAGAACTATCTTTAGTGTAAAGAAGAACAAAGAGTGTTCACACCAAATATTGATTTGATTTAGATTTCTCTTTTGTTCATTCACTTTGTATTTTTTATTTAACAAAAAAACTATTCACTTCTATATTTAAAAGCATTCTTGCTTTTTATTTTTTTTCCACACCTGCCTAAAACTTTTGCATAGTTCTGTATCTAATGGCAGTCTGTTTACTACTCCATTTCTAACTAATTCTAACTAATGAAATCCAAGCAAAACGTCTTCACAACCAGCACTGCATACATCACATATTTGGTGAACCTACTGTCTAGATTTGTAAGCCTTCTACAGATTGCTAGTGGTGGCTGGAAGTCCCACCTATGGTATGGGTCTCTAGCAGGGTAAACTGTCTGTCTAGTTTGCGTCAAGTACATTTAATTGTAGCTTCTGCCTTGTGTCTGTAGTTTTTGTCCCGTATGTCTCACTGTAAATGCATATTCTTCCTGCTTCTGTGACTTTAGGTATTGATATGAAGCCTGGTGAGCGATGCTGTTCATTTGATGGTGATGCTGACCGTATCGTTTACTACTACAAGGACTGTGATGACCGCTTCCACCTTCTAGATGGAGATAAGATTGCCACGCTGATAAGCACTTTTATTAAAGGACTCTTAGTGAAGGTGATACATGTGTGACCAGTGTCTTTACTATAAATGAAGAGCAAATATAGAAGTAGCATCACTTAACCTTTTTCTTAGAATGGTAGAGTTGGAAGGGACCTCCAGGGTCATCAGGTCCAACCCCCTGCTCAATGCAGGATCACTAAATTATCTTAGACAGATATTTGTCCAGCCTTTGTTTGAACACTTCCATTGAAGGAGAACTCGCCACCTCCCGTGGTAACCTGTTCCACTCATTGATCCGCTCACTATCTAATATGTAATTTGAGCCTCCTCCCTTTCAGTTTCATCCCATTGCTTCTAACCTTTCCTTGTGCAAATGAGAATAGGGCTGATCCCACCGCACTGTGACAGCCCTTCAGATAGTTGTAGACAGCTATTAAGTCTCTCAGCCTTCTTTTTTGCAAGCTAAACATTTTCAGATCCTTTAAAGGGGGTTGTCATTAAAAAACTCTCCTGTCTCCTGCAGTCCCGGGGAGGGGGAGGGGGTCACCTCACCACAAGCCAGATGATTCTTCTGCTTCCTGTGACGTTACATACATACATTCACAGACCGTCTCCTTCCTGCCCAGCAATGTATGTAGCGTCACTAGTTCACAGCCTAGTAGGGAGCACCGAACTATTGCACAAACTGCTCCTGTCCGCTGTCTCTGCAATAGATCAGCATTTCTTCCTAGCCAGTGAACACTACGTCACAGGGACGTGACTTTCACTGACCTGCCAGATAAAATGTGAGGAATGCATGCTTCATAACAAGAGGATCCAGACTGCTTGTGGTGAGCTGACACAGGGGACTGGTTAAGATCAGTGAGGAGAAGATGTGGTAAGGAGTCTGCCTGTGGAAGAATAAGTGAGTATAGAATTTTTTTTTTCCCTAACAAACCCCATTCCTTCTATTATGTTACACTTTGGTCCAAATAAGTAATTTTCATGTTTTGTTTTTTTCTAAGCTGATCGGGTGCTGTTTTGCGTGTATTTTCTTCTGTTGAGGACTTTGCACCTTTTAAAAGGATTGGTTCAAACAGCTGACCCTGATAATGTTATGCAAGCTTACTACCCAGCGCATTTAATAAATTGCCACTAGCAAATATAGCTCAATTCTTCTACATCCACCTTATTAATGCAGAACTATTATTGAAGTTATTGCACTTATTTAATAACTCAAAAGACGAATTAAAAAACAAGGAACTCACCCAGTCAGTGTATGTTCAATACCTGCTTAGTAAGGTTGGTATTGAAGGTATACTGACTGGAAAGTTTTACTTGTACACTCTTTGCTTGATTTTTAAATTTTTTTATTTATATATTCTTAACCCTACAAGTTGTCATTTTTTTTTTTTTTTTTTTTAAACTCTGCCTTCAGTTCCATCTCAGGCAGATATACAAATGCTTAGGGTTGGAGTGATTAGATGAACGGTTTTGCCAAATGAGGCTCTAAAAGCGGTTCTTCTCTTGGCCTATAAAGTCTCTCAGACGTCTCTACAACACAATCAAATAGATTTCACACATACGACAAAGTTTGAGAGGGGCACGTTATTGGAATGTGAAGCTCGATTGTTGAATAGACAAACTGCCCGCCACCTGGGCTGTTCTGAGCAGACTGTTAGGAGGTGTTGGGACCAGTGGATGCTTGAGGGCACACAAGGTGACCGGGCTCAGGACGTCCCGACAGACCACCAGTAGAGAGGATTCTTTGATAAACACGAGCAGCTCCAACTATTTTGTCTGCCATCCATAGACAGGTGACTCCATTGGTACAGGCTCCTGTGTCTGTCGGAACCAATTCTAGGCGCTTGAGTGAAGGACATTTGGTCTCATGGCACCCATTATTTGTATTGCCTCTGACATCTGCCATTGCCTATTTATTAATGCAATAACCTTGCTAAACGTTTTGTTTTAATAAGGTGGATTTAGCAGAATTGTGCTCTATTTGCTAACGACAATTTAACATGATGCGAATCCTATAAAAGGATCCTACAATTGAGTGAAATACTACACCAAAGGGGTGCAGCGTACCCTGATTTTGCTTTCTCTCAGATTGATTGTGGGGCTTTCTGGGAGAAGCTATGAATATTTATAGACCATACACATAGATGAGTACTTCTTGCATAAGATATCCAGGATGTGACCCTCAGTGCATCTACCCCTGGTTTGCATATCATACAGTTGCACCCTGTCCTTTCATTACCTAAGATATTAGAATACAAAACACCTTTAAAATACCCGTATGATTACATGGGATGCAGAACCTCTTTCTGAAATAAAAGTGTAAATCAAGACCCGACGCATTAGCCTGCAAGCGGGCAGTGCCTAAACTACCGTGCGTGTATACCCTAGCTTGTATCATAATGTAGACTAGTTCTATACGACATATATAGTTTTAGAAAATTACGTTTTTGCCATGTGTTGTGGTGTTTACAATTGAATATCATTGTATGTAATGTTATCTGTTTTGCTACTGCAGGTTGATTTGAAGCTTAATATGGGAGTTGTGCAGACAGCCTATGCAAATGGCAGCTCCACTCGGTACTTGGAAAACATTATGAAGGTACATGGAACTATTACTTTTGTTATATTGTTTGATCATAGATTTACAGATATGACTTATTTATAAAATATTACTGAGAAAGTAGTTACAGAAAGTACAGAAGAAAATCTATATGGGATAATATAATTGTGTAACTGGGTTCGGAGGTTCCATCAAAATGTGTCTTCTGGCACCTGTGACGGACTACCGGAGCATGTATAGAAACTGTGTGAATGCTCCCTTGTGTCAAAAATATGCAAATATAAAATATCTGATTCTTTTTTTTTAAGAAGTCTTTATGCTTTTTTTTTTCTTTCCTCCTTAAACTGCTCCAGGTTCCTGTATACTGTGCAAAAACTGGTGTAAAGCACCTCCATCATAAGGCACAAGAGTTTGATATCGGAGTTTATTTTGAAGCAAACGGTCACGGAACAGTAAGTATAATGATAAGCAAAATTGTGTTGCTCATTAAAGAACAGTGTTTCAAATGTATTGATGGATGTAATTATGCTTTGCAGCCAATGCCAAGTTGGGTCCGGCCTAGGAAAATGCTGTTCCCCCTTACTTTTTTAACAGTTTGGGAAACAGGACAATCTATAGTACAAGTAGGAATAAGAGCTCACTCACACAGGCGTATGTGTTTCGGGTATTGCGCGCAAATTTTAACAGGTGTTTAAAAAGTAAAAAAAAAAGCAATGCACATCAAATACACAAGCATTTTTGCTGCGTATGTTATATATATTTATATAGCTATACTTCTAAAACCTAAGCCACTGCATGGGAAATGCATGCTCTATTCTATGTAAAGGAGGACTTGCTGGTGGCTTTCTATGCAGTAACCTTTTTATATAAGGGGAGTCCTGGCAATGTAAACAAAGCCAACGACCAACGAGAATTTGTTTGTCGGCAACTTTATGCAGACTGAGAAATCATCGTTCATTCATTTAGTTCTGACTAAAACACGCTATTTTCTGTATTAATAAAGAAGTTATCAATTAACGTTACTTAACGATAACACAGAAAAGAGTATAGATGGCTGCAGGGCATGCTGGGAGGACATGAAGTGGAAGATCATGCTTGACTTCTGCGGTGAGTCAGGCAATTAGCAAGCTGGCAGTCGAACTTCGTGTTTTTTGGCTCACATTTGGTAAAATGTTTATTTTGGGGTTGGTGGGGACAGTCCGTTTTTAAAATAAAACCTCAAGATTGTGGAGCGAGATCCTCTTGAAGACACCAGTACGATGCACAAGACTGTTGCTGTAATCAAGAGTTGATTATACACTATGGGCGAGTACATTGTGGGATTGTTATGGAATTCTGGATGCAGAATTCGTATGGAAATTCTGCAGCAATGTAAGTGAGTGGAAACCATCAGCAGCAGAAGAGTTATACTGCAGGGGTTGAGAGCCGCAGCATGCTCTATTTGTTGCAGAAATGGCGCTGATTTTCACAGTAGAATGGCCTCATCGCACTGCAGTGAGTGAACGCCGCTGGGGATTTTCTCTGCAATGTCTGCACATAACACTAATATACTGTGGAAATTTTACAGGTACTGTTCAGTAAAACGGCTGAAGAGCAGATTAGACAGCTGACCAATATGGGAGCCAGTGAAGAAATAAGAAAAGCTGCTCAGATGCTTGAAAATGTCATCAATCTGATTAATCAGGTAAGAAAGATTTGGGTGGCGTTTAATTTCTGTAGATCCAACTAATAGCGGTCCGTTCACACAGCGCTGACCTGCTGCATTTTTACAGAGAGTAAACTGTATAGATAAATGGTTCCCAGAGTGGTCTATATGGACCCCCCCCCCCCCCCCCCCCCCCGGTGTCGATTTTTGACTTGCTGGGGGGGTCCCTGTGAGCTATAAATGGGGGTCTACGTGAGCAGATCCCATATAAGCAGATCATCAGCATTTAGGTGTTCTGTAAATGACATAATACCTCACACAGATTGTGTACATAATACTTATAATAAACTATTTTATGAAATATCAGAGGTGAGTCATTTCTATGTAGAGTTCGCGCAAAACTTCTTGGGCTCTGGCGATAGACAACACAGACTTGCGCAGTAGCTAGTTTACTTATAAAGTTTCTACTGCTCATCGTTTTTACGTGATCCGCCAGAGCCCAAGAAGCTTTACGCTAACTATAGCCATCTGCGTAGTGGTGTGCTATGTTCATGTGCCGGTTCTTACAAGTTTTCATACCAGCAGCAATGCATTGCGCTCGTACCTGTCACTTATCCTGCATTATGGACTATCGTAAGAAAGTTTTTGATGGCTTTTCCATCTTCATACCTCACGGAAAGGGGTTTTTGCACAGTCACCAATCTTACGGAAAAAAAAAAAATCACGGGAGGTGGAGAGTTGAGACTAGACCTCACTAATGTGAAGCCAAATATTGAACAGCTGCTAATGGAGGGATGAGCCTGATGCTCCGATAACAGCATTATTTGTGTAGTAATTTTATGTAAGAATTTTACTAGGTTCTGATTTTTTATTTTTTTTTTTTATCCCAAATCCAAATATTTACTTGCATTTTGGGTCTTTTCAATAAAGATCTGAATAAAAAAATTCTCTGTTAGGTTTTTTTTGCAGAGTAGACAATTCAAAGTGAGCAGCACTGTCAGCTGGGAAAAAACCCACTTAAAAATAAATAACTCTTAGCAATTGGCGCCAATTTATTCTGCTGCGCGTTCAGGAAATTTTTATTGGCAAGTGGTCTATGGGGTAAAAAATTTGGGAACCTCTGGTATAGACAGAAGCACACCCTCAGCGGATTATCCAACGTCTATGGAACGCATGCTAGAAACTAAGGAGCACTTGGGATTTACGCAATTTTTTTCAAACTTGTTTTGCTGAAATCTTGTGTTTGCAGACGGTGGGAGATGCCATCTCGGACATGTTGGTCATCGAAGCCATCCTGTTCCTCAAGAATCTTACTGTACAGAAGTGGGATGAAATGTATACCGACCTCCCAAATCGCCAGCTGAAAGTAACGGTTAGTGGGTCATGCAGGTGCTCTGTATTAATTCTGGAAAAGGCATGTGGGATGAGAACTGTTTAATATTCCCCAGCAATGGCTGCTTAGACTGTGTTCACACCTGCGTTGGAGCCTCTATCATAGTTTGGTCAAAATTCCAGAAAAAATACTGCAGCATGCAGTCTTGTTTTTCCCTTTAAAATCACAGACTCTATGACAAGAACCTAACAAACCCTGTTAGTCAGTGAGGTCCTACACTTTTCCACTGTAGCTGGGTCATCCATAGGAGCCCCAATTACAGGGGAAAACATCCCCTGCAGTGATAGTAGGCAATAACAAAGCTGATCTGGATCTGCTATGATCCTGTAGCCCTGCCTTGGCAGGGGTCACGTGTTTGTCGGGTCTAATAGTGGAAGTAACACTTCTGATTTCTATCTTCACTACATAGCACTCAATGTACTTCTGCCTTGCCCTTCAGGTCCTTGGCTGTGACCAACAGCCAAGGAACAGACCCGCTCCAGCTAAATTGCAAGAGCTTTAATCTCGTGCTATATTTTTACTATTGGCTGGAATGAAAGCCCAGGACCAAGCCCTTTAAATTTACTGTTTCGTCCTTAAGGGGTTAAATAAAACAAGCTGGACAGCAGCTGCTAACTTCCAATCACATAGACTATAGTAGGGATAATGCTGTGTGAAGCCCTGACATTACCATTAGTATTACCCACTGGGCTATTGATGGGGCATAAGTTGTTTGTAGGTTGCAGTGTATTGCCTTGTGCCACTTTTTCTACATCGTGAAGAATCTTCCTAAAATCATTTTCTTTGCTGTACAGGTTTCAGATAGAAAAGTAATAGACACAACTGATGCCGAGAGACGTACTGTAAAACCACCAGGACTGCAGGAGAAGATTGATGAACTTGTCAAGAGTTACAATCTGGCCAGATCCTTTGTGCGTCCTTCAGGGACTGAGGATGTAGTCCGTGTATATGCTGAGGCAGACACCCAGGTGAGACCTACTTCCAAACCAACAAGAGCGGAGCTAGATACACATAACTGGTGCCCAGCTAGTAATACAACTACACTAGAATACACATCATTTCCAGTATGGCCTTTGCATATAACTTGAGTAAGAATATTTAATTGCACACATCAGGGTTCTTCTGTTGGAGCATTTAGTATGTCTTGTATATTTAATAATGTATTTCACTTTATCTTCAGTCATCACTATCTGACTCCAAGGGACCTTTCGCATGGGATCGACTATTCAGCCCCCAAATCTGCAGTGCTGCACATTTTGATGCAAAATTGGAAATATCAGAATTCTGCTGCAATTTCATATTAAAATCAGCAGTGCAGAATTCTAGGACGGCACATTCTGCAACAGTGTTGCTGAATATTCTGTCCCGTGTGAAAGGTCCCTGTGGAACGATTGAAACTTTGTGTGTAGTGTTAATACATGACTCCTAGTAACTGTTAGTCCGGCCATGATCTAACTCTGCCCATAAAGCTGCTTCTCTTACTTTGTGTTGACAGGAAAATGCAGATGCCTTGGCACATGCGGTGAGCTTGGCAGTCTATCACCTTGCAGGAGGAGTTGGAGATCTACCAAGACCTTTAAGATGAAGTGCCATTGAGTAGACTGCATGCTGCTTGTACAGACTGCTTAGAATTTTATAATGTTCTATGAAACTGGAATTTTCTATTGTAAAAGGTTTATAATTAGGGTGCTATAGCTCAGATCTATAAGACAGTAGTTATTTGTTATACGATGCCTTGAAGGATAAGTTGTCAAATCTTATTTGTAATTACATTATTTTGCTATTTGCTCTAACTTGTGTATTTTTTAAATTGTAAGTCTTTACATTTTTTACCTGTTCATGTCACTACACAGTCACTGACCCCCCGTGGCGGACTTCAGTTTGAATTGTTTGTTTTGGGGGGAGATTTGAAAGAAAAAGAAATGTAGTGAAATGGGCTTCTACAGGAATAGCATGAGAATACTATGTGCTGAGCATATTGCTCCCTGGCATTCGGCCACTTTCCGTGCAGAGACGCCCAATGATTGCACGTAGGGTGCCAATGAAAGGAGGCGTGACGGGGGCGGGGCTAAGTTACGAGAATTAGCCCCGCCCCCATCCCGGCTCTCCCCATTGCAAATTGTGCAGAGGGGCGGAGAGGAGGCAGAGAGGGGGCGAGAGCTCAGTTCCTGCTCCTGGCTCTTCCTTCCCCCCGCAGATGAGGACGACGTATATCGGCTCGGCGTGAAAACCGAGCCGATATACGTTCGTGGGAATGCAGCCTTAGGCCCATTTACATGCAAAGACAATCTTCAAACAATTGAAAGATTGACAGTTTTAGCAATCATTTTGTATAAAGTGTTAATGAAGATTAGTGTCCATTATCAGTTTCACTTGCATGTAAAAGGGCCTCCAGGAGCTGTTTGCGGAGCGCAGCATGTGGTCTGAGCTGTGCCCACAGCTCCATTGTTCTCGCACAGGCTGTCAGCAGAATACAATGTAATCTCTGACTCCCGTGGAGAACACAGCATGTGGTTCGTGTTCTCTCCTCTCGATTTTTAAGATCACCTTAAAAATCCTTGTTCAGCTGAAAATTAAACACTGGCAGTTTTTACATGCAATGATTTATTCCAATTGGAATAATCCCTGGAACAATAACCCTTCTGAAGTTCTTAATGATAACATCTCTCAAGAAAGGCAGCTAGCTAAGTGCCTCTTGTTCTTTTTTTAATGAGTTTACCATCACTACCTCCTCAGGAAGAGTTCCACAGTCTCACTTCTCTTACAGTAATGAACCCCCTTCTATGTTGGTGATGAAACCTTCTTTCCTCTAGATGTAGAAGGCGTCTCCTTGTTACAGCCCTGCATATAAACAGATGATAGGAGAGATCTCTGTATTGACCCCTGATGTATTTATACATGGCTAAGGGGTGACCTAATAACTGTCTGTTTGGGTTTTTTAATTTAGGAAGAAAAAAAATTTTTTAGAAAACCTCTCTAGGTATTGTAGTCCACCCAGTTCATTTATTACTTTTATCTTTTAGCTTTGTACCTGCTCAAGCTCTGCTAGGTCCTTCTTGAGTACCACTGCCCAAAACGGTCTTCAATATCCCATGTCTGGTCTGACTAGTGATTTATAAAGAGGAAGAACAATGTTCTGGCCATGTAACCCTAAACCTCTGTTTTTGATCCTATTTGCCTTGGCAGCAGCTGCCTGACGCTGGTTACTCCAGTTTAGCTTATAGTTAACTAAAATGCCCAAGCCCTTTTCCATGTCGGTGATTCACTTTTCTGCGCCCAACTTATCCAGGTCAATTTGCATTGTGTCCTTTTGTGTTAATTTCTTTACGTAGTTTTGTATCCTCTCCAAATATTGCAATTTTACTGTACAAAAATTCTACCAGGTCATCAATAAGTCTATTAAAAGAATAGGGCCCAAAACAACCACGGCAAAGTGGGTCCCTAAATGTTTGACAACCGATCAGAAAAGTATGCGAGTGAAAACTTCCCAGTCCATTTTGTCAGCGTTTCTGGACTGATAAGAACTTTCTGGATCGACTGGTCACTATGGATGAGACCTGGATTCATTTGTATGACCCTGAAACCAAGGAGCAGTCAAAAAAGTGGAGGCACAATGGTTCTCGCCCAAAGAAGTTCAGCCACTAAGGTGATGGTGTCTGTGTTCTGGGCTAAGGAGGGAGTGCTGCTAGTGGACTACCTTTAAAATGGTTCCACCATCAATGCAAGGTATTACATTGGACTTTTGGACCAATTGAAGGCAGCTCTGAAGGCCAAAAGGTGCAGCAAGCTGTCCAAATGAATCTTGTTCCTGCAAGACTACACCTCTGCTCACACTGCAAAACTGGTGGAGCTAGGCTTCCAGCTGGTTGACCACCCACCTTATTCACCAGATCTAGCTCCCTCTGACTATCATTTGTTTCTAAACCTGAAGAAACACCTCAAGGGTACCAAATTTCACACCATTTCTGATGCCATAGCTACTACGGATTACTGGTTTGAGACACAACAGAAATCCTTCTTTTTGCAAGGCTTACAGAACTTGGAATACCGATGTAAGAAGTGTGTTGACATCAGTAGAGAGTATGTGGAATAAATGTAAAGTTTCATCTTCCTATCTCGTTTCTTTCTGGGTAAAGCCAAAGACTTATCAGCACCTCCTCCTGGATGAGCAAGATCCTGGAGGGCCTCATACTAAAATCAATTTAGCATTAACTATATATCTCTAGCTTCTGACAGATATGACCACACTGGCTTAGACTATTCCTGGATAAAGCATCATGGGACAGTTAGTTTTAGAAAGCAGGTACTCTAATTCTTCAGTGCAGAAGGTGGAAAAAAGCTGGATTATTCTATTCTTAAAAAAAAAAAAAAAAAAAAAAGGTTAAAGGTGGCGTTGGAGAGAGTAGTGCTAGTGCCATTTTACATTGGTTAACTGTTTGGTGCTTAACAGTCGTCCTGGTGCTAATCACTCCTGTGCTTTCACAGAACAGCGCTGATTGCTCAGTGATTTGTAGGTGGAACTGGCCATAGATCGCTTCCACTCACGGTAAACGGGCAGTTCTTTAGAGTAGAACAACTGCTGTTTACACGGGAGAATAGACATTTGATTTTTATGCCTGCAAAAACGGAGTGAAGAACGATAAGCGAACAAATTCTTGTTGCGTTTAGTAGCTGTCAACATTTACACTGAGTGATTATCTTCCGATTCACGCAAACTAGCCAAAATCTGAGCGTTAATTGCTCTGTGTAAAAGGGCCTTTATAGTGTGGGCCAAGTTATGGGGGAGGCAGCAATGATTGCTTAGCTCCTTGTATACATCATTTAAAGATGAACTTCTGGAGGACATGTATCTTAAAAGCCCTAAGAGCACTTTAATTGCTATTAAAAGAATCAGTGATGGCACTTCTTTAGGGTGCCTTCACACAGCCTATGAACCTTTGCAATTTCTTGAAGAAAAGCCACAGTATAAGCCAAGTGGATGAGATATTAAAAGAAATACCTACAATGTGTGGAAAAATTCTGCACAAAATTTGCATAATAATTGAAATACACTGTGAATTTTAAAAATATGCAGTATATCAATTTATGCTGCTGGTCTTGACTATGGACTTTAACCTTTGATGTAAAGGCTAAAATGCTGGCAAATCCACACCTTGTGAATATACTTCTTAGGGCTCCTTCACATGGGTGATCACCATATGGGGCTGTGAATCCTGCCTCCATGTTGCACTCCCCACCATGTGAAATACAAAGGGATGTGAGGTGTTTTCATGAGCAACAAACCCTAGCATCAAAGCCAAGGATCCTGTGCTGTGGCGGTCACAGCTGCGTTGGAGGATCGCAGAGTTTCTACCATTGCTTTCAATGGGGCTGGTGTTGCTGCCATCGGCCCCATTGAAAACAATGGGCCTACAATGAAAGATCACGCAACAAGATAGAACATGCGGCGGGTTTTTTTCTTTTCCCCCACATCCTGGTGCCATGCAGGAAAACATCGCACCTGTGTGTGAACCCATTCAAAAGAATATGGTTCATATTTGTGCGTCTCAAAACGCACAAATCTCAGACGATTTTATTGCCCGTGTGAAGCCGGCCTTAGGGTGATTTCACACACAGATTTTGGACCAATTTTTCATTGGTATCAGAAGGAATGGGAAATATAAAAAGGAAAGGATTTCTACTTCTCCTTTTAAGGGCTCCTGCACATGGCCGGATTTGATTAGCAAAATCTGGGGCCGGCGGCTGCCCCGGACTATGCAGCAAATACCGCCCATAGCCTCTTATGGAGAACTGCTGCTTCCTGCATATGAGCGTAAATTTCTGCTTGTGGCAGAAAAATCACAGCATGCTCCATTCTGTGTGGTTTTCTGCACCGACTGCTTCCATTGAGGTCAATTGAAGCCGTCCATCCCGTGTCCCTTCCACAGGGAGTACTGCAGAAGGGTTGTGGGATCCACGTCATTCACTTGCGACGGCGTGGCTTTATCTGTACTGCGCGTGTGCGCTGGATGGCGCTCCTGCATTTAGAAAAAGAAGAATCCGGACAGGTGTGTGAGGTCACGGGCTGGGCACAGGGTAGGATCCCGCGGCTGGATCCCGCTTACCGGATCTGACCCTGTCGTGTGCAGGAGGCCCTTAGTGGATCCACTTCTTTTTTTTTGACTCAAACAATGGCATCAAGAACTACAGTGGAGATTTTCCCCATAGCACTGTATGAAACCGCCCTCATGTTGATGCCCTGGATTTTCAGCAAGCAGCATTTTACAGTACAGGCAACATGGCTGAGAACTCAAGAAATCTCATCCACACACTGAGGAAATAAATTCGCTCTGTAAGGCTGAATACACACGGGCGAAAATTCCCTGTTGAGATTTCGTGTGGAAATTCCGCTGCTACACCCTGCCATAGGAATGCATTAGTTTATGCAATCCCAGGCAGACAGCCATGATTTGACCACATGAAAAATCACACAAGGGTATGTCCTATTTCAGCGAGACCCTCGCGCTGACGTGCCGGCTCTACACTGCGCATGTGGGGCTGTGCGCCAGCCAGCACATTGTAGAGCAGAGAGAGAAGATGCCGGACGGGTAAGCGAGAGGTCAATGCAGGGACATGGGTCGCATCCTGCTGTGTGAATCTCACAGTCTGAATCTGACCTGGCCGTCTGCATTCACCCTAAATTGCCCTGCAGTGCAGGTTATAGATTTGCGGCATGCCAGTTTATGCTGCAAATTTTCACCAACTATCACGGCTGCTCCTCATTCCATCCTGATGAAGCAGTTAACTCCTTGTTAACCAGTAGAAACACTCCCCGAGTCTCCGACACATCTGCTGGTGACTTTGCTATTGAAGACTTGACTGAGGACGTTGAAAAAAAGGGGGGGGGGGGGGTTAGTGTGCCAGTTTCCAGTGACTTCATGAATAAAGGAATGATCTTTGGGGCTAAGGTGGTATATTACACAGGGCCCTAGTGGGATCATATGTGTGCGTCAGATACTGAACAATGTGCACACATTTAACCCCTTCAACGCTGGAATGCTATGCCACTTTTTGCAAAAATAAGGAAAGTGGGTATTCTTTATTAACCGGGGCTCTCAATAACCTTATTAAGGAATCAAGTGTGTCTGTAATACAGGGGAGATATTAACCCTTTACGATCTGAACACCGAATATATGATGTGATTATTTCTGGGCAACAACACATAGTGCTATTACCTAAACCTATACTAGTAACATTAAATCTCGGTTTGGTCCTTTCCCCATTTTACACCCTAGCGAGAGGGGGATTTGCATGAGAAAACTGTGAGACTAAATATCTAATACTCATCCTTTGCATCTTCCCCTGGGGAATCTTGATTACAACCAATGGGTGCACGTCTAGGCGGCTGAGTGCATAAAGACACATTATCTCTCTGAGTCTTTGTAGCTTTTTACAATCTAAGGGTTCCGTTAATAAAGTGGACCACAGATAAGATTGTAATAAAGAGGATCTTTTTTTTTCCCTTCCCGAACATAGAACAACGTTTGATCATGAGTGGGAGGTCATCATCTAACTTTTCTGGTCATAGGCCCCACAAGTGATTTAGTGTCCATTATCCGGGACACTACTTGTATATGGGTTTTCCGTGTGGAATTAGGGAATATTCTATATCCAAGAGTTCCTATCTGGATTATATATGTTTTGTTCTGTCCATTTTTAATTTTTCTAATAAAGTTAGTTTGTTTTAATATTACATTCTTCCTCGGTGTTTGCTCTAAATTGCCCTGCAGTGCAGGTTTTAGATTTGCGGCATGCCAGTTTATGCTGCAAATTTTCACCATGGATTTCGCCTC
This sequence comes from Eleutherodactylus coqui, assembly GCF_035609145.1. Classification (NCBI taxonomy): domain Eukaryota; kingdom Metazoa; phylum Chordata; class Amphibia; order Anura; family Eleutherodactylidae; genus Eleutherodactylus; species Eleutherodactylus coqui. The sequence continues at coordinate 192,536,144 of NC_089837.1, read as the reverse complement.
TTAAAATGAAAAGGTGAGATCTGCACCAAAAATCGACAACATGAAAACATAAACCCTTTGCCTGGGATCACACATGCAATTTTATGATGCAGTCAGTATTTTGAATCACACGTAGGAGTGGATACAAAAGGAGAGAGGTATCAGTCTTTCCTTTATACTTTTCCTTCCTTTTGGATTCACTTCTGCTCTAAAACTGCATTAACAGGTCAATGTGTGAATTAAATATTAGCTGGAGAATTAGGAGTAGAAATAAAAAGCTAAGCCTGAGTGAAAAATGGTCAGATCTGTATTTCTGATATTTTCTTCGAGCAATCAATGACATCATAAGACATACCTTGTGCACCATGAGGAGATAGTACGTTAACATGATTAGTTCACATCCAGAAGTCTCACTTTTATTTACAAATAAAAAAGATTTAAATAAGAGTCCAGACATAAGAAGCAGATTTGTTACAATACATACAGAGTAAAAAAGTCTCTATACAACGCAGTGGTAAGAACCCTGGAGCACATCAACTCTTCAGCACCCCTTCCAGGAAATCTCTCTCAAGCATCTCCTCAATTTTCTGTCTTGCTTTGCTGGAGAACATCTTCTGGTTCTCTAGTTTAATATCTTTGTTTGGAAAAGAATTCTGGTAAAGGACCGGGCTCCCCGAGTCTCCGACACATCTGCTGGTGACTTTGCTATTGAAGACTTGACTGAGGACGTTGAAAAAAGGCAGAAGCTGCTCCATGCTGCGAACGGTGGAAATGGTTAGCAGTAAATGTCCGGGGTCCCAGTCCAGTATTCTCCCTGAGCTGTCATCTTCTGGGTTTTTCTGGATTAATAAAATTGAGAAAAACTGATCAAAACAGATTCTTAAGGGTTTTTCAGTTGAAAAGAAAATAAGACACAAACATGCGCAGAGACTGAAATAATGGTAGAGCGCTGATAGTAATAGGATTAGCAGTGCTGGATCTCACTACCATACCCGGATTACCTCTATATTCAAACTATTTTTATCTCATAGTGTCTCTAAACACTTTTCGGTTCACCACAATGCAGATCCTTCGAGATTATCGATTACCCCTTTGGAGCAAATTCAACCAGGTAACCATGCTAGGCTAGTAAGAAAAGAAATGTTTTATATATTTAAATTCAATACACTACATCCCACAGGACTAAATGAAACACTAGAGAAATTTTATTAAGATATTTTATTTTTATATATAGGAGAATATTTCCCGATTTTAAGACTGATATTTATTTAATATTTATTGTATATATCTATGGATTGTTTAGAATCTTAATTTTATGACAGATGGTCCTATTTGTAGCACTGCAATGCATGTTATCCCGTTACCTAGCCCTTGGTTTGTATTTTTGTGTACATTCTACTAAGGGATATATTAAATACACAACATTAGATTGCTTGTTGTATATAGCCATTTGGCATGTTACTGTATCTATCGATATGTTATCTATATAATTTTGATATGAAGAAGCCACCGTACAAAGTCACATGAGAAACCTATTCCCTAAGGCCCCTTGACAGTATAATCATGTGACACAACGTCCTTGAATGTAGGACGTCACCACGCGCTACGTAGCTTCATATGACCAAGGCCCGCAACATAGAAGGTAAACGTACTGCTGCGAGGCGAGATGCCAGTACAAGCATACGTCATTACGTTCTGTGACCCCATGTGATCCTCTTGGCGACGCCCATGTGGGTGGGCGTCATTGCGTCCGGCGCAACACCACGTGATCATCTGATGACGTGGTGGAGGAGTTCCAGGAAGAGACGCGGTGGGATACCGCCCCCCTGCGTCCTTGGATACCCGATATGCACTCGGACGGTCTTTGGGGACGCCCCGCCTTCTAGTGTAACATCGAAGTGCTTCCCTTCCCCGTCAGACCTTCGGTCATGTGACCGAGTGACGCCGTGATACCCGGAGGTAACGTCGGATATATTTAAATTTACATATATTACATCAACAATTGCAATAGCATGCCACTAAAAAGGAGGATGGGAAACCATTTATAACATTATAGTCATTATTATGAATGTGTACAATGTGGTTGTTTCCCTTCCTGCCCCTCCCCTTCCCCTTTTCCTTCTGTGTATGTTTTGCTATAAATAGAGACCATCTACCAACTGTTCCTTATGCTTGATAAAGGCTTGACAGAAGCCGAAACGCGTTGCAACGCCCATTTACCTGTTCTTTTATATAATAAATCGCTTTATGAGGATTATACCTGCATCGTTGAAACCTTTTTGCTCCTTGGGATATTGGGGGTGCCAGGAGTCCAGGCACCCCTCAACAAGTAAGATTTCCACATTCTGCCACTGTTTGATGGAGCGCATGAAGTGAGTTTTTTCTCTTTCCTAATGCACATTTCTCTCCTCCTTGACACTGTTGTTTTGGAGTCGCTCGCTGCAGCTCTCCCTTAGGGGATGTCCTAGGACCGTCAACATACACTGCCTCTATTTGGTTTTCAAAAAAGCTGAAGTGGACCAACGAACTGACCGGTCTCTTAACTATAGGACCGGTTCAGTTGCGGTGAGTTCCTCTCCATATTACCTTGTTTTCATTTCCTTACACACCATTGGAGCGCCGCTTCTGACCTTATTATTTACCTATATTCAAACTAGTTAGTATTTGGGTATTTAAAGGGAACCTGTTGGCAGTTTCATGCTGCCTGGACTATGGGCAGCATGAAATATAGCAATTCCTCAAGTTACAATGGCCTTGGGTTACCATTAGAGATGAGCGAGCACGCTCGGATAAGACAGTTACTCACACGAGCATCGCTCTTATCGAGTAACTGCATTCTCGTCCGAGCATGCTCGGGGAGTGGCAGGGGAAGATCTCTCTCTCTTCCCCTCTCCCGAGCCTGCTCGGACGAGAATGCAGTTACTCGTTAGAGCGATGCTCGCTCAAGTAACCGCCTTATCTGAGCGTGCTCGCTCATCTCTAGTTACGCTAATTTCAAAGTACTGTAGAATATTCTCTCTCCGTCAATTGAAAATGAAGCCATATTTAGCATACAATGTCACATATAGTCCAGATCTGCAGCATGTGCACCTTGCTGGAAAATCCCACCAATCAGCATGGTCAGCATCACTTGTAAAACACCTGTATTACTGTAATGTACTGATTGGCTGTCTAGTAGCGCCTCTCTACAGTACAATGTGGTACTACATGTTCTGTGCTGCTCTTCACCTGAGCAAGAGGAGCTGCTCCTGGGAGGGCAGCTTCATGTGATTTTCTGGTACACTGTGTACTGTACAGACCCTGAAGAAGCTCCTGTCCTCAATCAGAAAGACCTTCTGGAACATGGACTTTCTATGTAATGTGAGGGACTTGCTTTATCTGTATATATTATCTGCTTCCTTTTTTTTAATCTTCATTTTGTATCCCTTTTGGCTGACGTTTTGAGGGCTTCAGAACCAATTTTCCATAGAGTAACGGTTTCAACATACAATGGTCGTCCCAGAACCGATATTGTGTGTTGAGGGGCCACTTTGCAGTCGAGCTCCCTGATTGCAGACAGCTATGCTTTACTCTGAAGCACTGCAGCAATTCAGAGAAAACAATGTTAAGAAGAGCGGACCATGGGGAGAAGTAAAGATCTATCCTAAGAAAGTAATAAAAAGGAAAGAATATAAGGGCAGAATGCTGGGCGGTTCCTCTCTTTCCCAAACTCAGCTTGGTGGTCCGGTCTCTCGCTACAACTTAATAGGCGGACACTTCTTACCAAGTCCGGCTCTTTTTGAAAGCTACGTTTTACTGTAAACCATAATTGCTTGTAAGAAGGGAGTTGTATTTCATGTTGACCATGGTTCCCTAAGGCTATTTTCACGCAAGCATACTTTTCATCAGTATTCCATCCATATTTTTCTATCAGTAATATGGAGCTAATGTTAATCTCTAAAACCTAAATGGGTGGACAAAATATGTGCGCATTTTAAAATTGCAGCATGCACTACTTTTATCCTTTCTGCGGTCGGAAAACGTCCATTGAAGTCTATGTAGTGTGCTTAAAATACGGGTGCATTAGTATTCCATTATAAGTCAATAGCGTTGGACATGGGCCAATGATTTACAACGGATCCCGCATTGTGTAGAGACTTCCATTTATGATGGAAACAATGATGCAAATGTGAAATCAGCTTAATCTTATGACTACTTTTGATATAGTATGTTCTTATACATGAATCAACGTCAGGAACAATACCTTGGCCCTTTTCCTTAAGAGTTTTGCTAGTCGAACCACATATGGTTTAAATTCCCTCTGATGTGTTCCTTGTCTTCGAACTTCCAACCCCGAATCATCTGATGCCTCTGGGATAAATGCCCAGCGATACCTAAAAGACAGTTATAGTAATAGCAGTAGAAAATGCTATAAGCAACAGATGTTACATATTACACAGCAAATAACACAGGACAGCTAAGGAAAATGATCATCAAGCAACAAGGCTGTCATTGCAACAGTACATGTAGAATCTTTAAACATCTTATCATGTTGGAAATAGTTACTACGTCTATATTCAAGTTTGGTATACATGACTACCCGTGAATATGGAAGTGTGATTAGAGACTAGCTGTAAAAAGCATAAGGAGTGCAATTAGGTCTACCACATATGTATATAGTATGAAGACCATAGGATTCCACACAGTGGGGTCATAACTAGAGATGAGCGAGCATACTCGCTAAGGCTAACTACTCGAGCGAGTAGTGCCTTAGCCGAGTATCTCCCCCTCGGCTCTAAAGGTTCGGCTGCCGGCGCGGGCGACAGGTGAGTTGCGGCAGTGAGTGGGGGGGAGAGAGATCTCCCCTCCGTTCCTCCCCGCTCTCCCCCGCAGCTCCCCGCCCGCTGCCGGCAGCCGAATCTTTGCTCCCGAGTGGGCAGGTACTCGCTAAGGGCAATGCTCGATCGAGCAATTGCCCTTAGAGAGTATGCTCGCTCATCTCTAGTCGTAACACTAGAGAGAAAGATATTCTTATACAGTGACACCAAACATTAAAAAACAACTTACATCTGAAACTGGGGCAGATTATCAGAGGGTAGTGCCAGGGCTAAGTCAAGAAATTTACAGGCTGACAGATAGAGGTTCAACCACCGCTGGCTGTTATACGACGTGGAGAATCCGTTCCCACCAGTGTATGTCGTCTCCAAACCAGCTACAGAAGGCCCAGAAGTCCTGTAGTAGGTTGGATAAAAGTATAGGTTAAATCAGAAACTAGAGCAATGGTAATTAGAAAATAAATTCATACTGATGATACCTCAACATTTCACAGCCAAGCAGATCTATGCAGTTCTAGACAAGTCAGGTGGTGCTATGTTAAAGTATCTGTTGGGGACTTTTTTAGGATGAGTTCAAGATTGCGGATTTGCTGCAGAATTTTGACTGCAGATTTCACACCAAAATTCGGCAGCAATGTATAGTAGAATGTAAGTGAATAGGGTATGAACATAGAAAAAAAAGACAAACAGTGAGTGTACATGAGCACCAGAAGCAGAGATATCTCTCATGGACCAGTGAACACAAAGCTCTATACTGAAACGGAGCATTATTAATTTGATTACTTGTATGATGGGAAGCTATTGGAAGGACTGACATTGAGGGATGCCAGGAGGGGTACATGAGTTGTGCAGCATGGTTCAAGTTGATGTGGAGAGGCGTTAGTCTATCAATAGGGGGCAAAAAGAGGCTATTGCAGTAGTTGAGGCAGTATATTTTTAATGCCTGTATGACATAAATATTGTTAGTCTCTTGCGTCAGAAAGGGCTAATACAGGAAATATCTACTACTTTTTATAGAAAAATAGCAACCTACCTGGTGATATCTTCATCTGCGGTAAGTTCCTGCTCCATTAACAAGAAAACCTGTACCTGATAATACACAAATAAATCAAATTGGTACACAACTATAAACAATACTCATTGACCAAGGCAACAATATTTCAACAGCAATGATTCATCATTGTAGGCAAAATCCCTGTTGGGTATCATCTAGATGTGACCACCGTATGTGCCAAGGAGTTACAATTTCACAAACTTCAAAATATCAGTCAGAACAGTTGTGCTTGTGAGCAGCATTTCTGAACTGAGATGGTAGATATTCCTTTAACTTCAGTCTCCTCATTGCTGCTTTCATACTTTTCCCCATGACTTTTATGTTTGGTGGGATTCTACTGGGGCCTCTAGGGTCACCCTGACTGTCTGTACTTGAGTCATTTTTGTACTTATTTGTTCATATTGTGATTTTTTTTTCCAATAAAAACTCATAAAACAGGAAAATAACAAAAAAGCACAATGTACTCACCAGTTCAGTGATCATGGTTGGCCAGAGAGAGGTGAGATGTTGTGGGGACATTCTTAGAAGTAGTACTCGGAAAAACAGGAACACCTGGGAATGTAGAGTAGGCACCTGTGGCAACCGTAAGCTCTCCACTAGCCTTTCTTAAAAACAAAGACAGCACAAATTATGGTTATTCTGGATTGTGCCCGCTTTCTTCAGTTCACAAACTTATTCTGGGTAACGTATTTCAGGGATAGTAGTGCTGCTTCTGTTTCACTCAGGTAGGTGATAAATGTTCCTCTGAATGCCACCATCAGGTTTATTTTCAGATGCACAATAGATTACATTGCGGCCTCACCTTGTATATCCGGTAGGAATTTCTGGTACTGGTCAGTTTCACTGCTAAAGATGGCGAAGGCCAGTCTCTTCAACAGCATTGCCCTCTGCTCCAGCTCAGCATCTCGGTTCGTGAACAAACTGAGGGAGCTGCTCTGAGCGACAGCTACACGAGCTGAGGAACAAAAAATAAATCATTAGCACGGCAGACGAGAACACTTCACTTAGAGCCAGCACACAGACATGTGCAGGAGATAGCAATGTGGGATATGCAGAATGGCAATATATATTCGGAGCTTCAGATGGTGACCAGAATGGTCATCAATGCAACTACAAATTTGCAAGTGGCAACAAAAATGTATACTTCTAGTCACTATTTGCGACTAGCCATGCAAAAAATAAAAATCACCCACACAGGCTGTCGGTCTGTGGCGGCCATGCTGCCCCCACTCAACAAGCCACTCCCACTTCCCCCAAAGCAGAAGTGTTCCTTTATGTATTTAGATTTGGCGACTAAAAATTTTATTTGGCTTATAAATTTTTTAGTTTAGAAGTCTTATTCAGTTAAATTAGATGTTGACGTACACTCAATATGGTGCAGGGGATATACTGGTTCAAAAAGTTAACAAAAAATACATTCAGACAACTTACTCATTAAATCCCGAAATGTGGTTTTGTCATGTGTCATCAGATGGTCCATGATGGCCCTCCAGCTGTATGACAAGGTAAAGAAGAGCTGATCAGAGGTGGAATCTGATTTAACCTCTTATATCTGCGTTAGCTTGCAGAGTGTTCTCATCATAGGAACCTCGTGTAACTTGAACTTTATGTTAATTTGTCCCAAACACATTGACAAGAAGAGAGATGTCTTACTGACTAACACAGGAGCTGTCCATCTGGAAGAAGTTGTGATCCATGAAGAGGTCAAACGCTTCCTTCTTCCACGTGCGCCTGGTGTACTGGTAACCACTGAGACTGCTCAGCAGCTGCACGCAGGCGCGGTAACTGGGAGCATTATGAGCGCTGCAACGGAGAAGGCAACAACATATTACAGAAGATGGTTCATTATGTTAGAAAGCATGGCCTTGCTTCATTACATTCTCTATGAATATGAAACCCTGGAGAACTGCATTCTAGGTTGGAACAAATACTTTTATCTCACACTGAAGTGGACGGAAAATTGCATAAGGCTAGTTTCACATTTGCATTGGAACTTCCGGTCAGAGGTTCCGTCACAGATCCGGCACAAAATACCGGAAAAAAAGCACCGATGCAGTGCTTTTTCTTTCAGTAAAAAAACAGGTAGCTGAGCGGGAAGTGAACAGACCCCATTAAAGTCAATAGGGTCCATCCAGCGCTGTTTGGCTTCGTCCTAAGACAGAGCTGTTCAACAAGGGGATTCCCCTTTCCTGCTCTATGAATGGAGCAGGAAAACGGAACCCCCAAGTGCAGATGTGAAACCCCCCTAATACCTTCAAGACAAGCATGATCAAATCTGATAATAAAAAGAAATGCAGGGGTCCCATTCAAACCAGGCTGTTCTTTGCCAAAAAATGCTAGAGGGAATAGGTCATCAGAAAATGACCTATTGTACAAGTCAAGTTTTTATGTTAACCATATATTTTTGGAGAATTTTTTAATGATTTTTCCTTTCAAATTTCGACGTTACAAAATCCTGCAGTTTTCACACTGAATACTAAACCTAATAATAGTTGACACTTCCTGCACTACACTCAGCATATACATCATGAAATACCTCCAACATGTCCATTTCTATTAGCCAGATGGATGCTAAAAGTCTGTCCTTTTAGCATATGGTGCTGGTATAAAATTCAATACAAATGAATCCCTAAAAGCAACAGCTTACTGTGTGATCTGTTATTATTCCAATGGGAGCAAAGCCAGATGTGTGCAACTGAATAGGCACAGAACTGCATACAGGCAAACATTTAGACTGTATGTAGTGCCCAAACAGGATGTGAAGTGAGCTTTATTCTTTATTTTGCACCCATAAGTGCTCCTTACCACTACAATAAGGAAGCGCATTAACCATTTCCAATCCACTGTCTAACGTCTTCCGACATTCTGATTGAAGGCTGTACAGGAAGACGTCTGGCAGGGTATTCTTCCTGTATATTTCTGACCATTCTGTTGTTGGGGGGCCTCTCCAGCATGTCCCATACTGCAGTACTGGCTCTAGCCAGCAGATGGCACCATTGTATAATGGCAGAAAGAATAAGCCCCCCTAGGAAACCCTGAATCCAAAATTGGATTGCAAAGGGTTAATGTAATAACGTGTATTACTTTTCAATGTATTAAAATAATGTCACAATAAAGCAGATAAATTGAACAATAACCTTACCTATGGTTCCGTAAATAGGGTACGACATAATGCATGATATTGACAAGTAATGGGATAACTTTCTCTTTTTCATCACTGTAGAAAACCATATCCAGCAAATGAGCAAGAACCTAAAAAAATACATGGTCAATGAAGAAATCCTCCTCGTATACAGAATAACATTTTAAAGCTGAGCAAGCGCCTCTTACCTCAGACAGTAAAGTGAGGGCATGTACACTGTACACCGAAGGGGTGAAATGTGTCTCTATCGCCGGAGAGAGCATAATGTCTAAAGAGTAGAAGAAAGGAACATAGTAAAAGGTTTGTCCTTATACACTGCATCCATTTATCATCCTGTCCACAGGGGAGAGTAGCCCCCCCATACACGCTGCACTGTCAGGATCTACAGTGTACGGGCACCTTTAATTTCAGAACTTATCACAAACTTTCTGTATTGTGTTTGATTAGTTATCAATGGTGACATTACTTTAAAAACATGATGATCTGTAGGTGCAAATGTAAGAAACCAGAAATCGTGATTTATCACCAGAAGTACAGTACATATTCAAAATAAATAACTATATCAAAGTGTTATAGGGAAGTGAAATATTTAATTAGGTGATAGCAACCCTTAAAATTAGGGCTGGCAAACAAAAAAGTCCCTGCCGCGACCATACAGTGTCCTATGGGTGATTTTTCAATTTATGATCTGACCAGTCTTTTGACACTTAAAGGGGTTGTCCTGCGCCGAAATGGGTTTTTTTTTTTTTCAATAGCCCCCCCGTTCGGCGCGAGACAAACCCGATGCAGGGGTTTAAAAAAAAACCCGTTTAGTACTTACCCGAATCCCCGCGCTCCGGTGACTTCTTACTTACCTTGCGAAGATGGCCGCCGGGATCTTCACCCACGGTGGACCGCAGGTCTTCTCCCATGGTGCACCGTGGGCTCTGTGCGTTCCATTGCCGATTCCAGCCTCCTGATTGGCTGGAATCGGCACACGTGACGGGGCGGAGCTACGAGGAGCAGCTCTCCAGCACGAGCGGCCCCATTCAGAAGGGAGAAGACCGGACTGCGCAAGCGCGTCTAATCGGGCGATTAGACGCTGAAATTAGACGGCACCATGGAAACGAGGACGCTAGCAACGGAACAGGTAAGTGAATAACTTCTGTATGGCTCATAATTAATGCACAATGTACATTACAAAGTGCATTAATATGGCCATACAGAAGTGCTGTACCTCACTTGCTTTCGCGGGACAACCCCTTTAACTAGTGGAGCCCACATCATTTCCATTGAGAAAGTCATTCCCACTACTGCAGATCTTCTCTGCAGTAAGTGGTAGCATGTGTGATTCTTAACAGTAATATATCAAGGTCTTCAAGTTCTTATGCAAATCTAGATGTGTGAGATTCAGCGCATCATTCCAGCCTTCTGCCAGGCTTTAGGCGAGTTCTGTTACAGCTATGGTCAGCTCTAGCCGAATAAAGTCGTACCTTCTGCATTGGATTCCAGAGCCGGCCCATCTACAGTTATCTTAGGCGAAGGCTTCACTTCCAGATTTCTTCTTAACCAGGTTGTTTGCTCCAATGATGATCCTGCAATTGCACCAATGGCATCTACAATTTTATGAGTAACATCCTAAAAGGGAATGCACAAAGAACATCATGAGGTACCGATTTGTTAACAAAACTGTTAAAACTACCATTACTAACTACCATTAGTATTGTGCATTTCAGATAAGATCAGCTCTTAAAGGAAATGTCCACCTTCACAACCAACATTATTACTGCTATAATGCAATCAAGAACTACAAAAAAATAAAGCAACTTTGAAAATAGTCCTAAAGGGCCACTCTGGTGAAAATGTCCCTGCCCACCTTATCCGATTGCCTGTCACACTTTGTAGCTCTCCTCTGCATATTGTAGCCACTACCATGCAGTGCAGACCCCTATCTGATGCTTATCAGACACCATCTTGAGGCTTGTTATTTTCTGTTTCACATCTATCCCATGATGCATCAGCACAGCATTATCTGAGGCTATACCTTTTTTGCCTGCTGGGGGGACAGTATCATTACCTTCTATATTCACCCATGTAAGCTATAGACCATATGTATATAGTCCAGATCTCCTCTATTATAACTGTGGTATAGGAGTCTCTAATCATCATCAGTAACTGTGACAGGAATGTCTGTACCTCTAAGCTGGTCAGAATTGAGATCACATGACCCTTAGAAAAAAAAAAGATGCCAGAAGTTTCAGACAGAAAGAAACTAACCGACCAAGGTAACACTAGCTCACTTATATGTACAGGGGAATTAGCTACATAATGAATAAAAATTAAAAAAAAAATCACCAGAGTGGCCCTTTAATTAAAGACAAAACACACTACTGCTTTGTGTACATAATGGCTATGCAGGTCTATATGTTGCTACAGTAACAGACAGACAAACTGGAGTCTGATCTTGTAGTTCCTAGCCACATGTCCCATTCTAATCTGACATCTGTATTTAAAAGGGTTATTCTGGGACATCAAAACTTTGCTACTGATGACTGACAGGTCATCAATAGATGATCGGTGGGGACCATCCACTTGGATTCCCACTAATCAGCTGATTCCCAATGCTGCTATTGCTATAGTCAGTGAAGGAAGCAGAAAGCGCTGACAACAATGCGGTGGCCTAGGTGGGTATTGCAGGAACAGATCCTGTTAAATTCAATGGGATTTGAGCTGCAGTATCAAATTGGGCCACTGCGCTATGGTCAGCACTTTTTACTTCCTCCACTGACCATAGCTACAGTGGCACCGAGAATTAGCTGAGCCAAGCAGCAGCTTCCCGTCGATCATCTATTGATGACTGCAAAAGTTCAAATTGTCCCCGAATATGCCTTTAAGTAAAAGCAAAGAACAGATGAAAGAGAATGTAATTGCAGAATCAGTCTACACTGAGTCTAACTGCCTGTGGCTAGTGAAGACACACGTGTACGTAGGGGCTGTGGACTCAAAACTGTAGGATATTTTTACTAGACACTATTTGCAAAAATGCTTAAAGGGGTTGTCCCGAGGCAGCAAGTGGGTCTATACACTTCTGCATGGCCATAATAATGCACTTTGTAATGTACATTGTGCATTAATTATGAGCCATACAGAAGTTATAAAAAGTTTTATACTTACCTGCTCCGTTGCTGGCGTCCTCGTCTCCATGGTGCCGACTAATTTTCGCCCTCCGATGGCCAAATTAGCCGCGCTTGCGCAGTCCGGGTCTTCTTCTTTTCTGAATGGGGCTCCGTGTAGCTCCGCCCCGTCACGTGCCGATTCCAGCCAATCAGGAGGCTGGAATCGGCAATGGACCGCACAGAAGCCCTGCGGTCCATGGAGACAGAGGATCCCGGCGGCCATCTTCAGCAGGTGAGTATGAAGACGCCGGACCGCCGGGATTCAGGTAAGCGCTGTGCGGGTGGTTTTTTTAACCCCTGCATCGGGGTTGTCTCGCGCCGAACGGGGGGGGGGGGGGGGGTGGGGGGTTAAAAAAAAAAAAAACCCGTTTCGGCGCGGGACAACCCCTTTAATTTATTTTAATTGCACTGACTCCATGAAATATATATTTGTAGTTGCAGCACATGTTCACCTTTGAACACTAATTATTTATATAAAATGGTCTGCTTTGAAAGTGAGTTTGTAAATATAATGCCTTGCTTGTGTTTGCTAGCAGTTAACTCGACCCTCTGCGACCCTAAAGGCAAGCTCCCTCCAGACCTTGCTTATCCTGCACCTATTTCACAATTTGCAGAAATCTCACAGCATTTATTACTTGAAATGCTGTCTTTATACCAGGCTCTGTATACTAATCTAGTGAAATAAAACTAATTTTCCCTTTGTTTTATATGAGGTCAGCTAAGGAATGTGTCAACATTAGAGATGAGCGAGCATACTCGCTAAGGCAAACTACTCGAGCGAGTAGTGCCTTATTCGAGTACCTGCCCGCTCGTCTCTAAAGATTCGGCTGCCAGCACGCGTGTGCGGTGAGCTGCGGGAGTGAGCAGGGAGGAGCGGGGGGAAAGAGAGTGAGAGATCTCCCCACCGTTCCTCCCCGCTCTCCCCTGCCACTCTTCGCCGGCAGCCGAATATTTAGAGATGAGCGGGCAGGTACTCGCATAAGGCACTACTTGCTTGAGTAGTTTGCCTTAGCGAGTATACTCGCTCATCTCTAGTCAACATGTTTGATGACTGTCTGCCACAACAACCAGCAGTGTTGTGTATGTAGTTATAACGAATAGTATAGGCTGTAAGCCATTTTATAATATGAGGTATACTCTTCACAATATCAACTAGACTGGCCTCAACGCAATTACTCAAGTACATTGGGAGGAGAAAATAACTGAATTCCATGTTGTTGGACAAAATTAGACCGCTACAAATCACTTAATACTCTTTACTTACCTGGAGATCCCTCTGGTCTTTCTTGATCTCTAGCGTGGGGTTTTTCATGATAAACTCATTCAAAACCCTAAAATACCAAAATGCATAGGAAAAACACAATCAGTTAATAACGAGTACTGGTGGAAAACCACAATTCACCTGAATATCAAAAAGTCTAATGTTAATGTGATGTAGATAGGATGTATCTTTATAGAGATGCTGGGTGTTACTTTAGTTCTAGAGCGAACTCTGCAGCTGCCTAAGAGCCCAGCTACACTGGGAAATACTACAGCTGTGACCCCTCAACCAGTCTACTCTTCTACAGAACTAGCACAACTAGTCTCGGTTTATTCTATACAAAATGCATCATATCCGGAACCCGCTTCAATCACTAACATAATCCTACATTGAAAACTGCTGAAACAAGAGCAGTCACACTGGCTTACTATACTACCACTCAATCTCTGGAGTAATTTAGTTTTAGAAAAGCAATTCCCAAAAGTTTTTCCCTACGTAAAATTTTTTTTTAACTACAATGCCCAGACTATACAAAAAAGTTGTATTTGATTGAGCATAATTTATTTTGCATGGTAATGGTGTTATCCTAGTTTTGGAACAAAGAAAATGTCATATATTGGTAAATGAAATACCCAAGGATCAGGAATTGCCCAGGAGCTGGAAGATTAAGCTGTATGGACTCTTTCAGAAGGGCAAAAAAAGCAGCCCAGCTATCCACCAGATTAGACACAGGAATCCTGCAAGAACACCAAGACATAGTTAGACATATATTTCAGCTGTTTCTGTAAAGTATATGTGCTCTAACATAGCATGACATATCCAAATCCTAACAGCATATGGATTTATGGCCAATATGGATACCCTACTGATATTAAGATATAGAAGGAACTATGGCTTAATACACAAAATAAGAGCTTAAGGTCCATTTACACGGAGCGATGATCGCTCAAAAATCGCAAAAAAGCGATCTTTTAAGCGATAGACGTTGTGTCTAAACACACGCCCATCATGCACTTTTTGTGCACTGCTAGCTGATCGTTAAATTCAGTCCAACCTAAAAATCGTCCTTCAGCCTTATCAGCAGTTCTCCGCGGGTAGCGCTGATAGCATTGTTTCCCGCTGGAGAACAAAAAAAAACTGAAAGCAGATAAGAGCCCTCGGACTATTAACTGCATTTAGCTAAGGCTTCATTTGCACACTTAATTGCTCTTAAGTAGCTACTTAAAAGTTTATGCAAAATGATCGCTCAAAGCTGTCACTCAAACGGTCGTTGAAGTGATCTTTGAGCGATCATTGCTCCGTGTAAATGGGCCTTTACTCACACGGGCGTATATGGCCCACAGATTATGCGGTGCTAAAAGCCCATTGATTTCTATTGGGCCACTCACACCTGCGTTTCAATCATGCAGCATATCCTATTTTGGTGTGTATTATATGTGTGAAAAAAAGGGTTCTAATATGCAGGAAACATACGCCCTTGTGAGTGAGCCCTAAGGCTGCTAACACAAATGCTGGGTTTTTAATCACTTTTTTGAGTCAAAGCCAGAAGTGCATTCTGCAGGAAGGAGGAGTAGAAATCCTTCCTTCATATCTCGTTCCTTTTGATTTTGGTTCAAAAAGTAAGCATTAGTCTTACCTCTGTACATAAGCATAAAAGAACTGTAACATGCAGACCTCAAGGGAAAGATGTTTCTAAAAAGAGAAATTAGATTAGTATCCAAGGCAACTTGGCACTTTTTGTTATCTTTGTAAATCTATTTGAAAAGAGTACATAAATCAGAAACTGACCTATTGTTTAAGCAGTTTTTACAGTATTATATTACCCCATTAGCAACCACCTGCTGTAAATGTACGGCAGACTCACGCATGGTATCTGGGGAGTGATCAGGAGCTGACCACTCTACATCCAGAGGTTAGCTGCGCCTTCTACAAACCCAGAGGTCGGTCAGCAACTGTTACAACCGCCGTTAGCTCAGATTGCGTTAGTTAGCTCCGATCCTGGCAGTTAGCCAGTTATATTCTGCAGTCAAAACTGACCATGCATCTAAAACTACCAGCTGGAGGGGATGGGCCCCCCTTGCTGCCCCATAATTTTCCCCAGGAATCACAAGGTGCCTGTGGTTTAGCATGACAGCCTAGAGCGTAATGAAGGCTCCCAGGGATGCCGTGCAAGGATGACTATTAAGCCTTGGCAGCGCTTATCATGCATGGTGAGTACCATTAAAAAAGTTCAGAATGTTTTTTTAAATGGTTACTGGCTACCCAAAAAAATGTATGTAGTTCAAAATGGTACTAATAAAAACTACAGCTCACCATAAAAAAAAGCACCCCCAGACAGGGCAGGCAAAAAAAAAACAAAATAGAAGAAAAAAAGGTAAAAAAAATCCCTCTAGCCTTGAAGGGCTTAATAGACCAAATCACTGAATGGCTGTGATTGGTTAACACAGCGCCGGCTTTCATTGGCTGAAGCCGTGCTGAGTTAGCCAATCATAACATAGCATTCAAGCCCCACATCCAGAAAGCAATGCACTGTCAGCGTGGAGGAGGGAGCGACAGCCTGCAGTAGCGTCGCGGGAGGGGAGTATTGATTTTTTTTTCTACAGTGTATCCCCGGCATATAAGACGCCCCCGACTTTAGAGAAGATTTTCCCGGGTTAAAAAGTCGTTTTATACGCCAGAAAATATGGTATATATGCTGCATTGATCAGCAGTCTGATTTCAATGAGAGCTGCACTTGCAGTTATAAGTGCTGGCCACTTCACAGAGGTCGGAGCAAAGACTTCTGCTGCTTCTGCTTTAACCCCTCTGTATTTGTGGTGCTGTCAGCCGGCGCGCAATCAGCTGTTCATTAGGGTCCCGAGCAATGGACCACAGCGGATCGACTATTTATGACCTATAGGTCATCAATAGTATTCTTCCTGGAAAACCCCTGTAAGCTTGATTTTGACACTGGTGAACATTCATATATTAAAATAATCAAATAAGCAATTACTACATGTAAACACTATACTGATGAACTTCATTTTTAACCATATAACCATCAACCCAAAGCACTGTATACAGTAACCCTTTCCAGTCCAATGTCGGGCCTGCCCCGACATCATAATTTCCCTCCACAGCTCCGATGTCGGGGCAGGCCCGACACTGCAGTGCAGGAGTGGATCTGCACCCGATCGTCAGACACATCGGGTGCAGATACACTCCTGCACCAATCCTCATCAAGGACCACCGAGGAGAAGGCAGAAAGGGTTTTTAACCCTTTCTGCCTTCTTCTTTACACATTACATAGCGCTCAATTAGCGCTATGCAATGCATAGATTCTGGCTGGCGATCATGTGACCGCCGGTGTTACCTGACCCCCGGCGGTCACATGAACGCCGAGCCGGGAGCCTGCACTGTGGGAGGACCTGCTTACCTGACCGGCGTCTTGCGCATTCTCCTTCTGTCTCCCGGCCCGGAGATCATGTGACCACCAGGTGCCACCTGACCCCAGCGGTCACATGATCGCCGAGCCGGGAGGCAGGAGGAGAATGCGGAAGAAGCCGGACAGGTAAGCAGGTCCCTCCCTGCACCCTCCTGAACTCTGTCAGTTCAGGAGGGTGCAGGGAAAATGTATTTTTTCTCACACATTCTCCCCAGCTCCAATTTATTTGGAGCTGGGGAGAATGGGTGAGAAAAAATAAATGGATTGGAAAGGGTTAATGACACCTACCATGTAATACCAGATGAATGCAGGCCTCATGACTAATGTTGTAAATGTTGTCATGGTACATTTTGCAATTGCAAGCTTGTGACAGGAAGTCACATGACTTTGGAAGACGTTCGTCATTCATCTTGAAGGTTGCCATGGTCTCCTTGCCCATTAAAGAACCATGTATTTCCATGGATGAAGATTAAGGCTATGTTTGCACAGGGCAAATTTTGTGCAGAGATTCTTCGTGGTGTGTGGACCTGATTCTGAAAATGTCATCCACTTTGCGGCTGCTGTAAATGACGCAGATCTTCTGTGCGGAGGTGTCGCACAGAAAATCCACAGCAAATTTCCCACACGTGGACATTGTCTGTGTTGGAAGTTTAGACTATATGTATATATATGCCAGGTCCAAGGACAAGTGGAAACAAACAATACCCAACTCAATTACTGTCTCTATTGACTACTACCAGTATTCCAGGAGAACCCACTCTACAACACAAACATCAGGTGTGATAGTATAAGCGTGGACATAAGGATTTACCTTGTCTTTAGCTATAGCTGGCGGCTGCTTTAACACTTCCTTCACTGTCTGAATCACCGTCTCTGTCCTCATCACACTGATTGAACGAACTAACTCCACCAGGAGAAGTTGCTCTTCACTTGCTAATGGAATAACCTAAACACACATGAAATATGTATAAGTGTATACCCTGGAAATGTAAGCAATACACAATGGATGGGAATTACAAAATTAAATGCAAATACAATTGGTTGTTGCCCCATTGAGACCACTCAGATTACAGCAATCGGGGTGAGTTAAGAATGAAAGTGGTGGGAGAGGGGGGACATGATCGAAACCTTTAAACAAACATGTTAACCCTTTCCAATCCACTGTCTGATGTCTAAATACATTCTGATTGAAGGCTATACAGCTCCAATGTCAGAAGACGTCCGGCAGGGTATTCTTACTGTATATTACTGGCCGCTCTGTTGTCAGGGGCCTCTCCAGCATGTCCCATACCGCAGTTCTGGCTCCAGCCAGCAGATGGCACCATTGTAAAATAGCAGAAAGAGAAAGCCCCCTAGGAAACCCTGAATCCAAAATTGGATTGCAAAGGGTTAAAGGTATAAATAATGTTCAGGAAGGAAGTGTTTTTATTAGGAAGCTAAACACTAGAACAAAGGGACACAATCTGAGATTAGTTGGGGTATATAATATCAGAAGCAATGTCAGGAAATATTTTTGTACTGAAAGCATAGCAGATGCTTGGAACAGATGTGGTAGGAAAATCAGAAAATCAACAATAAATGAATTCAAACATGCCTGGGGTAAGCATATATCTATCCTAGGAGAGAACTAAAAAGGAGATAATATAAAGGCAGACTAGGTGGACCATGAGGCCTTTTTCTGATGTCAATCTTCTAGGCTTCTATGCTGTAAAAGTTAACATTTTACCTTTGTACGTGAAGAATTTTTGTTTTGTCTTCTCTCATTCCATACAAAGGCGATGGCTGCCATAAAATGAACCCCATGATTCATGGATATCGGTCCTAGCAGCTCCAGGATCTGTTGTCTTAAGTTCTGTTGATTCAAAAATCATGATTAAAATACAAAAAAAATCTCTACTAAAACATACCGATAGAATAAGTGGCTCCAGTGTGCTTGAGGTGGAGAACTCAGACTGTTAGGCCTTTTCACACTGGCTACAAAACGCATGCATGTAAAGCCCATGGTTTCCAATGGGTTCTTACAGGCTATAAAACATCTCTCATGTGAAAGAACCCATTGGACACCATGGGCCTCACATACATGTGTTCTGTAGCGATGATTTTGTAGCCTGTGTGAAACATAAAGCCACTGGCAACAGTAACTGACATGTACACAATCTGCACACATTGCTACAAAATATATTGCCACTACTTATGCAATAGGGAATCAAATGCATTCTTGTTAGCATGCGTTTAATGTTTACATTCACCTTTAAACAACATTTTTCTCTTTTAAAATGTACAGAATAGGCGATTTTAAATATTTTTGCTATTAGGGTTTATAAGGGTATTCTGCATGTTTTTCTAACAAAATCCCTCTTCAGCTGTGCAGTTACTGGTAGGGGAAGATACAGCTGGGAAAACTGTATTCACCTCACTGCATAACAGAAGAGGGAGTTCCAGCTGTGGCTGTCCCTTATAGAACAACTAGACACAGCTATTCCCAATGTACAGGACCATTTTATTATTAACCGTATTTTATTTAAAGTAACCTCAACTCTCTGGCATCCCCCAATGTGTCCCACCACTGGGTGTTCTAAAAATCCCCGTCCTGCTACTGTCCCTGGTAGCATTCTGTATCAGGAGAAGCCATTCTATTCTGCAGACGGCTTCTCCTCCTCACAGTGCAACCGCTTCCTGCCAGACCTGATGCGCTGTCAAGGTGTCAAGTGCTTCAGGTATGAAGTAGTGTATGTCACAAACTGATGCACTGAGCCCTTGACAGTGCATTGGGCCTGGTGGGTTCTCCTGACACAGCACGCTGGCGGGGCACAGCAGAAGGAGCGAGAGGATTTATAGAAAACCCCGGCGGTGGGACAGAAACATTGGGGGACACAGGAGAATGTGAGATCACATTAAATAAAATGCAGTTAATAAAATGGAACTGTATATTGGAAACAACGTGTCTACAGCTGGATGGAGCTCCGTCTACTGCTATGCAGCGAGGTGAAGATGACGTCTTTATGTAGCTGCACAGCTGAAGAAAGGTTTTGTAAGAAAAATGTACAAAATAGGCTGATGAAACCTACTGTAAAAATGCTTAAAATCACCTATTCTTTACATTAAAAAAGTGTAGCTACTCTTTAACCATTTGTGTTATACTTTACATCAGATTTAAAGTTTCTTTGCAAATACTTGTCTAAAGTATCTTGCAGTGATCTTGAATTACTCAAAATGTCAACTATTTTTGTGTTAAAGAACACACAATGTATAGCACTGTTAGCTTTACTGGCTAAGCAGTTTTCATCCACGCTTCCTTTCCTCGTAGCCCCATGCTGGTTCACTGTCTACGCAGAACATGCTCTTCTGGTATATTCTAAGGCCTCATTCTCACTACAGTATTCTGGTCAGTAGTTTGCATCAGTATTTGGAAGTCAAAATCAAGAGTGGAACACATAGGAAAAACAAATTACAATGGAAACATTTGCTCCACTTCCTGACTTTGGACCCAGTCCTGCTTGGGCTTCCAAATACAAATAGTAAAAATGCAATTATTACAACATTTTAGTAAAACTTTTGTAAATTCCACGGTTCCTATAAATATATGTATACTCTATGCCTTAAAGGGGTTGTACCAGAATTACAAGTTAGCCTTATCCACAGGATAGGGGATAACTTGCTGATCAGTGGGGGGTCTCACCACGGAGATCTCTACAGATCCTGAAAATGGGGGACCCGTGTCACCTGTCCTCACTGCAGGCTTACTGCACTCCTTGCAGTAAGAAGACTGAACAGTACGATTGCTGCACAAGCACACTGCCATGCCATTAACTTTTAATTAAACTGACAGAGATTGCCAAACTGCAAGGATTTCTACGAACCGTACTGAAATGAATGGAACACGGACTGTGCATGCTCGGCCAGTGCTCCATTCAGTATGACGTCACTGTAGGCGAGAGACATTCTTGCAGTGACAAGAACAGGGGGACACAAGACCACCATTCTCAGGATTGGTGAGGGTCTAAGTGGTGAGGCCCTCATTGACCATTAAGTATTTCCCTGTCCTGTGAATAGGGAATAATTTGTAATTCTGCTACAACCCCATTAAAGATATTACGCAAGTACCTGCAATAGTCAGGTGGCTATTTCTCAAGAGGGTGGTGTGGGTTAGTTTTGCCTTTACGAGGTTTGATATTTTATAAACAAGAAGTTTCAATAAAAAATTATCTGATTGAATAAAATCTGTATTTGCAGCTTTGTTTAGTATCTCTTTTGTTCATCAACCACAGAAGTGGATAACCCTTTTAACTAACATGCCATATTGATGAGAATATCAAGTCCTATTAAAGCGCCACTCCAGTAAAAAAAAGGAATTATCCTGTTCCAAGGCTGACTCAGCCTTCCATCCTTCAGAGGTCAGTAAAATGAGCACCCAGCTTGCTGGGGGGCGGGGAATAAATAAATTACCCAAAAGCGCTGCGGAATAAGTTGGCGCTATACAAATAACACAATTTATTTATCTTTGTTTTTCACTAGGCCTTTACGACAGCACCCCTGGATCAATGGGTGCTGTTGTGGAGGGGGCGTAGTGAAAAGACTGATTTTTCAATCACTGCACTCCCTTATCTGATTCTCTGTCATACTCTGGATGTCCCCTATGCATATTGCCCTCACTTCCTTGCAGTGCAGCCTCCAGTCTCATACTTATCAGACAAGATCTTGATTTTTAGGGTCTCCCTTTCCCTTCCTTTATCCTGTGATAGCAATACCATGATGCATCCCATCAGCACAGCAACACATGACCAGTTAGAGTCAGTACCATCTCTGCCTGCTGGGAGTGATCAGTGTGATTATTATTACCAGCCTTATACTTTCCAAAATGAGCTAAAGATTGTAAGTATACAGTCAGGGAGCATGAGCTGTCATTTTCATTATAACAGTGTGACAGTAGCTGCATACTGTGATAAAACACTGTCAGCTCTGTAAAAACCCATGTGGTAAGTCCATGTAGTTTTATCATAAGGGGCATTCCGGTGCTGTAAATTGTGACTCCTGGAGAGAACGTAGAGACAAGTAATTTTCAGGCAGTCACAATGAGATTATATGACCCAAATAAAAAGGATTCCAAAAATTTTAAAATAGAAGGGAATACCTGAACAAGGTAATTCTAGCTGACTAATTTTACCGGAGTGTCCCTTTAAATCTAGCTATGCTCACTCCCTTCCATAGTCTTTTATGACAACTAAATAAAACAAGGTCCTTTATAGAATCTTCAGATATAAGAATAATTTGAATTACAATTATTGACCCAATCAGCAGACATACAGACAGAAAATGAGATTTAATTAAAAAATAAACGTCAGGAACAATATAAATGAAGCCTGTTGGCCCTCTTCAGGCAAATTCATTTGCTCTCTTTTACCTTTGTTGAACCAAGGTTAATTGTAGTGACGGAGGCTGCGGCGGCTGCAAAGTTCTTCTCAGAAGAGTCGGCTTGCTGCAGAATACTCCATAGCAGGGTGACTGATGACATTATTAAATGAAGGATAGAAAGGATTCCGCTGCGGGCTTCAAGCAAATGTTTCTGATCTACATTGACCATAAGCTGCAATACAGGAGGTAGAAAATGAGTAATTCTTTGTAGAACATTTCAAGAGAACAAGAGATTACAGGAAATCGGACTGAATTTAGCAGCAAGCACATTTGTACATATTCTTGATTACTAAAACAAAAAAACTACAATTCCATCCAACTCTAAAATCATGTTTCTCCCCCCATAACGCGTAAGCCAATCTACCCCAAAAGGGAAAGAAAATTCCCTCCAGATCCCAAGTGACGATCATACTGGTTCAACTTTTAGAACAAAATTCAGCACATTTCCAAAAGTGCTAATGTTATTTTGTTTAACCCTTTCCAATCCAATTTGTATCCTGGTTTTCCTAGGAGGCTTACTCTTTTATGCTGTTATACAACAGCGCTATATACTGGCTAAAGCCAGTACTGCATGAGGTAACGTGTTGGATAGGCTCCGACAGCAGAGAGGTTGACAATATACAGTAAGAGAACCCCAACGGATGTCTTCCAAAATCGGAGCCGTATAGCCTTAAATCCTAATGTCTTTAGACGTCAGACAGTGAACTGGAAAGGGTTAAGGGATCATCTCCGTGTTTACTTGAGGCCATCAGCGGTTATTGCTGTGATCCCGCCTGAGGTAGGCTATACCACATATTTACAGCCCTTGCCTGTTGCCTCTAGAGATTGACCCTTTTCTCCAGATGGGGGGAGCGAATCCTTTATCTTCAGAGGGCATGTTACACTGAACAGCATTTCACTATATCTTTTCTACCAGCCACATATATACAGGGATAGCTAAATTAAACTTGGCCAACTCAGATGCCTTTGGAGGGCTTTCTGCTGCTCCAAATGAGTCAAAATTCAGAAAATGTATTACATAATTTCTCAAATCTGTTATGCAAGTACATTATCTCATGTATTTGATGCTAAATAAGGAAATTAATACAAATATTTTGAAAAAAAAATAAGAAAATGACCACTTGATACAAAGCTCTCGCCATTTATGGGAAAAAAATTTTACTGAAAAAAAAAGCCACCGATAGGTGGCGCTAAAGCTATGCAAATCATGCTTCAAATGCTCAACAAGTTCCCCTTGGTTTTCAACAATGCCCTTCATTCGCAAAACCATGTTTTCCACCACTGAGAGCAGTGAAGTCCACTTTAACAGCTACAACATTGTGCCTTTCAGCCATGAAAAGGTTGGTGCCTACTGATGTGATATTGGTCCCAGATGGCCGCATATCCAATCCATGTATTTTACAGACAGCACATGTACTCATTAAGGCCAATTAGGCTATTCACATGCACGCTTTTCAGAGTTTCAGAAAGAGCGTCTATTAGTTTCTCTTCCTATGGGCCCATTCAAACAGGAATATGCAAGTTCTGCTTGAGTTTCTTGGGTGCAACTTGCATCGTATAGTATATGCATCAGTCCACATGAAAAAGATCCCTGCATGTCCTATTCTGGTCCTTATCACAGACGAGAGTAAGACATTCAATGTTCATGGCCCCCACCGCTCAGATGCACATCGATGTGCTGTCCGAAGCAAGTTGCGCCTGAGAATCTCTTGCACGCTCATGTCTGAATGAGCCCATATGAGGACCTAATACATACATAGTAACATAGTATGTTAGGCTGAATGAAGACAATGACCTTCTAGTTCAGCCTGGTTTAACCTCCCCCTTATTGGTCCAGAGGAAGGCAAAAAAAAAACTGCAAGCCAATTAGCTCTTATGGAGGAAAAATTTTCCTTTCCAGACCCCATTGGCAGCCAGAATAATCCCTGGATCACAGTTTGAGATAAAACCCCGCTGGTCACCTAATGTCTATATCCTGTAATATTGTAGAGCTCTAGAAAGACATCTAGTCCCCTCTTAAACTCCTATATGGATTTTGCCATTACCATATCCTCAGGCAGAGAGTTCCACAGTCTCACTGCTCTTACAGTAAAGAACCCCCTTCTGTTTTGGTGATTAAACCTTTTTTCCTCTAGACGTAGATGGTGCCGTCTTGTTACCGTCGCAGTCCTGGGTATAAACAGATCATGGGAGAGATCCTTGTATTGCACCCTAATGTATTTATACATAACATTTTTCAGTCGCCCCTTAACCGTCTTTTTTCAGGGTAAATAAACCCAATTTTGATAGCCTCTCTGGGTATTCAAGCCCCCCCCCCATTCTGTTTATTAATTTAGTTGCCCTTATTTGCATAGATTCTCTCTCTAAAACTCTGCCTGGTTCCTTTCAAGCTCCACCATTTTGCAGAGTCTCTTTTACATCAGTGTAGCAACACAATGCTTGTGCAGAACACTAAATGTATTAAAGGTATTAAAAACATTTAAAGGTATTAAAAACATATAAAATCTGCACCCTGCAAACATCTGGATCTTAGACATCCCTCTTGCAGAGTGCACCAAGAAATCCTTGATATGTTCACATTACCTGGTGGTACTGAGCAGAAGGATCAAGCAGGCAGTAGTGAATAATTGTTGTAACGCCTTCTAATAGTGTCAGTATCATATCGGGTGGGGTGAATGATGCCATCCACAGAGGCCTGAAAAGAATACATAAAATTAAAGTCCGAAGGCTTCAAGCAACAAGACATAAAACTGGCTACTCTCGCACACCTACCTGTTGTCGGATAAGCCCGTTTCATACTTGTATTGCTGAATTAAGTTATCAAGGTTTCTGCAAAGTTGTAAAGTCACTGAAACCACTACTCTCTGTAACACCTTCCCCATGTAAGGCAAGGTGGATGTGATGAGTCCTATCCACTGAGGATGCATCTTACATGTATAGTGCTGGTGTAAAGCCCTTATCACCGCACAGAGGAACATCCCCTGGCATGTGATTGGCTGCGAGTGCATATATTGTAAAGAAGTCAATGGCTGTTGAGGATTTATGTGTTCCAAGTCGGTTATTACAAAATCAAAGCCTGCCTCATTGTCCTCTGGAACAGTCAAGACACGATGTTCTAGGACGATCAGACCTTGAAGGACCTTTAATAATTGAGACTGTAGTGTACTACCATTATCAAATTCATCTTCTGAAAAATTAATGAGACTGTCTTCAGAAAAGCCTTCTTCAATTGCCATTATGTTCTTTTCTGCCATGCGCTCACTGTGCCACTTTTGAGCACTGAAAATTGAAGACAGTAGGCAGTGGAGGATCACTTTCTGAACCTTGCATTTGGACAACATATCGGAGATGAAGCTGGCAAAGCCCTTAGCCGAGCTCTCGATGACCTTTGCCAACTCTGTAAACAGCAGGGTCAAGATTTCGACACTCATCATCTGCATGTTGCGGTTACCCATGAGATCTTGCTGTGAAACTTTCACATGTGTAGGGTAATGGCTTCTCATGAAATACAAACATAATGAAATAAGAATCTCTATATACATGGAGCTTCGGAAATTGTGATTCGAGTCCAAGGGAATGTTGCTATAAAAGTCTTTCCCCATCACAGAAATCCGATGGCGTGCTAAAAGGTTCTGGAGTAAAGATAACTGAGGAGTGTATGCATTGTTCACAATGGTGGTGGATATAGCACTGACAAACACCATTGGACAGGTTTTTAATATGGCTTTTATAGCAGATAAAGCATATAATGTCCTTGAGGAGTCATATAACTGGAGGTACAAGAGCACATGCTGGTAAAGAGGGTGGATATTGAAATGAGGGGATTTACGTATACCAGGAGATCCAACATCACTCTCAATTTCTGAAATTTCACCTTCCCCACAACTGTACCAATTCTCCAAATCTAAGCCATCACTGAAAAAAACATTTGTCTGCTTCAACTTCTCATTTTGGGCTTTTTTCTTATCTTCATCTTTCCTTCTCGGTATTTTTACTTTTGGTTTTGTCCCTGTTGCTTTGCTGCCCTCTTCTTTGCTATGTAGGTCCTTTTCTGCTGCTTTAGCTTTAAAATTAAATTGGATGCTGCTATGACTCCGTTTTCGGTGCTGCCCCACAATTGTGTTGGAATTAAACTCTGTAGGTATCTGTTGGGCCATAATTGATGGAGAAGATAGGTTTCTCGTTATAGCACTGGCCAAGCTTTCAATGCCAACCTCTGCAGAGACAGACAGAAAGTTAGATGGATCTCTGACTGAGCGGTTGTTTTCGTTCCCCTGAGGGACTTCTACCTCAGTACAGAGAGCTTCATCTACTAAAGAGCTGCATGTATTTATTCTGTCAGACACATCAACCTGATCCGCATCAGAGGAATTAGATTCAGGATCTTCATCAACGGTTTTAAGAACACTGCAAATCAAGTCAGTGATAATGTGCTGAACTATCTCCTCAGCAGAGTCCTCTCTAGAGTTCGGACAGTTCTCTTGAGTGGTCAAACTTTCGGCATCCACCTCTTCTCCAACAGAAGACTGGGAACAACCAGAATCTGAGCTCTGAAGGATTTCTATCTGCTGGTCTGGAAGTTCAAAGTCTGATATTCCCATCGGGATGGTCTCACTGCTTGTACTTAGCAGCGAGAGCCTATCACTCAGTGGGTTGACTGTAAGGCTGAAGTTCTCCATCTCGTCCATAAGAACCTGTTTAGATGTTGTCCCGGAACAAAGTCGTGCACTGGAAAAAGCTGAAAGAATGAACAAAAAACATATTTTGACTTAATATATATGAGTACTAATAAAATGCCATCATAAACAATTACATTAACCCTCTCATGACCATGGGTCATTGATGCTCCTGTGTCCAAGTCACATTCTATGGTTGTGGCATTCCCCCTTTTTCAAAAAAATCGTAACTTTTTTTTTTGTTGACCTATCTACATGAGGGCTTGTTTTATGTGGGGCAAATCATATTTTTCAATGGTACCATTTAATATTGCGGAGAATTTATTGGAAAACTTTATAAAAATTTCTAAGTGAGGTGAAATGAGAAAAAAAACACAATTCCACCATTTTGGAGGTGGGGGGGTGAAAGAATTTACTGCGTTCACAGTGCAGTAAAATTGACGCATTATCTTTACTTTGTGGGTCAGCATAATTACAGCAATACCAATTTTCTATATTTTTTTAATGTAGTACTACTAAATAAAATATTTATTTTAAAAATTGCTTTCTGTCACCATCTTTTGACCTCCATAACGTTTTTTTTATTTTTCTGTTGATAGGGCTGTGTGAGGGCTTGTTTTTTTAGGCAATTTATAGTTTTTATTGTTGCTATTTTGAGGTTCACATGACTTTATTGGCTTTTACTCAAAAAATTGCAATTGTGGCATTGCATTTTTTTTCTGGCAGCGTTCACTGTGCGAGATTAATAATGTGTTATTTTTAATAAACTGGACCTTTATGGATGCAGCGATACCAATTTTTATATATTTCTTTATTTTCTGATGTGACAACTGGGAAGCTTTTTTTTTTTGAAAAAAAACTTTGAAGAATTATTATTTTTACCAATAATTAAAGTTTGTTTTATTTATGCTTTTTTTTTTTGTAGCCCCCATAGTTAACTTGAACTGGCGATCATTTGATCCCTTATACAATATAATGCAATACTATGGTATTGAAATGGAATGTTTTTTAACAGGCTGCATATTAAAGATGTGCCACAGATACGGTATGTTTTACTATGCAGACAATAATAGCATCCTTCAGGGCCTTTACCAGGCCCCAAGCTGCCATGACACCCAGATGGCAATTTTACAATCTTATCATGGTTATCTCTGATCGCAAGTGCTGCAGACAGGTGTCGGTTATCAAAGACATCTGATACCCACTGTGTATTGAGCAGGATTGTCTCCTGCATACGTAGCATATGTTGGGAACATCTATATATGTCCTAATTGAATGGGGTATGTGCGGTTAGGACATATATATCTGTATGGTTATTGGGAAGGGGTTAACAATTTTGCGATCATTGGCATGACAACACTTTTCAAAGTTAAAAACAGTCGTCTGCTCTCTTTTGAACTGATGAGCTATCCTCAAGCTGATCGTCCAAGCCTGCTGTCCAGTGCAGCAGGCTGGACATAATCATCTCTGATCAGTAGAGGAAGTGGAAGCGCTGGCTTCACTCCTACTGAAATCAATGGGAGTGCCACACAGCTGCGCCACTTCCTGCTTCTCTCTTGGTCAGTACGTAACATCCAGTCCTAACCAGGAGAGAAGCAGGAAGTGGAGTAGGAGAGCGGCACTACCACTGATTTAAATGGGAGTAAAGTTGGTGCTCCCACTTCCTCTCCTGACTGTTTATGACAATGTCTGTCTCACTGCACTGCAGAAGGTGATCGGCGATCAGCTGATGCATGGGGATCCCGAGAGTAGACCCCTGTTCATCAGGAGGGCACACAACCCATTTAAACACGTGTACATCTCATTGTCTAGACATGATTATTATTGGGGCTTAATGTATCAAACAGATATTATAATATCACCAGGGAATTAATTAGAAGCACTCAATAAGGCAATTATAAAAGAGGGTCGATTTAATAGAGATCCTCACTACAAAGTCATACATACCATCATTATTGTTAGATGCCTTGCTGAACACCTTTCGGTTTTCTTCCAAGTGTCGAGTAGTTTTACTCCAGTGTCTCTCAGCCTGGACTCGCTGTACAGATACACGCTGAGTTTTAGGATGAAGAAGCAGAAGTAGGAGTGGTTCAAGGACTCTAGCAATATCATGTCTCTGAAGCACTTGATGTAACCAGGCCTGACCCACAGAGGATGTGCAGCCATCTAAGCTATTCAGACTGTCCAGCATAATAAACAATGACCTGTAATTGACAATAAGTAATCAATAATGTGCCTCAAGCATTGCTGGTATATGACTTGATGGTGGAGATGAATGGTCTGTTTTGGAAGTAATATGTAAATCTAGAAACATTTTGAAAAACTCAATTAATAGTACTTCAGTGTTTATCTATGTGAATAATCCAGAAAGAGTTCCTGTAGTACATTACCCCTCTTCAGCAAGTTACGGCTCATACTTTTAGGGGTTGTATCACAAAGACAACTACAAGACCCTTTTGAAAATAAAGCCAACTTGTCTAACACTTGAGCCTTGTGTGGTGCAGAGTGCTAGGACAGCAAAAATGTAGTCCTAAGCACTCGCTCAAAACCTGAAGGTTGCGAGTTCAATCCCCGCGTGGTTCAGGTAGCTGGCTGAAGGTTGACTCAGCCTTCCATCCTTCCGAGGTCGGTAAAATGAGTATAAATAAATTACTTGAAAGTGCTGCAGAATAAGTTGGCGCTATACAAATAACAAGATTTTTTAAAACTTATTTTATAAACTGTTATTTGATGGAGGAATATGCATACATTTTCACTGCAGCGGCCGCTAAATGATCGTCAATGTAATATATGGCATTGCAGAGTTTACCAGAAAGATACCGCTGATACATTTAAGTTTTCTGGGGTTTCCTTTATGTGTAAACCTGCAAAACTCTAAATATATATTTTTATTTTATTTATATTACGTCCCCAAAAAAGTGAGGAAGAAGGATACTCTGTGAGAACACATTCATAGACTGATGTATCAGTTGCCTTCAATTTTTTTTAGATCTGGTATATAGTTTACTTTTTTAATGTTTGTGTACTTTAATATTACATAATTTAATACGCAGAGTTAATAATCACAAACCTGTCAAAAGTACGGCCATAGGAGGAGGATTTGTTGATGTGAAGGTCTCTAGTGAGGTGCCACAGGACTGCAAATCTACCATGAGCCTCCATTCTAATTTTCTGTAAAAAAAATAATAGGAGGATTGGTTCATTGAAATACAAAAAAAGTTACTTAGTAGTCAGTATTAGATATTGCTATGGTAAGAAAAGGTGCAAAATTCACAAGACTCAAGTCTAAATAGTCTGAAATTGGGTTTTGGAATGTGTATACTGATAACTGTTATGAAGCAAAGAAACTCTCACAAGATGTATTAAAGGGTCAATGGAAAAAGGTTTTGACCTCTCAGGGCTACCTTGTCCCCCATGTATATCACAGCACATTCTACAGCTATATTCTGGGTTGAAGGTGGACATACACTACCGTTCAAAAGTTTGGGGTCACTCAAACAATTTTGTGTTTTCCATGAAAAGTCACACTTATTCACCACCATGCGTTGTGAAATGAATAGAAAATAGAGTCAAGACATTGACAAGGTTAGAAATAATGATTTGTATTTGAAATAACATTGTTTTTACATCAAACTTTGCTTTCGTCAAAGAATCCTCCTTTTGCAGCAATTACAGCATTGCACACCTTTGACATTCTAGCTGTTAATTTGTTGAGGTAAGCTTGAGAAATTGCACCCCACGCTTCTAGAAGCATCTCCCACAAGTTGGATTGGTTGGATGGGCACTTCTGGCGTACCATACGGTCAAGCTGCTCCCACAACAGCTCAATGGGGTTCAGATCTGGTGACTGCGCTGGCCACTCCATTACCGATAGAATACCAGCTGCCTGCTTCTGCTGTAAATAGTTCTTGCACAATTTGGAGGTGTGTTTAGGGTCATTGTCCTGTTGTAGGATGAAATTGGTTCCAATCAAGCGCTGTCCACTGGGTATGGCATGGCGTTGCAAAATGGAGTGATAGCCTTCCTTATTCAGAATCCCTTTTACCCTGTACAAATCTCCCACATTACCAGCACCAAAGCAACCCCAGACCATCACATTACCTCCACCATGCTTAACAGATGGCGTCAGGCATTCTTCCAGCATCTTTTTATTTGTTCTGCGTCTCACAAACGTTCTTCTTTGTGATCCAAACACCTCAAACTTGGATTCATCCGTCCACAACACTTTTTTCCAGTCTTCCTCTGTCCAATGTCTGTGTTCTTTTGCCCATCTTAATCTTTTTCTTTTATTGGCCAGTCTCAGATATGGCTTTTTCTTTGCCACTCTGCCCTGAAGCCCAAAATCCCGCAGCCGCCTCTTCACTGTAGATGTTGACACTGGTGTTTTGCGGGTACTATTTAATGAAGATGCCAGTTGGGTACCTGTGAGGCGTCTGTTTCTCAAACTAGAGACTCTAATGTGCTTATCTTCTTGCTTAGTTGTGCAACGCGGCCTCCCACTTCTTTTTCTACTCTGGTTAGAGCCTGTTTGTGCTGTCCTCTGAAGGGAGTAGTACACACCGTTGTAGGAAATCTTCAATTTCTTAGCAATTTCTCGCATGGAATAGCCTTCATTTCTAAGAACAAGAATAGACTGTCGAGTTTCAGATGACAGTTCTCTTTTTCTGGCCATTTTGAGCGTTTAATTGACCCCACAAATGTGATGCTCCAGAAACTCAATCTGCTCACAGGAAGGTCAGTTTTGTAGCTTCTGTAACGAGCTAGACTGTTTTCAGATGTGTGAACATGATTGCACAAGGGTTTTCTAATCTTCAATTAGCCTTCTGAGCCAATGAGCAAACACATTGTACCATTAGAACACTGGAGTGATAGTTGCTGGAAATGGGCCTCTATACACCTTTGTAGATATTGCACAAAAAACCAGACATTTGCAGCTAGAATAGTCATTTACCACATTAGCAATGTATAGAGTGCATTTGTTTAAAGTTAGGACTAGTTTAAAGTTATCTTCATTGAAAAGTACAGTGCTTTTCCTTCAAAAATAAGGACATTTCAATGTGACCCCAAACTTTTGAACGGTAGTGTATACCGTTAGACTAAACATGACAGGCTACCACATGGTAGCGTTCACCCATACTACATACAAGACAAAGTCTCAACAGAGATCTCAAATTTTGACAACCGATTGCAAGAACCAGTATCTGCTCCCCCACCCATCTAAGAGGTTTATTGCTTCACAACTCCTATTCGAGCTTGTGCTGCTGTAGGACGATCAGGAAACTGTAAATCTACCAAAATTTTTTATTTACGGGAGTCCATAGGCAGCAGAAGTCTTCCACCACGAGTTATAGTTTAATATTGGTTAATCAAGATACACAGACTCCTTTGCATGGCGTATGCGCAATTACACACACCTCAGCGCAACGTATTTGTGCTTTGAATGATTTTTTTTGTGTCTTTGTATTTTACTGTATTTTTTGTGTTCGCATGTCATGTTTTTTTGCACATGGGGCATACCCATGCCTCGATTCAAATGGCTATTTAGCTTAATGAGTTCAAGATATATTCTTCTTCCAGCAGAATTGTATCGCATACTGCGCACCTCCTTGCATATTGTGTGCGGATTTATGTATTCCCATAGAAGTCTATGGGGACTTTTGCGTACTGCATGTGCAAATTTTGCCACATGTCCTCTGCCTTGCTTTAGGGTAGGCTAATTGTTTAATTAGTTAATTACTGCTTATTAACCTGTCTAGTTCCCCTAGGAGACTTTACACATTCGTGCTTGCGATGTCATAGAACTCCAGGAAAAAAGAAATTTCACTAAGTAAATTTGCTCTATCATTTTGGCTGCTAGGAGTATGAACTGTAGAAGTACATAGGGCAAGATATTTTGTTAACAGTTTTAGCATGCTTTTTAAAAAAAGTAATAAATGAACAAAAGGAATAAGACGGCGACAGCAAATAAGATGGCGAAAAAGACCGCAACTGTGAAAAAGACAGCAACTACAAATAAGACAAAGATGAATAAGACAACGAAGATGAAGAACGATGAGCAATGTTTGATTGCCATTACAAAACTGGAATATCATCTTTTTTTCTGTGAAGCTTTAAGAAACTTTACTATTACTGAAGCATATATGTCTCTGGATATGTAATATGAATCTGTACCTTATCTTTGTGTGTCAGCTGCTGGCTGATGACATCTTCACATATACTAGACGAGGGGACCAGGTTGTGCAGCTGATAGAAGAGTTCCACACTTCTTTGATGGTGTTGTGGGGTCCGGTCACCCAACTGTTGCCACAGTGTTATAGCCACATTCTGGAAGTGGTTCAGAATAGAACAGAAGAATGGATGGATGTAATAAAACGGTGCATTATCTCAGGTTCAGCTATTTTAAATAAACTACATTTGTGATTAGAAAACTTCAATTATCTAAAATTAAACCGTAAACTGATAAATATATATACAAATCATTCCACTTACCTTAAAGAAATCTGTTTTCTCAGCCATATACCTCAAATTGCCCTCAGTAAGGGGAGGTCGGATAACAACAGACACTCTGCCTTGGTTTGGGCTCAAGGGCTGTGAGGCTTCCAGGCTATTAGTATTTTCTCCTGTGACAACTGCCACAGACTGTGTCAGGCCAACCAGGTCCATAACAAGAGAAATGGCAACGCTCTGTATGCTGAAGTCTACTGCTGCACTGCAGGTGTTCATGAGAGTCTGAAGCCACGAGGGTGGCTGTACCTTCTCACAATCTAATAAAAACAGAAATAACATACACCATTCTATAGTATACTAATACTGCATAGGTCAATACACACAAGTCTGCAAGATTCAGCAAAATAGAAACAATGCGTCAATAGGTCACCCTGGATGTCTTTTTGCAACTTGGTCCTTATGCTTCAGGTTTCTGGGACTTTTTTTCTCTAAAGTTGCTAAGGACAGGTAATAGAATAAAATTAAAGTAGTACGCCCCTCGCATATGACCACTGAAGCCAATGATTGGCTGCATTGGCCATGTGAATGATAAAAGGCACATGACCACTGCAAGAAGGTCAAAGACCAGAGCGGTTGTGCTGGAACAGGGGAATGTTTCATTTGGGAGTACTGTTTAGTTTTTTTTTTTAATATCTTAGTCCATTCTCTGCATTAGCCACTTTTAAAAAGTCCCAGAAAAATACTTTAAGAAGTTAAGTTGGTTCAGGGTGTGACCTAGAGCAGGATGCGAGTGGTGGAGACACACCAGGAGAGCTCCCATCTGTTATGCTTGCTTCGTATCCTGAGGCAGTGTTTTTAAATCTGCTGTGCTGGCTGCCGTGCTGGTCCCTGGATCTTTGGTTGTGCTGCACCATGGTTCCTTTTGTGGGGGAGTAGTGGTAGTAGAGGCCTGTCTGTTGTCTAACCAGATTTCAATGACGAGCAGAAATGAAGCCTGCGGTGCATGAATGGTTCATAATGGTGATCAAGCAACTCTGAACGTAACTGCGAAAACTTTGCATTATGAGGCTGCCTGTGCAACATTGGAGGCAATATAGAGAGGGATGATTGTGCGGAAGGCACCGAACATTGTGACCATTCCAATTGCTTTACTGCGAAATGCCGTGATGCGGAGAACAAGTTGGCATAATTTGATTGCTTAAGTTTTTCTGCAACCCTACTAAAGAAAATGTTCATGAAATATCCACAGTTGTACTTGCCTCCTCTGGTGGGAATTTAAATACATTATCTCACTATGTAATTGAGAAGGGTAAGCATGGCCCTGTTTTATATGCTTCATCTGCCTCTGCGAATACTATTATGCAGGTGATTTCAGCACAAGCTAGTGGTGTGGATATGCAAAATGATATATTTTTCTAGCTCTGACTAAAAGCAATACTGTTTTGGCTTTCCTCGCTGCTCCTGAAAGCGGATGTTGGATTTATAAAATTCGATTTACAGAATAGACAGAGATCGTCTAAATAATTTGGGACTGGTGGTGGTGGTAGGGTTACTGCATCTAAAGGAGACTGAATGGAGTGCTGGCCTTGCAAGGGTTCCAGCACTAAATTCTCTTTCAATGGGACTGCCGAATACCAACTTGGGTATTTTCGTTACTCCCATGGAAATCAATGAAGCGCAGACTGCGCATGCTCGGCCAGCACTCCATTAGAGTGACATCACTGCAGGTTGGGGAAAAGCAACTCCCGCAGTGACAGAAGAGCAGGACAGGGGAGTACTGTCCTCCAGATCGACAGGGCCTCAGCTGTCAGACACCCACGATCAGCAAGTTATTCCCTGTCATGTGGGTAGGGATAAGTTGATATTCTGGTACAACCCTTTTAAGTAAGGGAAGCACTGATTGATTTTAGCAGCTCTGTAAATGTCAGTGTCTCATTATCAATCAGTACATCTATAGCCTCACTAACACATCAGCTCAACAGCTGAGATGTTTCCATCAGTAAAAGCGGGGTTGCTCAGGGTGCCATAACAAATGGACTATGGATGGAAAAGCAAGCATGGACTGACAACTTGATGAAGTATGGATAAGGTAGGGCATTATTTGAGGGCTGCAAGCATAGGACTGTATATCTGGGCAATGTAAAGTTTCTTCTGGGTCTTGTATGGCAGATATGGTCACAGCAAGCCAGTTTCTTGGCATTATTTTCCCGCGTAGTGTATGGCACTTCCAATCTATATAATTCCCTTAGGTTATCACAACTACAATTTGAGATACACTCTTCGTTCTGTCAGCTGTGGTGGAGGGGCAAGCTTCAAACTCTGCTATATGACCATGTGATTCACACAATATGGAGAAATTTGCCTAGAACACCACCTGAACTTACCCCCTTCTCCTTTATCTGAATGAATGTCTGCAGAGTGACTTCCTTCAGCAATATACACAGGAAAACTGGAACATTCAAGGAACAGCTGGCATGCAGCAATGAAGGCTGGACGGCATTCTTTTGGAGAAACCGGTTTATTTATTCTCTTTTCTTTAGAGTTTTCTACTGTTGTCTCCCATTTAGTTTTATCGGTTTGACCACCTGAGGGTTGTTCTACCGTGAGAGCTTTAGGTGCAGCACTCTTTGGGAGAATGTACAGAGTTATGAGTCTTGTGAGGAACTGTTGGAAATACTCTAAGCAGCATTGCATTGCTGTTTTCTGTGTTGCCTTTGTATTCCGTGTAGCTTTAGGGCTCTGACAAGGGTGTTGTACAATGGACTCTTCAGACCCTACAGTGGATGCGGTTTCAATCTCCGATAAGGTGCGACCCAAGGGCAGACCAGCTGCACTTTGCCCATCACTCGGCACCTTGTCTAGATCATCTGCTTTGTCTTCCTGATACTGCACAAATTCTGTAAATCCACTTTCTGAAGACTGGCTGCTTGGAGGGTTTTCACCATCTTCAAACGTATCACCTGGATTTTCAGCGGAAACTGGAGACAACTAGGAAGTAAATGAATGGCATTAAGTCAACGCTTCTCTCTCAAAATCAATCTAACCCAGTGTACAAGAATGACCGATTTTGTGAAACGATACCAAAACAAAATTAAAGGAGCCCTCTTGGTCTATGGCCATGTTCACATAGCAGAATTTGCTGTGGCTCATTCTCATTGATTCAGCATCAAATTAGTGTCCCCAAATCATATATCTACAAGATTACTTGGTTTCTCTTACTGAGAACAATCAACATCCAATAGGTGGCGCCGCAGAGGTATTGTTCCATCTTCCCTATTTGCAGGTCTGAAGGAGAGATAACACACAGGCCTGGTGACCCCCTAACACCAATTAAAAAATCATTAAAAACTGTCACATTCCTTTCCAGAGGACTATCGTATATACTCGAGTATAAGCTGACCCGAGTATAAGCCGAGTCAATATGTTTTACCACAAAAAAAAAAAAGGTAAAACTTATTGACTCGAGTATAAGCCTGGCTACACTCGAGTATATACGGCATATATATATACATACACACACACACACACATTTATATTTGAGAGTATATGTGTCAGACCCCTTATTCCTATATAGAGGGTGTCTGTGTGTGTAAATATATAATTATACACACACCGTCGATATAGCAATATGGGATATGGCACATATACTCATATATATTACACATACACACACACACACACACACACACACACACAGACTGTACAGTGTAGTATACAGACATATATACACACATATAAACAGACATATACCCCCCATATGGGCAGACTACACATATATGCACACATACATAGTAGACATATACCCCCAATATGGACAGACTACATACACCATACATACAGCAGGATGAATCTTCCCTACGTCGTGTGCAGTATGATCTCCGGTGCCACAGAGCCGCTCACCATTTTGTCCTCTGGGCGCGGCAGACTGTGCACTCTGTACTATAGGACAGGAGGACTGGCAGCAGCGCGCACCGAGGGATGGGGACTCCCGACAGAGGGAGGAGGAGAAGACCTACCAGCTACTCCATGGCTGTGCGTCAGGAGAAGGAGGCAGCGCTGTGATTGGATCGAGCGCCGGCCAATCACAGCCGGTGGTCAATAAACCAATCACAGCCATTCAGTGACATCACTGAATGGTTGTGATTGGTTTATCGAGCGCCAGCTGAGATTGGCCCGCGCTTGATTCAATCACAGCGCTGACGGCGGGGGAATTGAATGAGCCAGGGAGATGACAGCGGGGAGAAGACTGAAGCAGCTAGCTGCACTATCGGGGAGAGCATCACGCCAGGGACAGCAACGCGGCATTATTGTATCTTGACGTCAGTGGATGTGGCGGGTGTAGCTGAGTGTTAGGGAGCTTGACAGCAATGTCACGCACCCAGTGTCTGATTGGCTCACCCCTCTGCTGCTGTGTGTACTGCCTGGACTTCAGAGAATTTTCCCCATTGGCTGCGGTGAGTAAGGCCAGCTCCTGCTCTCTCTCTCTCCCCTCGGCTCCTGCTGTCTCCCCTTGCCACAGTGGAATCGCCTGCTGCTTTCTTCCCTCGGCTCCAGCTGTCTCTTCTTAAGGCTGTGGCGCTGCTGCAGTCTCCCCTCGGCTCCTTGTCTCTCACCCGGTGCAGTGTGAACGTTTGCAGCTCTGTCCCCTCGGCCCCTGCACTCTCCCCTTAGGTGAGGCGGCCAGGAAACTCCCGGCCAGTGTGGCTGTGCAGCGTCCCTTGCGCCGTTGCTGTGATGGGCGCCGGTTGCCCGGCGGATGGGTCCTCCAGCCGTGGCCTGCGTGGTGTGGTGCATCCCGACCAGCGGCTGCCTGCTCCATCCAGCCCATCGCCTCTGTGGTCAGTCATGGCCGCTCCCCCGCTCACAGGTCGTGGCAATCTGCTGCCGCAGGCCTCAGGATGGCACTTCATGGTTGAAATACGCCCCCAGCCAACCCAAAGCTGGGGGCGTTAACATTTTTTTACAGTGCTGTATTCCGGCGGTGACATAATACAATAATACCCAGCGTCGCTGGCTGAGAGGTGAATATTGCAGTTTTTTTTTCTCTACACCTCACTGGAGTATAAGCCGAGGCGGTCTTTTCAGCACATTTTTTGTGTGCTGAGAAACTTGGCTTACACTCGAGTATATACAGTAATTAAGTATTTATTGCACAGCTCATCCTGTCTGTATTTTGTTTTAAGTGCAAATTAATCTTGCTATGTCTGTGCCTTTTCATATGTGTGTGTATAATAATATATATATATATATATATATATATATATATATATATACATACATACACACACACACACACACATCCCATCCAGATCTGTATAATTAAGCCTGAGGAAGGATCCTGAGAAATCTTAAAGCTCCAGGCCCCTCTTAAACTCTTTTATTGAGTTCACCATCACCACATCCTCAGGTAGAGTTCCATAGTCTCACTGCTCTTACAGTAAAGAACCCCCTTCTGTGTTGGTGTAGAAACCTTCTTTCCTCTAAAAGTAGAAGGCGCCCTCTTGTTACTGTCACAGTCCTGGGTATAAACAGATCAAGGGAGAGATCTCTGTATTGTCCCCTGATGTATTTATACATAAGGATGCCCCTCAAGCTTTTTTGAGGGAACAATTTTGATAACCTCTCTGGGTATTGTAGTCCGCCCATTTCATTTATTCCTTTAGTTGCCCACCTTTGTACCCTCTCAAGCTCAGATATGTCCTTCTTGAGTACCGATGCCCCAAACTGTACACAATATCCCATGTGTGGTCCGACTGGTGACTTGTAAAGAGGAAGAACAATGTTCTCGTCATGTGCCCCTATATTATTTCTGTGAGACAGCAGAATAAGAGCAGAGTATAGGCAGATTTTCTGAAAACATTTGAGTAGCACAATCACAAGACTGCCCTCTGCTGTTTTTATACTTTTACTGCACATCTAGCAGCTTTTTGGAGAGCACAATGGATTGTTCTCCATTACAGTGTAATACATGTACTTTAGTTGCGCAATCCATCAGCAAACAGATGTATAAGAGGACAAATGCATAGGGCATTTGTGTTGGCATTGTAAAATGATCCCTTACATAGATATGGAATGTCCTGCTACATAGCGCCAGCATTGCATACAGTTACTTTAGTAGTTGCAAGTAGAATTGGTATAAAGGAACATCAATGTTGTATTATTTTCTAGCTGACATTTCCATAAATCTACTTTTAATACTCAGAGGATACAGAAGTGTTTGTCCAGTTTATGCAAGCACTGTAAAGCTCTCCCACTGTAAAGTTTGCTAGTATCCAGAATGGCATTTTAATTAGTTCTTCATTTATTTTCACATATCTACAGTTTAATTTTAAAGGTGTTCTTCAGAGTCCGCCAGTTCAGGTTATTTCATTCAATGTCATAAGTGCTGAAAGTTTATTACATGAATGCCCTTCAACTTTGGGCCTGAGCGGACATCTCGGGAGCTGCAGTTGTATGCATATCCCCCATTCATATATATCCACACAAGCAGAAGCCTCTATATGTAGTTCAAAGAGGTACATGTAGACACCCCATGATAACAATATACTAACAGGACTCAGAAGTGCTAATGTCTATGACCTTACTGGCAGTGCATATAGTATGGTCTTACAGTTGAACTCACTAGTATAGCACTATACTTCTGCCTTAGTTTCTCTCGTTCCCAGATGGATTACATAATGTATAATAAAAAAAATAATCTGTTAACAAGACTTCAAGGCATAAAATGATAAAATATCAAAGATTCACCTGATCAATATGCCCCCACTACAA
This sequence comes from Eleutherodactylus coqui, assembly GCF_035609145.1. Lineage (NCBI taxonomy): Eukaryota > Metazoa > Chordata > Amphibia > Anura > Eleutherodactylidae > Eleutherodactylus > Eleutherodactylus coqui. Next base: position 192,496,009 of record NC_089837.1, on the reverse strand, counting down.
TGCAGCTGCTCCAATCCTGTGCTGTACATTGATTAAGTGACTGTTACAGTCAATCACTGGCCTCACTGGTCAATTGTCAAACAGGGCAGCATCACCTGTGAAGCCAGTGATTGACTGCAGGGGACACAGGGCTGATGAACATGATGTGACCGCTGCAGGACCATAGAGGCTATGTGCTGGAGTGGCAGGATATTTAACAGGTGAGTACTGGAGAGTTTATTATTTTATTCCTCAGACCTGAGCTTTATAGGGAATTACGACATAGCCTAGTAAACTTGTACACATCATAATATATATATATATATATATATATATATATATATATATATATATATATATATATTGTCAAGATAACTGTTCCTATATTGGAACGTTATAGTCTACTGCACAAAGTCAGATCAGTTGCATGTGTTATTTCCAAGTTGAAGGGGTATCATCACACCTTAAAGAGATTACCTAGAAGGTGAGGGAGGAGACTTATAATGCCATGCATGCTCCTCCGAGAAATATATGCAAATAAGGAAGATGGAACAATACCTCTGCAGCGCCACCTATTGGATGGCAGCATTCCTCCAAATTATGTCCGACCCTTTATACAGGTCTTAATAACAAGGATTGTGAATTGAAAACAAAGCCAGAATCCATACTCAGACAGCTGTTTCGGGGGTTTTGCTGGCTTGGCTAGTGAGAAGCCTATGACGTGGGTCAGGAGGGGGTTGGACATTAATTATAAAGATATTCGTCATCTCAATGTACCCATGTCAGGGTTTGCCAGTGTTTTTTCCTGTGCTCTCCACTTATTTAACTTGTCATTGATGGTTATTTTATATATATAAGTCAGGATATTATGGATACATACCATGATTAAGAACACTATATGCATTTGAAACTCCTGTGAAGTTTTCTTTAGACTCATTGATTACAATGTTTTTACTTCCTTCCTGGGACCTGGGTTTTCCCTTTTCACTATATGCATTTATAGCTGGTCAAGAGACTGTCCGTGCTCCATTACTTGAAGTGTGGAGCATCAGGTGAGCTGGTCCCTGATTTTGTCTGAATGTGAAGTTTGTGACTAACGCGTATTGATTGATTTAATTATGCATTAGCATTGCTGGAAACAACAAGTTTCTCTTTTTGAATTGCCTTTCACAAAAATTAATTATTAAATGGCCAAATATTAAAAATAGAGACTCCCTACCACAGTCCGAGGCTATGAATAATGCTAAAGCTACAAAGAGATCGTGCAGCAGTCTCGGATTCATCAAGTTTAATTGCTCAACTTTCCCCATAACAAGTGACATTCTGAGAAAAGCTCCATGTCTTAAAAAGGTCTGCAACTAGCTGTATCTACAAAACCAGCTGCCTCACATGTACATTAAATCATTCTGTTCATACAAAGAAATGACCTGCACATAAAGAGCATCAGAAGCAGTGTACACACTGGATGCAGTGCCCATGCCTTACCTTCCGGTCCTCCTTCTCTTTAGTTGAGCCATTTTGGCCACTGGGAAGCTGAAATGTGCCTCCGATGCCGGCAGAAAGCAGTGGAGGTTGCACTTTGCTGAGGATCTTTGAGCAAAGCCTTAGTGAATCGGTCAGTTCTCTGAGGTCCAGAGATTGGAGATGGCTAGTTAGGGCAGAAATCATTCGGAGGAGCAGCTGAGGCAGATGTTCAGTCTGTATTTCAATATAGGTCTCCTGGGAAGGAAAGTGCGATAAATAGTCACATGCATTTCCAATAATCTGTGGATATAGGAGTGTTTATGGCAATTACATAAGGCTATGGGGGAGATGTAGCAAAACTGCTAGAGGATTTGCCCAAAAGGTCTTAATAGCATAGCCAGTTATGGACGTCTCCTCCACTATTCCTTAGGGAAACTCTTCCTACGTTATCTTCTAACAATAACATTCTCGAGACTCTCTATCTTTTTTCAAAGAGTTTACTCTTTAATACTCAAATACTATAAAAAAAAATAAAAATTGGTTTGTTGAACCTTTTAGATATCTAAATTGTACAATATTGCAGAATCCTTTACATATTCCTTTAGTGTCACATCACATAGGACTTGTAGAATAAAGCCTTGAATTAAAATCCAAATTTTGACTGTTTTTGGGGATACTGGTTGTTAAATAGGCATACGCTGTACATTACTGGCAAAAACAATCTGATCATCAAATATATTGTCCCTGTGCATTGCTGCACATGTAGATTCCCCTGTTACAACTGACTGGGTACTAGGATTGTAGGATTTATTCAGTGCTGACCAAGGAGACTTAAAGCGAGTCCACAATCAGTTACTGATGGAACATACTGCTATTGGCCAGAACCTTTTATTTTAGCAACATAGACTTAATGGAAATGAATCATTTTCTGTGCTTGTGTTACCATCACTGTGTGTTTAGTACATTCCACTGTCTGGAGATACATTTATAGGAAGCATCACAGTGTGAAAGTGCATGAATTAGAATTGACAATGTTCACATGTCAATGCTATGAGCTGAGAGCGTAATAAGATCATTTCCTAATAGTTAACTATGCTGGTATAACGGCACCATGCTTATCATATGCCATAAGGTTTCCATCCGGATAAGCGGATTTCCCTTTTTTCTTTCTGTACCCACCCAAAAATGTATAAATAAAGAATTTATACAAAAAAAAAAAGAGAAATCCACATTGACAAAATGCAGCTCTAGTTGGTAGTTCTAATATCCTAAAACATATGCATGACCAATTATGTTCCATTGATTAATACAATGCCAGGTCACTGCGGGAATTAAACAATCCTCGTGCCCAACTACAGACAATGTCATAGTAGCCTGTAGTCAGAGACCAACAGCTGAGCACAGGCTACCGTACTATAAACTGCTGCGGGTAGTTAGGGGGAATATAGACTATTCTAGGTCCCAGCATCTGATTCTGAAATCACTTTTTAGGAATTGACAGCCATTACTTTCATGTGGCTTTAGGGGAATATCCACATGGAATGGGTCTGATGCAGATTTTATGCAGAAAGTCAGCAGTGTATCTGCCAGTGTAAAAATACACTCCATATAGTAGGGATATATTGCAGAATTCAGGGCAGAATTGATGTGGGTTTCAAAATTCTTAGCATAAGTGAACTTTCTGTGGATTTAAAATCCGCTATATGTGTGAAATGTGTTTTATTTTCAACCTCTTTGCTGCTACTGTAAATGCTGTGGATTTTTCCCATGGAAAATACGCATCGGACCCGTCCCATGTGAACATGCCCTTAATAACAAAATGGCACTTGTCAGTTGCCAGGGAACTACTGAAGAAGGGACATCGTATACAGGAGAGGGTCCTTTTGACTCCTTTGCAGAAATGGAAGCTGCGATAGTATTTTTTGTTTTTGAGTAATCCCTATCCAGCTAATAAAGCATTATAATAATGGCGGCAATAACTACCATTTATAGCAAACAACTAAGTGCCTGACAGTAAAACAATGAGACTTGGAGAGAAAAACTGTATACTACTCCAAATACTGAAAACAGCAGAATAAACCGCAATGATCACTAATTTATAATTCTATATAATATGTATTTATGGACACGGCTATAAACAGGTGAGACCTTTTTGTGTTGGTAACAAGTACAGATGTGTTTGTATCAGCATAGTTAGGAAAGACAGAATAGGCCATCATACAGTACCTGACATATCACTCTCATACTTCTAGTAGGCTTGGGAAAGGAAAGCAAAAGATTTAAAGAATGGAAAGAGCAGGTTCACTGGTTATTATATTGCACAATGCACAGAGAAAATAACAGGGCTTCATACTGTAAAAAGAGTTAACAGCAGCAGGAGGAAAGCAAGATGTCAGCGGCTGGTGGGTGGGTGTGAGATAGAACATAACAATTAATACTAGATGTAAGGTGTACAGTATTTACAATGTTTTTCTAGGGCAGCTGCCTTTTCATCAATAGACCTGCACTGCTCTAATAAGTCGATGGGCCATAACCCACTGGTTTGCTGTGGTCATCCCAAACAAAGTTTTTTTTTGTAATCAGATAACTAATGTTCAGGAGTGTAGCATGCCTGAGGAAGCCCCCTGTGATGGCCCAAATACTGCATGTAAAGTTTCTGGGATGGAATGTTGGTTGCTTTCTACTTCCTGTGCGTTCCGTCTGCAGGGAGGGATCACAGCTTTCTTGCGAATGCACAGATATGTCTGGTTAAAGGGCGGTGAGCTTACTTTTTTCTTCAACAAAATGGGTATGTCGCTTGTTCTTGCACTGCAGCATTACCTACATGTGGCTTTTACACCTTCATGAGGTCACCAAAGTTTATAAAATGGCTGAGATTGACATCAAGTACTACTGTTTTTTTCGCTCTATAGGATGCACTTTTTTCCTCCCCAAAAGTAGAGGGAAAAAGTCAGTGCCTCTTATAGAGTGAACATGCAGAAATTCAGGATCACACACTCTTATCCCACAGCTGCCAACCTGGTGCACTCCATAGCAGGGCAGAAGAGCTGCCCATACGTACAGATGACTGGTGGAGTCAGGGGAGCAGCAGCAATTCGTACGGGCAGCTCTCCTCCCCTGCCATGGAGCAGATGTGTGATCCTTATCACACAGCAGTCGTTTGGGTATGAATTTTGGCATGTTTTCTCCAAATCTAGAAGACTGATAACAGATGTACCTAGACATTTGCTATCGATTGTCTAACTTATGTTCTCTAACATACACTCGGGGGTTCATTTTTGGGAGCTCTCATGATTGTCTGCATTACACAGGTCCAATTGGAATCGATGATCTGCTCATATAATGCATGGACATACTGGGTCCTTATTATAGGAGATCTTCATTCCGAGGCGGTACTACTGCTCTTAATTCCTCCTGGAACACCTCCCTCACTGCCTGGTCTGGATGAATTCAAAATATATTTTTCCTATTTTCCTCCTCTAAAACCTTGGTGCGTCTTATAGAGCGAAAAATACATTATATTATCAACTTATTTGGAAAGTGCAGAAATTCTTACCAAAGACACTATATCTAGCAAGAAATCCACCAGTAAACAGAAATTGATAAGTGGTAACTCGGAGTGATTACTGCAGTCACCAGATGAAGGCTGGAGCCTGGCATGTAGCGTCCTCCTAAAAGAAACCAAACAGCATTTCAAGACAGAAATAGGCTTGTGACCAATTGCTCACGAATGTTTTCACATTTCATGCCACACAATAAAACTTGAAATTCAATTATAAAAGGCTCAGAGTTATGCAAAATCAGCTATGTGAACTGCATGCCTTAAATGGACCCGGAATTCTTACAGGGACATTTAAAAAGAAAAAAAACTTAAAGACCTGAAGAAAAAAAAACAACAACTCAATAATATGTCAGCGCTGCAGCTGAATCGGAGGGGATTTGTCACTGCGGTGTTAACAAACGCTTACTTGCCTTAAAGGGGTTGTCCCGCGAAACAAAGTGGGGGTATACACTTCTGTATGGCCATATAAATGCACTTTGTAATGTACATTGTGCATTAATTATGAGCCATACAGAAGTTATTCACTTACCTGTTCTGTTGCTAGTGTCCTCGTCTCCATGGTGCCGTCTAATTTTCAGCGTCTAATCGCCCGATTAGACGCGCTTGCGCAGTCCGGTCTTCTCCGTGTTGAATGGGGCTGCTCGTGCTGGAGAGCTGCTCCTTGTAGCTCCACCCCGTCACGTGTGCCGATTCCAGCCAATCAGGAGGCTGGAATCGGCAATGGACCGCACAGAAGACCTGCGGTCCACCGAGGGTGAAGATCCCGGCGGCCATCTTCGCAAGGTAAGTAAGAAGTCACCGGAGCGCGGGGATTCAGGTAAGTACTATCCGTTTTTTTTTTTTTCAACACATGCATCGGGTTTGTCTCGCGCTGAACGGGGGGGCTATTGAAAAAAAACAAAAACCCTTTTCGGCGCGGGACAACCCCTTTAAGGACCAAAGCTAGCTATACGGTAATCAATCATCAGTACAGTCTGAGGGATATTAACTACAAAGCACAATACAGTAAAGCCACTGGATTGTAGTCAATGGAAGACTTGTATTTACCTGCAGCATTCTTCAAACCAGCGCGCAATGTAATCCCACATGTAATAAGGCTCAAAGGAATTGAATAAAAGGTTGGCTGTTTTAATGAGCTCTGCGGTCCTCTTGTTTTCCCGCAGTTTACTTAATGGAACAAAAAATAAATAGGCATCATTATTTTATATCACAGACAAAATGCACACTTAGGCATTTGGGTGATTATGTAATCAATACTGCTACACTTGTCAGCATAGTTTGAGTCTAGTAATGCTTCAGTGCTCATACACATTAAATATTTCAATGAAACTGCATAACTGTTCTGTATACAAGCTGTATAAAAATGAAAGGTTCTTAGTGCATAGTTTGATCAAAACATGTGGGTCATCTGCCACGTCCAGGCATCCATTGCTTTTGGACAGGTTGCCAAATCTAACAGAAACCAGTTTTAGGGCCCAAACCTCAGGGAAAGCAGCATAACTGGCTATATAGTCTAATTATGTTTAATGAGGCTTGGGCCAAGTGAGGGGTGTCTATTAGAGTTGGGAACCTGTCTGAAAGCAGTGGTCGCTTGGACATAGGCAGGTGGGCCCACATGTTTGATCAAAACATGCTCTAAGAGACTTGCATTTTTATAGAACAGTTATCAATTCTCATTCAAATATTGAATGTGGATGTGTTTGTTTCTGTTACTGTACTTGTTGCAGCCATGGCTTGTGTGCACTAACACATTTAATTTATTTGTTGAAGGTGCTGACTTTTTTGTTGCATTAGCATAGCCCCAGTATGGCACATAAGAGCTTGTGTATTGATAGATACTCTTTAAATAGTCATTGACACTGATGAGCTTAGAGTGTAATGAAACAATTTCAGACTCAATCTATATGGATCCTGTCCAATATCGGTTACCTGCTCAGCTGTGCAGGGTCCTTGCTGAAAGGAGCTTGTGTCTGAAGATCCAGCTCTGCTTTACACTGCGTATATAACGTTCTGAATACTTCGATTAACACGTCTTCCAGAATTGCCGGCCCTGGCACCAATACAACCATACAACAGTAAACAATACCACCCTGCCAGGAACATGTACAGTACATCAAATGGAACATCGAGTATTGCAAGAGAAATTATGGAAAACTCCAGAGGATGGAAATCTGTCATTCCCGGATACTAATATCAGTTTTGCTAATAGTTACTAGTTTTGGTAGCTGAAGAACACATTTTAAATAAAATGGCCATAGAGAAGGATTGACTGAACGAATAGCATGCAACAGCAACAAAAGGTTTGAGGAAATAGCTGTAAATAATGATGAATGATGATACTGTGTGACCATCATGCAGCCACAGGATCCTTCATTATAAATGGAGAAAGTATGGAGTGTGCGTAAATAGAAGGCCCATAACATAATGTAATCCCGAATGGGGAAAGTTTCAGCCAACATCGTTAAAAATAAAATGCTAATTATACCAAGTTCAGGTTTGTCCAGTAAACTGATGAGGATGCGGAAGGGCTTCAGATCCTGCATTAGTGATTTCTCCATGGTCAATTCTTTTCCCTGTAAGATTCCCACCATTGCCTGCATAAAGAACACAAAGATGTGTTAGCACACGAGCTACTATATACATTTTGCATTACAGAATATTAATTTTGTATGTGTAACTCTTCGCCAACATCCATCAAACATACATGTTGGATATCAGAAACAGATCAATACAACTTATAATAAAAATGTGGATACCTGACCATCACACCTATGTGAGGCCTTGTTCACATGAGCCCCTCACATTAGAGACGCCTGAAAAGAGCACTTCTATAAGAACCAATGGTTTCCTATAGAAGCGTTCACATGAAGGAATTTTAGACGCACTAAATATTCGCACCAATCAAAAAGATAGGACATACATGGCTACAATGCCCACATCTAAAGTCCATGGTGTGAGAAAAGATAGGACCTGACCTATCTTTGGTGCAAGCTGAGCAGTAGTTTTCATAAACTCCTATGGGAGCAGGAGTCAATGGAAACTCCTGTGTGGGAAAAAAAAAAAAAAAAGATTTCTACTGACCGAGGGAATACCCGGCAGCTTACAGCAGGACATTTAAAATGTGCTGCACAGAAGCACATTTTAAATGTCCCCTGTAAACTCCTGTTAATCCCCGCAAGGATGAGGGAACTCCCCAACAGTTCCCCTAATCCCGGCAGAGACTAACAGGAATTTACAGCAGGACATTTAAAATATACTTCTGAACAGCATGTTTTAAATGTCCTGCTGTAAGCTGCGGGGTATTCCTCCACGTTCCAGGGCTTCCACAAGAGCGTGGGAGGAGGTGTAGGGCTAAAGGGATCCACCTCTGGCCCTACCCCCTCTATCTTTGCTATGGGGTATCACTGTGAGAATCCACATTGCCCTGGCCCTTTCTTTCTAGCCCCACCAATTTCTCTGCGATATGGGGATATCCCTCAGGGACTCCCAGAGCAGGGAGAGAGAGCGGGGATATGGGGGATTAACTCATAGCAGGGAGAGACAGAGCAGGGCTATGGGTTAATCCCCAATAGCCCTGTTCTCTCTCTTTCCCTGCTATGGAGAAATCTCGAAGCCCTGCGAGGCTTAGTTTCTCTCTTCTTCTGGAGCAGCTGCCCGTTCATATGATTGGTAGTGCAGTATAGGTGCAATTTTTTTTTTGCCACACCTATACTGCGCTAAAACAGCGCTCGTGTGAACGAGGCCTGAGCTGTATAGTCCAGTGTTACAAGGCTACATTCACATTTGTATTGAAGGCTTCATTTGTAGCCTCTGTTGTCAATTTCACCTCATTCAAAAGCAAGAATAGCACAGTACATCAAGCGCAACAACTGACCCTGCTATAAGCCAATGGAGTCCACCGAGATCCATTGTACGATGAATGTGGCACCACACTGTGGTTTCTGTTATGTACACACAGGTGAACAGAGCCTTGGATGCACTAATTAGTAAATAACTTAGGTTTTATGTTATTTTTTTGTCTATAAGAAAAACTCACCTGTACTAAGAGATCCTTCGAGAATGTATTGAAGTAGTAAGAAGCATGTTCCTCTGGATTGCTCTGTCTTGTACTCCTTGGTCCTATAATGGTCCCATTGTTATCAAACCCTGAGGTGAAATGCAAATGGTATAATGTCAAACTAAGTTACATCTTGTATTACATCAAGAACAGAATACATATGATCACTGGTCACTCACCACGTGTCATCCCCAGAGTGACAGCATAAGAGAACACAATAATATTCGTTAGCAAAGGGCTTATACAGCTTCCAAAATAGTCATCCAACACTCATTACCAATGGTGAGCAGTAAGAAGTGTGGCATATCCTCAAAGACAAGTCAAGAAATTTATCACTAACGGTTGTACTTTGGGAGAGAATAGAGGATTAAACACCCATTTAAACTAGTCAATAATAATGAGGATAACAATGCTTGAGGTTATACAAGACAGATATTTCACTTGGGGAGATTAACATGGTCAGTTATAAATCACCTGGGATATTAATTAAGTGGTTGTTGGGTCATTAAACGTGGCATCATAATGTAAAAAGGTTACTCCAATCTTGTAAAGTGACGGCATGTCACAAGGATATGCCACCACTTTATGATCGGTGGGGGCTGACCTCCGCGGCCACTCTGATTCTGAATGGGGTCGGGTGCAGTTCCTAGTATGGCTGTGTAGACGGGAACACTGCTGTAAAAGGGAAAATTAGAAGGAGATGCAGCAATAAATCACCACTACATCCCTATCATTCCCATAATGAGTGAGGGGTCCCAGAGATCATGCCATTACATTACTAGGTGAGAATAGGGGCTTATTCACAAGAGCAAGCTCATGTTGTGCTTGTAAAGAAAATTGTTGTGATTTGGTTTTTTTCTTGTATGAATGGTTCATTTGTGTGAAGTGAAAAAAAAAGCACATATATGAATATTCTTTTTGGCTATTATGGGTTCATGTCTGACCTGTAGGACACACAGACGGCACAAGAACATGAATAAGCCCTACCCCTATTAACTGGCCACAATTACGCGTTTAGCTGGTCGCACAACGCTATCTTATACCTTTGGAATATCCAAAAGTCTATGATAAGAACTCCCACTAGAGGATCTCCTGCGTTCTACCTTTTTTTCTCCTTGTAAATCAGCAACACCAGAGGTGTGTGGCGGCCACTTATCGGCCGCTGCTCTCCATGGACATTGACAGGAGATTGATGGGAGACTTGGGATTGATGTGCATGTCCGATTGGAAATACGTTTCCCACTGGTTTCCCTCCATGACACTGCCAGTTACTAAGAAGCTGCTAACCTCTAATGTTTACAGTATACTACTATGTTATTGTGTTCCCTTAATCGCTTTGCACCAATCAGCTTCTTAAGGCCCATTTACACCAGCCAATGATCGCTAAAAAACGCTAATCAGCGATTGTTTTAGAGATAATCAGTGCGTGTAAATGCGCGGCCATCGTCTGCTTTTCGGGCACTGTTAGTTGATCATTAAATTCAAGCTAACCTAAAAATCGTCAGTCAGCCTTATCAGCAGTTCTCCACGGGGAGTGCTGATAGCATTGTTTCTCCGTGGAGAACAAAGGATCTGAGTGCAGATAAGAGCCCTTGGGCTATTAAAGGCCCATTTACACTGGACGATTATCGCTAAAAATTTGCTAATCAGCGATCGTTTTAGCGATAATCGGTGCGTGTAAATGGGAGCAGGGCACCCGCATTTCGGGCACTTTTTGCTGATTCGTAAAATCAAGCTCACTTGATTTTAACAATCACTTTTATCAGTCGTTCTCCACGGGGGAGTTCTGATAGCATTGTTTCCCGGGGGAGAACAAAGGATCTGAGCGCAGATAATAGCCTCGGGCTATTATCCTGTGCTCAGGAAGGCTTCATTTACATACATAATTGGTATTTAAGTAGCTGAGTAGCTATTTGAATACCAATTATTTTTTTTGCAAAACAATCGCTCAAAGCTGTTGCTCACACTGTCGTTTGAGCGATCTTTGAGGGATTATCTGCTCATGTAAATGGGCCTTAAGTGCATTCATCTAAAGGCTTAATTTGCACACCTAAATGGTATTTAAGTAGCTGAGTAGCTACTTAATAGTTTATACAAAATGATCGCTCAAAGCCGTCACTCAAACTGTCCTTTGAGCGATTTTTGAGCGATCATCTGCTGGTGTAAATGGGGCTTTACTACTGAATAGAGAAGCTTAATAGATTTAATAACAATCCATTAAGTAATGATCCTAGATAAGTAAAGGGTTAACAGCCATGACTTACTGCTCCTTCCCTGCATAATATATTATAAGCCATCCACCAGCTCACCTAGCAGCCAGGCATAAAGCCTTCGATTCAATGACATATCTCTCCGCAAGACCACATGTAGAGAAGCCGACAAAATACGAACCATGTCAGGACGGGTCGCCTGGTGAAGGGGGGCAAAGAAAACAGAGACAAGTAGGATCACTTACAGGTCTATATTTTATAGTCAAGCACAGTAATAACGCCATGTTCACACATTCCATCAGGGCCTCTAGAATCTATGGACAGCAAGAAAAGCATAATCCACGCCATCATTGCTATTCTTACCATCAAAAATACAGAAACCCTGACGAAAACCTGACAAGCACAGTAAACACAGCCTAATTAAAAACCAACGATTAGTCCTCAAAATTTGTTCTAATGAGAAAAAAGTGAGCAATAATCATTCACTTGTCGTTTGCAGTTGTTTAAGCTGACTTTTCGGTCAGGTTAAAAAAGCTTCTTAGCACTCACTGGCTTGTCATTCTGTGAAAAAGACCCCCACTTAGCGCTTCCCATAGGAGGTGTAGCGCTGAGCAAGAAGCAGACGACAAGCCAGTGAGCCGCTGGTGGGAAATATAAATGTTGCGGGAAATCTAAACAAACAAAAATAGACTGGTGGACTGCGCCTGACCGTGTTCGTGAGATACACCGCCATGCGCAGTACAATCTCATTGCCATACGCGGCAGTATGCCAGGCCATCGGCAGCTCCACAGCTGCAGAACGCTGCGTGACCCATGCAACATGTCCTCAGTCCTGACGATCCAGCGCTATAGATCCGCAGTCCTGCTAGTGTTTGTCTGAAAATGAAAACCAATTAACCTCTGTGGCCATCAGGTGCCATTCTGTTGGCATCATGGCTCCCAGTATATGAGCGGAGAACAGTACCCGACTGCTGTTGCCTCTGATTGGCTGCAGCAGTCAGATGGTTTCAATACTCAAAAGAAACACCAGGAGGACCGCAGGATCGGATCCCCGAGGCGGAGCATGGGCAAGTACTGCTAGTTTTATTGCTTTCAGTGATTTGTTTTTATGGTTAAAAACTCTGTTGCACCCAGACAACACCTTTATGCCCATTATGGTAGCATGTAGGTTGGGATCTCAACAGAGCCTAATGTTGGCGTGGACTACAATCAATGCTGTGTTACAGTGAACCATGTTATAGAAGACGATGTCCCAGTAGAAGAAGGTTGAGAAACTTGGATTTAAAGATTTCTGACTGGTAGGAGATTCTCTAAGATTTAGGAGTGAAACATGAGATGGAACTTTAATGTTAACTGTAACACAGTAAGTATTTGAAAAACACAACTTCTACATTAGACATTTTTCACAATAAGATCCTGATGTACTGGCACAGAAATTGGCTTAAAGGCTTTAACCTATACTACAGAGTCATAGACTACCCTTTACGTGTGGAAATTGCTCAAGGGCATATGGAGTAAGCAGATTTAAAGATCTAGGAGAAAGAAGCCTAGTATAGAGGAACCATAAGAGAGCCTGCGAGATGAACAGTGTAGATGTACTTTTAACATTTCTGCATCATATAGGGCAACAGTGGATTGGTTAGTGATAGAATTCAGCAGATATGTTAATTGGTGATATGGAGTTGTTTACTACTTCAGCATTGCATCTGGTTGGTAATCTTCTCCTCCATGGGATTCGGGATTGGAAAAGTTTATGGAATAAATGAATGTGCACCGCTGGCCCTCTTACTGAACGTAAGCCCCAACTGTACTACAACTTCTGTTACCAAACACATATTTGGAATGGGGAGTAGGAAACAATGCAATTAAAAAGTAATTCAGCAGTGAATCCTAGAATGGTAGAGTTGGAAGTGACCACCAGGGTCATCCGGTCCAACCCCATGCTTAGTGCAGGATTCACTAAATCATCCCAGACAGACGTCTGTCCAGCCTCTAGGGGAGCCTCTTCCTTCCCTAGTAAATGCTCACTATACACAATTAATTTTTACCAGTGTTATGTAATTAAATGAAGGATCTAAACCGATTTTAGGTTCAATACCTGACTCATGTGGAAGGGGAAACAAAACAGGATAAGATCTAATGTGCTCCTCTGGACCAGCACGCTGGAGTCCTGCACGGAGGTGCTCACTGCCTCCACCTAGGAACAAAATTAAAGGAAGAATGTTAGAAGAAAAACAAAAAGTATCCAACTACTTCAAAACATTTCATGGTTTAGGGCTTAGGCCTACATGGCGACTTTGGCCATGCGGCAATCGATGGCAATCTCCTAATGTAATAGAAGTCAATGAAGGTCAGGAGGATATAGTTTCTCCTTGTGAAGAGCACTTCGAGGCATTCTACCAACTACCACTTGCATACTAAGTCAATGTGGGTCACACCGCAACTCACAAGTAGCTCCGACCCAGAAATCACAAAAAGAAATAAAAATCCAGCAAGTACGGAATTTTTGTGAACTGTGGGTTGCAGCTACTTGCAAGTCACAATATGATCCACAGTTACTTTTATTAGATTAGGAGATCGCAAGTCTACAATGCGATCTTTAGCCAGGAGACCTGTGTCACGGTCAAAGTCACTATATAGCCCTGGCCTCTGAAAAAAAGTAGGAGCTGGAATTGACTCGTCCTGGGTTTTCCTAGTATTAAAGGGTTTTTCCCAGGACTTAAACTTTCTTCACAAGCACTCTGTCCTCTCTGTCCTTTCTGGTTGCTGTTGATCAGGACATGTGACTATTGCAGCCAATCACTGGCCACAGCAATGACCTTCTATAGCCAATGATTGGCTGCAGCAGTCACATGTCCTGGTGAGCAGCAACCAGGAAGGACAGAGTGGTTGTGAAGCAATTTAAAGCAGTGGGAAAACACCTTTAAAGAATACTTAAACTTGGAACTTTTTGTCATAAAGCAATAGTACAAACAAATATAAGAAACTTTGTAATATATCTTATCGGAGAAAAAGGTTTATTTTTCCACTTATCAGATACTTCTTTGCTTCCCATAGATGTCTATAGGTTGCAGCTGTCATCTGATCTGTCTGTGGATAGACTTCTGTGTACAGACATTATCAGTAAATTTACAATGAGTGATCAGTGAAGGAGGGAGAAAGGCAAGAAATGGCTCATAAGTGCAGAAAAAAAGCTATTTCTCTAGTGAGACATTTTACAAAGTTTCTTATATTTTGCTTGTACTATTGATTTATGATAACATTTCAAATTTTATCAAGTGTAATGAGGAAAAGGCGGGCAGATACCCAACATGGAGTGTGCAATATAATAATAGTAACACAGAAAGGGAAATATAAAAACAAACAATCACTGAAAACTGCCATATACTTACTGACACAGGACGGCAAACATACTGCCAAATGAGGGAGCCAGGATGGTCTAACACTTCGTATCTACTCTCTGCAGGAGTATACACCAAGCAGCCAACCCCCTCTATATATAGGAGGTTGTATGAGTGGCTGTCTCATTGGTGTCCTCCACAGGTGTAATTGGCTCCCTCATTTGGTAGTTTGGCAGCCTGCACGCTGAGGTTGGTGCACATGTTGGCCCCCTGTGTCAGTAAGTATATGGCCATTTTCAGTGATTGTTTGCAATATAAAAACAAAGAGTAACACAATATATAAAATATCACCATGTATGGTTTAAACACCTAAGCTAAAATAAAGAGAAAAAGAAGGGGAAAAGCCATGATGAAACAAGACCCAAAGGGGGAAATCTTTACATTGTGTGAATTATCCAGTAGGTCTCCTACAAGTGCCAGACAGCAGCAAATTAATGAACTTTATTCTTGTTGAGAGCACAGTGGCACTCTAAATTCCTGACTTCCTTCAGTCTAGCCTAAAGATCAAGTTTAGATGGAGAGGAAGACTGCTATTAAACAGCATATTGCTGTCAAGATATGCAATAACTCAGTGGAGTTTTTGGTAGCCTAAGAGGAAAAACAGTGAGTAAGCAAGCTTTATGTGATAATGGTATATCATGTCCTAAAAGTTGATAAACAACTTGACAAACTTCCCTCCAAAAAGATTGTAGTAGAAAGCAATGCCAGAAAAGATAAAATATGGTCCCGGTGGACCTTTCACACCTCCAGCATGTCGGTGAAATGGTAGGGTTAAGCTTATGGAGAAGTTCCGATGTGTAATACCAATGAAAGTGCAATTTATACTGATTCTCCTTATTGACAACACATAGGGAAGTTTTAGCAGCCTGCTTCCAAGGGAGTCTCCACACATCATAAGACAAATCCTCGAGAAGTACTCTTCCCATTTTGCCATATATGATTGCCTAGTAATAGACTCTAGGGGAGAGCTTATGGGAATACGGTAAATAGCCGACAGATCTTGTGTGGAGGTATTAAATCTACAGAGGTAATAGATTACTGAACAATGTATAAGGAGACACAACGATGCCACCAAAAATGACTAATCTGGGAGGAAGTAGAACTGGCTTTGGGAGGGCAAATGATGTTTCACTTGTAGGTCTATAAACGGATTTAAAGCTGACAATATCTGCAAAGTAAGTAGAGTTTTGAAACCAAGACTTTGAGATTGTGAAAGACTATCAGGAAACCACGGATGGAATTAAAAGTAGGGGGAGTTGGGAGATATCAGAGAAAAGCTCTGCACACAGATTTTTCCAAATGGCTCGCAGTAAGGCCATAGGGCCAGGAGCGCACTAGGTGGAGGGTCATAAGGGTTCTTCTGGAGAAGGAAATTAGAAAAATTATGGTTAGCACTGACCCATCCTATTTCCATCCATCTGGTGTATTATAGGAGGGACAACCCAGCTGTAATTCTCCTAAATTGGGATGTCCAGTAGTAACATAGCAGATTAGGAACTAGTAGACCTCCAGTATCTCTACTGATTTAGCTACCCTATGGCATTTTCCAAGCCATATAAAGTGTAGCATCGCCGCTTCCAAATCACAAAGGGGAACTGGGACAGAATGAGTCTCAAATAAACATAGAACTTTGGCCATTATGGTTACTTCAAGAGTGGAGATTCAGCCAAAAAAAGAAGAGCGGAAGTCTCTTCCACGTATCAAACAGACAATGCATATCTTTATCCAAAAAGGGGAAGTTAGCGTGATATAACGAATAGGAATTAGTCAGCCTAGTTCCCAAATAAGCCATGGAAGTATCCTGCTACTGATATGGGAAATTGGATTTGACTGAGTTAAAAGGGTGTCTGAAAGGCTAAGTGGGCGTGCCTCAGCTTTAGTTGTGTTAACTTTATAGCCAAAAAGTTGCCCATATTCCCTAACAAAGCATGCAAATTAGGGAGAAAAGTTAAAATTTTAGTTACTCTTTAACATTTATCACTTAACCACCGGACAGATATTCAGTGTTAATACCAGAAAAAAAACAAACATTTTATTGCAGGGGGGCACATCTTATTTGTTTGTGGTAATAGAAGTACCAGGTCGCTGACAGATATTTCCCTATTTCCTGATTTCTGCACTCTAAGACCAACCATAAGACATGAAACATACGATGCATCTTATTATGCTGAGGTCAGAAATTTCAGAAATAATTGTGGGTTTAAAAATTAAAAAACAGAACATAAGAATTCAGCTCTGCAAACAAATACCAAAAAAAGCTTCCCAAAATGTGGTGAGATCTTCCAGGTCTGATCAAGAAGCGCTGGTCGGCAATGAATGGAGAAGAAGGTGAATCAATGACTAGGGTCATGTGACAGTGATGAACATGGATGGCGGAGAGCAAAGGGCTCATTAAAATGCATGGAGAAAATAAAACAGCCCATGCACAGCGTTACACACCACCAACATTGCAATAAATGACTCCAACCTAGTCATTCCAAAAGATAATTGGAAAAACCTAACACTGATATTGTGATGAATTACACTAGGATGTTAATCTACTTAAAATTCAATATACTGTATGTACAATAATGTGATTACTATGAAATAAATACAAATGTTTATGGTGTAAAATACTGAATGTCTTCCACAAGCCGGACTATAAAATGGCATGTGAAGACAGCCTATTTATCTGTCTTGTTGGCCAACGGCTGCCTCTCCCAATGCCCCCCTGCCAACCACCTCTGGAATCCAACTGCCTGATCCTGATTCAAAAACACAACAGGGAGGTAAACTGGTTTTGTAAAGCTCTATTATACTGCGCAGTCCTCACCATTAATTCAATGTCACTTCCAATGATATAGAGTTGGTCTTCCATTGACAGTTTCCTATTCAGGTGGGAAAGGACATAGGTGATACCAGGCAGGCGTACAGAAGGGCTGGTGAGTAGACTGCCCCACAGAGCGCTATAGAAGGCAGACTGCTCCACAGCCGAGGCCACCTTTTCCAGAAGGGTGTTTGTTCTAAAGATGGAAACCAGAATAAGAAGGTTAGTGATCAATTATCCCATCACACCAACAAACACTTCCCAGCTTACAAATATAGTGGAGCTTTATCTCCGTTAATCCCTAAATATGTTTGACCTAAGATATTTTCGTCCTAGTTATAAAAGGAGAATTGAATAAAAGAAATGCAGTTCCAATCTAGGCACAATCACTATGTAGCATGAAGAGACAAATACAGTGTTTCCCCGAAAATAAGACCCTGTCTTACATTATTTTTTGCCCCAAAAGAGGCACTAGGTCTTATTATACTTACCTAGCAGGCTCTGTTGGTGTCCCTCCTGCTGCCCTCCGGAGCTCCGGCAGGCTTCCTGTAGTACTCGGCCACCCGCAAAAGATTGCTTCCTGGTTATGGGATTCATAAATCCCGCCTCCAGAAAGCGATGGCTCTGATTGGATGAGCAGTGTTTGAGAACCAATCAATGCAGCACTCCATGTACCAATGTGATGGCTGTGATTGGTACATCCAGTGCTACATTCATTGGCTGAGCAGCGCTCGAGAACCAAGCACAGCCAATCGCATTGTGGAGGCGAGATTTATGAATTAGCCAATCAATACGCGGTTAAGCCAATTCATAAAACCTGCCTCCACACTGCTCAGCCAATCAATGAGGTGCTCAATGGGCGGCCAAGGACTGCAGTAAGCCAGCCAGAGCTCCGGAGAGCAGTGGAAGGGATCGAGACCGAGCCTGCTAGGTAATGTATTTTATGTAACACAGCTAGGGCATTTTTTTTTTTTTTTTTTAGGTAGGGCTTATATTTCAAGCCTTACCGAAAATCCTGAAAAATTGGGCTAGGCTTATTTTCAGGGAAACACAGTATAAGCCTCTTAATAGCTAGGACATTTTGGGCATGAGTGACATTGCGTCCATTGTATGTACTTATATGAGCGCACAGCCACGTGATTTTCTGTGCAGCCACTATTCTAAAGACACAATGCTGTAGAAGACAGCCTTTTTCATGGACTCCTTTCACTCCATGTCTGCAATCTGCAGTCCTGAAGGACTGTCATGGGAATGGGGAAGGCACTATGGATTAGTGTACAAAATGCGCCAGGAGTAGAGATGAGCGAGCGTACTCGTTAGGGAAAATTACTCGAGCGAGTATCGCCATTTTTGAGTACATGCCTGCTTGGGGACCGGCGGGGGAGAGCGGGGGGAAAACGGGGGGTGTGGGAGATCTCTCCCCCCCCCCCCCCCAGCTCCCACCCGCAACTCACCGCTCATCCCCGCTGGCTCCCGAATCTTTTCAGACGAGCAGGAATGTACTCGAAAATGGCGATACACGCTCGAGTAATTTGCCTTAACGAGTACGCTCGCTTATCTTTAGCCAGGAGCTTTACCGGAGCATAGGGTAAACATACCTGGAAAGCGTCTTACCTGTCATAATATTCCGATCCCTCCTCCAAGCCAGGAAGAATACCAGTGAGCAGTCCTTGCAGGCCAGGTTTTAAGGTCTTGCCCAGAGGTAGGTAATACATTTCATAGAGACTAAGTAATACTGGTTTCACAGACATTGCAGCATTTGTCAGTAGCGGAAAAAGGCCGGCACTAAAAAGAAAGAAGGCCAATGTAACATATGGATGCATTTCATGGAGAATCTTACGATTTGTTTCAAGTGCCCTCAACATTTCAGTGTACATGCAATAGACCATTACCTGTACAGAAAAAGATCTTTTGCCAGGCGCTTTGGTCCAATGATTTTGAAAATAATTTCGTAGGTTTCTAGAGCTTTCCTGTGGACGCCCCCTGGCAATGCTGGATGGAGGCATTGTGCCAGTCGTTTTCCTATAGTTAATTTTTTAGGGACAACTTGATACTTTGCATTATTCTGTAATACCTGTCAACAAAACAGAACTGTCAATCTTACGTGCAGCACTTAGCAGAAGGACATTACTAGACCCATCCCATAACAATCATCTATGTCTGGAATTAAATACTGAATTATACATGCCCATCCAGATTCAATTCTGCAAAGCAGCTATTCAGGAGGTAGCAGCAATGCTACATCTGTAGCTAGAGATCATCTTGAAACCATCTATATCTCCAATTCAGAGCAAACACTACAATTTACCTAAACTGCTTATGGTCTGTAGCTTACTTAGGTGAATATACAGAATAGTGATAATTGCAATGTCCTGCCAGCAGGCAGAGATGGTATAAACTCTAGCTAGTCATGTGGTGTCATGCTGGATGGACAGCACAGAATAGTGAAAGAGAAAGCAGGGACAAATCTCAACATCAAGATGATGTGTGATAAGCACTAGACAGGAGGCTGCACTGTGATTGTAATATTAATAGAGGTCTACACTGTGACAGGCAATCAGGTAAGGGGTCCAGGGATGGAAAAAGGCGTTTTCACCGGAATCACCCTTTAACAATTATACCAACAAAGCAGTAAATAAAAAGAGGAAACATGGAAGTAACCCAATTTAAATGCCTTTTGGGTCTGTTAGAAGCTGGAGGACAATCCTCAATGGGACCTTTCATGGCTGGCATTGCTGTGTGGTGGGGTGAGTGCAAACTGAAGAAGTGTGTGTTGGGTAACTACACTTTATACAAGGAATGCTGTATTTACATGGACAATATTCCCTTGGGAGTTCTGTTCGATTGCGATATGGACAAAACTCGGATGGGAAAAGTAGCCAATGGGTTTATAGACATGAGCAGTTTTTCTCTCAAACTGAAAAATAGCAGCATGTCCTATTTTTAGGAGATTCTTGTTCAAGAATTGCCCATTATTTCCTATGGGAGAGCGAAAAAAAGGCACTGCAGTCACGTGCCATGCAATTTGCATCTGAGTGTGATGCAGTTTTCTATCATCCTACAATTGCAGCAACTTGTGATTTTTTTCACGTTTGTGAGAAGGGCAAGTAAATCTGATGGAAGTTGTGCGTTTTTTATGCAAAATGCATAAGAAAAAATTGCAGAAAAGATTGATCAATATCGCTAGCGCATGTGCATATACAGCTTCAAGAACGCAGTCAACCTCTGAAAAGGCCTTAGTGGAGATAACATGTAGGAGCGGTCGCAGACAAGATGCATGGTTCTCATCCAGTAAAATGCTATCCATCTGACAGCGATTTAGCTTCGCAGATTAAATAGCACAAGTAAAAGGAGCTCCTCTGAAATCAATGATCCCTGACTGTCTCACAATGTGTAATACTATACCCGAAGTGACAACAAAAACACTCAGAGTCATTATGCGCAGTACAAAGACAGAGACATTTTCCCTGAGAGACCCAGGAGATTAGAATGTGATCAGATTCCATTTACACCACAGAACGGGGACACACGCAAGTGTGACAAAATCTAAGATTACAGTAGTCTCCTCCATCTCTAAAGACCCAATTACAGCTCCCGTTAAAAGACAAATTCATTTAAAACACATGAGAAGACGAGAATGTTCTTACGATGTCAGCAAGAAATCCCCAGCGGGTCAGAAGTCCTGCGCTCACTTATACTCACTGCTTTTCACCCTTTATGGGTGTTACTTCCCAAACACAAAGTACATAGCGTTTCACAGATACCTGTCTGGCTACAGTCCGCTCTCACTGAATACTAGCCTTCCTGAGATGAATGCTGGAGCTTTGGCCGGCTTCACACCGGCGGATTCCTATAGCGGAATCTGCGCAGAGGATCCGCAGCAAATCGTACGCATTGAAAGGCATGTAAAATAGTTTTTTCACTTGCGGATACAAATGGCTTATTCTGCGAGTGGAGGAAAGATCACAGCATGATCTATTTTGCTATGTACTCCACGCATACGGCCTCCATTGAAGTTAATGGAGGCTGTCTGACCCACA
Organism: Eleutherodactylus coqui; assembly: GCF_035609145.1. Taxonomy (NCBI): domain Eukaryota; kingdom Metazoa; phylum Chordata; class Amphibia; order Anura; family Eleutherodactylidae; genus Eleutherodactylus; species Eleutherodactylus coqui. The sequence goes on along the minus strand of NC_089837.1, from coordinate 192,474,490 downwards.
TCCCATACGCAATTAACCATTTCTTCATTAAGGGATGGCGCGGAAAATACAAATATTTAAAAAAAACCTATAACTAAACTAACAGACGGCGAGCCGCTGCAGTCATATGCAATACAGAAAAGTATAGGTAGGGTACAGATCGGGCTCACAGCCGGAATCTGCTGCGGGCCTCCCGCATGTGGAGTCAGGTCCGGTCATGTGAAGCCTGCCTTTCTGTATTTCCAAAAAGGAAACACGGGAGACGGTCGGCTTGAATATGCTGTGTAACGTGTGTTTTATTCATTTATATCTCTGCTCATTCTGAGCTGATCAGTCCAATGGGCGGTCCTATCAGTGATTGACAGCTACCGTGGTTCTCCGAAAATAAGTCCTACTCCAATTTTCAGGTGGGTAGGGGGTACTTGAAATATAAGAACTCCCCGCCACAAAAAAAAAAAAAAGCCCTAACTAAACTACAAGAAATACTCACCTAGCCGGCGGCATCTGGGTCCCTCATGCTGGTCTCCAGCGTTGCAGCAGGGTGCAGTGTAATCCTCAGCATTGACACAACACTCTCTTTCTTGTGACGGCGCTTTGAATACCCTGCCTCCAGCAAGCGAGTGCTGTGACTGGATCATGAGCGCCGCTGGCTCAGCCAATCAGAGCCGGCAATCAATCATTCACAGCCAGTTAGCGCTGGCTCTGATTGGCTGAGCAACGGCACTCGTGATCCAATCACAGCACTTGCTTGCTGGAGGCCAGGTATTCAAAGCCTCGTCACTAAAAACAGAGTGCTGTGTTAATGCTGAGGATTACACTGCCGCATCGCCGGAGACCACTACGAGAGACCCAGATGCCACAGGCCAGATGGGTATAAGACACCCCCCCCCCTGAAAATAAAACACTGTGTCTCTTTGGGGGGGGGGGGCACAAATTAATATAAGACAGTGTCCTATTTTGAGGGAGACACGACATCTCTATGTGTACAGTCACACACAGCTGTCAATCACTGATAGGACCGCCCATTGGATCTTATTTGCTAACAACCACCAATCACGTTGCAGCTTTTTATTATGTATTCTACACTGGTAAGATGAAAGCAGATCTCTAATTGGTTGCTAGGGGCAACTAACACAGTTTTTATTTTAGACAGTTTCATAAATCTGCACCAAGTTATACAGCGAATGCGCAGAAGACCTGTGCGACGCAAGCACGCCGGAGTGGCCCCATTCAACAGAACAGAAGAGAAGACTGCGCAAGCGCATCTAATCGAGGCAGAAGAAGGCTTCGGTCGGCGCCATGGAGACGGGGACACCAACACCGGAGGGGGTAAGTGTATAACTTCTGTATGGCCAATATTTAATGCACGATGTATATTACAAAGTGCATTAATATGGCCATACAGAAGTGCTTAACACCGCTTGCTTGCGCGGGACAACCCCTTTAATGCCATTAATTAGTGACCAAGCGTTTTTTTGTTTTCCCATTTTTGTTTTTTCCTCCCCCTTTCAAAAAATCGTAACACCTTTATTTATCGATCGATGTAGCTGTATGAGGGCTTGTTTTTTGCAGGACGAGTTATATTTTTCAATAGTATTATTTAATCTACCATATAATGGACTGAATTTGTTTTTTTTAATGATTTTCTGCCGTTGTCTTCTGCGCTCAATAGTTCTTTATATTTTCTGACAACATAGTTGTACGAGGGCTCATTTTTTGCAGGCGTCATATAGTTTGTGTTGGTACCATTTTGGAATACATACAACTTTTTTATTGCATTTTTTCTTTGAGACAGGTTGACAAAATAAAGCGCAATTCTGGTGTTCTTTATTTTTTTTTCTGACAACGTTTATCTAAGCAAGGTAAATAATGCATTATGTTGATAGATTGCACTCTTACAGACGCATCAATACCAAATATGTTTTTTATTTTATTATTTAGATTGTTTTATTATAAATATGGCAAAAGAATTTTTTTTTAAACTTTTATTACCTTTTTTTACAATAATTAGTAAAACTTTAAAAAAAAAACTTATTTTCATTTTTTTTTCTGTCCCCAGAGGGAAAAAGAACTTATGGTCCTTGGTTCACTCCTGCAGTATGATGTAATTCCATAGCATTACATTATACTGCGATCCGACAGGCATTATATCAAGACATGCCACGGGCATGGCTTGATAGGCACTGTGCAATGGCAGCCCTGGGGCCTTTCAAAAGGCCCTCGGCTGCCATTACAACCACATGACATGCTGCAATCTCACCATGGGGGCTGTACAGGACCCCCATACATCAATTGGGGCATTTAAATTCCACTGGCAGAATTGATGGCGGCATTTAAAGGATTAACAGCTCCGCTAAGTGACACGTCTTATCGGGGCTGTTGCCTACGGGTGTCAGCTGTAAGAGGCGCGATCCCCCTGCATACATACCCCTAATCTCCTGGACGTAACTGTACGTCCTGTGTCATTAAGGGGTTAAAAATCACTGCACATTACCTTATGTAATAAACCACTGAAATCAGCATGTCTGTAAAAACCTTATGCTACCCTCAGTGAGCACAACATAAAGGACATGACAGATTCCCTTTAACCCCTTAATACTCTAGAACGTACATTTACGTCATGGAGGGTCAGAATTTGAAGGGTGATCGGGAGCCAATCCAACTCCATACAAAACCGGTACCAGTTGTTTCTCACAGCGGAGACCCGCCAGTAACAGCCGCGATCAACACCGACATTGATCATGTGACCTGGCAGACCCTGATCAGCTCTGTTAGTGACTGATATCACTAGAGGAGGATGTTTTCCCTGTAACTGGGGTTCCTATTGATCCCTCAGCTATAGTGGAAAAGTGTGAAATTAAAGAAAAAAAAAGGACAATGTGAATGACCCCCATAGGTCTTCTATAACATCATGGGGGTCATAGATAGTAAAAATAATAGTTACAAAAATAATAACAATAATAAAACAAAACAAAAGTACAGAATAAATTCAAAAAATACAGACATAAAAAAAGAAAATGGCCCACCGCCGACGCCAACCAAAACAGTCGTCACATGCGCCCTGTAATGTGAGACTATACATATTAAACAGCAAAACATTTTACCGCCCCCCCCCCCCCCCAAAAAAGAAAAAAAATATAACATAAAAAAGTCAATGAATAAAAATAAAAAAAATAGCCCTAAGTGCCACGAAAATATGCAGCAAAAATAATTTTGGGAGTTGAAGAAAAAAATAGGGCAGTAAAACCACCACATCCCTAGAATGTGTCTGGCCCTTAAAAGGTTAGGGAGTCACTCCACCAGTATGTTTCTAGATCCACACGAGGATATATGTATACCCACAGGAAATCAGTGACATCATCCCCCTGGCATAGGTTAAGTAACAGTGGGAACAATTCATTGATGACATGTATGATCAGTACATAATACAGCAGTTCCTCAGATTGTGGCAGGAGTTCAGTTCTCTCAGCTCTGTGCCATACTGTCTGAACAGCTGCTCCGTGTACAGAACACTTGTACTCTAAGAACATGACAGATAGAAATCATGAATTAGCATTAGCCCAAATAAAAAAAGACAAGCAGCGTAAATTCATGGGGTCAGCGGCTAGGACAGTCTCCTTCTTAGAGGCAGCCGCTGTAGCTATATTCTGCTCACCAAGGGGTGGCTGCTAGGATGACCCCATGACAAGAGCTGCTATTCACAGGACATAGACAACTGGTTTCTTAGCAGACAATCCCCTGAAGGGTGCATTCACTGCAGTCATTTTTGTTACAGATTTTGGTTGTGATCGTCCTACTATGGCAAAACCCATATCTATGCACCCTAAATCAGAGTCATAACCTTAGTCCAGATGATGCACTGAAAATGCCTGTTAAACTCATGGAATAAATCAGGAGCGGTATCATCTCACCTTAAGGAGAGCACCTAGAAGGTGTGTGGAGGCACCTAGGAGTTGAGTGAGGAGACTTATAAGGCCATGCATGCTCCTCTGGGTAATATATACAAATAAGGAAGATGGAACAATACCTTAGCAGCGCCACCTATTGGATGGCAGCATTCCTTCAAATCAATGTCTGACCCTTTATACAGGTCTTTAAAACAATGACTAGGAATTGGAAACCAAGCCAGAATCCATACACAGACAGCTGTTTCGGGGTTTTTGCCCCTCATCAGTGTGCAGTAGGTTTCTGGTCTAGCTAGTGAGAGGCCTGTGACATGAGTTTGAAGGGGTATCCTCCATACACCTAGGTGCTCCCCTTAAGGAGAGATGATATTCCTCCCGATCCACGTCACAGGCCTCTCACTAGCCAAGCCAGAAACCTACTGCACACTGATGAAGGGCAAACACCCCGAAACAGCTGTCTGTGTATGGATTCTGGCTTGGTTTCCAATTCCCAATCATTGTTTTAAAGACTTGTTTAAAGGGTCTGACATTGATTTGAAGGAATACTGCTATCCAATAGGTGGCGCTGCTGAGGTATTGTTCCATCTTCCATATTTGCATTCATCTTATATAAACAGTTTCCGTGTACATAAGAAATATATTAATCCAACACTTTCATAACAGAAGTCAGAAACACATCTTTACTACTTCTCATCTACCATCAATAGGTATAGAGGCTTCCAAATTCAACCAGCAACGTGAAGAAGGCTGAGGCCACTTTCAGAGAGGAAGTAAAGAAACAGAGTAGAGATGAGCGAGTATACTCGCTAAGGCTAACTACTCGAGCGAGTAGTGCCTTAGTCGAGTATCTGCCCGCTCGTCCCTAAAGGTTCGACTGCCGTCGCGGGTGACAGGTGAGTTGCGGGAGTGAGCAGGGGGTAGCGAAGGGTGTGAGGGGGGGGAGGAAGAGAGGGATCTCCCCTCCGTTCCTCCCCGCTCTCCCCTGCCTGCCGCCGGCAGCTGAATCTTTAGAGACGAGCGGGCAGATACTTGACTAAGGCACTACTCATTTGAGCCTTAGTGAGTATGCTTGCTCATCTCTAAAACAGAGCACTATACTCCAATTAAATAGGTTAATACAATACTTGTAACCTTGTGCCCGACTGCGTTCTTCAGAGACTCATAAACTGGAGGTACCCACTGCAGTTCATCTGACCATAGGTGCCCGCAATAATAATCACCCCTCTACATTATCTGCACCTACCTTGTTTAGCTTCCCCAGAGCAGATATGAGGTCGGCCCATTCACTGGAGTACTCAAAGTTCTTTAGTGCCTTGTCCACTGCAGCCACATAGTTTCTGTACTTGGAGTCACTCAGTAACTCCACTTCTTCAGTGTTCATTCTCCCTCCACGTCCGCTAGAGACCAGCTCTACACTCAGTAGAAACCATCACCTGGGGATGACATGCAGACACTGGCATAAGTCTGGTAGTCCTATAGGAGGTACATGGTGACACGGAGCGCACAGCTCAGGGCATCAACAATGGCATGCAGCATAGCAACGCTAGAAAGAAAGCCTTCTCTTACTTGGGAGGGGACAGCAATGGTTTCTAAGCTTGAAAGGGTACGTTCACACATAGCGGAAAAGTTGCACCAAATTGCACCACATTGGTGCAGATCTGCAGCCAATTTCAGCTTTTCAATAGAAGTGGTGTCTCTGCTGCCGATCCACATTGCATTTTGACACAAATGATGGGGAATTTAGCTGTGCATTTTCAGCTGCAGAAAATCCGTATTTCTGATACGTGGGAATATACGATTTTTGTGCGATGCGAGAGAACGCAGAATTATAAAACCCATGTTTTTCAATGACGTTATTCACATCTGCGATATTTCCTATCATGCTGTGTTGCAAGATTTGGAATTCGCTGGCTGCCCCATCTTTCTGAATGGAACGGACCCCATTATATTCAATAAGGTCTGTTTGGCGCTGTTCAGTCGTGTCATAAAACAAAACCGTTCGGCCGCGGGGATTCCACTTTCCTGACCAGAACCCCCGTCGTAGATGTAAGAGCAGCCCGACAGAATCTGCGGAAAGTCCACCAGAAATCATGTGGATAAATCTGCGCAGAACAGACATGCTGCGTATTATAAACTAGGTTTCTTCACAGATTCCGCCAGGAACAGCAGCGGATTAGCCGCACTGTATTATGATGGGCGTAATCTGCATTTAGACTTGCTGGTCAATCCGCGACAGAAATCCAAGTTACGTATTTCTGCTGCGGACCTTCATGTAAATATGGCCTAATATGTTATGGAAATAAAATATACTGGGTGAAATATACTGTATGTGTTGGTATGTGAAATCTGATGGAGATTCTAATGCAGATATAATGGGCGTATTCTGGGTCTGTAAACTGTTATAATGGCATATAACGTTCTTTTACAAAGCTTTCTTAAGGGCTCGCTCGAACAAGAGAATTTAGTCTGCATATCACACACATTTTGTACGTGCCTAATACACAGTGCTCATACTACATACCGTAGACTTGCATTGGGGATATTAAAACATACATATATTTCACGTGTGTAAAAACAATAAAGAAGATTAAATGGCAGCATGTCCACTTTTGCTCCACGTTACGGACTGAAATAACCCAAGTCTATGGGAGCCGTAAAAAAAAAGTGCCACAGTGAATATGCAAGATACACGCGCATCACTGCGTATTTACACAGGAAGGAAGGACAACTCTCCTACACCTTCCTGCACCCTTAATTAGGAATGATCACTGCGTATTTACACGTGCAAAGAACCCCAAAACACGCAGGGAATACACGCATTTCAGTCTGTAAATACGCCAGTGTGAGTGAGCCCTCAGGCTAACTTCACACAGGCGCCCATGATACTGGGCTTGCATCACGGCGCAATATCACGCTCACCAACGTGTGAATTCCAAGCAGATGCAAGGCATTAAGTCAAAACCGCCTCACATCACTTCAGGGAAGACGCAATCCTCCCCGCGGCTCAATGGGAGATACGATGCGAGGGCACGGACAAAGACAGAATATGCTGCGACTTGTCTCCTGCATCGCGCTGCGATGTGGGATAACATCGCTCATGTGTATGACTCCATTCAAAAAATTCAAACAAATCTCGCACAATTCAAGCCCCGCTACCAGGTAGAATTGCTCTGTCGGCATGCCGGAGGACACAAAAGCCTGCAGCAGCGACGAAGACCAGCGCGAGGGACCGAACACTGGCTGCTAGGTGAGTATTATAAGACGCCACCTGAAAATAAGACACTGCCTCTTTTGAGGCAAAAATTAATATAAGACAGTGGCTTATTTTCAGGGAAACACGGAAATACTAATGCAGCAGTCAGCCACAGGACCTTTGTACACAATCTGGTTCGTCAGGTATCATAAAACCCATGTCAGAGCTGGTATGGGTAAAACCAAGTATTGGCAGAGAATGAGTAACATGAGAGTCACTATGATCGCCAGCAGCAAGAGCCCAAACACAGAAGCAGGTATTCAATGTAAGTGACAATTCTTTGATAGTTCGGTTGGGCACAAGTTGCTTATCTATGGGGCATATAAAAAGTCAGATTGTGACGGCAACTTTTGAGCAACACACCGGACACGATGTAACAGTGCGACATCGGAACCACTCAGCACTAAACTGAGAAAGGAATCTGGAAACACAGGAGAGTCAAGCAAGGCTGAAGGAAGAATATGGCGGCACTCTGTCCTCCTAAGGTAACTAGTTATTAGTATTATTTATAGTACCAGTATTTCTGGTCATTGCACCCCTTATAATATAATACAGTGAATGACATCATCCCATGTAACTCACTGAAGGACCTGTGATGACGTCACCATCATGTGATCCGGGTTGGAGCACAGAGCTTCGGTGATTCAGCTGCTCACTGAGGTGAAATCATGGCTGGGATGAAGGACCTGTGATGACATCGCCGATATATAATCAGGGACGGAGCATACAACTCACTTAATGAAGGACCTGTGATGATGTCACCATCATGTGATCAGGGGCAGAGCATGTAACTCACTCACTCACGGACAAGTGTTGTTAGTACTTTGATACTTATGCCAAATGCACATGGGTATATTTGCATTGCGAAATCCGGAAGCGGACACCCGCTCCAGATTCCACAGCAAATACTGCCCATAAACATGCTATTGAAAAAATAAATAAATAAAATCACTTTTTCCTGTTCACGAGCAGATATCAATTGCTGTCTGGCACATCCGCATACAGATAAAGAAGACTGCGGACAGGTACGCGGGGTCACCGGCTGGGCACAGGGTCACATGCATTCAGCCTTACTACTAGCTAATACGGAAGATGCAAGGGTATGTTCACGCAGCAATATTTGAAATGGATTTTTCTGCGCAGAGTCCACCTCTAAAACCATGGCAGAAGTTTGCAGCTAAACTGCGTATTCCTTCCGTAGATTTTGCCATCGATTTGCATGCGGATAAGAAGTGACGTGTTACTTTTCCCCATTATGTAGATTTCTAACCCGCATCAGTAAAACCGCATTGTGAAGCGTCACGGATTCCAATTAAAATGAACAGGATGCAGATTTGGCGTGGATATAAGTTGTTGTGGAAATCATATGGAATTAAACCTTACTAATAGCAGAGCAGAGGCGTAACGTGAAGCTCCCGGGCCCCAATGCAAAATCTGTTACGGGGCCCCCCAACTATAATGCTTCATTCATAGTACTAGGCTCCCTATATGGAGAAGAGAGGTCTTATGGGCCTCCTAAGGCTCCTGGGCCCGGGTGCAACCTCATCCCCTGCATCCTCTATAGTTATGCCAGTGTAGCAGAGGTGTTACAATAAGCCATGCAGCAAGAGAGTGGCACAGTCCTGGAGGATGTCAGCTTCCTGTACTACGCAGGTCTTACACGTGTGGCTCTGCAGCGATGCGATACATGGCAGCCCCGGCATCTATGACCAGAGAATGGGAACTGAAAGCTATTACTAAAAACAACCCAGAAGCTCATGTCAGTGGGGAATGCCAATTACCACCTCAAGCACAGAATGTTCATCAAATATCCCTGGACAGAAATTGTGCCAAGATATAGACAATTGTTTTTTGTAAATATATGCGCCCTATTGCAGAACCCCGAGATGAGGAGAGCCCCACTTACCACTGTCCATCTGCTGTATACCGCCAGTCCTTCACTGCTGAGAGTTTGCTACAGTGTATCAGAGTCAGCCCAGGAAGTGGAACTGACACTTTTTGGTTTTTAAATGGCACATTTATATCCATCCCTCAGCTTTAACCCCTTCCTACTGCAGCCCTCCCCCCCCCCCCTCATTTTCATAAAATGGTAACTTTTTCATTTTTACGGCAACATACTACAAGAGGATATGTCTTATTATAACATACAGCTATTGAATGGTACCATTTACTGCCCCACACTATGTACTGGGAAACGTTTAACAACTAAGTGGGGCAAGATGGAAAAGATCCAATGATGCCATTTTTTAAAGGTTTTTTAAAGTAAAGATGGCGTCTATATTCTGTTGGTTCGTACGATTACTGGGAGAATACATTTTTCCAGTTTTTTTCTTTAATGTAGTGGGACTTAAACACATTTTAAGAGAAACCTATTTTCTGTTGCCACCTTTCGCCCCCTACACCTTTTCCCTTTTCCTATAGATGCAGCTGTATGAGCGCTCCCTCTGCGCCTAGATCCGTAGATTGTATTGATGCCATTTTGCGGAACACACAACTTTCTGATCACTTTTTATTCTATTTTTGCTTGAAGACAGTGTGACCAGAAAAAAACAACAAAAAAACCTGCATACAATTCTGGCAATGTGTATTTTTTTCTTCCAGTGTAAGGGCGCCGTCACACTTGCGATATCGCTGCGTTTTTTTTAACGCAACTGTCAATAGTACTTTCTCATGTTAAAAACGCATCACACAAAAATCGCTAAGCACAAACTGGCAGTTTTGTGTGATGCATTTTAACATTAGAAAGTCCTATTGACATTTGCGTAAAAAAAAAACGCAGCGATATCGCGATCGCAAGTGTGACGGCACCCTTAGGTAAATGACATCATTCAGGAATTGCCCACCGCGAGCGGAGAATCGCAATGATGGACAGCAATGCTATGGGAAGTGTTGGCTGGCGCCGGCGAATACACTGCCGTGGACAGGGGGCCTTAAAGTGCGCCATTCTTATGGCCACTGGAGGTCACAGCAGTCAGAAGCCCAGTGATCCTACATTTATCACCTAGTGTGAGTATAGTAGTTCATGTAAATTGTGATTGGTTGCTATTTATTATGCTGCTGAGGTAAAGCTGCGCTGTGATTGGTTGCTATGGGTAACATTTTATTTTGGACAGCTTCCATAACAGTGCGGTGCCGGGCTCATTGTTGTGGCCCACTTTGTATATTCCGGGACTGCTGTTCATATAATCGCGATGCAACGCGGGGTATATCATCTAGTTTGCTGATATGACTGTCACCTGGGCCGTTCTGACCAGAATGTAAGGAGGTATTGGGACCGCGCTCAGGACACACACACTGGGACCGCGCTCAGGACGCCCACACTGGGACCGCGCTCAGGACGCCCACACTGGGACCGCGCTCAGGACGCCCACACTGGGACCGCGCTCAGGACGCCCACACTGGGACCGCGCTCAGGACGCCCACACTGGGACCGCGCTCAGGACGCCCACACTGGGACCGCGCTCAGGACGCCCACACTGGGACCGCGCTCAGGACGCCCACACTGGGACCGCGCTCAGGACGCCCACACTGGGACCGCGCTCAGGCCACGCACATCATCATTACTGACCCGAGTCTGTCAGAAGAGTCATTCCATGTCAAGTAGTCTAATGCTCCATTTCTTTTCCTTTAGGTTTTAGTGCTTCTTCGCTGCCTTCTTGTTTTAGTAGTTTAAACAGTTTCTTTTCGCTGTTTATTGCCCCCTCTACATCTTTATTGAGCCACATTGGTATTCTCCTATTCCTACCCCTTTTACCCCTATATGGCACAGTAAGGGTTTAGGATATTTTAAATGTTTCCCATTTATTGTCTGTACTCTTATATTTGAGGAGATTGTCCCAGTCCATAAGGTTAAGGGCATCTCTGAGCTGATCAAACTTAGGGCTCACACCCACTGGTGATCCGACTTCCCTGCAATGCGAGAGTGAGTGAAAACGCATGATAATGAAAGCAATGATTTTCATATTTAAAGAGATAGGGGGCAGGGCTAGCGGGTTCCAAATATGGGGAGATATGTCACAGATCCCCTGTAGCTCCACCCCCCTTCTCTTCTCTCGCTGGGGAATTTCCAGCCTGCTTCGTGATCTTCTATTGATTTCAGTGGCGCTAGCGCTGCTGCTGCCAGCCCCATTGAGAACAATGGGCGATATCACCCATTCTTCTTTGCGACGCGAGGTTACAGTGAAGATATCGCAAATGAGAATGAAACCATTGAAAGTCATTGGTTTCATTATCATACGTTTTCACTCACTCTCGCATCGCAGGGAAGTCGGATCGCCAGTTGGAGTAAGCCCTCAGCCTTCTCTTCCCTCTACCCCTCCTCCTGTCACCCAGCTAGCTGCCTGCTCATCCTGCACTCCCATACTACCATCCACCACCACATCTACCCCAGCGGGTGCCTTATCAGTGAGCAGCAAACTCCATTCCATTTAGGTCCAGGATCTGGGCTTACAAGTGCACGACAGGCTCAGCTCTCGTACAGCAGTTTGCACCCTCCAGCGGGTGTTCAAGGACTGCACACATGGCATACGATGTACACTGGATGGCATTGTCAGTCATGGAGCTCATTCAGAATGAGGATCGGACAGATAGATGAGATAAAAAAATGTTATAAATATTAGTAAAACAATAAGTAGTAAATACAAGTTACTCTTCCCAAGTCCCTGAATCCAAAGTCACTAATCTTAAGTCCCACACTTAAGACACGGCACACTTAGAAGACAGCCACGCACACTTGCTCAGCTCACATGTCTGATTTCTATAGCTCTTATCTGTAGTACTTCTGCTCCTCCTGTTTGCCCTTAGCAACCAATCACAGTGCAGCTTTCATTTCTTATACTGCTGAGGTATAATGCAAGCTGCGTGGTGATTGGTTGTTATGGGCAACACAGATAACTATTGACATTAATGAACACTTCAGCTAAAAGAAATATCACTGAAGATTTGATGTGCTAATTACGCAGCGCCTCAATCAAATGTTTGACATACGAATGATGTGGGACCCTGCACAATGGCGTAGTAACATCACTTATTATGTAGAAGTAGCAAATAACTTAGAAAGCCCAATTTTCAATAACCAATCCCTGCGCCTATATCGCCGTACAACACATAGGTATATCCCCTGGTCATTATATATATATATATATATATATATATATATATATATATATATATATATATATATATATATAGCTTGTAGTCACTGTCCGCGGACCGGCTTCCTACGAGTCTAGGCATATAGTGTTATTATTGCCCCCGGATTGGATAAGGCCGGTTTCACATCAGCATTGGAATCTCTGGTTAAAAACCGGGCAGCTGAGCGTAAAGCGGGCAGACCCATTATAGCCAATGCGGTCCGCCCGAGCGCTGCTTGGTTCTGTCTGAAGACAGCCATTCAGCTGCAAGGAATCCCCTTTCCTGCTTCCGGAAGGAAAGCAGAATCCCCAAGGCAGGTGTGAGACCCCCTCAGTCTGAGCATGTGGCACACCTTAGCGATGGCACAGACAAGAAGATGGCATCACAGGAGCAGCCATGAGGGCGCATCAGTGTGAGGACAGATAACATGGCAGGTGCCTAGTGCCCGCACCTCTTATCACAGCAGAGGTCACACTGCATCTACAGCACAGACCGGGCACGGTTATGTCACCTCCTGCAGTCTGAGCCGTCCTCCCCGGAGAGGTGGCTGCAGGAGGTCCGCACCTCCCAAACCCCCCAGTGCCCCCCCTATCACTGGCATCTCACCTGAGCGGAGCGGCGCCGCTGCCTGACAGCTCCCGGCATGCAATGGGGAACCAGATGCGAGGGGGTGGTTGAGTGACGTCAGGGGAATGCGACAGGAAGTAGTGTTTACATGTGACATGTGCGATCCCCGCCATACTTGAGGCTGGCAGAGCGCCAGTACTGATGTTGCTCTCTGGAGTCTTGCTGTGTGACTGGACTGGTGTTAGCGTGGCTTCATGAAAGCATCAGCAGTGGCAGAGACTGATAGGGACTACCCTGAGTTACAGTGTGAGCTGCAGGCAGGTGGCGCTGTGGTGCGGTCCACGGTCCACTGCTCCCACCGGGAAGTGCACCGACATGGGATGCAACGTGCGGCTGGAGGTGAGGAGGAGCCTGCGGAGCGCCGTCCTCATCCTCAGGTAAATATACATGCATGCAGGGCACATCCCCACTGCTGGGGGCTAGCCTGCCTCGTGGATGCATGGGGCTCCTGATAGTGCTTCTATTCACTGACTGCATGCAAAGATCTTGAAGCACATTAGGGAGTTGTAGACGTTACCTCACAGTCCGTACTGGGGGTCTGTGGGGGTTCAGGAATGAATGGGAATCTGGATACCTGTATGTGGTGACCCGGGACGGACGGGTGAGGGCAGCCACAGCTCCACCAACGCACCACACCTGTCCGTCACCGCATACAGCCAAGTATCCGGCTTACCCCGAGTTTATTGGAGGACCGCATTGTTCAGGTAGTCGGCTGAAGGTTGACTCCGCCTTCCATCCTTCTGAGGTCAGTAAAATGAGTACCCAGCTTGCTGGGGTGGTAAAGATGACTGGGGCAGGCAATGGCAAACCACCCCGCAAAAAGTCTGCCAGGAACACGTCACAATGTGACCTCACCCGAGGAGTCAGTCATGACTCAGTGCTTGCGCCAGGGGAGTTTACCCTACCATCCAGCCTACCCTGAGTCTATTGGAGGCCTTTGGCCAAAGAGAGGTGTCTGTAGGAAGCCATCCAGTAAGGTTATAACTGCGGATGGGCCCACGTGTTTTGGGCACCTGTTGTTGGGGAAGCCCTCTTGGAGCATGTAGTATAGGAATGAAGGGTCTATAGAACATGTACAGGGTATTATTGTATCTTGATGCCACCAGGAAGTACTGGTGCAGATAAGCTTGACGGGGGGTGACGCCCCCTGTACCTGATTGGCTGCACAGCTGGCTCGGCTGCAGGTCCTGGCAACCCACTAAGGTTATCCTATAGCTCCATTCTCCCATGCAGATAGCGGCCCCCGCTGCAGCCATGCATTGCCCCAGCTGCAAGGGGACGGGAAGATGTCCCCCCACCTAAGGTGTGGTTCAAAGGGCGGGTGGCAGCAGGGAGGCCACAGCGCTGGGGGAATAGTCAGTGACAGCCGGCGACCGCAGGACCACAGTAGGGAGCCCAATTGCCGCGTGGGACAGACCGTTACATGCGTTCCCGCAGTGAGTGCATGAGGACAGCAGGGAGGCAACAGTGCCGGCGGGACAGTTAGTGACAGCCGGCGGCCATAGACTGCAGGACACAGCAGGGAGGCCACAGCGCCGGGGGACTGAGAGTGATAGCCAGCGGCCACAGACAGCAGGGACCCCACAACGCCGGGGGTCTGTCAGTGATATGCAGCCCCTGCAGACTGGAGGAGGACAGCAGGAAGGCCACAGTGCCGGGTCTGGGGGACAGTGAATGACAGGCCGGCGGTCGCTGAGGAAGCTTCCACTTATGCCGGAGAGGACAGTCACACACACAGGCGGGTAACAGCAGTGGAGCATATCGCCGGGTAACACACTGAGTGCCGCTCCCTCACATGCCACGGCGCTTCAGGCACAAATCCATTGTAGGACCTTCAGCTATTGAGCCTATCGGGAGCTAGGGACGTTCCTCCATCCAAGCCCTGTCAAACCCCCTAGCTTCCGGTGGTGACAAGATACAATAATACCCATGTACAGAACATTACCTGCTTCAGAAGGCAAGGTCCCAGAAGAGGTGTTGGCAGGAACCCTCTGGGGGTGACATCTACAGGAGGGCTCTGGGGTTACATTTACAGAGCAGGGAGGGTGTGTGATACCCAGCCTTCAAAATCTTGTATTGGTTTTCTTTGTAGAGGGTACAAGGGAAAACATTTTGCGTCTCCGTATCAGATCCCACTAAAGAGTTTAGGGCACAAGTCTCTTCCAGCCCCTCCCCCACTTATCCATGTAGACATGCTTGTAGGGTCTTGTTCACCAGGCGACAATGTCACGCTACTACAATTCTCATGTATGTGAAGCCCATGCTTTCCTATGACTTCCTTCACACATGCGATGTTTTGTAACATGCAACATCCTGACACAAAAACCTTGCGGATCTGGCAATATGCCTGCAACTAGTGAGGTTTTGTAGCCCATGTTTCCCTATGGAGCCTTCCTCTCCGTTGTGATGCAACTTTGACAGTAAGAAATCTTACTGTCAAAGCCATAAGCTAAGCCCTAGCTACAGGGAAAAAAATATGCATCACCTTAGAAGTGCTGTCTCCTCCCCTCCCCCCAGGTTCTGGCACTATTATCCTTCATCTCTTCTGGCCAGGGATTAAAAAATTCCTGCTTCCTGGAAGCGCTGCCATTGATTGGCTGACACTTAGCCAATCACAGCCAGTGCTCGATGAACCAATCACAACCATTCATCGAGTGCTGGTTCTCATTGGCTAAGCATCAGCCAATCATAGCCAGTGCTTCCAGGAGGCGGGGATTTTTCAATCCCCGGCTGGAAGAGATGAAGAAGACCAGTGTCGGGGACCAGAGGAGGCTGCAACGGAGGCGGACAGCCCTTCTAAGGTGATGTATACTTATTTTTTTCTGCAGTTAGGGGTTATTTTCGAGGTAGGGCTTATACTTCAAGCCTTACCCCACTTAACCCTAATATCGCATGGACCAACAATGTGATATCGCTGCACTTTTTCTCATGGCGATGCTGTGTCACCCGTTTGCACGGGGCCTAAGGGGGAGCCGATAATGTGGTATTGAGAATTTCGACAGAAGAGATATGACCCCTGGAGGAGGGTCCAGATCGATAAATGTGTTCAAATGGATGTAAAAGATGTGAAGCCAAAAACGTAAGTAGTAGAAATGGCGGACCTGGATATATCCAACTGTTGCAGAGGGTGGAGATGACTAGTTTTCAGAGAGCACAGAGAATCTTGGAAGGCCAGGCAAGCGGGGAGTCACAAGGCTGCTAGATCAAAGTAAGTTAGCGCCACTCCATGGCCTCGGCGTGTTATGAGACAGACTGCCAGGTGGGGTATAAGAATGGGGATGTGAGGTTTGCAAGCTGGCACTGCATTCTGCAGCGGTGCCATGTCTCCCTTGTAGAATGGATAGGATGCTGAAGAGAATTCTGGGGAACTGGTAGTCCTGGTCCCTGGATTAACAAGCCAGCCACAGTTTTTCAATTACTTTCCATTGTAAGATGGGAGAAAGGAAAAAAAGGTTTGGTACGGTGTTGGCCATAGAGTAAAATGTGATTGTTCCCAGTGAGAGAAACAAAGTAATCTTGTAGTTATGATACCTTTTAATGGCTAACAGAAATACATGATGTAATAATAGCGAGCTTTCCAACCTACGTAGAGTTCTTCTTCAGGCATAATGAAACAAATCCGTAGAAGCATAGATATATGTACACACATATGACAAGGCACAGACGTGGTGTGATTAATTTTTTTTACTTAAAACAATACCAGTACAGGATGAGCAGAGGGGTAAATACTTAATTAGTCCACTGATAAGGATGTGAATGTTTTATGGTCTCTGAATTAGTGTTAGGGGGTTACCAGGCCAGCGTGTTATCTCTGCTATAGATTTCTCATAATCTCCAGTGATGCATGAAGCCACTTCCGATGTTAATTCCGGTCTTGAGTGTCAAAGGTGGTTATAAATTTGTAATCCCAAATTCTTCTATGAATCTGAGATTTGAAGTTACTTTTTAACCCCTTAGTGACCAGCCCATAGTGTTTCTAAGTCCTGCCTAAATGGGCTTTAATCCCAGAGGACGTAAAAACATGCATCCTCTGGGGATTAAAACCCTGCAGGCTCTGGACGTGACGCGGGAAATTTAAAAACTCCCTGCTCCTGGCTAGTATGAGTAGCAGGGAGCTGTCACCAGGAGCTGCTGTATGCGCACATGCGTCCGCCAAGACGGCGGACGCATGTGCAAAAGCAGCTGATTACCTGGATGATATAAAGTCTCCCTGCTGTTGGCTACCAAACGTAGCCGAGAGCCTGGAGATCTCACTTGCGGCTGCAGTACATGGTTTTTGGTCACGTGATCACGTAAAAGTAAAAAAAAGTTAAAGTTTTACCTCCAATCAGGGGTCAAAATATGCAGTACTCCTCTATATGCGTTTGTTAAGGGGTCTAGTTTTCAAAATGGAGTCATTTGTTGGGGGTTCTCCATTGTTTTGGCTGCTCAAGGGCTCTAGAAGTGTGCAATGGGGCCTAAAACACCTTCAAGCAAAATGTCTGTTCTGGAAGCCACCGGCTACTCCTTTTGATTTGGGCCCCCTTGTGACATGAGATTAGGGTTACAATGAGTATATTTCTGAACACGGGACAAACAAGGGTATCCATTTTGGGGTGTAAAGCCTCATTTTCATGTGTACTATAGAAAAATAAATGCCTTCGAAATGACATATTTTCAAAAATAATGCAATTAAGAGGAGAAAATTTTTTTTTCATAACTCCTGTAAAGAAACTGGGCTCCAAATACTCCTGACAGCTCTCAGTGAATATATTAAGGGGTGTAGTTTTTAAATAGGGTCCTTTGTGGGGGTATCTATTATTCTGACACCTATGAGCCTTTGCAATCTTGGCTTGGTGCAGGAAAACAAAGTGTTCCTCAAAATGTTAATAATTAATGTTACATTTATACGTCTCCTAAATCGTTTAAAAAAATGTAAGTTTTTTCCAATGTGCGTCCAGAATATGTCATCAAAAATTTTTACAGTATGTTTGCACATATTTGAGATATTACAGTTGAAAATGTGGAAAAACACATTTTTTCAAAATTTCCCCAATTTTGGCGCTTTTAATAAATCTACACAAATTCTCTCGGTCTATTTTTACCACCTAAGTACACTATATGGTGCCAAAACCAATGTCGGAATCACTTGGATATGCAAAACCTTTATGGAGTTATTTTATGTTAAAGTGACACATGTCAGATTTCCAAAATTTGGCTTGGTCATTAAGGCGCAAACAGGCTTGGTCACTAAGGGGTTAAGCCTGAGGAAGAACCCTACATAGGTTGGAAAGCTTGCTGTAACATCATGTATTTTTGTAAGCCATTAAAAGGTATCATATCTACAAGATTACTTGGTTTCTCTTACTGAGAACAATCACATTTTGTGAGATGGGAAAGTAGTCCATGACACTATGAGGTGGGCAGCGCTATAGTACAAGGCACTATCCAGAAGGGCTAAACCTCCAGGCATAGTATTAGTTGTCTATACAGACTTGGGAGAGCGGTGGCATCTGTAGTTCCAGACAAACTGTAAAACAGAAGCTTGTACAGATTTGAGGGTAGCCTCTGGGACCTGGACCAGAAGAGCCTCAAAAAGGCACAGATACCTGGTGAGTATGGGCATCTTTATGGTCGATATATGGCCTAAAAGAGAAATATAGAGGTTCTCTCACTCTATACTGATGCCTCTTTAGTACCCTTACTCAACAATAGTGCCCCTCACTCAGTACTGATGCCCCCCTAGTGCTCTTACTTGGCACTAATGGTGCCCTCACACTTCTCATACTTTTGGCCTGAGTGACTGAGCACACACTCCTCATACATGACCACTTAATAGTGTTACCAACTCAATGACCTAAATATATTAGTCACCTCAGCCCTGTTCCCACGCCAAACAGTGCTACAGCCCCTGCAGAGAGACAGGATGCAATGGTGTCCTTGCACCTCCCGTTCCAGCATTCTTAAAGGCTGAAGAGACTGATTACTGTTCGGCGTGGGACTTTGGTGAGTAATAGATTTACTAAGAGGCAGCATGGAAGTGTATAGCAGAGGCAGGAACTAACGGCTCCCTGTTCCAGTATAGCGTTCAATTGCATTGGTGTCTTGAGGATGCCGACGCAATTGAAAGTGGCGGTCACCTGAACTGGTCACAAGTAGAAATAATTTAGTATAGTTAGGAAAGCACCTCAAGAGAAGTGGGAATAAGTACGAAAAAAATATTCAGTCAAGTTTCGGACTTGCCTGGTATGGGCACCTAGACCCAGTGGGAATGGGATGCCACACCTATAGTACAGGCACCACACCTGTAGTCTTGCCACACCTGTAGTACAGGCACCACACCTGTAGTCTTGCCACACCTGTAGTACAGGCACCACACCTGTAGTCTTGCCACACCTGTAGTACAGGCACCACACCTGTAGTCTTGCCACACCTGTAGTACAGGCACCACATCTGTAGTCTTGCCACACCTGTAGTACAGGCACCACATCTGTAGTCTTGCCACACCTGTAGTACAGGCACCACATCTGTAGTCTTGCCACACCTGTAGTACAGGCACCACACCTGTAGGCCTACCACACCTGTAGTCCTACCACACCTGTAGTCCTACCACACCTGTAGTCCTGCCACACCTGTAGTACAGGCGCCACACCTGTAGTCTTGCCACACCTGTAGTCTTGCCACACCTGTAGTCTTGCCACACCTGTAGTCTTGCCACACCTGTAGTCTTGCCACACCTGTAGTCTTGCCACACCTGTAGTCTTGCCACACCTGTAGTCCTGCCACACCTGTAGTACAGGCGCCACACCTGTAGTCCTGCCACACCTGTAGTACAGGCACCACACCTGTAGTCCTGCCACACCTATAGTCCAAAGCAAATAGAAAAAATTCCTTGTGCTCATAAGAGGGGTGACCATTACAGGTAACAACTGGTATATGGATTAGAGAGACTTACCTTGGTGGAGGGGGTATGGATTCATACACAGAACCCTCCTCCTGGTGGTGGAAACCAAGGTGATCGCTTTGAAACATTACAGAGGAGTCTAATTCTTGGTATTAAACCTTCTTACAAGTTAGCAGACCTGTAGCTGGCAACGTGTTTCAGTTTTCTCAAGCCTTTCAAAGTGTGGTACATGTATAGCATAATCCCATGATCGGATCCCGTTGGGACCATCCCATTAAGGAAACCATTAAAAATCATTAGTTTCATAATTCTGCATTGTAATTCACCCTGGCATTGCAGTTTTTACCGCCCGTGTGAACCCACCCCTAAGGGTAGTTTCACACACACTTTTTTTTTTTGGTGGCAGTTTTTGAAGCAGTTTTTATAAGCCAGTCAGAAGAAGTAGAAAATATAAAGCGAGGATTTATTCCTCTTCCTGCTGTATCCACTTCTAACTTTGGGTCAACAACTACTCCCATCGATGTATGCATGAACCCTGCCCCGTTCCTCCTGGTTTGTACGAAGGCTGACTTATGTATGCATACTCCACTTGACACATCGTTACACAGTGGCGCAGTACTCCCTGCACATGGCTCAGCGTGTGCCGCTCTGTATCAGGCCCCTCGGTCACTTACCTGCTCCTGCTTATAGCGCTAGTGTCTCGTGAGAGCGGCACTGCCAACCATACATTTGTAATGGGTAATTTCAATTTATCAAAACCTGTACAATCAACATGAGACCTACCGTATTGTTCGCTCTATAAGACGCACCTAGGTTTTAGAGGAGGAAAATAGGAAAAAATATTTTGAACCCTCCCAAACCAGGCAATGAGGGAGGGATAAACCGCTGTAGTACCGCCTCAGAATGAAGTGTATATACCATTATGTCAACCTGCCATTCAGGATCCAGGGACAGCTGAGTGTAAATGTAATGGTGATCTTATTACTTGTCACCCAGCTTTCCACAAGCCCCAAATGCCATGTTTGACTAGTTATAGCGATGTATGTGGTATAAATGCTAGCATAACTCTGCAGTTGGCATCCAGGATCCTGGAAGAGCTGAGTGACAATGTAATGGTAACTCCATTAGTTGTCACCCAACTTTTCAGGAAACCCTGCATGGCATGTCTCAGTATATTGAGGTATGGGGTATACATTTCAGCTCAGCTAGGCACCAATCAACTATACCTTTGGGCGTCTTTCCTCCCCTGCTATGAATAGAGGAGGAGAGCCGCCTGTACCTACAGCTGATTGGTGGAGGCAGGGGAGCAGCAGCAGTTTTTGCTGGCACTTGCCAATTGGCTGTACCTACGGGCGGCTCTCTTCCCCTGCTATGGAGTGGACCTGCCATCTTTGTGACATAGCTTCCAGCCAAAACTGCATTGAAGTGAGAGCTGAAGGGAACTGCTGCTGCTCCCCCGCCCCACCAATCAGCTGTTAGTCCGGACGGCCCTCCTCCCCTGCCATAGATACAGTTTCGGCTGGCAGCTGTGTGATCCTTCACGCAGCAACAGGCCGGGTCCACATTTCGTCACGTTTGCTTTAATAGACACACTGATTCTCCCCCTCTCCTCCACACACTTTAGGGAGAATGAAAAGTGTGTCTTTATAAAGCGAAAAATACGGTAATAGTTGATTGCTTCCTCTTCACCGCCCTGATGTTGTTTCCTACAAGTATGCCTTGTGTTCCGTTTTAGATTTAATGGCGCGATCTCATGAGGACAATCCCTTTAAATAGTTCTTATGTTTAACCAATCTTAATTGGGTAAAGTAACGAGCTTCCATATAAAGTCCTTTTAGTTTTGTTCTGTTGTAATATGATGCAGACCAGATGTTCCCAACCTTATGAGCCACAACTAAAGAATGGCCGAATAACATGGGGAATGAAGAAACCATGGCGTCACAGGCTCCTGCAGATAAATATCTGTCCTCCCCATCGGCACTGATTAAGGACATGTCATCAGTACTGTTAATGTGGATGGTTTACTGCAGCCATTGCATCTGATGGCACCTCGGGGCTACTATGGCGAGCGCTGCAGAGGACCTGACTGCCCGCGCAGCGGAGCTCCCGTCCCGTCTTGTAGCTTTTCATCATTTGAACATAACTGAATTTGGCATTTTTAATTAAATATGAATTTTATACTTCGCTCAGAGGCATTTTTTTTCATTTATTGCAATTTGTGAACTAATTGAATAATGTATTTATAGACAGGATATTCTTTAATTGTGATTCCTCATGTTTCTCTTTTTGTTTTAGTGGCCTTGAAGGCAAAAGATTTCCAATTGACATTTCAGTAAGCCAGTCATCCTTACAAATCCAGTCTCCGGATAACCTGGAGGAGTTCCTTCTACCACGGGAGGTGAAGCTGGTGCCCTCCACATGCCGATATGTACAGCACATCTCTGGGGAAGGACTACATATGCAGCTGAAGGTCCAGGCCGTGGAGTCTGCAGGTACTGCTACGGAGTTGGACCTATTAGAGAATAATAAGTGAAATTGGACAAAGTCAAAGTTGGAAACTTTAGGTCAGTCTTTCCCAAACTCCAGTCCTCACGGACCCCAACAGGTCATATTTTCAGGATATCCTACAGAAGGAACACCTGTGGCAATGTCTGAGGCACCGACAATAATTACATCACCTGTGCAATACTGAGGAGATCCTGAAAGCATGACCTGTTAAGGGGTGCAAGGAATGGAGTTTGGGAAACGCTGGTCTAGGGTAGCAATTAACGGGGCGCAGTTGTCGGGTATTGAATGGAGTCGGCTTCCCAGCACAGTCCATACACCCCTTGTAATCACATAACGTGTATATATAGGATGTGCTCACGAGGAGGGTAAAGTGGACATGTCCGCAGAGTAATCCCGGCCCTGTAAATGGCCACATATATGTCATGGGGAGCAGGGCTGTGGAGTCGGATACCCAAACCTCTGGCTCCAACTCCCAACTCCTTCATATGACTCATAAATTTACATCAGGCTTTTCTTCCCCATTATGATAAAATAATCAAGATATATTTATTGGAATATAATTTCAGAACACAAAGCTTTACTAAATTGTAAATATGCTATATACTGTTTGTTTTCTTATAAGTCTGAGGGTGGTTTTACATGGACTAGAAAAAATACGCAATTTTCGCCTGCTGCGATTGTCTATTTCAACATTACAAAGTGCCACTGGCTCTTGTGATAAAAAAATTGCGTGATTTTATCGCAGGCGGCAGCGATGCAAGGTTACTCTCCAAAAAAAGCATCGCTGATGCTCACAAATTGCAGTGAATAACGATGCAATTTTTGCTGAGATTTTCTCGCGGCAAAATTGCGATTGCCCGTGTGGAATTATCCTGAGTCGGTACATTTCTACTGGCTCCGACTCTACCAAAATGGAACTCTGACTCCTGATGGGGAGGAAGGGATGAATGTGAAATGCCATATATTTATGTCATATGGATGGCAGGGCTCAGGACCCGAGCCTACACCAACAGCAGCCAGGATCGGGGAAAACACTGACCCATGTTGTTAAACCCCTTATATGCTGCAATCAATGTTGATTGCAGCATATGCCAGGCTCACACAGGCAGAGCACACTGTTTGTGATGTTTTTGGCCCTTCATCATGTAATTGCGGAGATCCGATGGGTTGCCATAGCAACAAGACACTGTTGGCCTGTGACTGCTTGATCAGCGATAATACACTGCAGTACAGAAGTATAATATACATGTTCAGTATCAGCATTACCAGAACAAAATGTGCAATAAATTGAACACATTTTTTATCCTTCACGGCAAACGCTATTAAAAAACAAAACACAAAGCAAGAAAGGGTTCGGCTGCCAGCGCGGGTGACAGGTGAGTTGCGGCAGTCAGCAGGGGGGAGCGGGGGGAGAGGGAGAGAGAGATCTCCCCTCCGTTCCTCCCCGCCCGCCTCCGGCAGCCGAATCTTTGCTCCCGAGCGGGCAGGCACTCGCTAAGGGCAATGCTCGATCGAGTAATTGCCCTTAGCGAGTATGCTCGCTCATCTCTAGCCAAGATGCGGTGCACATATGTGCATAAATGTTATTTATTAACTATTTTGTGTGATATTAAGGAGAAAAATTCAGTTTGGATATTGCTAATTGTTTTTAAAAATAAATGCCAAAGCTATCGACCAACATTCACCACTAACAGTGCAATGCGTCACGAAAAACACTCCCCGGATCGCTTGCAGAAGTGAAAGCATTCCACAATGATTACCACTTAAAGTGGCACCTGTAAGATTTAAAAAATGGGGCCTGATTAGTAAGGCCAAAACTGGCGAAGAGAGGAGGGGTTACAGCACCAGAAACCACAATGCTTTGTGCGCCAATGTATCTGCAGTTGCTTGCCGTAAGGTTGAACTGTTAGGATGGGTTCACACAGGGCGGATTTGCCGTGGAAATCCGTGCAGAGTTTCGTTGTGGCAAATCCGCCTGCGGATTAGCTAGCCATGTGGATGAGATTTGTCAAAAATCTTGTCCACACGGGATGGCCAATCCGTTGCGGCAAAGCTGGCAGAAGCATGTCTATTTTTTTTTTTCCCATTGCGGCCTCGCTCCTCTCTATCGGAGCGCCGGCTGAAACAGAAAAGTAAGCGCCGCGGGTTTTGAAGCTGCGCTTTCCCGGAGGAAAACTCGCTTTTTTTTTTCACAAAACCGCAAGATTTCCACCAGGAATACAACCCATGTGACCCCAGCCTTAACATTTTATTTGGTTTGCAGTTGTCTTCTTTTGTAGGGGACCTCACAAGGCGCGCCCGCCCTGTATGATAGTGTAGCTCTGTGACTTGATGTTCGTACCCGCCCTTGTACCATTTTATCCATAAGTGTTGCCCTTTTTCTGTAATGTTTAAGCTAGATTTGATTCCATTTTCTGTGACCTCCTTTGAGTATGTCATAAATGTATATGAAAATCCCCCTTTACGGTAGGGCTAGCTGGTGGTTTTGAATGTGATGCTCGTCACACGGCTGTCATCACGTTATGTACGTGAATGTGGTCGCATTGCAAGTTGCCGCGACCACAAAATGACCGTTACAAGAAATCCGCCTGTTAGATCTCTTGTGCTTGTTGTATGAAGGTCACGGCAGTGAGCAAGTTGTAACGCAGCTACATTACAGGCAATGAAAGCAGCGCAACACTTAGGGCTTTGGTCATGTGATGTGTTCGTACAATGTTCCTCTGCAGTCTTAGCCTTATTTACTACAGGGGGGCGGCCGAGGGATGTCCCCATTACTACAGGGGGGCGGCCGAGGGATGTCCCCATTACTACAGGGGGGCGGCCGAGGGATGTCCCCATTACTACAGGGGGGCGGCCGAGGGATGTCCCCATTACTACAGGGGGGCGGCCGAGGGATGTCCCCATTACTACAGGGGGGCGGCCGAGGGATGTCCCCATTACTACAGGGGGGCGGCCGAGGGATGTCCCCATTACTACAGGGGGGCGGCCGAGGGATGTCTTCATTACTACAGGGGGGCGGCCGAGGGATGTCCCCATTACTACAGGGGGGCGGCCGAGGGATGTCCCCATTACTACAGGGGGGCGGCCGAGGGATGTCCCCATTACTACAGGGGGGCGGCCGAGGGATGTCCCCATTACTACAGGGGGGCCGCCGAGGGATGTCCCCATTGGTACTGGGGGCCGCCGAGGGATGTCCCCATTGGTACCGGGGGCCGCTGTGGGGTCCCGACAACCCCCATACACTATCTTGGTTTGCATGCCGCATTACTTTTTGCATGCGCAATTCGCGCACCGTGTGAGAGGCAGAATTGCAAGGAAGGGCTCCATCGCACAGGCGAAAGCGTAATCGCGCTCGCCATTGGAGGACTTCATTGCGCTCTGAATGGAGTCTGATTCCATCTTCTGGAGAGCGGATGCAGGTTCCTTGCTGTACTTTTCCCTGCTATTGGCCCTGTTCACATCGGCACGGGACACATCCGCACCATGTTTGAATAGACGTGGCATTCTAATGAGTAGGCGGGCCAGCCTAAAAAGTTGTTGATGTTATCGACTAATACGGCAACATTTTACTGTGAATAAATAAAAAAAAATAAATCTTGGTATTTGTATAGCGCCAACTTATTCCGCAGCGCTTTCAGGTATTTATTACTTATTACCCCCACCAAGCTGGGTTCTCATTTTACCTACCTCAGAAGGATGAAAGGCTGAGTAAACCTTGAGCCGGCTACCTGAACCATGCGAGGATCGAACTTGCAATCTTCAGGTCGTAGGCGAGAGCTTAAACTCTGCACCACACGAGGCTCATATATAATAGCGCAATTTCATTCAGAACAAGTATGCATTTGCGCACCTCACAGTCGCCTATGGAGTCTCAGGTGTGCAAATGCGGTCAAAAATAAAGCATGTCGGTGTATTCTCACGGTAAAAATGCGCCACCGAAAGTAAACCAGTATCAGTGAACCCATTGAATCCTATGAGTGTTAATAGTTGCAGTTCCTGTGACCTTTTTCTGTGTGCAAAAATATGCGCAAAATTGCCCGTTTGCAGGAGCCCTTAATGTCAGATTGCTCCTGCGTATTAGGCCCGGCTCAGACAAATGGATTCCAATTGTGCAGGCATTGAAAGGCATGTACCTTAGCTTTTTTTTGTACACTCTTGTGGATACGAATTGCATATTCTGCGAAAGGAAAAAAATCACAGCATCCTCGGTATTGTCACGGACGGTTTCCCACATATTCCGCAGCGCTTTCAGGTATTTATTACTTATTACCCCCACCAAGCTGGGTTCTCATTTTACCTACCTCAGAAGGATGAAAGGCTGAGTCAACCTTGAGCCGGCTACCTGAACCATGCGAGGATCGAACTTGCAATCTTCAGGTCGTAGGCGAGAGCTTAAACTCTGCACCACACGAATGGAATCCGGTTCACGCATGTAAGACCAACCTTACGCGGTAAAATACGCTCATGTGTCATAGAGCTTAACCAGATGAGCGTGTTAACGCGGGGAATAGAATTGACTTTAAAGGAGATGTCCCGCGCCGAAACGGGTTTTTTTTTTTTAAACCCCCCCCCCCCGTTCGGCGCGAGACAACCCCGATGCAGGGGTTAAAAAAACCACCCGCACAGCGCTTACCTGAATCCCGGCGGTCCGGCGTCTTCATACTCACCTGCTGAAGATGGCCGCCGGGATCCTCTGTCTCCATGGACCGCAGGGCTTCTGTGCGGTCCATTGCCGATTCCAGCCTCCTGATTGGCTGGAATCGGCACGTGACGGGGCGGAGCTACACGGAGCCCCATAGAGAAGAGGAGAAGACCCGGACTGCGCAAGCGCGGCTAATTTGGCCATCGGAGGGCGAAAATTAGTCGGCACCATGGAGACGAGGACGCCAGCAACGGAGCAGGTAAGTATAAAACTTTTTATAACTTCTGTATGGCTCATAATTAATGCACAATGTACATTACAAAGTGCATTATTATGGCCATACAGAAGTGTATAGACCCACTTGCTGCCTCGGGACATCTCCTTTAATTGGTTCATTTTCACTTTTTTTGGGGGTGTAAAAAAATAGGACTTGCCCTATCTTGTGCTTGTTTGCGCACCAAAGAGCCCCATAGGGGAGGCACACACACACACACACATATAAATCCTTCCATATTACAGCAGCCGCGTTCTGACATAGAAGGATTAACTTCTAATAATGTAACCCTAATGCAGAAACAACCCCTAAACCTCTGTCCCAGCATTAAGTAAATCTCCACACTGCTAGGACTTTTGAGGACCTTGCTGCAAACAGCCAATCAGCAGCGTGTGGGCGTGCACTGGACGCATAAAGGCCCTCACTAGCTTTCCATCCATTCTGCTAGTGGTGACCAGATACAAGAATGCCATATGTGTCTACGCAGGTGTGTGAGTCAGAGATGGGCTCAGCTCCTATTTGCTGCATGCATATCCCCCTGATTAATAACACTGTACAGCCCCCTACTCTACTCTTCCCACTGCTACTACTGTAGTCCCCTATTACCAGACAGCTTCAGGCTGTTACTACTTGTATCCAGTATGGCAAAATAAAGAAAGCCGTAATATTGTAACATATGTTTCATTTATTTGGAAAAGCAAACAAATCCAGAGAGTTAAAAGATGATGTACAGAGTGTGTGCGCCACTTAGTGACCAGAAAGTGGGGATTTCCAATGACTGTTTCTGAAATAGAGTATTCCTGCAGAATGTCAATCAGTGTTACCCCATGTTGTGGGAATGTCTATACCTGTATCACTGCCACTAATTCTCTCACTTCGCAATGTCGTAGAAACATCAAATTTGGCACGAGCATTGATTATGTCATAAATAGGAAAAGTTAATGGGTCCCAACTCGATTATTCAATTCTAAGCGCCAAAGAATTAGCGTCCAAATTTTACGTACGGAATCTAATTCTCTCGCTTCCCAATGTCATAGAAACTTGAAATTTGGCACGAGCATTGATTATGTCATAATTAGGAAAAGTTAATGGGTCCCAACTCGATTATTCAATTTTAAGCGCCAAAGAATTAGCGTCCATATTTTACGTACGGAATCTGATTTTCTCACTTCCCAATGTCATAGAAACTTGAAATTTGGCACGAGCATTGATTATGTCATAAATAGGAAAAGCTAATGGGTCCCAACTCGATTATTCAATTCTAAGCACCAAAGAATTAGTGTCCAAAGTTTACGTACAGAATCTAATTCTCTCACTTCCTGATGTCATCTATATATATATATATATATATATATATATATATATATATATATATATATATAAAAATGAATGTATGTCTGTCTGTTTTTCCTTTATGCATTACTACACTAGATATATAAAAACGAATGTATGTCTGTCTGTCTTCGCAACAACGCATGACGGGTAAGCTAGTGGTTAATAAATGTAAGTCTTGCCATAAAATTGATAGAGTCCTATAGCAAAGATCAAAATGGGCCTGTTATTAAAGTGCTGGATTTTGATATCAAGAACAGAAAGGTCTTGCATCTGTTTTACCCTCCACTCTTTTTTGATGAACCTTAAAAGGAAGCTGTCATCGACTATGACTACCATGAACTAGTTACGGGGCTTACAATTTAGGTGACGTGGAGTCCTATGCCCTCTTTTCCTACTCACCTGGTCCCCCATTCCTGAGGTGTCCTCTGGGGAAGTCACTTTGACTATTTTTAGAAGGCTTTGCATGTATGTGCATTCCCATTCATCCATTCAACTAGATTCCAACTTTAAAGGGGTATTCTGGACAGAAAAAACTTTTTGCTATGAGATATGTATGTTTAAGCTAAACAATTTACTAAAATCGTTGCTGAATTAAGGATTTTTTGTAAGACCTTAATCTCACTCACCCCTAGACAAAAATCCTGCAGTTTCTAATTTTCCACAGTGTGTCATTCCAATACTCCATCCTCCCTTTTGGGATACTACTTCATATATCACTGTCATGTTTGTATTAATGCACTCCAGATCTGCAGTTGTCTGATTGAGAACCACAATGACCAAGTGTTACGTTCTGGAGAAATTATGACAAGACCAAACTCAATGCAAAAATACAAAGTTTTCAGACTTAAAGGGAAAAGAGGAAGCAGATTATCATAAGAGAAGCTTAAAGAGGTCATGGACAAAGCTGGTCCATCTCGGGAGCAAAGTTGGTGTAACCCCCAGGGCTTGGCTGGCGTCAGCACCTAGCTACCCCGGAGAGGTGCTGGGACCCACTGACTCTGGGGGGGGGCCCATTCAGGGATGGGATTGATCCGGTCTTTATTCTTTTAAATTAATTGTAGCCACATCTTTAAGACACAGATACAAATCACTGTGCAAGCAGCAATACAATAAGCCAAGCACTTCCTGTTCCGTTGCTTGGTGTCTTCTGTCACACCACGTACAAAGATTTCATCATGCAGTCTGTGGTATTCCACATGAGCTTGGACAAAAAAGGCCAAGACAGAGGATGGGGGATACCGTAGGATGGTGATGGAGGTGAGTATGAGGCACAGTGAGGTCTTAATAATGACTTAGAGGGTAGAATGGGGCCTCATTAATGACTCAGGTTACAGAATGGGGTCTATAAATTACTAAAGTGGCCCACTGAGACTTTGTTGCCCAAAGGCCCATGTAAACCTAGAGCCGGCCCTGACGAAGAGTCTGGTTCACTCCTTCCTTGTGCACTTATGCTGAAAGAGTCCAGTACAAGTCCATCCATTTTAAAAAAATGTTTTTATTGGGTAGAGAGTTATGGAGGTGGGGTACAAGAGGAAGATTGTGGAATGGAGCCGTGCACTGTAATGAATGGATTAACATTTGTTCAATGTTGTTTCTTTGTCACGACTGCCCCTTGCCTCTCAAATATGATTTCTGATGGGGGAGGGGGGGGGGGGGTTATGAAGGTGATAGAGGGTGGGGGGTGGAGGGGATTGGGAAGAGGGTTATGTGGTCATATCTATCTTATATCCCTCTCTAACTAATATCCTGATCTATCTGTCTCATATCCCTATCTATCTCTTATCTTTTTCAAGTCCCTATCTAGCTCATATCCCTATCTATCTCTTATCTTTTTCAAGTCCCTATCTAGCTCATATCCCTATCTATCTCTTATCTTTTTCAAGTCCCTATCTAGCTCATATCCCTATCTATCTCATATCTTTTTCAAGTCCCTATCTAGCTCATATCCCTATCTATCTCATATCTTTTTCAAGTCCCTATCTAGCTCATACCCCTATCTATCTCTTATCTTTTTCAAGTCCCTATCTAGCTCATACCCCTATCTATCTCTTATCTTTTTCATGTCCCTAGCTAGCTCGTATCCCTATCTATCTTTCTAAGAATGGCTATAGACATCGAACACTGGGATTTGGGGATGAAGATGAGGGAGTGGAGGTGATTGGGAAAGGGAAAGATTTATTGGGTGGGAGAGGGGAGAGGGTTATGTGAGTGGGGTGATGGAGAGGAGGGGGATTAGGTGAAGCAGGACATTTCAGTTGTTATCTGAAGTTTTGCAGGCGCAGCAGAAAAACAGTCGTCCGAAGGCTCTAAATAAAGAAGAAAACAAGTGTGAGTCACTGGGGAATACTGGAGGACGGAGGGTCAGGGAAGAGGTCTAATGTGGCAGAAGCCAGAAGTTCAGGGTCAGAGAAGTGGGGATATATATAAGGTTTCTGTCATGGAAAATTAGCACTATGGTAAATCTGCCGCGCTCACACTCACCGCTTTTTACCGCAAGCTAAAAGTGGGGCTTCTCAGACCTGCGCTTGAATGCAGCGTTGTAACGCCGAGATTTTCAAGTGCTGTCTGTCCTATTTTTCAGTGTTTTCACGTTTTTTTTTTTTAATTAAATCACTTTTTAATCAAAAGATTTTCATTTAACAAAGCAATTACAAACATATTCTTGCATTTTCGTATTCATATAATAATAGGGGAATTTTGCTCTTTCAGTTGAAATAGTAACGCCATCAACATGACTTTATGGAGGTACACAACTTCTGGTTTATAGTAATTCCTGTTGGTTACAGTATTAATTTTAGATATGATCCCATTATATGCATAGGAAATTGTCGTAATTAAAGAGAAGTAAACAAGAAGCGATCTTCACGAGAACTGAAATTGCAATTAACAATTTCCCCATTATCTTAGTGACGTCGGGGGCCACTATAATTTTGCCCGCCAGATTTTAACCCACCAGCCTTTTAACCAGAGAGTAGGTCCTGATTATGTCAGGGGATAGATGTATGTTTGCCTTCAGTATGATGCCCATTTCCCTCTCTACCTCTGCCCAGAAAGTCTTGATCTTAGTACTGTTCCACCATATATGTAAGTATGATCCTGTGTGCTCTAGGCACCTCCGACATCTGTCCGTCTCCGACAGTCCATATGCATGTAACCACTCCGGAGTTTTGTACCACCTAGTAAGCACTTTGTAAAGATTCTCCTGAAGACGGACACAAGGTGAGATCCCATATGTGTTTTTAAACATTGTCCTAATTTCCGCATTATGTCCAATTCCTTTTCCTATGAAGAGATATAAGTTGGTCTGCTTAATGCATGAGACGAGGTGAAGTTTTTTGTGAAAACTGTGAAATCTTCCTGGAATTTTATTTTGGTTACTCATTAATTTTTCAAATTCTGTTAACGGTCTTGACGAGAGGTGTTGGATTTTAAAATTTGATACAGCAGCTGAAAGATGTGCGAGGTGGAGGCCCTGAACCTTCCTGTGTGGCCCAAGTTTTTCCACATTTTTTAATGCACCCCATCACCCATCACAAAGGGGAAATGGGTAAGTATGAAAATAGGCTCCCGGGACTCCATGTCACCTAAACTTGCAACCCCAGAACTGTGCTGCCAGGTGACATGACATTTTTACATCCCTACAACGATCACATCACATGATACATTAAGGCCTCCTTCACACGGACGACAAAGTCGCGCGATTTTGTAGCATTGCTATGTTGCTACAAATCGCATATATGTGAAGCCCATGGTTTCCTATGGGTTCCTGCACACATGAGATGTTTTGTAGCATGCTACAAAATGACACACTAACCTCGCAGGTCCGGCGATATGCCCGCGACTCATGAGGTTTTGTAGCCCATGTTTCTCTATGGAACCTTCTTCTCTGTTGCATCGCATCGCACGAAAACGCGGTTTGCATGCGATGCAACTTTGACAGTAGCAGATCCTAAAAAGTCGCGTGATTTTGTAGCGTCACATGCGACTTTGTAGCGCTACAAAATCGCGGTATTGCTGCGAGAAAATCGCAGCGATATCGTACGGTGCAGCGATGCGATATCGCTGCGATTTTCTCGCAGCGATGCGATGTCGCCCGTGTGAAGGAGGCCTTATATCCCATACTACTCAAGGCATAAAGAAGAAATCAGAACTAAAGAACAGGAGACATGATAGAAGATAGTGGGGGACACAACAGCGTACATACCTCCAACGAGAACTACAACTCTCTACGGAATGTTGGCGCTGCAGCGCCTTATATAACCTGGGTGATGACATAATGTGATAATGGGAGGGGGAGGAGCCAACAACTGCAACATTCCGTGACATCACATGCTGCAGCCGTTTAGCACCAGATGAGACTGAGCAGCCAATCAAATACCATATAGATAAAATGGTCTCTAAATTCACCCCCAAAAATCTTGTGTATTGGACGATAATATCATTATTTCCATAGTGTAATTTTGTAGTCATTTCTAGTGATTATAACAATGATAAATCCACAATTATCACTTATATATGCCTGTAGTGTCCCAGTATATCATTTACTGGCCCCCTCCATAAATGTCATGCATGTGTGTCTTATGTAGATGGGATGTGCAGTGTCCTGTCATTGTGTTCTATGTGTTGCACAGCTACAGTGAGTGAAGGGTTAAATATTTACAGTGCTTGGAGACTGCCTGTAAATGTATCAATGTTGGTGTTCCTGAATTCTGTTCAGCCCAATAGGTTTTTCCCAAATGTACTTGCAGGTCACAGTCCTTTACACGCTGCCATAATTACAGTGCACATGCAGAAATGACCCGTCTTGTAGTCAGAGTACACTAGGAGTGGGTTAATCCCTTATTCACATGGGTAACCAGGAGCTGTGGTTACAGGTTTTGCCTTGCGCACTCCGTGATCCAGCGCTGAATCCTTCGTTCTGTACGAGTGCTGAAGACCTTAGTGGTAACGTCAGCAGCTTGTGCAGCCATTTAAATGACTGTTGGCCCATATATAAAGGCCATAAGATGTTAATGACCTATCCTAAGCACAGGCTATCATTATCAGATCATTTACCCCACCAATCAGCTGTTTAACCTGCAGCGCCTGATTGAGCACCGTGGACAGTTCAGTACATTTCAGATACAGCGCCATACATTGTATAGCACCTCCGCCTGGTATAGTAACTTAAAGGGGTTGTCCCGCGATAGCAAGTGGGGTTATACACTTCTGTATGGCCATATTAATGCACTTTGTAATATACATCGTGCATTAAATATGAGCCATACAGAAGTTATTCACTTACCTGCTCTGTTGCTAGCGTCCCCGTCTCCATGGATCCGTCTAAATTCGCTGTCTTCTGGCGTTTTTAGACGCGCTTGCGCTGTGCGGTCTTCTTCCTGGTGAATGGGGCCGCTCGTGCCGGAGAGCTGGTCATCGTAGCTCCACCCCGTCATGTGTGCCGATCCCAGCCAATCAGGAGGCTGGAATCGGCAATGGACCGCACAGAGCCCACGGTGCACCATGAGAGAAGACCCGCGGTGCATCGTGGGTGAAGATCCCAGCGGCCATCTTGGAGAAGGAAGAAAGAAGTCGTCGCAGAGCGGGGATTCGGGTAAGTAATAAATAAATAAATAAATAAATATATATATATATATATATATATATATATATATATATATATATAAATAAAAATATATATAAATTTTTTTTTAACCCATCCCTTGGGTTTGTCTCGCGCCGAACGGGGGGCCTATTGAATAAAAGACCGAAAACGTTTCGGCGCGAGACAACCCCTTTAACATAAATGGGCCTGAAGCTGCTTTCAGGACATGTGATGAATCTGACAAACAAAACGGTCCACAAGGAATTAGGGCTCATGCCCACGGACGGAGCTGGGTACACCCACGGATTTACACGCTAGTGACCGTGAGTAATCGTGGAATACCACCACGAATTTTCGCGCACTCCATTAATATTATGGAGACCTCTTGCTGCAGAAAAACACGTTGAAATGGATCATGTTGCGATTTTTTTCACGCAGCCGAAGTCCGCGGCAGAATCACACTTGTGAGCACTGACTGGCAGAAAAGCAATTGGGTTCAATAGAACCTAATAGCTGTGTTATTGCGCTGCAGATTTCCACCGATCTATCTATCTTTTTTCTATTTATCTCTCTATCTATCTCTTTCTATCTATGGCAGTGGTGGCGAACCTATGGCATGTGTTCCAGAGGCGGAACGCTGAGCCCGTCCTGATGGTGGGACGTCACCATTACGACGGGGCCGCTGTGGGACGTCACCGTTACGACTGGGGGCTGCTGCGGGACGCCACCGTTACTACAGGGGTCGCTCTGTAGGGAGGGGGTCACTATATTCTGAGGCTGTTCTGGGGGATGTCGCTATTACGCTGAGGGTGCTATGAAAGGGGAAGGGGAGCACTATTACCACTGGGGCAGTTGTGGGGGCTCAGTATTACAGCTGAGGAAGCTCTGTAGGATGTCATTATTACTCTTAGGTCCGCTCCGGGGGTCAATATTACCACTGAGGCCGCTCTATGGGGTGTCACTATTACCCCTGGGGCCGCACTGTGGCCTGTCATTATTACCCTTGGGGCAGCTCTGTGGGCTGTCATTATTACCCTTGGGGCATCTCTGTGGGCTGTCATTATTACCCTTGGGGCATCTCTGTGGGCTGTCATTATTACCCTTGGGGCATCTCTGTGGGCTGTCATTATTACCCTTGGGGCAGCTCTGTGGGCTGTCATTATTACCCTTGGGGCAGCTCTGTGGGCTGTCATTATTACCCTTGGGGCAGCTCTGTGGGCTGTCATTATTACCCTTGGGGCAGCTCTGTGGGCTGTCACTATTACCATTGGGGCAGCTCTGTGGGCTGTCACTATTACCCTTGGGGCCTCTCTGTGGGCTGTCACTATTACCCTTGGGGCCTCTCTGTGGGCTGTCACTATTACCCCTGGGGCCTCTCTGTGGGCTGTCACTATTACCCCTGGGGCCTCTCTGTGGGCTGTCACTATTACCCCTGGGGCCTCTCTGTGGGCTGTCACTATTACCCCTGGGGCCTCTCTGTGGGCTGTCACTATTACCCCTGGGGCCGCTCTGTGGGCTGTCACTATTACCCCTGGGGCCGCTCTGTGGGCTGTCACTATTACCCCTGGGGCCGCTCTGTGGGCTGTCACTATTACCCCTGGGGCCGCTCTGTGGGCTGTCACTATTACCCCTGGGGCCGCTCTGTGGGCTGTCACTATTACCCCTGGGGCCGCTCTGTGGGCTGTCACTATTACCCCTGGGGCCGCTCTGTGGGCTGTCACTATTACCCCTGGGGCCGCTCTGTGGGCTGTCACTATTAACCCTGGGGCCGCTCTGTGGGCTGTCACTAATACTGCTGGAGGAAATGCTGCAGAATGTGCTTAGTGGAAATTTCCGTGGCAAATTCTGCAGCATTTCTGCATCCTAAAGCAGTAAATAATCTGCACCCTATGTATTTTAAAACTGCCCTGTCCCTTTTATAACAACGGAGGTAAAATCATACATCGTGATAAGCCCCGCCCCCTGACGTGTTGGCATGTTGCGATAAATACGTGGCTTTTGGGTTGCAGTTTGGGCACTCGATTTGTAAAAGGTTCGCCATCAGTGCTATAGGGGATGCGGTTGCACCCGGGCCCAGGAGCATCAGGAGACCTATAAGGCCTCTTAATTAGGGGCCCTGTTACAGGTTTTGCATTGGGGCCCAGGAGATTCAAGTTACACCTCTGGAACTGAAAATCGGATGTACAGACTACAAAGGGGAAAAATGCAGGATAGAAGACATTGGCGTGAAGGTGTTATTCCTCATGTACACACATGGCAATCTATTCTGAAAAGTCAGGTACACTTGTAAATTACAAGGTGTGGCCTCCATGGATCACATATGCTTCAGGTTCTCAGTCTGATTAAGATCTGGGGAATTTGGAGGCCAAGTCCCCACTTTTGAGCTCTTTGTCCTCCAACTATCCCTGAATGATGTTTGCAGTGTGGCAGAGGACATTATCCTGCCATTAGGGAACACTGTTACCTTTGAGTGGTTTACTTGGTCTGAGCAATGTGTAGGTAAGTGGTACATGTCATCCACATGAATGCCAGCACCCAAGGTCTCCCAGTAGAACACTGCCCAGAGCATCACACTGCCTCTACCAGCTTGTCTCCTCTCTGTAGCTCCTCCTGATGCCATCTCTGCCCCACTTAACAACTGCCCATCCATGTGGTGTAAAAGAAAACATTATTCATCAGATCAGGCTTGTTCTTTTGCTCCATGGTGCAGTTTGATGTACATTTGCTCATTCTTGGCAAGGGTCAATATGGGCATTCTGACTGGTCTCTGGCTAGCCAGCCCCTTACTCAGCCAGTTGGGATGTTCTGACACATCTATGCTTTCCTAGTGTATCAGTGAGGTCTGGGGTGACCTTGTTGCCAGTTGTCCTTCCTTTGACCACTTTTGGTAGGTACTAACTACTGCATCCTGGGAACTCCCCATAGGACCTGCTGTTTAGGAGATGCTTTGACCCATTTGACTAACCATCACCCTTGTGAAAGCCGCTCGGATTCTTGCTCAATCTTCCTGCTTCCGACACATGGAGACCTGACCATTCACTAAGCTAATATTGTAAGTGTGTCGTAAGCTTCTGTCTCTGTTGTAACTTGGTATTCCTTTGTTGCAAAAGGTCTAATTATGCATATTCTGTGTTTTAGTGGACATCTTTACATTTGGTGTGGCTGAAGTATTAAAACCCAGTGGCTTGTAGTGCCACCGTCTGTGCCAGCAGAGGGCAGTATTTCACTGTCGCTCTCCTTTCTAGTTTCATCTGCTCTCTTTTCCCTGTAATATTCTGTACTGATACAGAAGCAAAGAAAATCAATCATTTTAGCAAGCCCCAGTTCTAATGAGCTTCACGGAGAGAAAGGTGCTATTGAGCAACTGCTTCACACAGTATCTGGGCTGAAAATAATACCAATCCCTTTGGCCCTTTTTGTATTTGCAAAAGCATTGTCTAACGGTTTCGGAGACTTATTGGCCTTGGTGTCTGCAGCTCCAGCGTGTGATCCGAGTCAGGTCCCCCCTCATAAGTGACATGTTTCCAGTGATGGGGGAGGACAGGACGGCCGCGCCGCTAACCACACAGTCTTCTGTTTCCAGCGTATCTGGGTGCTAAGCTTTTCTCTCCATCTAATTGGTTGGGATCACAGTTCTGTCTGCTGAACTTCTTATCCTTCTGTTCCCGTTGTGATTATTTTGTTGGCTGACTGGCTCCTAGGCACGCTTGTCCTTGATAGTAAGAGGAGTCCACGCCATCCATATGAAGGACTAGTGTGTACGGTCAATATCTTGTTCAGCATCTCATGGCTTGGTCTATGCTTCGCCTACCTTACATAGCTGCTGCTGCTAAAACTTTCATCATCCATCCATGTTTGTAGCTGAAATCCAGCTGACCTTGGTGCTTAAACAAAAGCCAAAAGATAGTTTTATTCTGGTGATTCTTCAAGGGCCAAACTCCTAACCCCCTCGCTTTCACAATCTTTAACCCCTTAATGATAGCCTATGTCTTTTGACGACTACTGTTAAGGAGTAGAGATGAGCGAGCATACTCGCTAAGGATAATTACTCGATCGAGTATCTCCCCGGAGAAAAGGTTCGGCTGCCGGCGCGGGTGATGGTGAGTTGCGGCAGTGAGCGGGGGGGAGAGAGAGATCTCCCCTCCGTTCCTCCCCACTCTCCCCCGCACCTCCCCGCCCGCCGCCGGCACCCGAATCTTTGCTCCCTAGCGGGCAGGTACTCGCTAAGGACAATGCTCGATCGAGCAATTGCCCTTAGCGAGTATACTCGCTTATCTCTATTAGGCCCCCTTCACACGCACAATTTTGTAGCATTGCTATGATGCTACAAATCGCATGTATTAGAGGCCCATGGTTTCCTATGGGTTCCTTGACACATGAGATGTTTTGTAGCATGCTACAAAACGACACACAAACCTCGCAGGTCCGGCGATATGCCCGCGACACACTAGGTTTTGTAGCCCATGTTTCTCTATGGAGCCTTCCTCCCTGTTGCATCGCACGAAAACGCGGTTTGCATGCGATGCGATGCAACCTTGACAGTAGCAGATGTACAAAGTCGCGTGATTTTGTAGCGTCACATGCAACTTTGTAGTGCCAGAAAATCGCAGCGATATCATACAGTGCAGCGATGCAATATCGCTGCGATTTTCTCACAGCGATGCGGTGTTGCCCGTGTGAAGGAGGCCTTAAGGAGCTTTTTTGCCTGCAGCGCCATGACAGCAGCAGCATGAGAAGCCTGGTGCAGGTCTCCCATGTTAGGCCTCTTTCACACGGGCGACACCGCATCGCTGCAAGAAAATCGCAGCAATATCGCATCGCTGCACCGTATGATATCGCTGCAATTTTCTCGCAGCAATACCGCGATTTTGTAGCGCTACAAAGTCGCATGTGACGCTACAAAATCACGTGACTTTGTAGCATCTGCTACTGTCAAAGGTGCATCGCATCGCATGCAAACCGCGTTTTCGTGCGATGCGATGCAACAGAGAGGAAGGCTCTATAGAGAAACATGGGCTACAAAACCTAGCGTGTCGCGGGCATATCGCCGAACCTGCGAGGTTAGTGTGTCATTTTGTAGCATGCTACAAAACATCTCATGTGTGAAGGAACCCATAGGAAACCATGGGCTTCACATACATGCGATTTGTAGCATCGTAGCAATGCTACAAAATCGCGCGACTTTGTCGCCTGTCCTTATGGAGAGCAGTTGTTCGGATGACAGCCAGGCACTTGCTCTAACGCCAGCAAACTTCAGATCCCGGGTGTCTAAGCCTTTACACACCACAGTCAGAGCGACCATGGCATGTAAAAGGTTGACAGAGGGACAAAGCTACTTCTGTCACCCATCGGAAACCCACAATGTGATCGCGGGGTCCCATTGACTTGTTTTTTTACATAATTGTGCTAGACTGCAGAATTAAATAACATATGATTATACTGCACAGTGCACACTATTAAAAAAACAAACAACACATGCCAGAATTGCAGATTTAGTTCATCTTGCCTTTCGGAAAAAAGATAGAATAAATAAAAACAATCAAAATGTTATGTTCCCAAAAGTTGGAAAAATGAAGGCTCGAAATCTTCCAGCAAAAAGCAAGCCCTTACAGAGCTTTGTCAATGGAAAAGTAATAGCTTTATGGCTCTTGGAATGCGGCAATACAAAATCAAATCTTAAGAAAAAAGCAAAAATGGTAAAACCTAAAAGTGTATAAACTTGGTATCGCCGGAATCGTGCCGCCCCAGAGAATGTTATCTCATTATTTATTTTGCATACTGAATGCTGTAAAAATGAATCCAAAATACAAATGGTAGAAATTTCCCCCCATCAATTCCTCTAAGAAAAAATAATTACATTTTAAATAATAAAAGTTATGAAATACATATTATATGTACCAGAAAATGATGCCATAAAAAATACAACTTGTCCTGCAAAAAACAAGCTCTCCTATGGCCATGCTGATGGAAAAATTACAGTCATGGCTTCTGGAATGTGACTATGAGAAAAAACTGAAAAATGAGTTGGGTCATTAAGGCGCAATCGGGCTTCATCAGTAAGGGGTTACGGTTGTATTCAGGCGTTGCAGTGGAAGGGCACCAAAAACCACATTACAAAACCCGCCTTTTTTACGGTTTGTGGTTATTTATGTGACTGCAGTTTTTACCACAGTGGAAATTGTGACAAAACCGCGTGTGGTTTTTTTCATGTGCGCTTTGGATAACGGCTTTTCTAGGTTGTCCAGAGGGCAGAATCCTAACGTGGACCAGCGGTGTCGGAGCCTCCACTTCCAGCTCAATTCTGGCTCAGGTGGAATGTACTCTGTCCGTTCCGTCAAGTCATCAGAGTCCTATGCTTTTCAGTTAGAAGAGCCACATTAACTTTATTTTTGCCTTTTCATTTTTAGTCATGTGTATACAAGTTGTTACTGTGAACGTACGGGCATGCAATGGTCTCTGGCTTTCTCCAATACATTGCTTTTATTTTTGGGTTCTCTTGCACTCGCTCTTTAATATATACTGGTTTCATATGTTTTGCAGAAATTGCTCCAACATTTAAAGAACTCCTAAACACAGAAGAGGAATTCACCTTTTACTGTCATTCCTGTGGATCTGTGGTGCTCCAGCAACAGTAAGACTCATTTATTGCTCTTTTCAAGCCAGTTTAATTTTCTGTTGGCTCTAAAGAGGTTAATTCCAGAATAACAAATTAATGTCACATAATGTTTGCATACTACATGTAGTTGTCATGGATTTATTTGGGATCCATGGCGTAATCAATAGGAAGGTTTGCACCTTTCCTGATTCACGTTCAGAGATTGTGCGCACAATGGAAGAAAATTGACACAGAGACAGACTGT
The DNA here is from genome assembly GCF_035609145.1 of Eleutherodactylus coqui. Lineage (NCBI taxonomy): Eukaryota > Metazoa > Chordata > Amphibia > Anura > Eleutherodactylidae > Eleutherodactylus > Eleutherodactylus coqui. The sequence goes on along the minus strand of NC_089837.1, from coordinate 192,433,507 downwards.
CAGTGTAGAAAGTCTTCCTTGACTCTGGTTTATTACGGTAGTAGGCATATGGCAGCTTTTATAGCATTGTGAGTTACCTGCCCTTTATGGGCATGCTGGAAATTGTGTATGCAATACATGAAAGCATGTGATTGGGAGGACCATTTAAGGTCTTCTTACATCCGCTCCTGCTTGTGCGTCCAACATCACGTGGTTTCAGGTGAAATGCAGGCAACATCTTGGGTGTTCGATCGAGGTGGTCAGGGCGGGGTGAGCAGCGTGTCATCAAATGACGCCTGAGGGTTTTGTGCGGGTAAAAAATGTGCCCTGAGGTTATGTGCGTGTACTTCTATCAAGCTGTATATTCTGATAATGGTCGGCAGACAGGATGTGGCTGAACATTGTGTTCTGCTGGCTCAGACAGTGAAATAGGCATTTCACTTTATATGTTCTCCATCACATAGTGTGCTGATCTCTTTAGGCTGAGTGACCTTGGGTGGGACGGAATTTTTAGACGCAAGTGGAAAATCGCTCTTGTACATTGGGCTGCGGTTTCCATAGTTATCCTAATGGAAAACGTGTTGTGTGCTTCGCGTGCGATTTATCGCCCCAAATCACGCTATGACAAATTGCCTGTGGACACTCGGCCTTACAGTGTAATTCCTAACAAGAACTAGTATCTATTATCTTCCTTGCCACACAAGGATATATGTCAGCCATATGTCATTGGCTGTTTTGTTAAAGTAAGCTCTACCAAGGATGGTCAAAATAAAAGGGGTTTCAAGCACTAAACAACTGATGAGCTAAGCTGCCATGGCATTACAGTCCCAGTCCCCTATCAAGTGAATGGGAAGTGTTCTTGCTGTCCCATCTCAGGCCGCTGTCTGTTTCCCACATGCTATTTAACCCTCTCCAATCCACTGTCTGACCTCTGAAGACATTATGATTTAAGGCTGTACAGCTCCGATGTTGGAAGACATCCGTCGGGGTTCTCTTACTGTATATTGCCAGCCTCTCTGCTGTTGGTGCCTATCTAATGTGTCACCTCATGCAGTACTGGCTTTAGCCAGCAGATAGCACCGTTGTATAACGGCAGAAAAAGAGTAAGCCCCCTAGGAAAGCCAGGATACAAATTGCATTAGAAAGGGTTAAAGTGATGTAATAACTGGAGGTCCTTAAATGATGCCGAAAAGGTGCATTCTAGAAGAATAAACTTTCTTCTGTGGATTGTGATACAATTTTATATAACGATCAATCCTTTTGTGCCATAATATAGTGAATGCTTGTGCAGTGGTATTGCTGATGAGTGTTGAAAAGCAACTGGAGAATTGTCAATGAAGATTCCGATTTCCTTACAACCTTTTGTTAGGGGGTTCTAGACCATTTTAGCACTTCAGACATGCAAAATTAGAATCTGAATTGCAAAATACAATAACCATGTTATACCTTTTTATGTTAATTTTTATTTTTGTTTGAAAGTAGACATCTGATACTGTAAAGGCTTTTACCCACTAGCGTTTTTTTTAACGCTGCGATATCGCTGCCTTTTTTTTAATGGGACTTTCTAATGTTAAAATCTCATCACACAAAAATCGCAAGTTTGTGCTTCTGCGATTTTAACATTAGAAAGTCCCATTGACCTTTGCATTAAAAAAACGGAGCGATGCTGCAGCGTTAAAAAAACGCTAGCGGGTAAAAGCTCTAAAACTGCCTTTCAGTACCGTACAGTCACATGCACCTCCATGCAGTTTTACAGTACAAGCCCTAGAAGCTTATATGACGACATAGAGTGGGGTGTCTTGCTCAGGACCCCCTATATGGCCCAGAAGGGAGAGCGCCTCTGTAAGAGTAGCTCCCATTCTGGCAGACCGTCTGCCATCCTGGTTTTAGTGTAAATGGCTGTCCTGTAGCAGGAGAAGTGTGTAGGTGGCTGCTGATTGACAAAATCAGTTGACTACTGGGGTGTTGAAATCGGGACCCGGGTTTTTCACAAAGTTTGCTGCTTCAGATTTGGCAATTTGCATTAACTCTACAATATTATGAAGAGTAATTGGGTGAATTGCAATAAATTGCAAGGCAATATTTTTGCCTTGAAGAACTTCAAAGAGAGCGGTTCAGTTACTGTGAAGAAGGCTTCAGGGTGCCCAATAGTCCAGCAAGTGCCAGGACGTCTCCTAAGGGCTCCTGCACACTGGCGAGGGCAATATCTGGCTGTGATTCACAGCCTAATATCGCACTTGCAGTCCTTCTGAAAACCCCTGGATGCGAGGCGTTCTACATGGAAACCGTATTGCATCCCTTCGGGGCTGAAGGAATTCCGCATAGCGATGAGAGAGAGGGAGGTGGAGCTACAGGGGATCTCCTAGAGATCTCCCCATATTGGGAGAGATGGGGGGCAGGGTTAGAGGGCTTCCCCGAGTGCAGGGTGGGTGCAAGGGACTACAGGGGGTTCTCATAGTGATTCCTCTCTAGCCAAGAGAGGGGGCGAGGTTAGATGGTGGATCCCTTTAGCCTCGCCCCACTATCGGCTAGAGAAGAACCACTATGTGAACCCCCTCTAGCCCTGCCCCCTATGGCGAGATCTCTAGAAGATCACCTGTAGCTCCGCTCCCACACCCCACCTTCTCTTTACTATGCGGGATTCCTTTGCGATCTTCTTCCATTGAAAACAATGGGCGATATCGCTAAAAGAAAGAACATGCTGCGATTTGTTTTCTGCACAGCATTACAACACGGTGCTATGCAGGAAAACATCGCTATGTGAATGAACCTATCCAAAAGAATGGGTTTCATATTTGTGCAAGATTTGTGTCTCGCAACGCACAAATCTCGCACATTTTTCTTGCCAGTGTGAAGCCGTCCTTAAGAGGATTCGGTTTACCACCAGTACAAGAGCTTGCTCAGGAATGTTAACGGGCAGTTGTCTGTGCATCTGCTCACACAGTGGCACAAATGCTTTTTGAGGCTAGCCTAGTGACAAGAAGGGCAGCAAAGAAGCCGTATCTCTCCAAGACAATGCCAAGTAGAGTGATGTTCAGTAGGAAGTTAGTTTCTCCGTTGAAACCCCTTTCAGACTGTTTAGAGCAGTGGTGGCGAACCTATGGCACGCGTGCCAGAGGCGGCACGCAGAGCCCTCCCTGCTGGCACGCGTCGCCATCGGCCGCTCACCACCTTAGTGAATGCCTGCAGGGGCCGCGGCTCCCCTGCTGACATTCACTCAGCGCTGCTATCTGTGCTGATCCCGGTGCACACTGAGTCAGTGTGCAACTAGGATCCTCTTCCCTCGTCGTTTCCTACTTTGGTTCCGCAAGAGCAGGGGGAGAAGGCATCCAACAGAAGCATACAGCCTTCAGAACCTGAGATCAGGCAGGAGAGGAGCGGCGCTCCCGCGAGGAGGAAGGGTAAGTATGTGGGGCAGGGGGCGGGTATTCTGACTGCTGGGAGAATCGACGGCAGGGGGAGAAATTCTGACTGCTGGGAGAATCGCTGGTGAGGGTGGGGGGGTGGGAGACATTCTGACTGCTGGGAGAATCGCTGGGGGGGACGACATTCTGACTGCTGGGAGAAACGCTGGGGGGGGGATGGGAGACATTCTGACGGCTGGGAGAATCGTTGGGGGGTGGGGGGTGGGAGACATTCTGACTGCTGGGAGTATCGCTGGGGGGTGGGAGACATTCTGACTGCTGGGAGAATCGCTGGGGGGGTGGGAGACATTCTGACTGCTGGGAGAATCGCTGGGGGGGGTGGGAGACATTCTGACTGCTGGGAGAATTGCTGGGGGGGAGACATTCTGACTGCTGGGAGAATCGCTGGGGGAGGGGGGGAGACATTCTGACTGGGAGAATCGCTGGGGGGGGGGATGGGAGACATTCTGACTGCTGGGAGAATCGCTGGTGGGGGGTTGGGAGACATTCTGACTGCTGGGAGAATTGCTGGGGGGGATGGGAGACATTCTGACTGCTGGGAGAATCGCTGGGGGGGGGGAATGGGAGACATTCTGACTGCTGGGAGAATTGCTGGGGGGGAGACATTCTGACTGCTGGGAGAATCACTGGGGGGGGGGAATGGGAGACATTCTGACTGCTGGGAGAATTGCTGGGGGGGGAGACATTCTGACTGCTGGGAGAATTGCTGGGGGGGGGGAGACTTGCTGGGGGGGGGACATTCTGACTGCTGGGAGAATCGCTGGGGGGGAGACATTCTGACTGCTGGGAGAATCACTGGTGGGGGAGGCATGACTGCTGGGAGAATCGTTGGGGGGAGGCATTATGACTACTGGGAGAATCGCTGAGGGGGAGGGGGGGCATGATGACTGCCAAGAAAATCGCTGGGGGGGGAAGGGGGGCATGATGACTGCCAGGAGAACCGCTGGGGGGGAGCCATTATGACTGCTGGGGGGGGGGCATTATGACTGCTGGGGGAACCGCTTGGGGGGAGGGGGGCATTATTATTGCTGGCGGACAGCTGGGGGTGGCATTGTGACTGCTGGTGGACCACTGGGGGAATATTATGACTGCTGTAGGAACCGCTGGGGGGGAAGGGGGAGCGGGCATTATTACTGCTGGGGGGACTAATGGGGGGGTGTCACTATTATTACTGCCGGGGGACTGCTGGGGGCTGTCACTATTATCGCTGGGGGGAAGGTGTCACTATTACCACCGGGCATGTTTACACGTGGCAGAAATGGGCAGGGTTATTTCAAAATAGACAGCGTGCAGATTTTGACTGCTTTTTAGATGCAGAAATACTGCATAATTTTCCACCGAAATTTCCGCTGAGGACATTCTGCAGCATTTCCGCGTCCAAAAGCAGTCAGAATCTACACGTTGTCTATTTTGAAGCGGCCCTGTCCTTTGTAGAACGACGGGGGTAAAATCATACGTCGTGATAAGCCCCGCCCCCTGACTTGTTGGCACTTTGCGATAAATAAGTGGGTTTTGGATTGTAGTTTGGGCACTTGGTCTCTAAAAGGTTCGCCATCACTGGTTTAGAGCATCTGCTAAAAGGATTGTCCAAAGAAGAAAAGTTGAGCACTATTTTGAGTCATGTGTCATGCCAATTGTAAAGCACGCTGAGACCACTCATGTAGGGTCGCTTTCTACCCAAGTGAGCTGGCGCACTCAGTTATGCCTAATACCCTGCCCCAAATAAAGAATGGGATCTAAACCTTTTCCAGCACCAACTTCTCCCAACCATCCAGGAGCAGTTTAGTGATGAGCAATGCTTTATCCGGCATGATGAGGCACAAGGCAAAAGTGATAACTAAGTGGCTTGGTGAACAAACCATTGACATTGTGTCCATGGCCAGGAAACTCCCCAGATCTCAATCCTACTAAGAACCTGTGGTTAATCCTCAAAGTGGGTGGACAAAAAACCACGGAAATTGTGATAAACGTCAAGTACTGATTAGGCACTATTGGGTAGCCATCAGTCAGGATTTGGGCCAGAAGCTGATCTCCAGCATACCAGGGCGAAGTGCAGAAGTCTTAGGGAGAAAAAAGGTCAACCCCGTATTGCTAAATCTTTGCCTAAACTTGATATTTGTCAAAAGTTTGAAAACTTATGAAATGCTTATAATTGAACTTAATTATGCCATTGAAATATCTGACTAAAAGATCTAAAACAAACAGAACTTGTGTCAGTCTCAAAACAACTATAGAGTTCATTGTGAAACAAAACCCCTGGAGTGCCCCTTCACTAGAACTGCACTCTCTTCAGTGGTATCTGCTTTGTACAGTCACCAGCTTATCCTTCTGCAGCAACATTTTGTATTTGGAGGTAACCTATTTCTCTGCAGTCTACTATATTAGACCTGGCAATCTAATCAGTGAAGGTGCCTGATACATCTATAAGCTGTGAAATCCCCTGTACGGACCTGGCAGTGCACTATATTAGACCTGGCAATCTAGTCGGTGAAGGTTCCTGATGCATCTATAAGCTGTGGAATCTCCTGTATGGACCTGGCAGTGTACTATATTAGATCTGGCAATCTAGTCGGTGAAGGCGCCTGATACATCTATAAGCTGTGGAATCTCCTGTATTGACCTGGCAGTGCACTATATTAGATCTGACAATCTAGTTGGTGAAGGTGCTTGATACATCTATAAGCTGTGGAATCCCCTGTACAAACCTGGCAATTTAGTCGGTGAAGGTGCCTGATACATCTATAAGCTGTGAAATCCTCTGTACGAACCTGGCAGTGCACTATTAGATGTGGGAATCTAGTCGGTGAAGGTGCCTGATACATCTATAAGCTGTGGAATCTCCTGTACGGACCTGGCAGTGCACTATATTAGACCTGACAATCTAGTCGGTGAGGGTGCCTGATACATCTATAAGCTGTGGAATCCCCTGTAAGGACCTGGCAGTGCACTATATTAGATGTGGCAATCTAGTCGGTGAAGGTGCCTGATACATCTATAAGCTGTGGAATCCCCTGTACGGACCTGGCAGTGCAATATATTAGATGTGGCAATCTAGTCGGTGAAGGTGCCTGATACATCTATAAGCTGTGGAATCTCCTGTACGGACCTGGCAGTGCACTATATTAGACCTGGCAATCTAGTCGGTGAAGGTGCCTGATACATCTATAAGCTGTGGAATCTCCTGTACGGACCTGGCAGTGCAATATATTAGATGTGGCAATCTAGTCGGTGAAGGTGCCTGATACATCTATAAGCTGTGGAATCTCCTGTACGGACCTGGCAGTGTACTATATTAGACCTGGCAATCTAGTCGGTGAAGGTGCCTGATACATCTATAAGCTGTGGAATCTCCTGTACGGACCTGGCAGTGCAATATATTAGACCTGGCAATCTAGTCGGTGAAGGTGCCTGATACATCTATAAGCTGTGGAATCTCCTGTACGGACCTGGCAGTGCAATATATTAGATGTGGCAATCTAGTCGGTGAAGGTGCCTGATACATCTACAAGCTGTGAAATCTCCTGTATTGACCTGGCAGTGTACTATATTAGACCTGGCAATCTAGTCGGTGAAGGTGTCTGATACATCTATAAGCTGTGGAATCTCCTGTACGGACCTGGCAGTGTACTATATTAGACCTGGCAATCTAGTCGGTGAAGGTGCCTGATACATCTATAAGCTGTGGAATCCCCTGTACGGACCTGGCAGTGCAATATATTAGACCTGGCAATCTAGTCGGTGAAGGTGCCTGATACATCTATAAGCTGTGGAATCTCCTGTACGGACCTGGCAGTGCAATATATTAGATGTGGCAATCTAGTCGGTGAAGGTGCCTGATACATCTACAAGCTGTGAAATCTCCTGTATTGACCTGGCAGTGTACTATATTAGACCTGGCAATCTAGTCGGTGAAGGTGTCTGATACATCTATAAGCTGTGAAATCCTCTGTACGGACCTGGCAGTGCACTATATTAGATGTGGGAATCTAGTCGGTGAAGGTGCCTGATACATCTGTAAGCTGTGGAATCTCCTGTATTGACCTGGCAGTGTACTATATTAGATGTGGCAATCTAGTCGGTGAAGGTGCCTCATACATCTATAAGCTGTGGAATCTCCTGTATTGACCTGGCAGTGTACTATATTAGATGTGGCAATCTAGTCGGTGAAGGTGCCTCATACATCTATAAGCTGTGGAATCCCCTGTACGGACCTGGCAGTGCAATATATTAGACCTGGCAATCTAGTCGGTGAAGGTGCCTGATACATCTATAAGCTGTGGAATCTCCTGTACAGACCTGGCAGTGCAATATATTAGACCTGGCAATCTAGTCGGTGAAGGTGCCTGATACGTCTATAAGCTGTGGAATCTCCTGTACGGACCTGGCAGTGCAATATATTAGACCTGGCAATCTAGTCGGTGAAGGTGCCTGATGCATCTATAAGCTGTGGAATCTCCTGTACAGACCTGGCAGTGCAATATATTAGACCTGGCAATCTAGTCGGTGAAGGTGCCTGATACGTCTATAAGCTGTGGAATCTCCTGTACGGACCTGGCAGTGCAATATATTAGACCTGGCAATCTAGTCGGTGAAGGTGCCTGATGCATCTATAAGCTGTGGAATCTCCTGTATGGACCTGGCAGTGTACTATATTAGATCTGGCAATCTAGTCGGTGAAGGCGCCTGATACATCTATAAGCTGTGAAATCCTCTGTACGGACCTGGCAGTGCACTATATTAGATGTGGGAATCTAGTCGGTGAAGGTGCCTGATACATCTATAAGCTGTGGAATCTCCTGTACGGACCTGGCAGTGCAATATATTAGATGGGGCAATCTAGTCGGTGAAGGTGCCTGATACATCTATAAGCTGTGGAATCTCCTGTACGGACCTGGCAGTGTACTATATTAGACCTGGCAATCTAGTCGGTGAAGGTGCCTGATACATCTCTAAGCTGTGGAATCCCCTGTACGGACCTGGCAGTGTACTATATTAGATCTGACAATCTAGTTGGTGAAGGTGCCTGATACATCTATAAGCTGTGGAATCCCCTGTACGGACCTGGCAGTGTACAGATGTTTGATGGGCTGAGTGAGGAGAGCAGCTGTACAATCCCGAGGCGAACGCTCCTCGCTTGTCACTGTCAGTTCTGCTGCTTGCTCTGATAATTTAAATGTAATCCAGTTTGTAAAACTTTTTGCGATCTGTTGATTGATGGCCAGTGTGAGAGTAATTGAATCATCACTTCATTGCCGTTACAGGAGGGGAGCCTGCCCTTCCTCGTAACGTTTGGGATTTGTTTTGATTAAAGACTATCGGGGAGGGTACGGTACTGACAGATGTTGTGCTTGACTGATGTTTGGATGGAAATGAATGAGGAGTTTGTGCTGTTAATACAACATAACCCACGGGCGAAGAGCGCAAGAATGAGGCAGAGCATTGCATCTTAATCCCAGTGCGCTGCTATTTCTGCAGAGCGAATATTTAATTCATTCTGCTGGCCATAGTTTTATCAGATCGATCTTGTCAAATGATGTGTTATGTTGTATTTAAACTTCTTATTTGGAAGACAGCAGATACAGAGCTCAGATGAATATGGGTGTGTTCTGAATGAGGAGAAAGGGTTAAGCTACTGCCAGATGCCTTTTGGCTGTGACTGAAATTCAGTTACCTGATCCAGGTATCAGTGTATCTTGACGCCACCAGGTACTGGTGACAGAAGGTTCACACCCCCTGGACTGACAGAAGATTGACAGAAGGTTCACACCCCCTGGACATAATTGGCTGCACAGCAGCCTGCCACATAGGTCCTGGAAGGGCACTACAGCCGGCAGCACTGTACCCCCACCTGCAACCGAAGTGAGTTCCACATACCGGCGATATGGCCAGGGGGACACAGTGTTATCCGGTGGTCGTCTAGTGCAGGAGCACACGCCGCCGTCTCCACCCCCACCCCTTCCCCCTCCTTACACACAACGGATGCAGCTTTTCCTGGTGGCAGAGGATAATCGCTCAGCGGCTTGCGGCACACATCTTACTGTCGCGGCGGAGAAGAATCTGCATCTCTCAGTAGGGGAGGGGTGTTCTGGGTTCTCACAGTCATGGCGGCAGTGGAGCAACTGTGAGCGTGGCAGCTGTGAGCGGCTGAGACTGAGCTGACTATCCATGCAGCAGAGAAGAAGCGCTGAGGCCGGCAAATGTGAGCGGGGGACTTTAGGGTCAGGCTAACGTGTTATTAGGCTTACATTATTAGATGTTAAAGGGGTTGTCCCGCGCCGAAACGGGTTTTTTTTTTTTCAACCCCCCCCCCCCCGTTCGGCGCGAGACAACCCCGATGCAGGGAAGTAAAGAAAGTTTACCGGAGCGCTTACCTGAATCCCCGCGCTCCGGTGACTTCAATACTTACCGCTGAAGATGGCCGCCGGGATCCTCTGTCTTCGTGGACCGCAGCTCTTCTGTGCGGTCCACTGCCGATTCCAGCCTCCTGATTGGCTGGAATCGGCACGTGACGGGGCGGAGCTACACGGAGCCGCTCTCTGGCACGAGCGGCTCCATAGAAGACTGCTGAAGACCCGGACTGCGCAAGCGCGGCTAATTTGGCCATCGGAGGCCAAAAATTAGTCGGCACCATGGAGACGAGGACGCTAGCAACGGAGCAGGTAAGTAAAAAACTTTTTATAACTTCTGTATGGCTCATAATTAATGCACAATGTATATTACAAAGTGCATTATTATGGCCATACAGAAGTGTATAGACCCACTTGCTGCCTCGGGACAACCCCTTTAATGCTCCCATGTTACAGCAGTAACATGGCAGCAGTTACAGGTAATAATGTAAGCCTAATAACACGTTACCCTGACCGTAAGCCTGCAGACAACGCAGTAATGTAACCACACTGTGCTGCTAGGACCTGCCAGCCTTGGCCCTATCAGGAGCTGGGAGTGTGAGAGGGCGTTCCTCCTGTCAAACCCCTAGCTTCCGGTGGCATCAAACTACACTAATACCCCTGATCCATCTCTTCCCCCACATATACTAGAGGGCCCCCATACAAATTAGATTAGGCCAATATATGTTGTCCTGGCATACCTGTGATTGGATACGTATGGAGAACGGCACCTGACCACTGTGGCCTCTGATTGGCTGCAGCCAAGCCACAACAAAGGTCTGGAGGAGCACAGGGTTGCAGTGCTGGATAGCCAGTTCTGAAAATATAGGAAATTTTTTTTTTTTTTTTTTTTAACTGAAATATTACTTTTATTCTGCCACTCAATACGATTACAGCAATACTAAATTTATATAGTTTTTTTTTTCTCTATGTATTAGCATTTTTTTCTACAATAAAGACTCTTTAAAAAAAAAAAATTGCTTTTGCATAGTCAGTCCACGATCCATATCATCATTTTTTATTTATTTATTTTTTTCCACCAATGAAGCTATGTGACATATTGCTTTCTGTTGTTGAGTTGTAATTTCTATTGGTGCAGGTTTGGACTAACTAACTTTTTTTTTTTTTTTTTTTTTAAATCTTTCAATATATATTTTATTGAAAATCAGTAAGGTATACAGTCAGTCATATTTGCATTGGAATTTCTCATTAGACAACAAACAAACAGAGAAAGAAAGAAAAGAAAGTATTAATAAAAACTATCATTGGCGCAATACAGTATTGTCGGAAGTCCCTCAACATCTGTATTTACTCCTTTAATTATTTATCTAGGTTCTTCCTTAGGTGTACCCAAGTCAGATATGTGTGCCTTCATACTTAACATTTATTAATATAATGTAACCAAATAACCTAGAATTTAATGTGCTTAGGTTTCTGGGTGGGGAGGGTGAGCCTCCCAACTCCAGCTATATACTTGGCGTCGGGCTTCCATCTCCAGCGCCAACCTTGCAAATAATGAAAGGGAAAAAAAATAAGGTGAGAACAACATTGGGTGAGGGAAAAAGATAGGTACAGAGGGGGTTATCGGGGAGGTAGAGGGGGGGGGGTTCGTTTGCGGCCCTATGTGGGTCAGAATGGGCAGGGGCATGACCAACCGGCGGCGGCCTTCCAGGTGCAGATGTCATCTGTCATGTTAGCATTTATTGTTAATGTTTAAGGTTGGAACACACCGTTCGTTACCCATGGACTGAATTTGGGGGATGAGCGGAAGCTTATCCAAGTCGCCCATGTGGCGTAGTGTTCGGAGTATTTAGAGTCGTCTTTCGCCCTCAGTTCTTCCATGTGCATGATATCGTCCATGGCTTTTACCCACATCAGGCGTGTAGGGGGTTCTGTGGAGTTCCATAACTGGGGTATCACCTGTCTTACAGCCAATAGGAAGAATCTGAGTACTCCCTTCTTGTTTGATTTTATAGAGCCTGGTAGAATGGAAAGAAGGGCGATCTCCGGGGTGAGGGATATTTTTCCCCGGGTGAGAGAGTTGTATAGGGCGTTTATCTCCTTCCATAACGGGGAGACCCTTGGGCAAGCCCACCATATGTGGATCATCGACCCTAGGCTGTCCGAACATCTCCAACAGCTACTACTGGTGTTGGGATACATTTTAGCCAGGCGTTCCGGGGTTCGGTACCACCTAGATAGAATTTTATAGTTTAGCTCTTGGTATTTACCAGAGATCGACATTTTATGAGTCATGGTTATCGATTTGGCCCAGTCATTTTCCTCCAGGTGTCGTCCCAGATCCCTTTCCCAGCCCTTTTTGAATCTCATCTCAGTGTCTCGCGCCTCCCCAGTTATCAGCATGTCGTAGACCACGGAGATTTCACCTCCCCTGTCAGGAGACCCCGCACATAGCTCTTCAAATGGTGTGGGTTGCTGCGTTAATTCTGAAGCCTGACCTTGCGTTTGGATGAAATGGTTTAGTTGCATGTGTTGGAACCACGCACCGGCTACCAGGGCTCCTTCTCCTCCTATCTCTTCTATTGATTTGATCCTACCCTCTTTCGTTACGTCTCGGAGTCTAGGAACCGGTATCTCCAACCTTTCCAGGAGTGGCAAACCCCGTGTTCCCAGCGGGAAGTCTGGATTACCTACTATCGGTGTCCAGGGACCGGGTATTGATACCAGCCCTGATCTAGCTGCGAAGCTATCCCATTGTTTTAATATTGTTTCCAGGAATGGTGATACTGTGATCCCTCTTCTTCCTAGCTTCCCTTTCAGCCAGAACACTCCCTGTGCTTTGAATAGGGTTGAGTCCTGTTCAAGTTCCACCCAGCGTTTTGAATCTCTCCGTAGCATTATATCAAGCACACACTTACTTATTGCTGCTTTATGATATTTTGTGAGATCAGGGAGTCCCATTCCCCCCATTGTCTTTTTTTGTATTAGGATTTTGTAGCTTAACCTAGCTCTGGAATTACTCCAAACAAACCTCGTCAGTGCTCTTCTCAGTCTTGTGAAAAAGCTTTTTGGGACCTGGATCGGCAGAGTCTGAAACAGGTAGAGGAACCTGGGGAGGACGTTCATTTTAATCGTGTTGATCCTGCCAAACCATGACAGGTTTAGTGATCTCCACCTCCCCAGGTCCCTCTCCAGCGATGCGCAGAGGGCTTCGTGGTTGAGGTTAAATAGATTGCCTAATTTGGAAGGGATATGGACTCCAAGGTATTTAATATGGTCCTCTTTCCATCTCAGCGGGAAGGTGGATTTTAGTCTGGTGGTTTCTGAGGTAGGTATGGTTATGTTTAGAATTTCCGACTTGTGTATGTTTATTTTAAAATTGCTAAACTGGCTGTATTTTTTGAACTCTTGTAGTATGATTGGTATACTATTTTTGGGGTCGGTCAGGTATATAAGCAAATCGTCCGCAAATGATGCAATTTTGAGTTCGGAATTTGGGGTTTGATATCCTCTTATGCCTGTGTTTTGTCTTATCGCGTTTGCGAGGGATTCCATGACTAGCACGTAGAGGGTGGGTGATAAGGGGCAGCCCTGTCTCGTGCCATTGTGTATAGCTACCGGGTCTGAGAGTCTGCCATTGATCCGAATCCGTGCCGTAGGACTGTCGTATAGGGCCATGATCCAGCTACGTAGCCTGGGTCCAAGGCCTATTTTTTGGAGTGTGGCCGCTAAAAAACCCCAGTCCACCCTATCAAATGCCTTCTCTGCGTCGATCGAGAGAAGGCATAGGGGCGTCTCCTCACGTAGGGCTCTTCCAACCAGTGACAGCGTTCGTATGGTGTTGTCCCTTGCCTCGCGGCCCGGGACAAACCCCACCTGGTCTCCATGTATCAGCCCTGGCACGAGGGGTTGCAGTCGCGTGGCAATTATTTTGGCGCAAATTTTTGTATCCACATTTAGGAGCGATATGGGCCGATAGCTTCCACATTGAAGTGGATCTTTGCCTGGTTTCGGTATCACCGTTATGGTTGCTTGTAGTGCTTGGGGTGGGAACGGGGAGGACCTGGAGATTGCATTAAATGATTGGGTGATTAGGGGAGCCAGCAGGTCCCCAACGGTTTTATAAAATCTGGGTGTGAACCCGTCGGGTCCTGGGCTTTTACCGATTTTGAGACTCTGTATTCCCTCCAGTATTTCCTGCTCCGTTATGTCGACTTCTAGTTTCTCCGACTCCTCGCTGGGGACGGGGTCTGGGGCATACTCATCCAAGTACGCAGCCATACCCGCGTCTCCGGGTTTCTCGTGGGTCTTCCCGCCCTCTCCTATGTTATAAAGGTCCTTATAATATCTGTGAAAACACTCAGTTATTTCTGTGCTTGTATGGACTTTCTTTCCCTCAGGAGAGGTAAGCGCAAAAATGTATGAGTGTGATTCCTGCGGGTTAAGCGCTCTCGCCAGCCAGGCGCTGCACTTATTCCCGTATTCATAGTATCCCCCTCTCAGTTTATCTCTGGCGCATAGGGAGGTCTGGTCCATCAAGGCTAGGATTTGGTGGCGTAACAGTGAGATCTCTGTGCCTAGGGGTGGTGTTGCTTTAGTTTTATTAGCTTGCTCTGCAATGTCTAGCTTTGTTAAAAGATCTGTTAGTTTACCAGCTCTCTCTCTTTTAAGTCTGGCTCCGTGTGGAATAAAGATCCCCCGGATGACACATTTCAGGGCCTCCCATTTAATGGGTGGGGCTGTTTCGTCTGTCTTGTGTATTTCTATAAAATCTTTGATAACCTGACGTACTTCATTTAGGCAGCATGAGTCTCCAAGAAGATTATCATTCAGGCGCCAGTAGCGTTGTAAGTTTCCTGTGTCACTCTTCTCTAGAGCCCCATATACCGGTGCGTGGTCCGACCATACAATCCTACCAATCGAGCTTGTGGGCGCTAGGTCTAGGAGAGCATGTGAGACGTATAAATAATCTAGTCTACTATAGCAGTTATGTGCGGAGGAGTAGTGGCTAAAGTCCTTGATCTCCGGATGCAAAGTCCTCCAGAGATCAACGAGCTTAAGGGCAGTCAGCTGTTTCCGTAGTCTACGTGTAGCCGCCAGGGAGACGCCAGACTTACCTGACGACTAGTCAAGACATGGGTCCATGCATACGTTTAGGTCCCCTCCAAGGATAATCGCGGTACCTGAGGCAAATCGAGCTAGTTCTCCCAGGACTCGGATCCCGAATGCTGTTTGACCTGAATTAACGTTAGCTAATGTAATGGGAAATAAACGTTAGCTAATGTAATTACTTTCGCTCCTAGTTCTATTTTTAGGAAGAGATACCTGCCCTCCGGGTCAACCTCGGTAGCGAGGAGGTTGTAGGGGAGGTTTTTGTGTATGGTTATGGAGACGCCACATGTTTTTTTATAGGGGTGGGTGCTGTGGTACCACTGGGTATAAGATCTGTTGTTGCATTTCGGCACATTGCCGGTTTTGAAGTGGGTTTCTTGGAACATGGCTATTAGGATCCGTTTTTTGCGCATGTGGGCAAGGATCTGCCCTCTCTTAGAGGGGCAGTTTAGTCCTCTAGCGTTGAAAGTGCAGAAGGATGTGTTCGTCATGTTGGAAAATTTTTAGTTTTGGCCGCCGCCGGTGGAAGGGTTGAGGGAGAGAAGAAGAGGGTGAATATAGGGGGGTTGGAAGGGTGGCAGATTTGTAGGAATCTGCCAATCTGGGGAAAGTGTCCCAGATTCTCGTGTGTAGGTATTCGTCTGGTGTGAACCAGAAATTAGACGGCACTTAGTGGCGTCTAGCCTACTAGGGGAGGTGGATGGAGACTCGAGCGCAAGCCTCCCGCTTCTTCCACCGTATAAACTTAGAAATGGGGATCCCCTTATGGGGGATCTTTGTAGAACCCGCAACTTTTTGTTAAGATAACGTTCAAAACTTTAAACAGCCTTCTCGTGGCTTGGTCGGACTCAGTAGCTTGTTTCTTCCTTAGCCTTTCCGAGTGTGGACCACAACGAGCAGGGTAATTCCCTGGTTTAACGTAATGACTGCCTCCGTGGTGTACGTCCTTATTGTATCAGGTAGGAGGGGTGGTTCCAGGGCGACCCCTGCCCCTTCTTTTTTCTGGATGAGCCTCTTGCCATGTCTCCCTGGGCGCTGTGACTGGTAGCGTTGGTAGTGTGGGCCAGTCAGGTATTGACACCATGGGGAGTTCCAGAGTTCCCAGGAATTTTGGCAAGTCCGCTGGGCTTCTAAATGTTGCTGATTTGCCATTCTTGGTAGCTGTCAATTGGAAAGGATAGCCCCATCTGTATAGGATGTTGCGTTCTCGTAGCGCATTTAGAAGTGGTCTCACTGCTCTTCGGAGTTGTAATGTGCGCCGAGCGAGATCCGGGAAGATTGTTATGGGGGACCCGTTATGGCTCAGGGCTGGATTGTTGTCTCGAGCTTCTTTCATGATCGCCTCTTTGTCCTTATAAAAATGGATCCGGCATATCACGTCTCGCGGCTTTCCTGGGTCTTCTGGTCTGGGCCCCAAGCTTCTGTGGATGCGGTCTATCTCTACCGGATTGGATCGATCGCGTTGCAGGAGAGAGGTGAGCATGTTGCGTGCCCAGTTTTCCAGTTGCGGGGGCATCACTTCCTCAGACAGGCCTCGTAGACGGATGTTGTTGCGTCGATGCCTGTTCTCCAAGTCGTCTAGGTGTGTAAGGATGTCTGTCAGTTGTAGAGACTGGGCTTTGATGACTTGGCTGTGAGCGTCTAGCAGCGTAAACACTTCTTCCTGAGATTCCTCCACTGTTTGGAGCCTATGGCCAACATGCTTCAGCTCTTGTTGTATTAGAGTTAAAGGGGTTGTCCCGAGGCAGCAAGTGGGTCTATACACTTCTGTATGGCCATAATAATGCACTTTGTAATGTACATTGTGCATTAATTATGAGCCATACAGAAGTTATAAAAAGTTTTATACTTACCTGCTCCGTTGCTAGCGTCCTCGTCTCCATGGTGCCGACTAATTTTTGGCCTCCGATGGCCAAATTAGCCGCGCTTGCGCAGTCCGGGTCTTCAGCAGTCTTCTATGGAGCCGCTCGTGCCAGAGAGCGGCTCCGTGTAGCTCCGCCCCGTCACGTGCCGATTCCAGCCAATCAGGAGGCTGGAATCGGCAGTGGACCGCACAGAAGAGCTGCGGTCCACGAAGACAGAGGATCCCGGCGGCCATCTTCAGCGGTAAGTATTGAAGTCACCGGAGCGCGGGGATTAAGGTAAGCGCTCCGGTAAACTTTCTTTACTTCCCTGCATCGGGGTTGTCTCGCGCCGAACGGGGGGGGGGGGTTGAAAAAAAAAAAAACCCGTTTCGGCGCGGGACAACCCCTTTAAGGCTTGTTTATGGGAGTTCTCTAGCCTGTGGAAGTCACTTTTTGTGGGTAGTGATCTTAAATGCTCCCTCCAGTCCCATGCGTCTTCCTGTGTTGGGTCATCTGGAGGGTCATGGTCAGGTGAGGAATTGTGGCTGGCCTTCTCTTTTTGGCCCCTAGCCTGGTAGCGGCTGTTGGTTTCTGATGGGCCCTGGCCCCAGTCATCAGGGGTCCTCTGTCTTTGTGGTGTGGGAAGCTTTTTATGCTTGTCAGCCTGTCCTCTCATTAGTGTGCTGTTATGGTTCCCCTCTTGAAAGTAGCTGCTTTCAGGCCTGTTCACATTAGTGGAGAACCAGGACTGTGTAGTGGGTTGTTTGCTGGGGTCTGGGCTCTCTCTGGGTCTGCTGTCCTGGCCCTGTTTATGGTGAGCAGATATATTGTCCCCTTCATATACAAGTGTCTGTGGTGCAGGGGCTCTGTCACTCACAGTGCTCGTGCTCCTCTCGTGCGCAGGCCCACTGTCTGGGCTGGAGGGCATATCGCTCTCCTCTCTGCTCTCCCCCCCTCCCAGGGACCCTGCGTGTTGGTGTGGAGTCACCTTGTCTGCCGGCACTGGTGCTCTGCTGTGCGCTGTTTCTTCTCCCTCTTCCTCCGCTGAGTTGGAGTGTCGGCGATCCCCGGCGCGGCTTGCTGTGCTGCGCGCCTGTTTGCCGCTGGTAGGGGATGAGGGGGAGCTGCACATGCGGTCCGACGCCATTTTGGGACCGGCGTCTGCCGCGCTGGAGACCCGGAGGAAGCGCTGGATACCTGCCGGTCCGGTTTCTGGAGGTGCCGCCGAGCGGCTAGAGGCTCTCCTGCGTCCCATCGCTGTGGAGGTAGGGGCTTTCGGCTGCTGTATGCTCATTTAAGCGGGTTTTTTTATCGGGATCGGCGGGAGCTTAAGGTAGAGGGTGCTCACGCTTCCATATCCAAGCCACGCCCCCCTACTTTTTTATTTTTAACAGAGTTGGATACATATTAAAAAGTTGTTATAGCATCGGCGTAACCCCCATTTTAGGTGTAAAAAAATGTGTGGTGGGGCCAAACAGAAAACTGGTATAATTGCATTAATGTGCCCTATTGTGTCAAGTTTAATCCCTTTCAAAGTCAAGAGTGTTTCAGTCCTAAAGGACTGGACACTTTTTAGCATTTTTGTTTTTCTTTAAACCCATGCGGTGGTTTTGTGGCCCTATTTGTATATTTGCTAGCTCGTCTGACTGAGCTCTAAATATTCTTTCTTTTGCGGTGTTCCCCCTAAAATGGCCTAGTACAGTGTTAGCCAGAAACATACAGTATATGTGTTTTTAGTTAATAGTTTTGTGCAAAAAAGATGAAATTATTACCGGAGTGATTTTATAGGAGCGGTTCCTTTATTGGCCAACCAGAAGAATTATATTTGCAAGTTTTCGGAGCACAGAGACCCCCTCATTATACGAGTTTGTACAGTACTCTTAACTTCTAAAGATCATGCCCTTTAAGAAGAAATACATACAAATATGACTTTTTGAGTGCAGCGATGAAAGTGTAGTCCTTCCTTCACTACTTTATATGTTTTCTAGTTCCTGGTTTTAAGTATGTACTCTATGGAATTGATTTTTGCAATGATTTACTCTGGATGTTCAGGAGAGTGGTTTTTAATTCACTTTCTTCAGAATTAATGTGTTGTGCTGGTACTTCTCAAAGACCAATTAAGAGCCTTGCCCCCACCAATCCTATCCACAAATCTTTTATACATACAGTTGATGAATGCTCTGTTCTTCTGTGGTTCTTGCAGATCTTGATGGCCATTGTTCTGTAGCTCAACCTTGTATACCAGAAAATGTAACATTGAAGACAGTTCAATTTATCTGTTCTATTCCAAACAATAAAAATAAAGATCAGTTTCCCGGCCCCCACTCCCACCGCCCCCTTTTCAGCAAAACTACATTTAAAGCGAGCTATAACTTTAAGGCCTCCCTTACACAGGCGTTTGCAGAAACGCAGCATTTTTCAACTGCGGTTTTTAGCAGCATTGTCATATATTTTTGACAACGTTTTGGCTGTGTTTTCAGCAGAAAACAAAAAAGATCAATACTCGCCTAGCTGGCGCTGTCCGGATCCCTGCCGCTTATCTCTGGAGCTCCTGGCACTTGTCATCACCAACAGAGCATCTTTTGCTGGTGACGGTGTTTGAAGACTCCGCCTCCAGCAAGAAATTTCGCTAATTGGTTGAGCCCGCTGAGTGTCAGCAGGCTCAGCCAATCACGGCCAGCGCTGGATTCCCCAATCACAATTAAGCAGAACAATCTCTCGCTGGGAGGTGGGGATTTTAATCCCTGTCACTAGCAATAGATGCTTTGTTGGCTTGACAAGTGCCCGGCGGCCTGCCCGGAGCTCCAAAGAGCAGTGGCGCGGAACCCGACGGCGGCAGCTAGGTGGGTATTCCTTTTTTTTTTTTTTTAAGTCGTGCAGATAGCGTTTGCGTTTAGTGCTGCCAAAAATGTGGTAGCAAGTTGTGCCACATTTTCACCAGCACTGAAACCGCTGCCCATTCATTTCAATGGACGACGCAGGGCTGAAAACTGCCAAAGATGGAACATGCATCGCTGTCAAAGGGCAGCGTTGCAGACACCGTGTTTTGACGCTTGTGTGAGCAGCCCCATTGAAATGAATGGGAGCGTTGTACAACGTTTAGCACAGTGCTGAAATGGCAGCGCTAAACGCTGTACAAAAACGTCTGTGTGAGGGAGGCCTGAGGTAAGTTTTCAGAATAAGCTCTTGTGTGTGTGAGGAGTAACAATATTTCTGCCCTTTCTATGACTTGTTTATGGCATCACAAGTTTTTACTCATCTGGACTCCATCTCTAATTCTCTGTCTTGCTTGAGCCAGTGGGAGAAGACTGCTTCTGTAATGTCTCCATACCGAGCACACACAGCAGGGAGGTTAGCATCTCTCTTTGTAACAGCAACGTGTAGGACGTTATACAGCATTACTGAGACTGTAGATGTCATTCCAGTAGCTGTGAAACCGTATGGGGTTTAACACTGATGAATGTAAGGTTCTGCATGGGCAGAGGGAATACATGTCACCATTACACACTAAATGGGAAACCACTGGGTTACACCAACATGGAAAAGGACTTGGGTGTTTTAGTTAACTGTAAGCTTAACTGGAGCAACCAGTGTCAGGCAGCTGCTGCCAAGGCAAATAGGATCATGGGGTGAATCAAAAGAGGTGCAGTGGCACATGACGAGTACATTGTTCTGCCTCTTTACAAGTCACTAGTCAGACCACACATGGAATATTGTGTCTAGTTTTGGGCAGCGGTACTCAAGAAGGCGGCTGCGGGGCAACCTGATAACTATGTATAAATATATTAGGTGACAATCCAGAGATCTCTCCCATCATCTATTTATACCCAGGAATGTGACTGTAACAAGGGGGCATCCTCTACGTCTAGAGGAAAGAAGATTTCTATACCAACATAGAAGGGGGTTCTCTACTGTAAAGTGAAACTATGGAATTCTCTGCCCAAGGACTTGGTGATGGTAAACTCGATAGAAGAGTTCAAGAGGGGCCTGGATGTTTTTCTTGAGCAATACTATATTATATGTTATAATAACTTCAGAAGCGTGGGTGATTCAGGGATTATCCTGATTGCCAGATTGGAGTCAGGAAGGGATTTTTGCCCTTAAATGGGGAAAATTGGCTTCTGCCTCATTGGGGTTTTTTTTTTTTTTTTTGCCTTCCTCTGGATCAAAATTGGGAGGTAATAGGCTGAGCTCGATGGACATGTATGTTTTTTTGGGGTTTTTTTTTTTTTGGCCTTATGTGTGACTTTCCCTGCCTCCCTCCTGAAGCACCCCCCCCTACCTCCACACTGTCTCTGCATGAGACAGCAGCAAGCAAAGGCTCCCCCCACAAACATAATTCCTGCAATTAGTTTGTGTTTTTGTAACTAGAGACAGACTTCACTTGACAACAGGCAGTGGATGGCAAATTACACAATAGTGAGACCCTTAGTGTCTCAGACAGCTTTTTCAGCACAGAACTGTCATTTTAGGGAAGTAAAGTGATTTGCAGTTTTGCCAATTATTACATCGACCATCACATAAGCACAAGTTTGTTGAGAAATCAGTGACCACCTAATCTTTGAATAATACATGGCCTTTTTTTGCCTGGAGCAGTGACTGACAACCTTGTCTCATGATTGCTGGGGGTGTTGTTGGTTAGAACATTACTCATTAGACACTTCTGCATCATTTATACACCTACATTTATATATCTCGCGTTTATAGTTGCATATGATTACGGTAACTCTTTAAATGTTTTTAGATTGATTTGTGTCTGCTATGTTCGGTAACCCCTAAAGATGTCCAAAAATGATCCTATTTTGTGGAATATCTTGGATGATGTTGCATTGAAGAAGATGTATACCTCTTAAAGCGTAATGAAAATCAGTTTGTTCATTGCACTATATAAAGGCAGTTAAGTTCTGAATATCTCTTTTAATAGAGCACTATATATATTGGCATGTACATCATAAGTCTAAGGAGAGGACCACATATCAGGTGATGGTCGCCACCTGCCACACTGCCTTGTGCAATTTTTTTAGACAAAAGGGGCAGACTAAGGCCCCCTGTCCATGGCCGTGGCGGAATATCGCCAGCAATGTTCTGCCGAGGAGGAGAGCTGACAGGTCTCAGAGGTGAACCTATCTAACAGATAGGCTCACCGCGGAGAATCGCAGCATGCCATGATTTAAATCCCGCAAGCAGAGAATCGCTATGATTCTCCGCTCGTGGACGCCGGCGCTGCACTTTCCATAGCAGCGCTATAGAAAGCTTCACACAGCGGGATCCGCCGGCGGATCATCGGCGTGGACAGGCAGCCTTAGGAGTGGGTAATAGTGCCATCCTACTGTCATATCAGACCAACAGAACGGTGAACCTTGCCCCATAACCACCTATTGGACACAAACTTCAGAGACCAAATATATTAACAGAAGCAAGTCCAGACACTGCCCAGTACTGGAGAGCGGCACATATGTCTGACCAATTCGGTCTGTAGTGGCATCCGTTAATTTATATATTGAGACCTGCTGAGTGATCTATGACATGGCTCTGCTGTTTTTGATATATACTCTAGCTATGAATTATTACAGATTGAACCCAATAGAAACCGCACTCCTCCTCCACCACCTCCTAGAGAACGGGTATCAAACTGCAGTTGCGTGCCCGCTGCACTGCACGTTGGTGACGTGTCCTGGGTATACCCATGCTGCAGTGCAGGTGAAGGCCGAGTCTTTTTTTCGCTGATGAATGTTTCCATGAAGCGCGCTGTTAGTATATTTCAAGCCGTACTAGTTATACAACGATCTGAAAAATCATGAGGATGGCGTAATACAAACAGTCACCTAGGATTATAATGTAAGCAGTGGATAACAAGCATGATATATTACCTTTTTCCATTGTCGGTGTGTAGAGAACTCTCCACTATTTCAGTGTAATTGAATTTGTGGCGCTATACATCAAGTATATTATAGCACTACGCGTTCTCCTTAGCACCACAGCGTTGATCGGACACATCCGTTGTAGCATTTAAATGCAGATATTTATCACCGGGGGGTGTAGTTCTCTCGGCGGAATTGGGATTCTCAAGCTAAGTTGGTGATTAGAAGACTGGAAGCTCCACGTAGAATTGTAATTCTCAACACACACGTATACTAAATGGGGCGGCCTATAAGGAGGGGTTTCCTTAGGTCTCAACTTTTTATACTGTAGGAGAGAAATAGGTGTGTGTGTAAATGTATAATCCTACAGTATAGACCGTTGAGATGTAGGGGAACTCCTCCTTCTAGGCCGCCCAGTTACGGAATAGTTAATATGTAGTTGTGAAGAATTCCTGTAGTTTTCTTCCACGTAGAAGATAGAGTGAGAGTTATCCCCTTATCGAAATACATCCTTGGAAGAGCAGTAAAAGAGCCTTGGATTGTAGGAGATGCAGATTTCACACTATTAACATTTCTACTTGTTACGCACGCAGCAATACAACCTCCAACACCGTGCGTGATGATTGGTCGGTTCCACCCTCTGCCTTTCAGTGCTTGTTTATCCGTGTGGCGCTCAGCTTCTCTTCATGCTCGATTACAGTGACGGGGTTGTGAAGTAGTCCTGACACTTTTACCGGGTTGTCCTATACATAGACGCTATGTGAGAATGATTATTTCACGTGGAGTCCATGGCAGCAGTAGAGAACTACCATTTGGCTAATTTCACACGGACGATTGTGATATCTGGATGGGACACTTGGCCCGATATCGCGCTCAGCAATGGGGGGTATATTACCTACAGTTCTCTGCCGGCCGTTCGATCTGCCGCTTCAGAGTCCTGTTTTCAACCATCCAAGTTGGCCAACACAATCTTCATACTAACTAATCCCCACATTAATAATGTTAGATTACTAGTGCACTATACCTGGTGTCCGATTGACCAGAGCTGCTCATGCAATCAGCACTGACCAATCAGAGAGCAGTTCATAGGTCGATAGAAGATTGTGCATCAATCTGCATGATCAAAAACCGAGCATGAAACCGGCAGATCGGAGGGGCGGCAGAGAAGAACTGCTGATAATATACTCCAATCCCATTCATGTCTTGGGACAGCATTGTGGCCCAAAAGCAGACGCTCGTTTTAACCATTTCATGACGGGCTCATTTTAGGCGTTAATGACCAACCAGTTTTTCATTATTCAACCTTTTTTATTGTTGCATTCCGAAAGCTGTAAATCTTTACATTTTCCGTCACCTTTATTAATCTTTTTGGCAGAGCTAGATGAAAATTCTGCCTTTTTTTTTTTTTTTATGCAAAAAATTTTTTTAACTTTTTTCAGCATGCTGAATAATAATCTTACTCTGTGGGTCTACACGATTTTTGGCGATACCAAGTTCATGCAGTTTGGTTCGCTATGTTCGCACACTGAAAATGATCTGTTTCACGAATTTCACGTTCACCATGCATTTGCATTCAAGTGCCAGGGCTGAATTTAATTCCCAGTCCAGCCCCAACCAATTTTAAGAACAAATCACTGAAAATGGGATCAAAAAGCAGTAGGGATGTGACTAAGGAACAGCCGTTCACTGCTGTGACTGCAGACAGACATTAGCCGCTCTTTCTCCACCGATGGTATAATTGTTAATGGCGCGCTCTGACACATTCACTGCCTCTCTCTGGTTCCTTTCCAGGCGGTTTCTCCGAGTACTTCCTCTGCCCAGCGAAAACTGGAGCTCTCTGGTTGAAGAATGGTGCTGCCACCCTGATCCCTTTGCCAATCGAAGTTGCCTGCCCAAGGTTAATGACTGCTTTCTGGGAGACACGTTCCTTTTGGTGAATAAAGCAAATATTTCAGCCCCCCCTGGAGAGACTAATGAGATGTCATCTGTTCCTCATCCCGTTGATGCAAACGTCTCCGTAAGTTATTAGTGTTAATGACATCTACTAATTGGTACATTTATATTGCCCAGTATAACTTTATTATCTCAAATGAGGCTTATTTCAGGCAGAAGGGGGCCCTTAATCTCTGCTGGTGCTTCCGAGAGCGCTTATCAAATACCATGTGGGGGGAATGATGGCATTTATTTTCCCAGACAATATTGCATGTCGGCGCTAGATCATGTCTTCCTGTGGGAGCTGAGTGGCAGTGAGCCCTGCTGCTAGCATTTTATTCTGCGGGAAGAGGTTAACGCATTGACTACACGGTTCGAAATTTGACTCTAGGGGCTTTAAATCAGAACGTCATCTGGAAATCATATCCGCTTCAATAAGTGATCTGAGACAAACCGAGAAGGTGAGCTAGCAATCCACACGACACTTGGCAAATCCTCATGCAGGTTCTGGAGTCAAGAATTAATAATCATCTTAACAGTAATTGGAAGTGACATCATTTAGTGGATGAAATAAGGAATTATCCATCAGCTTTTCCTTCAGAATTGTCATTCTTGTGTGGTCGAGACTTGGCATCTGATTTCTTGCTGTGTGAAATCTACTGATACAACTTCAATATCTGTGTAATTTTCATTTCAGAATTAGTAGTAATACCTTAAGGCCTACTTAACATGGGCAACACGGCATCGCCGCAAGAAAATAGCAGCAATACCATGATTTTGTAGCGCTGCAAAGTTGCAAGTGGTGCCACAAAGTCGCGTGACTTTGTAGCACCGCATACTGGGGTTTTTTTGTAGGTAAGGGGGGCTTATCCTACCCTGAAAATAAGCTCTCGCTGCAGGAAAAAAAAAAAAGTATACATCACCTTGGAAGCGCTGTCCGGCTCCGCTGCAGCTTCTTCCCGGTCCCCGACATTAGTCTTTTCATCTCTTCTGTCCGGGGATTGAAAAATCCCCGCCTCCTGGAAGCGCCGCCTCTGATTTGCTGCAGTGTAGCCGATCAGAGCCAGCATTCAATGAACCAATCACAGCCATTTATTGAGCGCTGGCTCTGATTGGCTAAGGCCTCATCTCCACTAAGAAATTCGGGCCGGCGCGGATTCTCCATGCAGAATCCCGCAGCGGGTCCCTCCTTTCTCGCAGACATGAGGCCTGAAAATTGAATTGACTCACCTGTCTGGACGCTGCGGGTTCCCGTCCGTCGCGGCCGAATTTTCTTTGCTTCTGCCCGGCGGATGTGCTTGGCATGCACCGTGCACTCCTTTTTATTTTGAACTCCTGCTCTCCCGCGCCGGATAGCAGAAATTCAGCTCCGGGTGTACCGCGAATCCGGAACGCTTCCATATGGAAGCCTGCGGGAGCCGCCCGCGCGGGAGACCCACAGAAAATGGAGAATGCTGCGGATGTTTTCCCACACGTGCGATCTACGCGGCAGGGAAAATTGACATCCGCAGGTATTTACTTACCTGCGGGTGTCCAAGGCATACCTATGGGCGCGGATCACGCGTGTGGGACACCCGCACGGATTTCCTAAATAGATTTATCCAGTGGACATGAGGCGTAAGAGTCAGCCACTCAGAGGCAGTGCTTCCAGGTGGCAGGGATCTTTCAATCCCCTGCCAGAAAAGATGAAAAAGAACAGTGCCAAGGACTGGGAAGAAGCTGCAGCGGAGCCCTGGACAGCGCTTCTAAGGTGATGTATACTTTTAAGAAAATTTTTTTTTTCTCCTGCAGCTAGGGCTTAGGTTATGGGTTTGAGTTCATCCAAGAGATATTTGAGTTCATCCAAAAAGAGAGTTGACTTCTTGTCTTTATGCCTGCCCACCCTTAAGGATATACTAATTTGTGCGTACTCATTTTAGTTTGGTTTCCTTTGTGGTTGCCTCGTCCATTTTTACAGTTGTGTATTTCACACTGGGGACTTGGCGTTATAAGATTAGGAACCAGCAATGGGCAGATGTGCCAGTCAGTAAATAAATGAGCATGTGTTGGGATGAACTGACATTTGCTTATCTGTGGTAGATTATACCTTCTACTATACGGAGAGTTTGGACAAGTGTGTGCAGAAAGACAGATATCCCTTAATGTCAGCACTACAATAAAGTTTAGTTAAAGAATGTATAATTCTCCATATCCTCCCTGGAGTGCAGACTAAAGGTGTAATGTGACATTTAAGTGACTTTCTTTTTTTGTGCCTTGCAGAAATCAAAGGAAAATACCAAAGTCATTTGCAAACGTTGCAAAGCAATACTGGGCGAGACTGTGTCATCAGGTATGTAAAGCCGCAGCCATCCTAATAGCAGCTGACAATAAGAGGCACATTCGGCTTTCTTGTAATGGACACGGCCAGCTGCTTCTTACATAGGCTGTAGTATTGTAACTGGAAGATAAGGCAAAGTTTTCAGACTCCCAGCACATCAAGTCACTTCCTATTGTTGCCGAATTATTTTTTTCTTGTACTGTTGAACAAATGTAGAATGTGATACTCATTGAATCCCTTCTCTAAATGGCTCATTATTTTCAAATTAAACCCATGAGAGTCGTGGTGGAATGATTGATCAGTGCATTGCATCTTGAATGAAGCAGGTAGATTCACACGCTCATCGTCAAGGGCATTGGTGACCCAGATTATATTGCTAGTAGGCTCCAGCCTCGTGGTCTGTTATTTCTGATCATACAGCCTTGTATAGTATTTACAAAGTCTTTCTCTTCATGTTCGAATTCCTAGGGGACGTAATACAATTTACACAGGATATGAATGATTGCAGCGTTTCTGATGATGGTCTATGGAACAAAGAGCAGGAACTGTTTGGCTGGGGGTTGTATGAGATTGCTTAAAGGAATATAGTGAGTAAATGGATTCTAAGTGGCTATCATAAACACCTAAGGCAGATTGCGGCACTTGATCCACCAGTAAGGCTAGGGCTAAATCATGATTTTGGCTGCAGGACACGGCAAAAGTTCGTAGTATTGCCCTGCCTGCTAATGAAAGTAAATGCGGTCCTGTTGTGACTCACAAGCTACCACGACATGACCGTCGACGGAAATCCAAAGTGTTCTATCACGGTTTTCGCAACATTGACTCTCATTAACTGCGATGTAAGTAGAGCGATGCTACGATCTTTGATGGTGCGAAGTGTCATGCAGCCAAAATCGCTGGGTAGCCCTAAAGCCTCCCTCACACAGGCTTTTTTTTCAGCGTTTAACGCTGCGCTAAATGCTGTACAACACTGCAATTCATTTCAATGGGGCTTCTCAGACAAGTGTTAAAACTCAGCATTTTATGTTTTATTTTTGGGCGTTTCAGGGTTTTTAAAAGCTGTGCGTCGCCCACGGAAATGAGTCGGCAGCGTTTTCAGCACTGCTGAAAACATGGCTCAACTTGGCACCGCGTTTTTGACAGCATTAAATGCCCTAGCTACACTACGTGAAAAAAATTAAAAGGCAAAACTCATCTAGCAGGCGCCCTCCGGGTCCCTCCCGCTGTTCTCCAGTGTTCCTGCAGGCTTCAGTGCACTTGTCACCGCCGACAGAGGATCTCTTGCTGGTAACTGCGATTGAAAACCCCACCTCCAGCTAGAGATTGCCCTGATTGGCTGAGCCAGTGCTCGAGAACCAATGGGAGCTATTACTCGATGAACCAATCACAGCCATTCAATGGCTAGGTGAGTATTGCTTTTTTTTCAGCTTCCTTGGTTGCATTTTCAGCTGTGCTGAAAATGCAGCCATAACTCATGCCAGCGTTGCTGAAACTGCAGTAAATGCAGCGTTTTTGTGTGAGGGAGGCCTTACTTGACAGTGACCACACGGAGAGACTCTCGGGTGGAGAAGCCTTGATGAAATGGCAACATGATTTGGCAGGGCAACAGCAATTTCAACAACAAACTATTTCAAATTGTTTTTGGGCTTGTGGATTTTCAGGTCAAACTGCTGGTTTCCTTCAAAATTGCACTACCCTGCAATCAATTAAAAAAATATGCCAACCTTATCTTCTACCACCCTGATTCTGCTCCTTGTTGCTTTATCCTTAGTTAGCCAGTCACTCACTAGGCAAAACTTGAAAATTGATGTTTGATCTCACATTCCTGTTAAACCACGCTCTTGGAAACTTCTGATCTGAGTCCTGGCACTATCGCCTCTACATGACACGCTGTCATCACTCACTAGGTCATCTGTATAAAGAGTTCTCTCTGTACTAAACACTCCTAGCAGAGCCAGTATTTCATACAAATGACACTGTGCTTTGTGACACCACTCATGCTAGGCCTGGGAGTAGTGGGCAAAAGAGCAAGCAAGCCAAGCCCTAAGAGGACTCTGTCTGGTTTTACATGCTGATGGTGGTCAGTCCACTTCTCAATACCAACAGAATGTTCAGGTTTGATTTTATAGTGGATCTATTAACATCTCCACCTTTTAACATAACGTTATTTTTAGTTCCAACATTCTTCACTGATTGATTTTCTTAGCAGCAGGTGCTCCGTTTTGCAGAGTTGCAGAGTCAATTTCTAGAGTAACCGTGACATGATCCAATTTGGGCTACCATCACATACCATTAGGGGGAGCCTCTTGCTACTGTTCAATGTGTAAACAGCATTCTGATCACCTTACTGATGGCTTGCGGCAACCAGAATTTTAACATTTCACTTTTATCATTTAACAAAATAAATAAAAAATGGAGCTCCAATTTGCTATAAATGTATACTAAAAATTCATCTGAACTAATCTGAGACAGATTAAGATAAAATAAAAAAGCATAATGGTGCTCGAGGGAAGAAATTGACTTTAAAGGGTCATCAATAGTCAATTGTCTGGGAGTCCGCCGCTCTAGATCCCAACTGATCAGCTGAGCAGGCGCATGCTGTCAGCGCTGCAATAACAGAGATCGGAGCGGAAGACTCCACGGCGACTTCTGTGTAGTGGCCGGCGCTTGTAAGTGCAGGCATGGCATTGAAATCAATGAGAATCGTGCCTGTTGTTACAAGCGCTGGTCACTACATGGGAGGTCTATTGATGATCTATCCTGAAGATAGAATCCTTTTAACTTTTTTGTTTTCAAATAATAGATTTGGCGGGTTATAGTGTATCCATCATACAAAAGATAAAAACTATTTCTGCTGGTCATGAGCAGTTATTTGGGGTTTTCTGCACAAAGTGTATGGCTTGTCTTTAGCTCTCCGCATGCTGCAAAAGATTACCAATGGGAGACGGAGCACATCACTCATCTACATTCTAGTCACTAGTGGTGGTCTTAGAACCCAGATTTCCTACCAGTCTCAATATTTACCATATCAGTAGTTTAAATGATACACACATTAACCTCTCACTTTGTTTGTTCCTACTTGAAGTTGTGGTTTTCTCTTTAATCCCTTTTAGATGCTATCAAGTATTACATTACCGAAGTGATGATTCAGCCGTCCTCTCAACCATACAACATGATCTCAAGGTGAACATTTAAAAGTAGTCGTTGGTTCTTCCAAATATTAACCCTTTTTCCAGCAAGGCTTGTTCAACTTGTTTAAGAGAACAGTAACCAACCTGTTTGTGCTTTCAAGAGGTTCTTCAAGGATTAAAAGTAGTGACCTGAACTCTATGAACAGCAGTTTTTTTGTGTGCATAATTTCACCAAATGTTCACTTAAAGGGGGTTTCTCTCCGAGACAACACCTGTCCATATGTCCTATTAGAGCATATAGATGAACCCCGCAACCCCCCTCCCCTTGTGTGACATCCCCACAAAACATTGCATTGCATACATAATCACTCATTTGAATGGCTACATTTTTCTTTTAAAGTTAACAAAAACTTGTTAGTGTTATTTTGCCTATGGTTGCAAGAAAAAAAAGAAAATCTATGTGCATAGGTATGTCTGTGTGTATAATATAAACTAGGGTGACCCGTTTTGGGTGGGACAGTCCCGCTTTGGGACCCTGTGTCCTACTTTCCACCGGGACCCCAGGATGTCTGGTCACCATTAAAGTGATTACTGTCCGTGGTGCCGCAGCTCTCCGACCGGTAATCACTCTGCAGCGCCACAGCCAGATACAAGCACGAATGGCAGCGTGTGCATCCGGGATCTTCCTCCCCTCTCCTCTTTGGTCTCGCAAGAGAAGAGAGAAGGTGCTGCTGCGGAGCACAGACTTCCGCAAGCAGCAGCAGCGCTGTGAAGACCCAGGAGGAGGGTAAGTAAATGGGTCTTAGGGGACACTATTACTACTGAGGCCACTGTCGGGGTCACTATTATTGCTAGGGCTGGTATAGGGAGCGCTAATACTATTGGGGCTACTGTGGGGGTTACTATTATTGCTGGGACTGGTATAGTGGACTACTCACACTATTCGGGCTACTGTGGGGGTCATTATTATTGCTGGGGCTGATATAGGGAAGCGCAATTACTATTGAGGCTACTGTGGGGGACACTATTGCCACTAAGGCCACTGTGCACGTGGCAGCATACCTCAAGCTGACTTAGATGTTTACACATGGCAGAAATGTTGCAAAATATCAGCAGTGGAAATTTCCACAGCAAATTCCACATCTAAAAAAAAGCAGTCAAAATCTGTATCATTGGTGTATATTTTGACTACCCCTCACCTCCTCCAAAGGTTTCCCGCATTCAGAGCTCCCAGAGTTCCGGTTCCCAGGGAGCACCCAAGTACTTGCATACATGCTGTTTAATAATCTGTTCAAAGGGCTTTCCCGGTATAGATGTCAGACTCACAGGCCTGTAGTTTCTTGGGTTCACCTTCCCGTTTCTAATGATAGGGATGACATTAGCTCTTTTCCAATCTAAGGTTACGTCTCCTGATATCCAGGAATTTTCAAAGGTTACAGCGAGAGGTTCAGCAATTACCTCTGCTGCTTGCTTCACTGATCTAGGATGTAATTCTTCTGGACCCGTAGACTTGAATTAATTTAACTTAGCTAAGTGTTCCCTCACCATTTCTCTGCTTACAGATAGCCTGCATTCTTTTATTCCCCAATAGCACATAGAAGATCAGTTGATGTTACATCTACTTTCTGAGAGAAAACAGATACAAAATAGGGGTTTAAAAGTTCAGCCTTCTCAACACCATTTTTATCTAATTCACCATTTTTGTCCTGTAAACCTCCTGTAAGCACCTTTTCTTTTGCTTTTGACCTTTGTTGCAAGCCTCCATTCATTATTCGCTTTAGATATTCTGACTCTTGCCCTACAGTTTCTGCAGACCGCATTATAGTCGTCTTTCGATATGCGCCCATCTTTCCATTTAATACATATTTTTTTCTTCTTCCTTTTTTTAGTTTTGTCTTCATCCAACCTGGTCTCTTTTAAATGCTTCTGCACAGGTTACAGAGCAAGCCTAGAATACTCTTTCTAAAGAAAAAACATCTAACTACAAAATGCCACAAAAAAAAAACTGTTTAACCTTCACAGGGCCTTCACATGTTTCTAACACTATACAGAACAGTGCTCCAATCTCAGAGGCTGTTCTACATATGTATGTTACAGTATGCAGGACAATGTTCCAGAACTGTCCTGTATACCGTAACATACATATGCAGGACAGCCTCTGGCCCTCGTCCGACATCGGAGCTTTGCAGGGAAATCTTAATGTCGAACGGGGCCCGACACTGGATTGGAAAGCGTTAAGGGGCCACTGTGGCAAAAACACATTTTTTTTAGTTCGATTTTTTTTTTTCGCTTTCAGTTTCACATTTATCCCATGATGTAGTGAGCCCAGCATTAGTTAGGGTTATGCCATATTACCTACTGTGCGGACAGTTTAATTATCATTATTTTGTATTCACCTACCGTATTTTGTGCTTTATAAGACGCACCTGATGATAAGACGCACCTAGGTTTTAGAGAGAGGAAAGTAGGAAAAAAATATTTTGAACCAAAAAGTGGGCTTAAATATTTAATAAAATAACAGAATAATATGTAAACATGAACAGCAGTCAGTCAACAGCCGCATTAAGAACTATTATTACTGTAATTAACAGATGAGCAGAGATTTTTATTTTAGAACAATACACCTCTAATCATCAGGAAACCCCAAAAACTCCTCACTGCTGTCCGAACTTATCAAGCTCAGTGACTCACTATCACTGGTGTCAGCATCTTCATAAAGGATTCCATCCTCAGAACTGTCCAAGGCATTACTGATGCCACATTTTTTGAAGGATCCTACCACAATTTCCTCCTTCACAGCCAGCCACGATGTTTTCACCCACTCACAAACCTGAGTGATAGTGGGCCTTTTCATGCGTTCAGTAGGTGTCAAGTCATGATTCCCAGAAGCCATCCACTTGTTCCACTCCTCTCGCATGAAAACTTTAAAATGGCTTGTTAATAGAAACACCCAGAGGCTGCAACTGGCTGGTAAGCCCCCCAGGAATTACAGCTAGATGGGTCTTTGCTTCTTTAAATATTTTTTTTGTGTTTTCACTGATATGTGCCCTAAACTGGTCAAGTACTAGCAGGGCAGGTTTCTTCAGAAGCCCTCCAGGGCGTCTGGACCAAACTTTTCGATCCATATTTTCATTCCACCTTCATCCATCCATCCTTTCTCATGAACATGGACAATAACTCTTCGTGGGATTGCCTATTTTGGCATGCTTTTTCTTTTGAAGATTAGCATTGGTGGAAGTTGGGTGCCATCTGCACTGCAGGACAACACAACCGTGTAATGCGTTTTCTCATGTCCTGAGGTTTTCACAGTTATGGATTTTGCACCTTTCAAATCAACAGTCCTGTTTAATGGAACATCAAAAGTTAACGGGACTTCATCCATATTCCCAATCTGGCCTATTTCAAAGCCATTTTTCTTTCTTGCATCAATTACAAATTTATGAAAAGACACAATCTTGGCTTCATATTCTTTAGGCATTTTTTGCGCAATTCTAGTTTTGGTGCGCATAGCAAGGCCACATCTCCTCATGAACCTGTAGCAGCACGATGCAGATCCAGTGAAGTCCTCAATGCCTTTCTCTGCAGCAAGACGCTTGGCTTTAAAGATGATCATTTTTGTAGAGACTGAAAATCCGTTGTTCCTGTGACGTATTATCCACTCTTTCATTTCCACGTCTATCTGTGGCCATTTTGCAGTACGCCCACGAAAAGTGTGCTTACTTTTATCTGCTTTTTGCAGCTCCTCCTCCTGTTTCCTCCATTCACGTATCATTTTTTCTGTTGGAGGCGGGCCAAAATGTTTCTCAGCTGCTCTGTTCCCATGTTCTTTGGCGTATTTCACTACCTCCAGTTCAAAAGGGATTTTATATGCTAGTCGTTTCTGCTTTGACATCTTTCTAAAATTGGATGGATGCAGCAGGAGACTAAGGCAGCTTTGTCCTGCAATAATGAAAGAACTGTAAGCACTTCCTCATAGGAGGAAGGGGTCAAGCTGATTGGTGGTGAGCGCCAGCGGGAACAACTGTTGCTCCCCTTCCTCCACCAATCAGCTTGACCCCTTCTGAGTTTCTTTGGCCGAATGTTCGCGTGATGATCGCGCGAACAAGCGGTATGTTCGCTCTATAAGACGCACTGACTTTTCTCCCCCACTTTGGGGGGAAGAAAAATGTGTTTTATAAAGCGAAAAATACGGTGAATTAAGCTACAGTCCATAAGTATGCAGTTAGAAGGATGAGCTGGGAGTTCTTCTATTATAACTGTGTGACAGGAGCTGAGTGATCATCAGTAACTGACAGGAGTGCCTGTCTTCCCCTCAACACAGTTTCAGTAGTAGATCCATGCAACAGCCTCACACAAACTGAGACCTTGACTAGAAAATTAATCCATAACCCCCAAGTAGATAGGAGCTGGTCAGAACTCTGATCACATGACCATTTTTGGAGAAAGAGGCTGGGAGATTCAGACAGAAATAACTAACCAAGGTATAACACTAGCCCACTTATATATACTGGGTGCTGAAGGGGAGCGGGCTAGCTACTTAATGAATGCATTAAAAAATTCGCCAGAGGGGTACTTAAAAAAAAAAAAAATTCAGGCTTCATGCAAACAAAAAAGTGTTTTTTTTTCTGTTAATTGCTACACCTGTACATTGTGGTTCTCATGGGTACAAACTGCTTGTCCTGTTAATATAGGGCCACTATGCCATATGACACAGTGCACGGTTGTTAACCTGCTTTGGTTCTTGGCACCAAATCATTACTGATCTGACTCAAAAATAAGGGTTTCCTTTGTAAAATGACATAATAGATAATGATGAGACCCATGTTTTATATTCTCTATCTGGAGTTAGCGTGCTTTCCATTATATACAGTAGGGTGCTGACAGCAAATAAAGAAAATTGATAATGTAGAGGTTTTACTTTGTCCTAATGACCACTTACCATTAACTTGCCCGTCTTTCCAATGATAGTTAACATGGACGCACACTGTGAAGACTGATCTTTGTTTCAACAGGAAGCAGTTTGTGGAGAACATAATTGTCCGGCTTCTCGTGGAGTTATCAGCCTCCAGAAGCACCTTCAGGTTCTGTATTCAAGGACAAGATGGCAAGGTCTTTCTATTGGTAAGAAAGTCAAATGCTCCTATTTGCAGAAGAGTGTAAATTCAGACCAGACATAAAAGCAAGTACCCCCATATCAAAATTAAAAATGGGGGACCCGTCCTTCTGTTGGGTCATATTATATAGAAGGATGCAGCACTTGTTCACCCCTTTTTCCACCTCTGTTTGATGAGAAATCAGTGGAACAAATTCATCTCTGATCTCTTGCCTTGTACATTATTGCAATGCTGGAGGAAGAGCCCCATGTAGAACAGGGATTTGGAATATCCACGCTGTTCCCACCAGTAAGCGACACACCAGCTACACGGTCCGCCCCCATTGTAGGTACGTTCAGCACACCAGCCGCATGGTCCGCCCCTACTGGAGGTAGGTTCACCACACCAGCCGCATGGTCCGCCCCCACCATAGGTAGGTGCACCACACCAGCCGCACGGTCCGCTCCCATCGGAGGTATGCTCTTGGAGCAGAAGGGAAGTTTGCCATATATTTATTACTTTGTAGTTTAATCTTTAGATGTACCCCTGATTCCCAGATCACCCTCTATTGTAAACCTATGGTGACATTTTCAGCAATAACTACTCACAGCTGATCGTTCCTGTACATATGTGGGGGTGGGAATGAAGTGTTGACTGATCATTATGTGTATGGGCAGCTTTAGTTCTGTTTTTAACTCTCTTTAACAATTCATTGAAGTCTGATTCTCATTTGTAAAGTACTTCAACACTGGTGGTGGGGCCAGGCCGAGATGTAGGCTAAGGTAAATAGGCTGGGATGCAGAACATTTTTTTTCTAATTTTGTTGTGCATCTCTTCAAGAACTGCAATTTGCAATGATTCCAAATGTAACCGGTCACATGAGCATTTTGCGCAGGCCCTAAAGCTAGCGCGCTTTGGGGTTTGTAGTTGTTCAGGGGTCTATATGCATCCAGGGGGTCTGCTCTGGTCTAGAATCTGTATTTATTCAGAGGTCTGATCTGAATCTTGTTTAGGGGCTCTGGAGTCTGTATTCACTTGGCAATCTGCTCTAGAGTTTATATTTCTAGGTCTGTATTTTGGAGTTATTCTGCAGTCTGGAGTTATTTTGGTTTTTGGTCTGGGGCCTTTATTAATTTCAGGGTGTTCTGAAGGATATATGCTCTAGTCATACTTGGAACACAGTAGATGAGTATTTTGGGACACAGCCTATGTAAGTGGTATATGTTAAAGGGGTATGCCCATCTGAACTTTTCCAGTATATCCATAGGATAGGGCATAAGTATCTGATCAGTGGTATTTCTGTCACTAGGGCCCCTGTCAATAACAAGAACAGGGTAGCCCAAATAAATGGAGTGGCAGTCAAGCATAGTCGCTGCATTCATGGGCAGCATGAACCCGGGACAGGGAAGCATGTTGCCCCATGAATGTTTTATTCTGAAACGCTGCAACGTTTCAGAATGAATACACTTTGAAGTCTGACTTGGAGCCGAGCTCGGAGTCACGGGGGCGGACCACACTCTCCTCTCCCCACCTGCATCATGTCGACTGACAGCTCTCTGTATTTGGGCAGCATGAACCTGATGACCGAATCCCTTTAAGGCTGCCTTCACACTGACGGGAAAATCACGTGAAATTGGTGCTTTGCGAGATGCACAAATATGGACCCCATTCTTTTGACAATGTGACAATTCAGGCAACAAATCGCAGCATGTCCAACTAGCTGCAAGATCTCACGTCACAGCTCCATTGTTTTCAGTGGGGCTGGCAGCCACTGAAGGCAATGGGAGAAACTCCATGGTCTCTGCCACGGCTGTGACAGCCGCGGTGGGGATTCCCTTCATCCCTGCAGCGATACTAGGCTATTTTCACATGAAAACACCTCACATCCACTGGGCTTTCACATGGTTGGGAGCGTGATATGGGGGCGATATTCACGGCCTGATATCGCGCTCACCAGTGTGGTTAGCCTTGGTTTTTGCTTTATTACTATTTATCTCTTATTTTCTGTAAATTCTAACATTCCCCATCTTTTGCTTTTTGTACTTTTCCACTGCTAATATAACTCATCAGCAAGTTTGTTGCCAAATTTACTATGAAAATTATGTCTTGTATACTTTTAATTTTTCTCGTTTGTTTGGTTTTTTTTGCGACTGAATGCGTCTCAGAAAACTACAGGAGTTGATGTAATTGGTTTTCTGCTGTGTGTGGAAGATGGATTATACTTAACACCCACTGAAGTGCACTGCAAAGACCAAAGACAGGAATATGAAACTTAAATTTGCTGGTGCACTTAAGACTGTTCACATCATGTGTTTAGCCTCTATTTAACCTATACACCAGAACATGTATATTAAATAAATGGCTCCAATGGATGCCATGCAGGGGCTTCCTTAACCCATGGGGTCCCATTGCAAATAAATAAAAAAAACACAGGCTTAACACATCCTTTTTTTTAATGGGTACCATTTTATGGAATACAAACCTAATGGGAATAAACCCAAAGACTCACTTTGGCTGGGTTTAGTTCTTCCATTTTGAATAAATAATTTTTCTGTTCTCCTATACATATTGTAAGAATATACTAATACTAGGAATTTGCAGAGAGAGGGTAGCTGTCTCATAACTTTACCATCAGAGCTCCATGGCCCTAGCCAAACCCTAAATATTTTTAAGTTGGGGTCTGTTTACACCAAAAGATGTATTGTTTGAAGGAGCGAACGATTTCGGAGTTGTTTATACAGCAGATACATCGTTGGCTCGTTCAAATGAGACCAGATTCAGTTGCTCACATTCATTATAAAAGTGATAACAACTGAATGATCAGTGTTTAAACCAAATGGGTTTAACCCTTTCCAATCCAGTCTGACGTCTAAAGACATTATGATTTAAGGCTGTACAGCTCTGATGTTGGAAGACGTCCATCAGGGTTCTCTTACTGAATATTTCCAGCCTCTATGCTGTCGGAGCCTATCCAACGTGTCACCTCATGCAGTACTGGCTTTAGCCAGCAGATAGCGCCGTTGTATAACGGCAGAAAAAGAGTAGGTCCCCTAGGAGAACCAGGATACAAATTGGACTGGAAAGGGTTAAATCCTCAACGATGATTTTTATGAAATGAACGATAAGCAAACAATTTATCGTTTGGTCATTGGCCGTGTTTACACTGAACGATATTGTTCATTCTCGCTAGTTTGAATGATATATGTATATTTTTTTTAACGATCCTCGTTCCCTGTAAGAGGGCCTTTATACTTTAATATCCTTTTATGTAGTTTCCTGATGATAAACTCCGACTAAGTATATTTTCTAAACCACAATTCTATTATTGTACTTGTTCCCTGAGGCTTTCCCACTGTATTATTGAAGAAAAAATAGTTTATTCTCTTCCCTAATATGTAATTGTAATGTGGAATGACCATTCCAATACAACATGGGTGCATTGTCACGCCAGAGTGTGAGAGACCAAAGGAATAATTGGTTTTAGAAGTACAAGCCAAGTCCTAGGAAATGCCTTTTAATATCTTATTGCTTTCGTTTATCAGTTCTTCCAAGTCCGCTTCATTTGTAAGGTCAGAGGAAGGAAACAGCAGATGCTCTCAACACATGGACTCCGTTTTCACTTGTTCAATAACAATCTTCTCAGTTCTCTAATGTCTATAGGGTGTCTAAACAAGTGTGAAAACTCCCATATAGAATGAAAATAGTTTGGCAGACAGTGATCCAATTTTGCATATAAGCTAGGGGAATCCTGTTAGGCCATGTGGCCAACATGACAGCCAATTTGAATGCCACCATGTGGGATTTAACTCTGATTTTCCAGTGGGAAAGTAGGATGTGATATATCAAATTGGCAGAGAATTTCACCAGAAAAACAATGGTGGGCTTCATTTTAACATAACTTTTTTTTTTAATCTCCTGTTCTCATGATTTTTTTTTCTTCATTACAGGCAATGTGAATGATGGCGTTATCTCAAGCAGAACGTGTTAAGATCGTCTTTATGCCAGGTGAACAAAGCACACATGTCAGCGCACCCAACCTGATCTTCCATTACCCACAGTGCAGTTCTGTCACTCAAAAACCATTACTAATGAAGCATCATTAACCATTGTACAATGTAGCACTCATTTGTCTCAAGAATATGGGTCTACCGTGCTTTCATACAGCAGATTTTTGTCTCTGCATATATAGCATCCTTACAAATCACACCTGCTGCACCACCGGACCTAAGGACGACTTCAACACGTTCTGCTTGAGAGAACACCGTCATTCACATTGCCTATAATGAAGAAAAATCACTGTGTTAACATGGGAACAAATACAGTTATGTTAAAATAAAGCACACCATTGTCTTTCTGGCCTACCAGAGCTTCCCGTTTCCCTGCAGCTTGTATGAAGAATTGGATTACCGTCTGCAAAAGCGGTTTCATTCTATATGCATATATCCACACTTTTGGGACACCCTGCAATGCTTGCTTATAAATCTTATCTGACAAAGCTAATACAGAGCGTATTATAGTTAAAATGGCAAATTATATAATAAAATACAGGTGTGTGAACACAAGGTGCTGGACAAATCTATTTAATGTCATGAGGCATCACCGTAGGGGTCTCCTGCTGTCATTGTTGAGTGATTGCACATGGTAACCTCTGTCACTTCTAATGCTGGGAGATTTATGTTCTTTTCATGATCGTTCCCCTATTCTTTTAGCTTTGGCTGTTGAACGTTGACACAGTATTGGTGGAATTAATAAAACCTGGAAGTGTCGGTTCCTGCTTTTTCTCTGGAAGTATATCCTGTGACGCCAAAAGCCCTCCAGCAGTCCAGGAGGTTGCACGGGTGCTCTACATGCCGTGTGTTGACAAGCCTAACACGGAGTAGGTATTTTATGTTTTGTAACTTTATTCCTGGTACTTTATTATTATATATAGCAGATTGGTTTGCCATTGTCTTGTGCATACATTTGGCCCATAGAAACATGTAGGTGTGTCACGTGATTGGTCTCAGGTGAGAGAAACCAAGTAGTTTTGTAGATATGATACCTTCCCTTCGTCAGACTAATATATGAAACATGTTTGGATGGCACATAATTATATCATACAGATGCGGAGGGGAGGGGAACACACTGCTCTTGATCTAAATAAATGTCCACACACAGAAATTTGAGACTTGAAAAAACACAAGACAGTCTAAGGAGAGAGACAAACATTAAATCGGTCCACTGAGCTGAGGAACGTGACAGTTTTATGATGTCTCTTATCACTAATGCACACATAAGAAGATAGGAATACTACCTCGACAGCACCACTTATTGGATGGAAGCATTCTTACAATCCTTTTCTGAATTCTTATGAGAAAAACAAAAAATGATTGGGAGAGGACACCCGTCTTGACCTCCTTCAGACCTTTCATATTCCTCACTTATGCAAGAAACCCAGGCTTAGGTTCATTCCATTCTTGAGGGTGTCAAACATGGCCATAAACAGATACTCCCAAATTCTTCTGTGACGTTGTGACTTGAATTTGCCCTTCAGTATGATAACTTTGGTCTGCTCTATGCCATGTCCGTGACCACAAAAATGTTTTGCCACTGGTAATTCTGTTTTTCCCCCTCTAATTGTGTGGCGATGAGATCTCCTCCTGCTCTCAGTTTCTGTCCTGTTTCCCTGATATAAAGCCCCCCAACAGGACACTTATTATGACTTGGCATATAAATGTGGTGTGATGAGATCGCAGGGAGCCATGCGGATGTCATTGCAGCTGGGGGCCTTCTGAAAGGCCCCAGGGTTGTCCTGGCAGAATGCCTATCAAGCTCTCTCTATGGGGTGGCTTGATAGACTGCCTGTCAGATTGCAGTATGATGTAATGCTATGGCATTACATCATACTGCAGGAGCGATCAAAGCATTGCAAGTTGTTGTCCCCTCTGGGGACTAAAGAAAATGGTAAAAGTAAGAACAATAGTTTTACTAATTATTAAAAAAAAAATAAGTAGTTCAAAAAAACCTTTGCCATATTTTGTAATAAAAGAATCTAAATAATAAAACAAAAATACATATTTGGTATTGCTGTGTCCGTAAAAGTCTGATCTATCAAAGTAACGCATTATACGCACGAATAACTTCGTCAAGAAATAAAGAATGCCAGAAATGCGTTTTTTGAGCCACCCTGTCTCCAAGAAAAAAACGCAATAAAAGCGATCAAAAAGTCGTATGCATTCCAAAATGGTACCAACGCAAACTATAGAACGTCTTGCAAAAAATGATCCCTCGCACCGCTATATCCACGGAAAAATAAAAACGTTATTGCGTGCAGAAGATGGCGGCAGAAAAAAATGTTAAAGTAGTGCAGCCAAAAAAAACAAAACTATGAGTTTGGTATCCTAGTAATCGCTGCAGATTTTTTACACTGGATAATACGCAATGCATATAAACGAATTCCGCCTAAATAGGAATAAAATCCAAAGCTCCATTATGTCACTTTATTAAAATCCAACATGCAGAATGCAGACACCGGGTTCTCTTACATATTCTTCATGAGATTGGTGTCACCCTGCACCTCCATGCGTCCTATGGCAGCTTTTGTTGAGCAGCACTATATTTAAATCTTAATTTTAGGTTGTATTTTCCCTTTTAAAGTAATGTTATTATTAATGTGACCGTTGTTAATTTTATTTTTATTTTATAGGAAGAATAGGGCAAATTTAATACTGAAAATGCACCAGTTTTCTGATGCAAATTGCACCAGAAAACTGTCTTACGTGTTTTCAACCTCATATATTGTGCGTTATACACTGTTCACCAAGTCAATAAAAGGGACGTGTCTTTGGAGGAAAGTTTTCTGATAGATTTTGCTCTGACGTTTTGGCACTTTTGGATGTAAAAAGTCACATACAGACTAGAAACGTCTATGTTACTCTTCTCACCCAAATGTGCCACAATATCTATTGGAAAACTAGGCCAACTTATAGGTCTAACAATTAACACGATTAGTAAATCTGCCCTAAGGCTGGTTTCACACAGGGCGGATTTGCCCCCGAAATTCCATGCGGAATTTCGCAGCGGCAAATCCGCATACGGCTGCTAATTCTGGGATTAGCCAGCCAAGTGGACGAGATTACTCAGAAATCTCATCCACACGGGACGGCAAATCCGCTGCGGCTAAGCTGGCAGAAGCCGCTGCTGCGGCGCGGATTTACCGAACGCAGCATGTCTTTTTTTTTTTTTTTTTTCCCGCTGCGGCCGCGCTCTCCTCTATGGGAGCGCCGGCCACAGCGGAAGAGCGAGCGGCTGGGCCGCTTCGAAGCAGCCACGCCTTTTTCCGCGGTGGTTCTCCCGGCGGAAATGTCGCGGTTTTTGCTGCGGCCAAATCACGACATTTCCGTCGGGAATCCGTCGTGAACCCAGCCTAATAGTTTTTCTAAAAAGCTGTGTTGTAGGAATACTGATAACGACTTTATTATTTGTGCAACTGAACCACAAAAGATAAAGCATGTAAATGCGAGAGTTACATCTGATATGTAATGTTAGTACAGGCTTTTATAGATAGATAGATGCACAGTAAAGAAAACCATTGATTATCTGGACTCCAGATCGACGGCTCTGCTCATAAGATAGTGTCCGATTTGCGCCGTGTTGCCTCCGCCGTTGTAAGGCATACTCTTCTTTGAATCACTTTCCGTATTTGATTTTTTTAGGACATATTTGCCAATGTTCTACAACTGCATTATCTTGCATTATAAAGAATAAAATGAACATAAACTCTGAATGACAGGCGGAAGCGAAGTAAATACTGTTTTCCTTATAATTGTGTGTTTTCTGCCTGCCTCTCTGAAAATTACCATTTGAATTGGTCTCTTCTCAATTCTATTCCTGCTATCAATTTTCAAGAGCTCTATTTCGAGTCAGTGGCCATCACTGTGACAAAAAAGCGTCTCCCATCTAAAAGTTTGAACATTCTCTGAAAACGCGTGTTTTCAAAATGGGTTTATTTTCGTTTCAGAAAAATCTTTAATTTGACAACCCTCACAATGATTTATCACAATAGACTGCTTAAAACTGCTCGGAATAATGAGCAACGTGAATTTCAATTCTTCCTTAAGGCTAAACGAGTCAGCAGGAGCTCAAATTGCAAGGTAGACACTTTTATTTGAGCTCATATACAAGTGAAAATGTGTATGAGGCTACTATAACGAGGCCTGTGGGGAT
Source organism: Eleutherodactylus coqui (assembly GCF_035609145.1). Lineage (NCBI taxonomy): Eukaryota > Metazoa > Chordata > Amphibia > Anura > Eleutherodactylidae > Eleutherodactylus > Eleutherodactylus coqui. The sequence goes on along the minus strand of NC_089837.1, from coordinate 192,390,261 downwards.
TTGGGATTATTTATTTAAGCCCTTATGAAAAGTAAACTATTTCCCTGTGTGTTTAACAGTGCAAAGAAAAGATTACCGTAAGACAGACCCCGCTCCTCGTACGCAGAAAGCGCCGAACGAAAGGGAAAAACAAATCAAAGCTTGAAGACTTTGTAAAAGGGTCTGATTTAGATAATTATTTGGAAGAGGCACGTTCGCGGACTCCATGATACGAGTCTGGGATTTGCCATTAATGAGGATCCTCAAACATTAACTCTAAACTTCGAGATGGTGGAAGTGTTGATATTTCCTGGCAACACTTCAGATCAATAAGACAAACTATTATATTTCCTGGGTAAATCCCCTGTGAATAAAGTTTCGTGCTTCTCCGGATTGCTCAAACTTTCTCCAGATATATAGAAAGCGACCTAGAAATCCTAAATGCTTAACTCCTAAGTAGTAAGAACGTTTTATATAAAAATGGATTCTGGGAAGGCTAAATATTTGTTGACTTTGAACAGACAGATGAAATACTAATAAAAATAAAATGGTTTCCTTTGGGGCTCATGTCCACAGGCGGTTTTTCATCACTTATTACGCGTGCGATACACAGCCGCGTAGTGCGCAGTGAATGGAGTCAATGAAGGTAAATGGACTTTCGTTAATCCATGCACATGAGCGTGTAGATAGAATGCTCTATTTCTCGGCGTACCACACAGCATGAGCTCTAGTCATACGCTGCCCATATAAAGTAAACGCTGTCCATATGCAATACATTGTGTATGGGCGGTGATTTCATCCGCAACTCTGCTATGAAACAGAGCGGGGAATTAAAAAAGACGGAGTCACACTGCGCATGACCGCATGCTTGAGATTCATGGGGATGCGCAGTACATTCGCTGCCCATCAGACTCCCAGTGTTTTACCAAGCGCCTGGACGTGAGGCCTTAGGAAGACAACATGTATTATAGTAATATATTGTTACATTAAAATTAACTAGTGAAAATTGCATATACTTCCATATTTTCATAAAAACTAAAAAAAAAAATCACATGATGCGTTCTTCATCTTGTTATGGCTTCATATGACAATCTGGAAGGGTAAAAAGAAAAATAGGTTTTACAGTCAGTTTTGCCTTATCATTTTCCCGTGTTCATAACTACAGTGGACCGAAAAATACCTTTGGGTCAGAGGCTTGAGTTAGGCTCCTATGTCACTCATTGGGAGGCAGTTAGCTGCAATGGAAATCTTTTAATCCAAATGCTCTATCTACAGTGGAGACTATGAAGCCTGCTTCAATAGTCCGTATACAAATGCATAGAGAGAAAAACAATCGTAAAAAAATTCCTGCGCTCATAGGACAGCCTGTTATCAGTAGTTTTTAGTGTCTGATGTCCATATCCAAAATGGTATTGACACTCACTTTAGCACTCCAATGGTATTGGCACTCCAAAGTGCCAATGCCATTTTCGATATGGTCATCAGTGACTGAAAACTGTTGATAACAAGCTGTCCTATAAGCGCAGGAATCTTTTACAATTGATTGTTTTTCTCCCCTCCCTCCAACATCATTTTAGAGACCCTAAAATTTTCACATCCTAAGGCCGGCTGCACATGGCCGTGACAGGTTCCGCCGCGGAATTCCACGGCGGAGCCCGTCACTGCGCCCCCCAGAGACCCCAATACTTACCTGCGGATTCGGCGTCTTCCGACCTGCAAGACGCTTCAGTGCGCATGCACAATAGAGCGCGTGACGCGCCGGACGCGTCATATGACACACCCACAGCGTCACATGGCGCGCCGGCCGCGTCATATGACACGGCTGGGGGTGGGCGGGGAAGCGGTTTCATGCTATCCTCCGCTGTGCTACAGCGGAAGACAGCGTGACGGACGGCTTCCATTCCAAATAGAGCATGCCGCGGGTGAGGTCGGGTGACTTCACGGTGCGGAATTCCGCGATGGAATTCCGCACCGTGAGCATTGAGCTATTAGGTTCAATAGGACCTAATAGCTGCGGGCAATGCAGCGGATTTGTGACGCGTATTACGCGGCGGAAATCCATCCGTGGGAAGGAGCCCTTAATCAGCGGACTAAGTATTTACTCTATGTTCCCTTATGTTTTAAAAGCGCTACGGAATAGATTAGTGGTATACAAATAAAGTTTATTATTATTACTCCTCCTGTTCTGGTATTGTTCTAAGTACAAATTCATCACACCATGTCTGTGCCTTTTTTATATACCGTATGTGTGTGTGTATATATATATATATATATATATATATATATATATATATATATATATATGTGTGTATGTATGTATACCTAATGCATTAAGCCTGAGGAAGGACCCTGAGAGGTTCAAAAGCTCGCTATAACATCATGTATTTTTGTTAGCCATTGAAAGCCATCATATCCACAGGATTACTTGGCTTCTCTTACTGAGAACAATCACATTTTGCTCTACTGACTAACACGGTGCCAAACCTTTTTTTTTTTCTTTCTTCTTTTGATCCAAGGCAAACTTGCTTAATAGATTTTATGCAGCATTCTGGGTTTACATGTCTAATTTCCAATATAGGGACGCTCCAAGTGTTAAAGGGCAGATGTCTCTAATAACGTGGCTATTTGGTGTATACTATGCATCTTGTCACCTTAATCATGTGGACCCTCAAAATATTTTCTTTTTCTCTGTGCCTTCTCCGCTCTTCATTTTGTGCTGATCTATGTGCACATACTGTATTATATATGTAATATTAGTGTCTTACAGCTCCTAGAGAAATCAAAAAATATTTCTTGAAATTCAGTTGCTGGATACAACTAGATTACCTCCTTATCGCAGAGGAGCCCGAGATGTTGAACAATATCACCTCAACGTCTAATAGAGAACTTTGGATGTACTGTAATGTTAGCTCAACACCTGCAGCAGTTTTTGATGGATTGTGTTAATAACAACGAAGTAAGAACAACACAACCTTTTGTGCCAGAACATGCCTGTTCATAGCTCGCCATTGCAATAAGAAAGCAGAAACGTAAGCTCTTTTCTATCACCACCCACTCTGCTTCTGTGCTTTTCAACTTTTAATAGCAAGGCATATTGGTTCACCGCTGGGAGGTTTTCAAATTATATTCTGCAGGGGAACTACACCAATCTTTTTTCCATGGCATACCACCATGTTAATGAGCAGTTACATTAGATATCTGGACATATTTTTGAGCAGTTTGTGTCCATGTAATTCCTGCAGGAAAACAATGAAGATGGGGAATTGCACTTAAGTGGAGGGAAGTTAGAGAAATAGAACACAGTATGAATATGCTAAATGTACCTGCAGACCCTTCCATCATTAGTCCGTGCAACATCTGCGTTAAGTATGCCTATCCGACATCACACCCCACTGCCTTCTCCCACACTGTACAATCTATCCACTGTATACTGTACAGTACAGTTCCTCAAAATGAATCTCAAGGTAGGGTTCGAAAATCTCTAATTTTGTGTAATATGTTCGTGACTGAACTAATTTGTTCTCTGGGTATTTGTAATGAGAACGAGTAAGCTAAAATATACTCAAAGTGCAGGTATTAAGTATTAAAGAGTGTCTTGAAGACACAGCATTATGGGCCCCCGGGCAAAGCAGTGTACTGGGGCCCCTGCGACAACTACTCATAGGAATAAAGCGGACAAGCGAGTTAGTAACCGGTGACCTAGATCGGAGAACCGGAAGTCTAAGTCTCTAGGGTCCATTTTTCTCTTGCACTGAAGACATCTCTTTGTTACTGATTTACACTAGAAAGTAACGAGACGATGTACTACGCTTCACAAGGTGATCCACACATCCATTCGGTGGGAAATCTCTCTTTTTATTTTAGAAATTATGGACAATTTACAAAAGGAATTCTGGGTAATTTGAAAGTGAAACAGAAAGCGACACAATGGAAGTCTTCACACATGGCATAGACAGATTGGAGCCAAGTTCATATCCTGCCCCACAACATTATCATATATACAAGGTGCATTGAAATGTTAACATACATAGATTAGTATGGGGGCCCCCAGGCTAGTGACCATCAGGCCCATGCGTTAAGATGGCACTGCTTGAAGGTGATTCCAACTATTCATTGGGTTTGATTGAGTTGGATATCCCAGACAGCGGAGCTGAGAAGGAGGGGCTGTACCTGCTACTGCAGATCATCTCATTCACTTGAATAGATGTGCTGCAGGACCAAACACAGATACTGACATGGACAAGCCACTGTACTTGTGTAAACAATGAAGAGCACAGATCTGTGTCGTTCTCCCTACTTCTTGCTAATCTACTAATGCATGGTAGACCAGTAGGAGTTTGACAGCAGGATCAGACTACCCTGAGGTTTAGGTTGTCTGTTACTATGCATACACCTAGATCTGCATAGGGGCAATGGCAGCAAAACAATAGATTTTTTTTTTTTTATTAACACCGGTTGCAAAGTTGCTTAATTTTTAATTTGTATGCATTCGAGCAATAAAACAATTGCGACTTTGCGTCATAAACCTGTAGTTAAAGGTTGATCTTAGAATTCTGTACCTTCTACCATAGGCCATAAAAGAGCGCTTTCAGCTTCCTGCCTTCACAGACTTGCAGATACAGCTGTACAGAGGATTAGCAGCGATGCACGGAGGGCATGGTTTTCAGGTCTGCTACTGGATGTAATGATAATCCTCAGTAGAGATTCTCCAGCACCAGCAAGATAGGTTCATATATAAAACTCATGCTTTTTTAGGTAATCTATTTGAAGCAAAGTGAATTCATAATAAAAGCAAGCACATTAGCTTGGGATCGCTTTTGCTGGGGTGCAATTAAAATAAACACAGAATACAGCAAGAACAAAAGAAATACCTTGCCTGTCTGGCTTTAGAAATGGTACTCGCAGTCCAAATGTAAGACTCGCACAGACCAGCTATCTTTGTACTCAGACCAACTATTGACCTCTTAGTTGTTCCTTAAATTTTTACCCAGTGGCTTACTTAATTATCAGCCAGCAGGTGGTACAGGTCTCCCAGATAGCTCTACTAGGAGCAACAGAGAGAGTACCTCCCCTCTACCACCAAGCCTAGCTGCTTGTCACTAATAATATACAGGGTGGGCCAGGGAAAAGTAGTAACAGGCAGAACAAATAAGTGTATAGTTTTTTTTTTCAAAGCTTTATTGATTTACCCACATTACAATAGATACTGAATGTGGTCCCTGTTTACTTTTCTGCACCTCTGGGCACGTCACAACATGTTGGCTGATACTGCCTGCAGCTCTTCAACAGTAATGCTGCTAATGTGTGGGATGTTTTCCTTGAGTTCATCCAGGGTATGCAGATTACACAGGTCTGCAAAAAAAAAAATAGCCCTATCTTAGCTATTCATGAATGAATAGCTAAGCACTATCTGTAATTGGCTGAGCGCTCAGCCAATCAGCACAGCCCTTTCAGGGCGGGGATTTTTAAATCCCCGCCTGCTGAAAGTGCTGGATAGCAGTGTCGGGGACCCAGCTGGAGGACGCGTGTGTGCGGCGGATAGGTGAGTAATTTTTTTTAAAACTTTTTTTTACCACTTATTGATGATTTTCAGGGAAGGGCTTATATTTCAAGCCTTTCCCCGAAAATCATACTGCAGGGTTTGCCAAAAACCACTGCTTTCAATGGGACCAGCAGCAGCGCCGATCCCATTGAAAGCAATGGGATAGCATGCTGCACTTCTGCCACAGCTGTCACAGAAGTCCGCGGTATTCTTCAAATCTTTTCAATGGGACTAGCGCTGCTGCCACTGGCCCCATTGAAAAGACTGGTGATATCCCGGCATCATCCTGTTTTTTTTCTCGCACTGCGAGGCGAGAGTTTTCACTTGCTCTCGCAGTGCAGTGGAGAAAAAAAACGCCAGTGGGTGTCCGTCCTAAGGGTGCATTCACACTCGTGAGTACGATATTGGTCCAAGAAATTCGGACTGATATTGTACTTTAATCTGCAATTCTGGGTGCAGGCGCAATACATTGTTGCTTAAAAAAACGCACCTGAAAAACATTGCAAGTGTTTCCAATAGTTTCAGTGGTAAAAACCGCATTGCATTTGCATTCCAATCACATGCGAAAACCCATAGGAAATAATGTGTAACAACTCGGGGGCCGTGTGCCTCTTGTCACCTAAGCTGATTAGTTTCAGCACGACTTGTTGACGCTTGTCCACCGCTGTGCTGCCGTGCGCTACCGACTGCTGGCAACGTGCTCACACTTCGTAATTGAAAGGTGGAGAGGGGAGGGGGGTTGGAGGAGGTGGCATAATACGCCGCAGATAGCAGCACCGAGATAGGACCCGCTATTCTTGGTGTGGGTAGCACGTGAGCGGTCCCAGGCTCTGACTCAGTCCTAGCCTTCACCAAGTTCACCCAATGTGCCATCAGGGAGATATAGTGGCCCTGCCCACCAGTACTTGTCCATGTGTCCGTCATTAAGTGGACCTTCCCAGTAACTGCGTTGTTGAGGGAAGGGTAATGTTGCGGGAGACGTGCTGGTGTAGAGCGGGGACGGCACACTGGGAAAAATAGTGGCAACTGGGGACCGAGTAGCGCGGGACCGCTGCCGCTATCATGTTTTTGAAAACCTCTGTTTCCACAAGCCTGTACGGCAGCATCTCCAGGCTGATTAATTTGGCAATGTGCACGTTTCAAGCTTGTGCATGCGGGTGGGTGGCAGCGTATCTTCGCTTTCGCTCCAACGCTTGTGTTAACGACAGCTGAATGCTGCGCTGGGAGACATTGCTAGAGGCCATGGAGGACCGTGGAGGTGAGGGTGTGGGTGCAGGCCGGTAGACACTCGTGCCTGCGTCCTGGGAGGGGATTGGATCTGTGTGCCAGGTTGTGGCACAGGGGAAGAGTCAGTGGTGTGACCCGGAGGCGGTGAATGGCCTTTGTCCCACCTTATGGGGTGCTTGGCCACCATATGCCTGCTGGTGGTGGTGAGGCTGGTAGTGGTGGCTCCCCGGCTGATCTTTGTGCGGCACAGGTTGCACACCACTGTTCGTTGGTCGTCCGCACTCTCACTGAAAAACATCCACACCTTTGAACATCTAGCTCTCTGCACGGAGGTTTGCCGCGAGGGGGTGCTGTAGGAAACGGTTGGGGGATTCTTTGCTCTGGCCTTCCTCTACCCCTGGCCACCCCACTGCTTCTTCCAACCTGTCCTGCTGCTGCACTTGCCTCAGCCTCTGAAGCCCTGTCTTCAGTAGGCTTAGCAAGCCAGGTGGGGTCGGTCACCTCACCGTCCAGCAGCTCTTCCTCCGAATCCTCCGTACGCTCCCTCGGACTTACTGCCCTTACTACTACCTCACTGACAGACAACTGTGTCTCATCATCCTCACCCCTAAAAAGCTTTCGAGACAGTTGCCGGAAGTCCCCAGCCTCATCATCCGGACTACGGGAACTTTCCAAAGGTTGAGCATCGGTCACAACATGGTGCACTACTGCTCCCAGCCAGCCACAACTGTAATGCACACGATGAAGAGTAGCCCTGAGAAGGACTTTTGGGGTTCTTGAAGACAGGATCCCACGCTAACACTTTCCCTATATCAGCAGCAGCACTATCCCTAACCTCTGCCCGCATGCGTCTGATATGAGCCGCGGGCGGGACCAGTTTAAGTACTCGGCGGTCACCTGATCTCGCCAGCCACTCACTACTGTGGTGGGGGGGGGAGAAGGCTGGCACATCACAGTAGGAAGTGGTAATGCCTTCCCTGCATGTTTATTGGCTAGAAAATGGCGCTAAGCATGCAGGGAAGGGAAATGCAATTGAATCGAGTACCGCGTGGTGTTCAACTCAAGTAACGAGCATCTCTAGTACCCTAATGCTCGAACGAGCATCAAGCTCGGACGAGTGTGCTCGCTCATCTCTAACTATACCAAATGCAGTAAAAATCTGCTCATCTAGATAATCCGTAGCTTCTGCTAACTTGTTCCACATTTGCATTTTATTACATAGAATTCCGAAACAAATATATATAATATATTATTATAGGTGAAGGCCCTCACTGACTGACTGGCCACTAATTCTCTAACTTCCTGATGTCGTACAATCATGACATTTGCGATGCTCATTCTTTAGGTCCTAAAGTGGAAAAGTAAAGGGGTCAAACTTGAAAATTCAATGCTAAGCACAAAGGTATTGGCACCCCTGTGTAATGTAAGAAATCTGATTCTGTAACTTTCCAGTGTTGCACAAACAGGAATTTTGGGATGATCATTCTTTAGGTCCCATATAGGAAAAGTAAAGGGGTCACAACTAGAGATGAGCAAGCATACTTGCTAAGGACAATTACTCGATCAAGCATTGTCCTTAGCGATTACCTGCCCGCTCGGAAGAAAAGGTTTGGCTGCCGGAGCGGGTGAAAGGTGAGTTGCAGTAGTGAGCAGGGGGGAGCTGGGGGAAGCGAAGGAGAGAGAGATCTCCCCTCCGTTCCTCCCCGCTCTCCCCCGCCGCTGGCAGCCGAACCTTTTCTTCCGAGCAGGCAGGTACTCGCTAAGGGCAATGCTCAATCGAGTAATTGCCCTTAGTGAGTATGCTCGCTCATCTCAAGTCACAACTCAAAAATTCAATGCTAAGTGCAAAAGTATTGGCACCCCTGTGTAATGTACCAAATCTAATTCTCTAAATTCCCAGTGTTGTACAAGCATGAAATTTGGGATGATCATTCTTTAGGTTCTAAATAGGAAAAGTAAATGGGTCACAACTTGAAAATTCAATGCTAAGCGCAAAAGTATTGGCGCCCCTCTGTAATGTACAAAATCTAATTCTCTAACCTCTCGATGTCGCACAAACATGAAAGCTGTGATGTGATTGGTTGTTATTAGAGATGAGTGAGCCTACTCGGCCACGCCCCTTTTTCGCCCGAGCACCGCGATTTTCGAGTACTTCCGTACTCGGGCAAAAAGATTCGGGGGGCGCCGTGGGTGAGTGGGGGGTTGCAGCGGGGAGTGGGGGGGAGAGGGAGAGAGAGAGGGTTCCCCCCTGTTCCCCGCTGCTACCCCCCGCGCCACCACGCCTCCCCGCGCCCCCCGAATCTTTTCACCCGAGTACTGAAGTACTCGAAAATCGCGGTGCTCGATCGAGTAATTACTCGAAACGAGTATATTCGCTCATCTCTAGTTGTTATATATTGTACTGCTGAGGTAACATGAAAGCTGTGCTGTGATTGGTAGTTTATATATTATGCTGTTCGATTGCCGAGCACCCGCTCTCCCTCACACAGGAGACTCGCACCAGGCTACTAAAGTAGCCGCCGAAAAGATGGCCAAGCATAATAAAGCCCCTTAATGCCCACCATCAAAAGATGTATGGGCGGTCGTTAAGGGGTTAATACTTTCATCAATGTAAAATTGTTAATTTGTGAACATTAATAAACGGTAAATACAAACACTTTATGATTCCTCTGGGACTGTTCTCTAAGAACCCACCAGTCCTGAGATGTAAATGGACTCCTGTTGTTACAATGAATGGAGAGTGCTGCAGTTCCTTGTACAGCTGGGTAGCCGGGAGTGCCACTGTGGGGAGAACTTCAGAAGGGAATGAAGTGCTAAGTCAACTGTGGCCCCTTCATTCTCAGGTTTGGTGGGAGTCCCAGAGATTAGATGCCCACTAATCAAAGTGGTGACATATACTAACAACAAGCTAGGAATACCCAATTGTGCTTCTACCATGCTCTATACAATTATATATGATCAGAGTAATGGTATAACTAAAGACTGACTGACTAGTTTCGCTACTTCCCTGAAGTGATGTGAGATGGTTTTAACACAAAAATGCCTCCTATCCGCGAGGAAATTGCATGTTGGAGAGCGCAATGTTGGGACGAGTTTCACAGCCCCATATTGCACTCACCCGTGTGAAATTAGCCTTATTTGATAATGTAGATCAATGCCCATATACTTCTGGTTTTATGACTAAAACTTTACTGTTACTGTACAAATGGAAATTTCTACAAATTTTTAATACATTTTTTGTTTCAATTTCTCACCATTTCTGAGATATTTACTGTCAGTACAGGAGAACAACCTTCTGCAGACCTAGCCCTGCTCTCAACTGAGATGTAGATACAACTGTACCCAGTATAGGCAATGCTATGTGAGCTGAAGACCTCAGCAGCAACTGCACAAATTTCACTGTTCCTTTGCTACAGTATATGGGGTCCCGGCCACTTGGCTCACAGAGGATTGCCCAGGCTGGAAACAGTTGTACAGCTTTCTAGGTATGTATAATGAATGCTGCCTCTGGATGAAAACAAGAGTTTTGTTATTCACTGGCAGCAAATACCTTGAAAATGGTGAGGAAATGTAACACAAAGTAGATATTTAGAAAGTTGTATAGCTTTCTATTTATGCACTGATTAAAGATCGCCTATATTTTTTAATGGAAACATGGATTGGTTCGGAATTGAGAAAGAATGCAGCCTTGCCCTATGCCCATCACCAGTCCTTTTCAGTCTGTATGCAGAAACGATCATGAGGCAATGCAATTTGCATGAGTCAAAATCGGTCGCAGAAATGTCAACGACCTTCGATATGTAGATGACACCACCCTGCTTGCGGAAAGGGACCTGGAATACGTACCTTATCCAATGAGTGCAAAAGGAAAACGAACGCATGGGACTGTACCTCAACAGCGAGAAAACGAAAGTCACAAAAACATAAAAATGAACAACGAGGAAGTCGAGACGGTCCAAGATTTCATCTTCCTTGGATCTAAAATCGATTGCAGAGGGCAATCTGGACCTGAGATCAAGAGATGGATTACATTTGGTAGGAATGCAATGCAAGGAATGGAAAAGATCTGGAAAAGCAAGGATATTGGCATTGCAACAAAAACCGGACTGGTCAATGCAATCGCCTTTCCCATAACGATGTATGGTTGCAGAAGTTGGGTGCTCAGGAAAACAGACAGAAGGGAAATTGATGCATTTGAACTATGGTGCTGGGGGAGAATGCTATGGGTACCTTGGACTGCCACGACAACGAATAAGGTATTGTTAGATTGCGTCAAACCGAAGACCTCACTAGAGGGCAAAATCAACAAACAGCGGCTCTCTTTTTTTTTTTTTTTTTTTTTTTTTTTTTTTTAGCCATGTGATGCAGGCTAATACTGGAAACAGTACTGATGCTTGGCAAGGTCAGTGGAAAGAGAAGATCAGGGCTACAAAGAACAAGATGCCTAGATACAATCAAGGCCACCACCAACATGTCAATCGCCGAACTGAAAGAAGTGGTGAAAGACAGGAATGCGTGGAGAGCATTGATCCATGGAGTGACCGATTGTCGGATGTGACTGAACAGATAAGCAATCAAATATTTTTTTTACTAATTAAAACCATAAAGTGAAACATTTTCCATTTTTCTAGTTTTTTTTTGTTTGTTTTTTTTTAGTTCTGTTGTCTGTAAAGGACTATGCCGTCTTACCTTTGCTGTAGAGATATGCTTTACAGCAGAAATTATGGGCCATTCGTACATTGAACAGAAGGGGACCTAATGAATTGTGTGTGTGTGTGTGTGTGTGTGTGTATATGTGTATATGTATATATATATATATATAATATATATATATATATATTTTTATTATTATTATTATTATTTTTATTATTATATAATTATATTTATTAGTGTTATCTTTCATTGTAGTCCGGCCTGTAATTATTAGATGACTGATGAAAACTTTACTCCCCAGAACAGGAGGTATCAGTCTATTGGCTTAGTGGTCAGTATGAAAAATGCAGGGTATTCGGATTTTTTAAAACCTAGATCCTGACATTGTAAATTTTAAAAACTCACTAAACATTCTATAGAAATATGTTTAACATAAAACTTGATTTATACAGTAGGACATTTTCCCTATAAGATTGGAAAGCCCCCTTTTAAATTATTAAGATTTGTGTTTCAGAATAATCACAATAAAACCCTTTTGGCCCATGATGTTTGTTTGAAAAAATAAATAAATCTGTGAATCTGCAGGATAATGCGAAAGAAATCAAGGATTTAGCAAAGTTGGGATAATTATTTGTCTAGTTTGAGCAGAAACCTTCCTTTTTAATTAGTGTAGTTGATGTCATTTATCTAGCGCTCAGACACCGCGTTCCTCCTGGGTCACTGTAATGATATAATTGACCACTATCTTAGATATACAGTATGTGAAATATGATCTCAGCACTCCCACTGTTGTTAAATGTTCTTTTGCTTACAATAGTCAATGGCAAGGTTTACTCATTGCTAGAGTAATGGAATTGGCAAGAACACAAGAGGAATAGATTTTAGAAGAGTATCAATGTTAACATTTCACCCCCTTCTGATTAGTAATTATCTGGTAGTTGGAGCAGCCCCATAAATTCACCTGCTGAGGGATGAGTATGAGATTTAAAATGCAGTCTTCATATGAATATTAATTAGCTTGATTTTAGAATATCAAGCTTTATTCACTGCAACAGAAGAAGTCCACTAGTAGTATATGTAGTCTTTACAGAATAGACTTACTTTAAAACTAATTTTTATTATGATGATTTAAAATTCTGGTTTTAAGACAGACAAACAAAACAGCAAGCTAACCCCTAGTGAGCAGGATAAATACCGATATGTAGTCATCTCTGGCAATAGTGTGCATAAACAGACAAACACATGAATGATAATGAGTAGACCCACCCATTAAGAGCAAAAAGGCACTAGTTAAGGGGTGGGACATAAATCCCAAACACCCTAATACAATGAAAGGAGGGTTGATTAACACGGTCCTATCACCCCTAGTAGTCCTTATGCTCACTGGCATACAACGCCCTCATTCCCCCTGTGTTATATTTATCAAGTCATTTGAGGAAAAGGCGCCTTCAACCAGGGTTCAATTTGTTCAAGCTACAATAATCGTGTTCTTATATGGTGAGTCCAACCCCTAAGATACTTAAATACATATAAAGGCAAGAGACTCAATATTGTGATCTTAGTGTCTAAGACCAGGATAAATCCTATAGTATATTAAATTCAATAGGTTCTGTTCTAATAGAGCATAGTACAGTAGGATAAGTTGAGATAAATGTTCAACAGGACCTACGCGTGTTCCTGGAGGTCTCAGTTTCTCAGGGACCCATATAGCTCTCTGATAGAAGTGTCAATCTCTCTGGTAGAGAAGACCTCACTCAATTTGATAGGACTATAGAGCTTTCCAGGAGAGAGATTTAGAGGACCGCAACTAATCTATATCTATCTGATTAAAAATATAGCTGTCCCAGATCTTTAATCAGTGGAGGGTTGGTGGACTCTTAATACCGTCAGATGACTCTCTAGCCCCAATACTAATCAACCCTCAAGGATCTAGGTTTTAGTAAGTAGAGAGCAATGGTAGGCTAGCTAGTTTACGGAATCCGTTATCTATAATTAACTAAGATGCAGCTACCAGATATCCAGCGGCCAAATTTTTACGCGACCAGCAAAGATAGGTCTTGCCCTATCTTTTGGCTGCGATCAGCTGGCAGCTTCCATAGAAGCCAGTGGTAACAGAGCTGTCTGTTCTTTGCAGAAATCAGCTCTATGCACAAGCGCATTGACCCAGGGAACATCTGATCTGCAGACGTCCCTGGCGACGGATGCCCACCTATTCATATTGATGACCATCCTGAGTGCCAGTTCACTGGTTGTCCTTTCTTAGACCACTTTTCTTAGGTACAAACCACTGTAGCCCTTGAACAATGTGAATAATCTCATCTATTGATGCTTTATTCACATAAATATGCCTATCCGTTTTCTAATACTGTTAGCAAAATTTAATATATAGAAAATATAGGTTAAGGACTAAATCCTCTTTGTTTTTCAGAAACTGCCCAATGTAGACCTTATGTAGTATACTGGGTTGGCTTGAAGCCCATAGAATAAGGAGCCCTACACTTTAAAGGGGGTTTCCGTTGAAAACCTGATTTCTATGTCTAGAACTTGTTACTGCAAATGAAGATTGAACAATAACTCTGCAGTGCCACCTATTGGATGGCAACATTCCTGCAAATCAATGTCAGACCCTTTTATACAGGTCTTTATAACAATGATTGGGAATTGAAAACCACACACACTGGTTATGGTGCCCCCTGCTGGTGTTTTGTTTCCTTTTCAAAATGGCCACTTAGTGTTCTGTGCTGGTTAGAACTCATTTTGTGCAGTCTGTGGCACAATGTGTTCCATTTAAAAAACAAAAACCTAATGGAAGCAAAATGAAAGCTGCCTGTTTTCACTCTGTTTTTTGAAAAACCCATTGCGATCAATGGGGCAAAACCGGAAATGTTTAATTCCATTTTAATTCCATTTTTGTGTTCTTTAAATAAAAGCGAGAGCTGGAATACCCTAAAACAGGTGTGAACAAGCCCTCAGGTAAGGTGTATGTGTTCTGCATTTGGTTTGCAGTTTAAACAAACAAACCTCTAAATCCAGAGCTCTCGGGTCCCTTTATGACCGCTTTCTAGTTGTCTCTATTACTTTTCACACTGATGGGGGAAAATGCAAGGAAATAGGAGCGATATAAATATAGTTCTTTCTTTCACAAATAAGACAAATCTGTTGTGTTTGGAAGCTTTGTGTCGGTTTTTCCTTCAGAGTCTGCTGAATATTTCATCAGTACAAGCTTTGAACAAGACTCAGAAAAGGCAGGGTTTTATTTTTAGCTTGTGGAGCAGGATGTGTTTTTCCAAATCAATAGGTGGCTTGCTGAAGAAATTTCATTATAATAATTTATTTATGTAAAGGTTTTGTCCAACACATTCTAGTGTGTTACCGCTTGGCAAATCACAAAGCCAATTCCCAGCTTCAGTTTGAGATTGGATTGTTCTATCACTGTACACAAAGCTGATCAAACAACAGTATTTCATAGTGCCAATATCTTTGTAGTTTTTGGCTAATGCCGGTTGTTTATTATGTGCATGGCTATGACTGACAAGACAAAATGTTCTATTTCTTTGCCTCGTTTCTGCGTAGCTGACCTCGTCTTTGTACTGCAGCTTTAAAACCACGGTATTTATCACATTAGATAGAATTGAAAAAGATTGACTTGTAACATTGTTGCATGTTATAGAAACATACTCATGTCTAAGGCCAGCTAACAAAATTGATACATTTCTTTGAGTTGTATGCTAGCCATTTTTGATGTTGCAAAAAGCCTAATCGGCCACCTACTCTGGAAGTAAAGACCTCAGGACTGCAGTCAATAAAATAGTTACCAAAGAAGAAATGTAGGCTGATCAGACGTAACATTAAAAATCCCACGCCTAATGTTGTCAAAATACCCCTAGTGCCACCAAAACAGGTTTGAGGTATGAACTCCACCAGAGCTCTGAAGGGGTGCTGTGGTATCTGGCAGATCTTTTAAGTGCTGTAAAGCTGGCCTTACACATTAGATGTATATCAACCAAACTCGTTGATCATCTAATATGTAAGGGGGCCTCTTGACTATCGGTTGGCGGCAGAAGTTGAGCACATAAGGATTGGGCTGTTGGAGTTTAATACTCAATCCTTTTGTTCTCCTGAAGATAAGCAGTTGGAGATAAGTCACTGGCAGAGGTTTCTAGTAGAAGCTTTCTCCAATCTCTACATTCAGAACATGTTATGAAGAGGTGTACTTGCTCTGCGGCAGTGTTTAGATAGCTATTACATGTCAATGTAACATCCACATGAATGCCAAGACCCAAGGTCTCCCAGCAGAGCATTGCCCAGAGCACCTCTGCCTATTCCCCATAGCGCATCCTGATGCCATCTGTTTCCCAGGTATGTGTTGCACCCATTCATTCACATGATGAGATAGAAAATGAGATTCAGCAGGCCATTTTCTTCCATTGCTCTGCATTCCAGTTCTCATGCTCATGTCTCCATTGGTGGCACTTTTCACGGTGGACATGGGTTAGCAGGGGAGCTCTGACTGGTCTTTGGCTATACCCCTATAATCAGCAAGCTGCGATGCAGTGTGTCATCTGGCACTTTTCTCTCATAGCCAGCATTAACTTTCACAGCAATTTGTGCTACAGTAGCTCTTTTGTGGGATCAGATCCCTATGTCCGTCAATGAACTTTGGGCTCCCATAAACCGAATGCCAGCTCATTGGTCATCTTTCCTTGGACCACATTTGGTAGGTGCTAACATATACTGGAAACGCTCCACAAGACATGCTGTTTTGAAGATGTTTTGGTTCAGTTGTCTAACCATCAAAATATCCTTCCTTACCCATTTTACTGGCTTTCAACATATTAAGTTCAAGACGCCCAAGCATCTCAGACACAGCATGCATCGGACAGCACAAGGGCACCCACCTATGTTCTGTCGGAGCTACTCAGCCTCTGCACAGTGCATGGGCTATGCTCGAAGACAGATGAAAATGGCATATGCTGAGATGGTCTGTGTTAAAGATCTCTTGTATGTATAACCTCATAGGTTATAAAGGGTCTATGTGCTATGAAATACATGGACAGCACACAAACCCATTATACACCCATCTGAAGAAGCCTATAGTGAAATAGAAAGCTGGATCCGTGTACAGCACAAACGGTTGAGCTTTGAAGGGAAAAGCTTCCAAAAGATGCTACACATGAGGATGTACTTTTTATTTTCCACTAGAGGTATGCTTTAAGTGTTAGTATATACGTTTCCTTAGAAAGAAAGGATATTGAAGATGTGAATTGGATGGTCATTTTCTGCACAAGTCAAATATAACGTAAAATAAACTTTTCTTCACAGTCCAATTGTCATTATGTCACAAGTCCTCATACATCTCATGTATAAACGAGGAGACACATTCTTAATCCCTTTCTTACAAAATGAGCAGAATGTAAATCGGGTGTTTTTCTACCTCCATAAAGGTAAATAGCTACTGGTCTTGCTTTTATTAGTTCTGTAATCACAACTACTCTCTCACCGGAATGTTAAGAGACCCTGGAGAGGGAGGAAGAGCAGCCGCACAACACGACTGAAGCAGAATGAAAAACCTGAACATTTTTCTAATGGCAAATACTGCACAATTAAAATGTCTATTTTTAGAGAACATATTAAGAAGTCATTCCAAAGCTGAGGTCTGTGTTAATCAGTTTTCGATGTTACTAATGGGAGAACATCTGCCGGAAAATAAGTCTTTCTTTGAGTTCTAACAACTTTATGATAACTAAGCTCAGTTCTCTCTAATAAAATATTTGTCACTTTTAGACTTGTGGATAATTGGATGAATGAGACTGGAGCCCATTCGCTTACATTCCCACCCAGTACTTGCCTGGAACTCATCTTGCTCCTCTCCCTCAGCAATTCTGCATTGCCTCATTCCTTACGCTTCATGAACAACTGGAAGGTAATGACCACCGTATACTTTGTAATGTAATTTGTCACAAATGTTTTCATTTTGCCTATAGCCAGGTTTTTAATACTGCCCAAAATGTATCTCTCGTCTTTATCGAACAACTGTATAATAATAATCTTTATATGTATAGCTCCAACTTATTCCGTCCGCAGCACTTCTAATACATTTATTATGCACTCAGCAACTTGTATTTGATGTAGCCGTGTCAAATGCCACTGCGGTGGAGAAAGCCTCACTGTGCCATGAACTGGTGTCCAGTGCATTGCAAAGACTTGGGAGGTAGGGCATATATGGAATTGAGCGCTGCTGCAAGGTTAACATGTAAAGAGTACTTGTAGGGGTGAGATGGAGAGGATTTGTTAACAAACATGCTTAAACGTGCTTCTATGACAACCAGTGTGATAAGTAGCAAAACTGCTATTTACTTAATCTAACATTAGGTTTTTGTGCTGAACAATCACTCATGTGCTGGCCGCTTGGGGTCTTCCTTCTCACTTGCTATCTACTCACTGCTGCCTAGTTTGTTACTGGAGATGGCATAACAGGAAGTGGAGGGGGGAGTCATGCTCAATGAAAGCTATGAGAGCAGAAGGTAAGGAGAAAGAGGAGGAGAGGAAAAAATACACTTGCAGACATAATGCTGGAGCTAATGGTTAGTTGTCTGTTGGTATTTATTCACGTCTCCACTGCTCAGTCCTTCTGTAAAATGCCCTTTATGATGATGATATATCTTTCTTTGGCCCCCTGCACACAGGCGGAAATTCCGCGGTGGGATTTCCCCCAGAATTTTCACCCGTGGAAGCTGCCATAGGAGTGCGTTAGAAAACGCAATCCTAGGCAGACGCCGCGATCGGTCTGCGCGAAATCACGTGCAGAAAACAAATCACGGCATGTTCTATTTCTGTGCTCGGCTCACAGAGCCGCGCACAGAAATGTCACTCCCCGGGCTCCGGTCTGCGCATGCGCCAGCAGCCGGCACATCAAAGAGCCGGAGCCACGGGAGAAGGTGAGTGCCGCGCTGGTCTCTGCAGGGGCTCGGGTCGGGTCCCGCTGCAAGAATTCAAGGGTCTGAAGCAGCCATGGCAGAACAAACCAGTGAGCATAGCCTCTTTTGTTATTTAATCACCACTTGTGCATTTACACAATTTTTTTTTTTTTTTTTACAACTTAGGGAGACCCTTTTTAAGTGGAGGTACACTGTAATACACCAATTATAATCTGGCATATTTATCATTCGTGTTGTACCAGAATTCTGCCGTAAATTCTGCCTTTTTAACCTAAAGAGGTGTAGACTTTTACTATGTATATACGCAAAAAAAGAGCAGATGTTATGTCTGTGACTCCGTTTTTCAAAAGTTTCCAGAAAAGCAGTTGAGGTTTAACCCTTTCCAATCCAATTATTTTTTCTCAGCCATTCTCCCCAGCTCCAAATAAATTGGAGCTGGTGAGAATAGATGAGAAAAAATACATTTCCCTGCACCCTCCTGAACTGACAGAGTTCAGGAGGGTGCAGGTGCTCACTGCACCGTGGGGGGGCCTGCTTACCTGTCCGGCGTCTTCCGCATTCTCCCTTCTGCCTCCCGACTTGGCGATCATGTGACCGCTGGGGTCAGGTGGCACCCAGCGGTCACATGATCGCCGAGCCGGGAGACAAAAAGGAGAATGCAGAAGACGCCGGACAGGTAAGCAGGTCCCCCCACGGTGCAGGCTCCCGACTCGGCGTTCATGTGACAGCTGGGGGTCAGGTGACACCGACGGTCACATGATCGCCGGCCCGAATCTCCGTGCATTACATAGCGCTAAATGAGCGCTATGTAATGTGTAAAGGAGAAGGCAGAAAGGGTTAAAAACCCTTTCTGCCTTCTCCTCGGGGCTCCTCAATGAGGACCAGTGCAGGAGTGTATCTGCACCCGATGTGTCTGATGATCGGGTGCAGATGCACTCCTGCACTGCAGTGTCGGGCCTGCCCCGACATCGGAGTTGTGGAGGGAAATTATGATGTCGGGGCAGGCCCGACATTGGATTGGAAAGGGTTAAGTGGAGTGAGGTCTTTAGAGACATTTATGAATTGCAACTGTTTAGTTGCAATAAAAATTGTAGGAATATCCCTAAACATCTTTAAGTCATACAGACTAAATTCTGAGAACGGCAATTAATAAACTTCCAATTAAAGAAGACCTTTTCTGTGACAGAACTTGTAAACGATGCGCTTTTCCAAAACTATTGCACACCTTGCAGCTTTTACTGCTTCTCTTAGTGCTTCCGATGAGACAGGGAAAAAGCTGGTGAAACGCATAGAGAATAGGATTATTTTGTTAGAAAATCTCCACAGCTATCACATTAGCAGTACTGATGGTACTACTTTATCAGCTTATCTAGTGCGTGGTGTAAGGTCCATAAACAAAGACTCCACATATTGGAGTAACAGGGCTAGACTCTTCTGTAGGGGCTGTGGAGGGAGACCAATAATAGTTATATTTACAGTAGTGCTTGAAAGCTTGTGAACCCGTCAGAATTTTTTTGCTTATATTTGACCTTAAACTACATCAGACTTTCATACAAGTTCTAAAAGTAGATAAAGAGAACCAAATCAAACAAATGAACCAAAAATGTTAGACCTGGTTAATTATTTATTAAGGAAAATGCTGCCTTCAGGTCTTTTTGACTTGGCCATTTCAAAACCTTAACTTTATTCTTCTTTAACCATCCTTTTGTAGAATGACCTGTGCGCTTTGGCTCGCTGCTTGGCTGCATGACCCATGTGCTCTTGAGATTCAGCTCACAGACAGATGTCCTGACCTTTTCCTTTAGAATTTGCTGGTATTATTCAGAAGTCATGTTTTTTTTAAAATCAATGATTGCAAGGCGTCCTGGCCCACCTGCAGCCAAGCAGATGACATGAGATTTTTATGCTGTAATGCCCTGTTTTTCTGTCTCCAAACATAATGTTTCTCATTTAAGCCAAAAAGCTCTTTTTTGGTCTCCTCCATCCACTAAACATTGATCCAGTAGCCTTCTGGCTTGTCCAGGTGATCTTCAGCCAAATGCAGATGGGAAGCAATGTTCTTTTTGGAGAGCAGAGGCTTTCTCCTTGTAGTCCTGCCATGCACTCCATTGTTGTTCAGTGTCCTTCTAAAGGGTTATATCAGAGACATGAGATTTTCAATCATTTTCTTCAATAAATAAATGACCAAATCTAATATTTTTGACTGATTTGTTTGATTTTGTTCTCTTCATCTGCTTTTAAGACTTGTGTGAAAATATGATGTAGTTTTACGTCCTATTTAAGCAGGAAACTTGAAGGGTTCACAAACATTCAAGCACCACTGTAGGTTGATTCTATTTAAACCTCGAGTTCTTGTATAAGCGAGTTTGGGTGCGTTCTTCCTTTCTTTTGAAGAAATCGGGCTACTCCTTGGATTTACATACTATAGTGAGCCACTTATATATGACAGTATTTTTTCCTTGTCTCTCAGTTCAGTTTGTTTTTATCCTAGATACTTATAAAAGTTAAAAGAGACTCGGTTACCTTCTTTTAGCCGTATAAGCTTAGCTTATGGGCTGAAAGTAGGCTACCTGTGGAGTCCAGGGATGTAAATGTTATACTTGCCTTCCCCATCATTCCCCCGCTGTTTAGCGTTAGAAGTCGCTGCTGCAGTGCATTGAGCAGCACTGCTAAATAGTCCGTCCATTATTAAATTAGAACAGGTGGACTATATAGCAGAGTAGCTCAATGCAAGGATTGGCGGCTTCCACCACTGACAACGGGGAAACTATGGGGGAGGTAAGTATAAGGCCTCATGTCAGTGGGCACACACAGATTCCGCATGGAGAATCCTGCACGGAATCTGCTTGTGCCTGCTGCCAGCGACCCTGTGTACCTGTCTCTGTCTTCCTTCTGTACTGCAGAAGTGCCAGCCAGGACACATGCGAAGCACAGATTTTAATTATTTTTTTTTAAAATCCCCTGCTCTGCGGATGAGCAACGTATCAGACAGCTTCCATCGACCTCAATGGAAGCCGCCCATGTGGGAATCATATCAAGATGGAGCATGGTGCGATTTTTAATCCGCGAGCGGAAACCGCAATTGCAAAGTCATTTTTTCGTAGCATGCTGTGGAAGGTTATTGCTGCAGAATCCGAAGCAGAACGCCCACTCCAAATTCCGCAGCAGAAATCCGCCCATGATCGTGAGACTCTACAGGTCACCTACTTTCAATCTATAAGCTTAGCTTATAGTTCTATAAGTAGGTGACCGATTCCCCTTACGTTTAGCCATCTCTCACAGTGAAAGGGTTGCGATAGGAGAGTAATAGTGGATCTCTGTCAGTGACAGAACTCATTGCAAAGTAACTGAAAGTTTGTGATTTTGAAAAATAAACCGGTTTGCAAAAATCAAACAAGAACAATTTAAATGACTTAATGCAGCTGGTATAACAAGTGGTTCTCCACGTTTATCACAAAATGGCACTTTTAATGGTTACTGTGGTCTTAGAATTATTCCAGTCCTTCATGACAATCATGTTTAGTACTCAGTACAGCCCCTTTTTGTTGTAATGACCTGCTGAGAACGTAATGCATAGCCAGACAGGAGCTTCTGACAGCGTTCATCAGGAATCTTAGCCCATTCCTTATGGGTAATGGCTTCCAGTTCACTAATAGTCTTGGGTTTGCCTACTGCAACCACCTTCTTCAAATCCCTCCAAAGATTTTCTAAGGGGTCAAGTTAGGTGACTGTGATGGCCACTATAGAATCTTCCAGGACTCTTGAAAACAAGCATTGGTGGACTTTAAGATATGCTTGGGATCATTGTCCTGTTGGAAGGTCCAATGATGCCCAGACATTTCCTGATACTTGAGTGAGTCTATCTTGCCCTCCACACACTTCAGGATTCCACTGCCAAAGTAAGCTAAGCAGCTCCAGGGCATCACTGAGCCACCACATAGCTTAGGTTTCACTGTAGGCGGGATGTTTTTAAGTGTGTGCTATGTTCTTCCACTTGTAGACATATCCATAGGCCTGAAAAGTTCCAGTTTTGTTTCATCGCTCCAAAGAACTGAATTCCCAAACTTACGTGCCTTATTTTATATGGTTTTGAGCATATTGAGCTGACTTCTCCTGTGCCTTTTGGTTCAGTAGAGATGTCCATGTTGGAGTCCAACCATGAAGATGTTTAGTACGTGCTTACTGTGTAAGTGGAAACCCCACTACCTGCTGCCACCTGCAAATCTTGCTGCAGATCTTTTGCAATCACTTGAGGGTTTTTAACCACCTGCCGCCTCAGGAATCTGGTGCCACTTGAAGATGGCTTCCTCTGCCTGTCACGTCCAGGTAATGTGGCCAGTGTTCCATTCACTTTAAACTTGTAAACCATATCTCTAGAGACATTTAGTGCCTTTGCTATCTTTTTGTATCCTTTCAATTGTTTGTACAAGGAAATGATCTTTGCTGTAAAATGTTTTGACCATTGTCTTGAATTAGCCATATATCTAACATGCAGCCAAATGTTACAGTCAACAAAGCCCTAGCCAATCCAGGTATTTGATGTTTTATCTCAAGCAGACATGATGCAACTAATGAAGCCCTTGATTAGTTGCATCAGGTGTGCTTGAGACAACACCTGATTTACAAATGGTTGCTCTTATGAGGAGATTCTATTCCGATGGTTGAATAAGGGTGAATGCCAAAGGACGGATTTCTACCGTTTGCAGTGGCGGAAATTCGCAGCTATTGGGTTCTATGGAACCTAATAGTTTTCTGCCTGCCAGTACTCACATGTGGAATTCTATTGTGGATTTCCACAGCTGGGAATAAATTGCGGTATGTTCTATTTGTCGCAGATTTATGCCGCGGGAGGTCTCCATGACTATAGCATAATGAAGACCTAGGAATTCTGCAATCACCAGCAGGCACTTTTTTGTTTTTAATCGCGGTACTTCCAAAGCGTAAATCCGCGGGCGTATCCCATGACGCTCGTGGGCATGAGCCCTAATTCTGAGACTGCGGTAGTCATTAAAAGTGTGATTTTGTGTTGAATTTGGATAAACCACTTGTTATGTTAGTTGTGTTGAGGTATTTAAATTGTCCTTGTTTGATTATTATTTTTTTTTTCAAACAGCTGAAACTTTGTAAATTCAGCAAATAACTCTAATTTGCAATAGACGATTAAATACCTTTTGATTGCAATTATACCCTGCTTACGCTCCTTCACGTTTTTTGTTTTTTTTCATAAAAGCTCTTAAAACAGATACTCTGGTTTCCTCATGTTTCTCGTTTTTAATGATAAGCCATTTTGTAAAGATTGATTTCTTTTAATACCGTACGATCCTATTTTAGAAAGGTCAGTGGAAAGTAAACTGTTATTTGGAAAGCTTGCGGCTTTTACAGGATCATATTTTCCATAAATGAAAGATTTTTTTCTAGATATATACTCCTTCCTGTGCGCACTATACTTCCAAACATGATGATGATTATCCGTCCAGTCGCATCTGAGCTTCCAAACATAACCTACTCTTATTGATAGAGGCATAAAGCTTATCGGATACTGTAGTGCTATAATGGCTAAATGCGTTCATTGCAGAGCACTACCGTCCAATGCAGTGGATTTAAAGATTAGCAATAGAATTGCACAAAAACCTCAGTATTTGTAATTTTTTTGTCTGAATGTGAGTTTATGTACTAGATTTAGTATATTAGTAAAACTTTTTTTTTTAATTGCTTCATCAGCACAAAGTGTAAAATTTGTATATGTCCGTGAATGATGTTCTACAAAGAACTGCTGGGCTCATTCACACTTCCATACGCAGTAGATTACCCCCATTTTTTTAATGTGTGTAATCTGCAGTGAATAGAACCCATTGATTAAAGCTGTTCATTCACATGGGCATATTTTTTTTACCGGATGTTCGGTCGCGTGAAAAAATACACATGTCCCAGGTCATTTAAGTGAATATGCAGAAAACCTATGTGTACACTGCATATTTGCATAGTAAAACAATGGGCCCTTCTGTATAATTTTTTTTGTGCATGCAAATACACAGCATATTTACGCACACAAAAACTCGCAGGAACGTCCAAAATACGTAGGGAATTGCAAGTTTCAATCACATAAATATGCAGTATATTCAATAAACCAAAATGTGCATAAGCCTCTGTGTACCTGTACTTACAGTAGAATACTAGAGCTGTCCTTTTTGGATCCATATGGAGGAAACTATATATATTGCTTCCATAGCAATGCCCGTAATGTCCCTGTGTCTTATTTGTCTACATCTACCTGGTAGTTGTACAAGATGGGAAGACATCCCTAAACCTCAGTAGAAACCCATTCATAATAACTAGAGATGAGCGAGCACCAAAATGCTCGGGTGCTCGTTACTCGAGTCGAACTTTCAGTGATGCTCGAGAGTTCGTTTCGAGTAACGAACCCCATTGAAGTCAATGGGCGACTCGAGCATTTTTGTATATCGCCGATGCTCGCTAAGGTTTTCATTTGTGAAAACCTGGGAAATTCAAGAAAGTGATGGGAACGACACAGAAACGGATAGGGCAGGCGAGGGGCTACATGTTGGGCTGCATCTCAAGTTCCCAGGTCCCACTATTAAGCCACAATAGTGGCAAGAGTGAGACCCCCCCCACACACACACACACACACACACACTGTCAGCATAAAGATCGTTCTCGTCTGCCACAACTGTAACAGCTGTGGCAGAGAAGAACGATGTTAGCCCATTGAATTCAATGGAGCCAGCAATACAGCTGGCTCCATTGAAAGCAATGGCCTGCCGGCGATCGTGGGATGAATTGTCGGGAAGGGCTTAAATATATAAGCCCTTCCCTGCAATTCATCCAGAAATGTGTAAAAATTAAAAAAAAATATACTCACCTTGTCCCGGCAGAACGATGTTAGCCCATTGAATTCAATGGAGCCGGCAATACAGTTGGCTCCATTGAAAGCAATGGGCTGCCGGCGATCGCGGGATGAATTGTCGGGAAGGGGTTAAATATATAAGCCCTTCCCTGCAATTCATCTAGAAATGTGTAAAAATAAAAAATATATATATACTCACCTGGTCCCGGCAGACAGAGTTCAGTGCGGCCAGCGGCAGTCCTCCTGAAAGGCTCCGAACAGCTGTGAGTAGTATTCAGCAGCCGAGGATTTAAAATCCCCGCCTGCTGAATGAGCTGCCTCTAATTGGTCACAGCCTGACCAATCAGAGGCAGATTCCACTCACACACCCATTCATGAATTTATGAATGGGTGAGTGACTGCTGCCTCTCATCTGATTGGTCCCGCTGAGCCAATCAGAGGCAGCAGTCACACACCCATTCATAAATTCATGAATGGGTGTGTGAGTGGAATCTGCCTCTGATTGGTCAGGCTGTGACCAATTAGAGGCAGCTCATTCAGCAGGCGGGGATTTTAAATCCCCGGCTGCTGAATACTACTCACAGCTATTTTTTATTTTTACACATTTCTGGATGAATTGCAGGGAAGGGCTTATATATTTAACCCCTTCCCGACAATTCATCCCGCGATCGCCGGCAGCCCATTGCTTTTAATGGAGCCAGCTGTTTTGCCGGCTCCATTGAATTCAATGGGCTAACATCGTTCCGCTGGGACAAGGTGAGGATATATATATTTTTTTTTACACATTTCTGGATGAATTGCAGGGAAGGGCTTATATATTTAAGCCCTTCCCGACAATTCATCCCGCGCTCGCCGGCAGGCCATTGCTTTCAATGCAGCCGGCTGTATTGCCGGCTCCGTTGAATTCAATGGTCAGTGCTAGTTTAATCGAGACGAGTACCGCGTGGTGCTCGTCTCGAATAACGAGCATCTCGAGCACCCTAATACTCGAACGAGCATCAAGCTCGGACGAGTATGCTCGCTCATCTCTAATAATAACCTATATACATAACATGAGCGTTAGGGATTCATTAGTTACAGAAGAAAGTCCAGCACTCCTCAGTGGAAAACCACCGTAAAACATGGTCTTGGGTGCAATTTTAAAATACTTTGTATTAAAATGTGCAAAGAAGGCTGTCTTTTACCCTTCTTTGAGGATGCCCCCCTCCAAGCTCAAACTGGTAACCTTGGGAGAGTATACATTTTTTAATTTTCGATTACCAAGTAAGACAATAATTATTAGGGGAATGTTGTTCAGTAATTCTATGGGTGACCCAAAGAGCGGCGCGCACGCAAAGTATCGCAAGGCATAGAGAGCCTTGTGTACTAAGAAAGCAGAAATGCAGTCCTAAGCTCTCGCTCATGACCTGAAGGTTGTGGGTTCAATCCCCGCTTGGCTTGGGTAGCTGGCTCAAGGTTGACTCAGCCTTCCATCCCCCCTTGGTGGGGGGTAATAAATAAATTACTCGAAAGCACTGCGGAATAAGTTGGCGCTATACAAATAGCAAGATTTAAATACATTTGCAGGGAGCAATGTTCTAAAATTCTTCCTTGCAGCTAAAGGTGGAGGTGATTCCTGCTAAAAGGGGATCTACATGCTATTAGGTTCAAGGGTTCACCATTTCTCCCTATGCTGTGTGCTTAATAAAAGACGTGAACTGCACAATTGTTCGTATGTTATTAGTTTAGACCATTCCCTATAAAGTTATAGAAGAATCGTCTCGTCCTGCTTGCTCTGTAACCTGCTCCGTTATACCTCCTCATAAAGGCAGAGTTAGGAAAGAAGAGTGCGTTTTAAATGATTACATAGTTCAGTTTAAGTGGAATGAACAGACTAGTTAACTCCTGTAATTCGTCATAGTGCACATTGGTATGTTAGCAGGTGTATACTTCAACATAGCGCTGTGCGTGCAGCCTCTGACCTATGTTAACGCTATTAGTACATGCTTGGTCACTGCTACATAGCAGCCCCCAATTAATATTTAAGATGGTATGAAATATTTATAAAGTTCTAGGCGAGCCTGATATCCCTAATTCATTTGAATTTCCTTACCATGAGGTGGCCTATAAATACGACCTATGGAGTCTACAGGAGTGTCAGAATCTTCTGCACTTTTTTCCCATGAACACATAATGGATATTTCCTCCAGCCCTTATGACAGGGTTATGGAATAAGTCGCACATTTTGGCTAGTGGCATCTTGTAGGGGCTCTTCTCATTCCAGATGCTAATTGACAGGTTTCTCCTTGTTGCTATGCACATGGAGAGACCTGTCAATCACTGTTCGGAGGGCGGAGGGAGCAGGGAATATATGAATATGAATGAGCTGATTCTCTCTGCCAGGCGCTGCAAATTTTCCAACTTAAAGTGGCATTCCAGTTATGCAAAGTTGCTGTCAAATAAATGATTATCAAAATTATTAAGTTTGCCATGTGGTTCTGCTGTAGATTTTGTGTCTGAAGGTCTATAAACCATCACCTTCTCCTAGCACTTCAGAGGTGTTTGTTCCCAAGTTGCGCTGGATATGACCTGTAGGCATTCCATCGCTAGAGGTCGGGCACACTCAGTAGGAACGCCCTGGGACGGCTCTTTTTCTCTGCAGTTCTCGGGACCCAATTGCTGACCCACTGCAGGGCAGTGCTTAGTGGGGATGTACAAAGGAAGGAATTGTGAAAAATATAGTTTCGCGCTGCATATCAGCAGGGGTGTGTTGGCCATCTAGGAAAATAGTGATATGGTTACACATCAGAAATGGAGGGCGCAATAAGTAGATGATGGCTGCTCAATTTATACCCAATAACCAGCTGTGCTTAAACAAAATTTATTGCCAGGATTCTTGAAAATTTACTTCACAACCGAAATA
Source organism: Eleutherodactylus coqui (assembly GCF_035609145.1). Taxonomy (NCBI): domain Eukaryota; kingdom Metazoa; phylum Chordata; class Amphibia; order Anura; family Eleutherodactylidae; genus Eleutherodactylus; species Eleutherodactylus coqui. Next base: position 192,362,155 of record NC_089837.1, on the reverse strand, counting down.
CCTCTTTTAAGATTTACAAAACTGCTCAATGGATAAGTATAAATCACAGATCATTTAAATGAGCAACTCTGTCTTTATACCATGCTACTTGCAGCTAGACACCCATAAGGGTGACAGTAATTACACCCCCTGTGCAATACTAAGGAAATCCAGAAAACCTGACTTGTTGGGAGATCGTGAGGACTGGACTGATGTAGAGGGAGAGCTGCTCTTCATAGAGCTCTCAATTCTGGGGGTTAAATAAAAGCCCAAGGAAACACTGATGGGGCATGTGGAGAGCAGTTGTCCACACCAAACAAACCTTTTCAGGCCGGCGGCACACAGACGGATTTGCATTGTGGAATCTATGGTCGTCATCCGCACCGTGGATCGAAGGAAATACTGTTTGTTACATGCTTTTGAAAAACCCTTCTTCCTGCACACTTGCGTAATCGAAAAGGAGGAAAAATCGCAGAATGTTCTATTTTAGTGCGGATTCCGCACGGACGGCTTCCATTGAAGTCAATGGAAGCCGCCCAACCCATGGCCCTTCGCATTTGACATTGCGGAAAAGTTGCAGATTATGCTTCATCACCTAGCAATGGTGTTGGAAAAGCAGGGATTAAAAACAAAATTTTTTGCTGCGTATGTCCGACGTAGAGCTATCTGGACCATTCGCATACAAATTAAATACAGGCAAGTGCGGACGCCGGCTGGGCACAGGGTTGGATTCCTCTGCGGCCTTCCACATGCGGAATTCGACCTGTTCGTGTGCAGGCGGCCTAAAGGGTATGTCCGCCTTGCAAGTATATTCATTACTGATCCAAACCATCTAAACATAAAGCTGTTTAGTAAATAGTCTTGAGTTATAAACATCCAATAATTCTGTGTCTAAAGCCCCTATACAAACCTATGTGTGTCCATCGTTCTAAACAAAGCTACATATCCTCTTATCCTGCAGTCACATGTTATGCTCCTACTTTCTGTTGCTTAGCAAGGAGGAGGGGTTAGATTGTATGGCGTAACCAGTTATAAGACTCGCCAACCTGGCGGCCGCAGCACACTCCGTTTCAATGCCCTGCAGCCATGGGGCCCTGGTGTCTTCACTGATTGTGACAGTGGCCAAGACAAATGCTCTCCTGGCTGATCTCTTCAAAAGGCCAGTGCTCCCAAACTAAATGTTTCCCCTGTTATGGGAAATGAAATTTCAGGCTATGTCAAGCAATTTCCCTTGTGGATGGTGCCTGAGTATTGAAGTCCTTGTGGTCCTTTCAAGGGGCTTCGTTTTTGACTTCCTGTTCCCTGACCTTGCTCGTTTATCTGACTATGCTTCTATCTGCTGCATGCCCTGATTTGGACCCCCTATTGAACTTGTTTACTGTAACCTGATCTATGGCTTTGTCTCTAATGCTGAAGTGTGCCGTCTGGCCTGGACTGTCTGACTACGCTCCAGTTCACACCCTCATGTACTGCACTTAGGCCTTTTAGTAGTGTCAACTGCCACGATACTAGGACCATTTTCTGAGTGCTACAGCCTGAGGACCCCACAGTGAAGGCCACACCCCGACTGGATAAAGACCGGGGTACCTCAGGTGTCTCCTCAAGTTTTTACCCTAACCGGTCTGTAGCTTAGTGGATCCATGTCCACTGATCCTGCCAACACAGTAGTGCCTTTCCTGCACAATTTTTGCAGATTGCAAGTTTTAGATGCATTGTACATTTTTTTTTTTTATTGTAATGGCTTACTATATAGTAAGGAATACTTAGAGGATAGTGAGCGGCTTTTTATTGTATCCATCCCTTGACTTGAACCTTTCAACAACCTTCATGGTGTTTGTGTCAGGATACGGACTCGTGAACAGTTGGACCTACATATGTACGACACTCACAAGAAACGCCTTGACTTCTAAAACCAGCGGGTTGTTCCAGTAAAGATGATATAGTTGTACTAGCAGGTGAAATAGTTATACATTTAGTAATTTGGGGGTTAATAAATATGATGCACACAGGTCACTTTGTAGAGATTTCTTTTCACTTTAAAGTCTTTTGTTCTGTTCCTTGAGAAAAACCTGAAAAGGTCCAGAAGGGTGGATGTTTTTTCAGAACGACTGTAAATCGGTTTTAGCTGGTAAATATTGGTATTATAGAAGGTTGCTTATTGGTTCTTGATGTTTTTGATGACATTTTCTTTTTTTTTTAAAGGAACGTTTATTTAGCCAAAAGACAAATATACAGTAACAGCAGACATCATAAAGAATGCACACCTTGCTGATACATTACAGTACATGAGAACTGAAAAAAAAAAGACAAAAGTGAAAACACTGAGTGTCTCGCATATTCGTGTGCATTTCTCGTAAAACATAATACTTGGCTGTTCATTTTCACATTTATCAACTACTCATAATGGAACAAACCCAACCAGGGAGGGCTCCTAGTCTGGAGCCCCAAGACACCAGGAGAAAAAAGAAGGAAAAAACAAGACAAAACAACCAAAAAAGGGACAAACAAATAGATAGAACAACCCCCCCCCCCCTCCCCTCCCACATTAAACAACAACCCTGCGCGACTCTTAAAGAAAAAAAAAAAAAAAGAATTAGCCTAAACAGTAGATTGGTTCAAGCGAGTATCCCTCACCATATCCATTCCCAGTATCTAGACAGGCATCTCTGCTGCTGTTGCCGGACAGTTCATCCAGTGCCCCCAAACCTTGTCAAACTTCTCAGGACATCCCCTTGCCATATAAGTCAGTTTATACATTGGAAGCACAGAGTTCACCACCTGGATCCATGCGTTTCTGGTCGGCCTACCAGGGTGCTTCCAATTTAACAAAATCACCTTCTTAGCATAGAAAAACAGTAGCTTATATAAGGTGCGGGTTGCGGCTGCCACTGGCAGGTCTCCAACAAGCCCAAAGAGGCAAACCCCAGGGTGCATGATCCTCGGGGCCCCCAGGTGAGACTCCATAAATACAAGAATGTCCCCCCAGTAGTCTCGTATGACACCGCAGTCCCAGAACATGTGCATGATGGTCCCATCAGCAATTAAGCATCGGGGACAGGTCGCTGAGGGGAGCAGACCCATTACATGTAGCCTGGATGGGGTGTAGTATATACGGTGTATAAACTTTACCTGGATAAGCCTATCTCTAGCACTAATCAAAGGAGGACCAGAGCTCACCAATATGTCTTCACTCTCCTCCGCTAACAGATCTGGAATGTCAATGACCCACTTCTGGGTCGCCCTCTCCCTCAACGGGGCAAGACACTGCATCAGGTGGGCATAGAAACTGGACAGTGGTCTTACTAGGTTGCACATCTGTGCCAAGCCTTCCAACCGAGTCAGGGACATCGGTATGGACAGGCCCTGAAACTGAGCCCTGATCACATGTCGTAGCTGGTAGTACCTGAAATAGGAGTGCCCAGGCAGGTTGTAGATTATCTGAAGCTGGAGGAAAGTGCAGAAGATGCCCTCACTGACTATGTCCGATAGTACATTAATACCATGAGCTCTCCAGAATGCAGACTCTGTAAAGCGCTGCAGGTGCGGCAAGTGTGGATTATCCCACAAAGGAGTATGTGGGGACCATGTGACTTCCACTACAGGGGTCAGCTGCAAGGCCTTGTGCCATATTTTAAGTGTTACCAGCATGGGGTCAGGTAAGGGGGCAATAGGAGAGGAGGGGCCACGCATCAGCAGACCCCTCAATCCTAGGGTGGAGCCCACCACCCTGCGCTCCAGTCCCACCGCCGGATTGTAATCCGATGAAGTCAGCCACCACCCAGCATACACCAGCTGGCTGGCCAGATAGTAGTAGTAGAAGTGGGGTAAGGCTAATCCTCCCCAGCTCACTGGGAGGCACAAGGTCTCCAATTTAATTGATGACATTTTCTTAATGTCAGTTGTACAGTTACTTGATAAAATGTCATAATCCAATTCTCCTTGTGTCTAGCTGGATGGTATTGGTAGCCCCATGTGCTTACTCAGCTGCCGGATCCCTGCTTGCATATATTGTATAAATTGCTGTATAGTATCACTGCGTTGTTCCATCATTATAGCTCCGCTCAAGATGTGACCTGACACCACTCTTTCTTTTCTGCTAACCGCACAAAATCACTTAGTGTGAGAAATGCTTTAAACTGACACCCAATCTGAGTCCTATTTGGTTAACCTCCTCTCGCTGAGCCTGACTTGCTGCTGCACAGACTCTCTGCTCAGTATTGGCTTCTCATGATGATATATGGCCTGTTTAGCTGTGAAATATTACAACATTTCCATTTGATCACTTCTGTTATTACCTAATGTCACACTTTCTGGTTTACTACTAGCTGCGGACTGGTAAGGTCATAGGGCAAAATTATGTTTTTTGGCATTGGAATTATTAAAGTAAAACACGTTTGCATTCTGCAGAAACGGGACATGGCCTTCCTGCATTTAATGCTGCCAAGCTTCAGCACGCTTTAAACAATCTATTGCTACATGACTTTGTTTTAATAGACATGACCAAAGTACGTCCACAGAAGTTTTTTATTTGTATTTATTTGGAAGCATTTACAGCAATAATGAAGCCACTGCTTAAAGGGAATCTGTTAGAATGGAAAACAACCCTGTATTACTATCATGTGCGGATATCTAGAGAACACACATTCCAACCATGAGAGTCTTCTATTTGACATCCCTTTTACTCCCCTGCAGTGTAACGGTGCTCTGTATGATATTGAAGCATTTGGGAGTCCTGCTGTATTGTTTATCACAGCTTAGTCTTGCTGGTGAAATACAATGCAGAGAATAGGACGTTTGCAGCTTACTGCAGGGAAGGGAATGTGAGTTTGGAGATTATAATTCAGATTTTGGAATATGTGTCTCTCCAACTATCTATACATTCTAGAACTATCTACACATTATAAAGCCATTTTTCGCAATGACAGATGATATTTAAAGCCAAGTATCCCTTTATATACAGCAAACCGGTATTAGTGTATCTTGACGCCCCCAGAAGCTAGGGGTTTGACAGGAGTAACGGCCCTATCACATCCCTAGCTCCCAATTGGCTCAAGAAGCTACGGTCCTGGAAGGAACTACGAGCCGGGGATGCTTGGAAAATTGCGGGGGAGCCGAAGCGGGCCCCATGCTGCAGGAGAAGTGGACCCAGGGGCGGCAGTGACAGCGCTCCCGCCTGCTTTGGCCGCAGGGGGAGCCGAACAGAAAGCGTACAGTCCTGGCCTTCAGTGGGGACACCTGTCAGAACACTGCCGCTTACTTGGGCCGCTGGGGGAACAGAAGCGCCTTGCATATTTTCAAGTGCTGCAGGAGTGGGACCCGGGGACACCAGCGCCGACGAGACTAGAAGCTCTCCCAGATGCTGTCGCAATCATTCTCCGCTCATGGACAGGGGGCCGATGATTTCCATAGCAATGCTAAGGAAAGCTTCAGACAGCGTGATTCGATGGCGGTTTACCGCCGGCAAAATCACTGCCGTGGACAGGTGGCCTAAGGCTAACTGTTACACTTACCCCTCACCCTAACCTAACATCCCTGCCAGAAATCACTGCAGCTGCTGCATGAGTTTAGTGGGCTGCCAGGACCTTCAGCCCATCGAGCTCTGCAGCCAATCAGCTACAGGGGGCATCACCACCCCTGTCAATCTTGACTCCACCAGTTCTTCCTGGTGGCGTCAAGATACACTAATACCCAGCAAACCTTATGGGTTGTTCCCAATAAGCATGTCCTCCCAAAGCTGGTCCACTGGAGGACAGCCATTGAACCAACAACTTGGTTAGTCACTCATGTACCTAGGTAGCAAAGGCTAGCCTGTCTAACCAGATAACAAAGAAGAGCTACTGTAGCACAGATTGCTGAATAGTTTGACAGAAAGGGACATCACAACTGACCCCTGTCCACCTCCTAAAGCTTAAGCATCAAAACTAGACAAGGGAGCAGAGTTTGAGAGTTTGTTGGCAGCTACTTCTTTCTTGTTCAGGGTATAACTCTCTTCCTCTGAAATACTCCCCTAAACCTTTTGTCTTGATGTATTCATGTAAACCAATAAATATGATTTATGACATTCTGTACTCTAGTTTATTTGCATAGTGTCAAAATATGGTTCACTAAAACAGACTAGTTATTTTTGAGGGAATGTGGGACTAAGTACTAGAGCTCTACGGAAATCTGCCAGAGTCCATCAGTGCAAAATACTGTAAATTCTAATAACAATGGAAAGCAAAAGTATAGCACCATTTATTATAAGGAGGCAAGTTAGTGAATTTGACAGCATTAACTCCAAATGGCTAGAACAATTTAAAGGTACTGCTTCAGCTACTCCTAGTAGGCTAAATATAGGGAACTGGTATTTTTACATGCTGAATTTAGTGTCAATTAGATCATTGACTGTAGCTTTCCTTACTCAAGCAACTACTGGCTTGTCTAGTACAGTCATACTTAGTTTTGTGAAAACTGTCACAGTGACTCTGCAAATGCTAGCAGGAATTGTAAATTGTGAAGCTGTGTTGAAAATCTTGAAAAGAACACTTTGATTGTAATATGTAATGCAGCACAGCATATTCTTTATCATATTGTTTTTAAATTATGGACTGTGGTTGAATTTTCCATCCAGGACATACCTAGAAAAATGGCACACAAAATGTACTTACTGTAAAGACGTTAAAGGGAATCTGTCACCCACTTTTAGCCCATAAGCTAAGTGTATGGGCTAGAAGTAGGTGTCCCATAGAGTCCAGGGATGCAAGCGTTCTTGTAACATAGTATGCTAGGCTGACATACAAATGTCCATCCAGTTGAGCCTTTTTCCACCCCCCACCCCCACTCCTTGAAGGCAAAAACACCCCCAGTGGGCAGAAGCCAATTTACCCTCATTCTGGGGGCAGGGGGGGGGAGGAATTCCTTCCCGAACCCATAATGGCAGTCAGAATAATCCCTGGATCAAGAATTGAGATCAACAACCCTTCTGGTTATTTAATGTCTATATCCTGTAATGTCATAGAGCTCTAAAAAAAACATCTAGTCCCCTCTTAAAGTCCTCTATGGATTTTGCCATCACCATGTCCTCTGGCAGAGAGTTCCACAGTCTCACTGCTCTTACAGTAAAGAACCCCCTTCTGTGCTAGTAATGAAACCTTCTTTCCTCTAATCGTAGAGGATGCCCTCTTGTTACCATTATAGTCTTGGGTATAAATAGACTAGTTATTAGTATTTTATTTACAGTACCAGTGTTTCATTGCGCCACTTGTAATATAATGTAGTGAATTACATCATCACATGTAACTCACTGAAGGACCTGTGATGATGGTTGGAGTTGGTCAAAATATTGAAGGACCTGTGATGACATCACGGTCATGCGATCAGGGGCGGTTCATGTAACTCGGTCACTCACAGACAAGTGCTTGTTAGTACTTTGATCATGGGAGAGATCCTTGTATTGTCCCCTAATTGTCCCCTCTTTTTTTTTTTTCCAGGGTGAATAATCCCAATTTTGGCTGGGTATACTTACCTCCCCCCATCGTTTCCCCAGTAAGAGCACTCCGCTTGTTCTAATTTTATAAAAGGCAGACAATGCACTGAGCGCTGCCTTCAAGTGCTCAAACCGGGGTAATGATAGGAGTCAGGATAAAACTTATATCCCCTGACTCAGCGGGTGACCTACTTTTAGCCCATAAACCTAGCTTGTAGGCCAAAAGTAGGTGAAAGATTCTCTTTGATTCGTCGGTATTACAGCCTTAACAATGCAAACCTGTAGGAATAGACTAACATTTTATTGCATCTTGTACACGATCTAGCAGATTTATCATTATGATTTCAGAAAAACCATGGCAAAAGAAGGTCCTGAAAGAAGTTGTTGGGATATTTATTGAACACTTGAACCATGTAGTCATCGCTTTGCATGCATTTATCCATGTCTATTGATAGAATTCTATCCTATAACACTGAATAATGTGAGACATTGCACATATAAATGGACTGTCAAGGGGACATGCCCAAAAAGGTGCCCCTTCTACAGCGTCTACAATAAGTGTTTGTAAAATGAAAATATGCAAGTGGGTTCAGGAATGACATTAGAAAAATAAGTGTCAAAATATGTTCGAAAGGTTTTCAAAAATATCATTAAGGCAGGTGACCGTGTACAATTTGTCACAGTTGTACTCAAGGGTAGCTAAATGGTTCAATAGGATCACTCCTGGAGTTGACAATTAGAAATTGACCCTGCAGAAAAGGAAAACTGCTAAAAGAAAATGCAGGATACAAGTCCTAATAGTCAGAAATACTGTTATTCCTCATTTGCGCGTACACAGAAGCTTATTTTGAAAAGTCAGGTATGCTTTAAGTACCACAGCCACATTATTTATATCCATAAAATTATATTGAATGTTTGATAATCATTATATCTATGGCCACCATGAAACTATTTCAGTCTGCAAGTATTCGATTAAATGACTGTCATTGCATTCTGTATTGATAGTTTCACTCTGAGGGTGCATTCAGACGAATGTATGTGTACATACGTGTCCACAAAGCCACGCATCCACGTACGTGCAAAAAAACGCGTGAATGCAGGTCCGTGCAGCATTGCTTTCAATGGGGCCGCGGCTGCTGTCAGCAGCCCCACTGAACAACGCAATAGGATGCTGGCAACCCCTACAGGGATTTTCAGGGAGGGGCTTGAAATATAAGCCCTTCTCTGAAAATCATCCCTCGTTTGTGTAAGGAAAAAAAATAATAAAAATATATATAATATAATACTGTGACAGCACTGTCAGTGTTCAGTGACATGGGGACTCCCCGCAGCCAGTAAAGAATTTCTTCATCGCCGTGGGGAGTAAAGAATCCCCCTGCCACAGCTATGGCAGAGGATCGCAATGTTCTCACGTTGCTTTCAATGGGGCCTGAGCTTCTGCAATCCCATTGAAAGCAATGGGCTGCCAACAAGCCCTGCGGGGATTTTTGGGGAAGGGCTTTAAATATAAGCCCTTCGCTGAAAATCATCCCTTGAATGTGTTAAAAATAAAAAATATAGAGGGGCATGGCCAAGCAGCCGTTCTGACCGGCCGCATGTAAGGAGGGCTCCTGCTTAAACCGACCAAATAACGATCCTGCATTAATCCTGAGGACTCCCAAACCTGCCATAACACCACCGGAGAGGAGGGGAGAGAGACCGGACCCCAAGACACTTACCCCTGACAGGAGAGGCGCAGGAGGACCGAAGCTAGAGGGGAGGCCTGTGAAACTGGGAACGCCGCCATTACAGAACCTGTGCCATCAGCCGGCTGGCGGGCTCCGGACCCAGCAATACACACAGCGGGGAGCGAGGAGAGAGTAGCCTAGACCGCCGGTGAGTCCGTGAAGCGCTGCGGCACCTGCCTGGAACCACAGCAATAAACCCCTGAGAGAGCGCAGGAAACCGCGGCCGCCATCTTGAGGAGAGGACTCCCGGCCAGCGGGCGGCTGTCCGGATCTGTTGCCCCCCTTACCGACGCAGAGAGGGGGAGGACTGAGTGCTTGGCGGGACGTCTGTGGCGCCGGCAGCCATCGCGACGCCGGCGACGGACCTGCGGTGCCGCGACTGACACGGCCGCTACCTTGAGCACGGGGCAGGCGGCCCAGTGGCAAAAGACCACGTAAAGAGGCCGCACAGAGGGAGGCGGAGGGCCGGAGCGGTCGGCGGCGCCGCGGAGCACTGAGGCATCCGTAAAGCACCCCCCTGACAGGAGAGACATCGGGGACGAGTACGCGGTGCCGCAGCTGCCGCCGCCATCTTGCGGGACGGGGCCAGCCGCCCGGCAATAGCTGGGGCCTGGGGCGCCTCTCTCCACATAAAGAGGGGACCGGACACCGGGCAAAGTAGCTGGAACACCGGCAGCTACAGCAATACAGGTGGCAGACCCACATTATAACTATCACCTGGTCAATTGGACCTGACGGTGAGGGATCAGAGACCCCCTGCCTGGAGGAAAGAGGTGACGCCAGCGGCAGCAATCAGATAAGTGCATTGAGAGGGAAGGGGAATAAGGGAACAGTAACTGCTATACCCTATATAAACAGGGCGCTGAAGAGTGGGACCCCCCTCCCCCCGCAATAACTAAGGGAAAAGGCCAGAGAAGCAACCCCAGAGCACCCCCCCAAATAAAGGAGGAAGAGGTGCGTAAGGCCTGCAAGAGACCACCATTACTGGCCACAAAGAACAGGGCAGACACCACATACAGAAGCCCTGCACTGAGTACATTGGTGAATTCAACACTATAAAACATAGGTGAACAACCTAATACGTCCCTAAACACCTCCGACAGAACAACATGGGGCCTACTAGACAGAATGCTGCAGCAGATAAATTAAAGGCATTTGTCAGGAGCGAGAACCGTAGAGATGCAGGCTCTGACTCTGCGTCGTCGGCTCCGGAGGGCTCATCCCCTCCGACAAAGAACACCAATCCAAACCTAACAGAAGGGACAGTACAAACCCTACAGCAATTATCCGAACAGCTACTGACAGCAATCCAGACATCCACGACTACTCTCACTAGTAAAATTGATGAAGTTAAAATGGATGTCAGTCTCCTTAGACAAGACCTTCAAAATTTGAGAGAAAGAGTTACAGCTACAGAAGATAGAATATCTACATTAGACGACACCGTCCCCCCAATGTCAGCCGCAATAAGAGATCTTACGCAGAAAGCTGACTTCTGGAGACAGAAAGCGGACGACCTTGAAAATCGTTCACGACGCAATAATTTGCGCATAGTTGGCCTCCCGGAAAGAACCGAGGGACAGAGACCGGAAGAATTCTTGGAGAAATGGCTCCGTGAACGTCTTCCCAATGCAGAACTATCACAGGTCTTCGTTATTGAACGGGCTCACCGAGTACCAATGAAGCCACCCATACCCGGTGCCCCACCCAGACCGCTACTGGCAAAGTTACTTAATTCCCGTGACAGGGATAATATTCTGCAAGCCGCCAGAAAAGGAGGACCCTTACGCCATGATAATGCCACAGTGTCCATCTTTCCGGACTTCTCGGCAGACCTCCAAAAGCAAAGAGCCTCGTTCTTCAACATCAAAAGGCAACTTAGAGAATTGCAGCTCCCGTACTCTATGATGTACCCAGCGCGACTACGAGTGATCGACGGAGATCGCACCCGCTTCTTCTCATCACCATCCGAGGCAGAAGAATGGTTGATTGCCAGACGACGGCCAGAGAGACTGTAATGTATACAAAACCTAACCATTATTTCTGCCCTCCCTTTAGGTGACGGGACTCTCATGCCAAATATAAAGGGCTCATCAAGGCCGCTTGATTGTGCTGCAGGCTGTTAGCCTGGGGGGGAACAACCCCCTCCAGGGTACCCCTGGCAATAACCGCCCGGTGTTCACCTCTCTTCCTCCCCCCCCTCCCCCCCCCCCCCCCCCGTTTTTTCTCCCCCCCCCCCTCCCCCTCCCCAGGCTTACTTCCCCCCTTCCGCCTCTCCGGAAGGGAGTCCACCTAACCGAAACGCAATATGACATGGTCGGTTTACACCACTGTATCAATAACCAAACAAAACCACAAGTATAGCGACGATGGAGCTATGCTAAGTTGGTTACCCCGAGTTAAAGTTAGCCACGAATACTAACACAACGAGGTTATAGTCAGTATTCAAAATCTGTTTAGTTACAAGTTGTTGTAAGAGTTATAAATTGGTAGTACGCTACCATAATGTTTCTAGAATGCATACATCGGATGTTCAATGTGTTTTATATAAATGTACTAAAGTGCGATTGCATGACAGGTAATGAAGATGTAGTGGGGCGTGGTGGGGGGTCTCCTGGCGGGCGAAATGACATAAACAATTCATCCGGACCCAATTACACCATCCTTACTGATGGCTGAGATAACTTTTGTGTCCTGGAACGTCAGAGGCATGGGATCCCCCAGGAAGCGAGTCATGATAAATTCTTTAATACGCTCCTGGCGACCACATGTGTTGTGCCTCCAGGAGACCCACCGCACGCCCGAAACTTTTAAATGCCTGCTAAAGCCATGGGTTCAGTGGTCAGCACATTCACATCACACGTCATACTCCAGGGGGGTGTCCTTATTGATAGAAAGATCCATCAGATGGGAGGTAGAACAACTAAAAAAAGACCCAGAGGGTAGATACATCTTCGTAAGAGCCAAAATAAACAATGATCCATATGTACTCCTATGCTATTATAACCCACCAACAACGTCAACAGCCCTCCTGGCAGAGGGTATACAATTTGCCTCATTTACACCAGATGTAACAACTATTTGTATGGGAGACATGAACATGGTTATGGACCCACACCTGGACAGATTTGGGGGTGGTGCTCGGGGAGCGGGGGACGGGGGCCTGACCCGTCTGGCCTCTATGATCTCGGTGGCGGGATGGCTGGACCTATGGCGAACATTCCATCCCCACCAACAGGAGTTTTCTTGTCATGCAGCGCATAATCCTGCACTGAGCCGAATAGACTATATATTTGGATCCCCCTTGTTGTTTACAAAAATAGAGTCCATAGAATTCCTCCCAAGAGGGGTCTCAGACCACTCACCGATCTGCATGGTTCTTAAAAAACCAGACCCCCCTGCAGTTGGGAGGCAACGGATACACCCGTTCTGGCTTTCACTGCTTGGCCCAAATGACCGAATAATAGACCAAATTCAGATATACTACGAAGCGCATGAGGAGAACCGAGATAGGACGCTGGTGTGGGAAGCCTTTAAGCCATACCTCAGAGGCTGCTTTAAATCCTCAATCTCCTTTATTAAAAAAAACGCAGCTAAAGAGGAGGAACAGTTGGCGCAACAATGCCAACAACTAGAAAAAGAATTTATAGCCCATCCCTCAAACGATAAAAGAGATAAATGGCTACAAGTAGGTAGGGAGTATCTGTTACACTTGAAAGAGAAGGCTCAGAGGAGGCTATTCTTCACCCGCCAGTCCTTTTTTGAGCTAGGTAATCAGTCCAGTAAATTGCTGGCATATATGGCCCGACAAGAGACCACTTCCCCGGCTATATTAAGGATCAAATCAGTCGAGGGCACAATACTCACAGATCCCCAAGAAATACTAGAAAGATTTCAACAATTCTACCAAGACTTATATCAGTCCCAGATTAATTACACACCAGCAGAGCTAGAGAACTACCTAACTAACATAACATTCCCAGTAATACAGCAAACACACAAAGCTTTGTTAGACGGCCCTGTCACAATAGAAGAAATAGGGGAGGCAATGGAGGGCATGGCAAAGAATAAGACCCCGGGTACGGACGGTATACCAGTGGAAGTCTATCTACAGTACAGAGAGGAAATAACACCACAATTACTCTCACTGTATGAAGATATACTTGAGAAAGGACGCCTCCCAGAGTCGATGCTGGAGGCTAATATAGTCCTTATACTAAAGCCTGAAAAGAATCCGGAGGAGTGTGGGTCGTACAGACCTATCTCTCTCTTAAATACAGACTATAAAATTCTCGCCAAAATACTAGCTTTCAGGCTGAATCAAGCAATTAAAGATATTATACACCCAGACCAATCCGGATTTATCCCAGGCATGTCCACGTCAGACAACATTAGAAGGGCGCAGGTGATCACGCAGGTGGGACGGAGATGGAGAGAAAGTTGGGCCCTGGCCTCATTGGATGCTGCCAAAGCCTTTGACTCAGTGGAGTGGCCATATCTGGTGGAAGTCCTGCGAAAATTTGGATTCGGGGAGCCATTCATCAGGTGGGTCTCTATCCTGTATACTGCGCCGACGGCGAGAGTGGTGGCGAACGGCATGATCTCCGCCTCCCTCCCACTTTGCAGGGGGACCCGACAAGGCTGCCCACTTTCCCCCCTTTTATTTGCTATTGCTATAGAACCCCTAGCACTAAAAATTAGACAACACACACAATATAGGGGGATCCGGATTGGCCCCAGAGAAGACAAGATAGGATTATATGCGGACGATATAATACTCTACATGTCGGAACCCCATAGTACCCTGCCCCTGGCTGTCTCCCAGATAGACGAATTCGGGAATTTTTCAGGCCTACGTATTAACTGGCAGAAATCCACCCTCATGCCGCTGAGAGAAGAGGAGTGGAGAGTGGGAGAGATGTACCACAATCTGCAAATTGTCCCCCAATTTAAATACTTGGGGGTCCACATCACCCGGGACCATACTCAAAGCTTTAATCTAAACATCGCGCCCCTAACAGCAACCCTACAACAAAAACTAAAAGCCTGGAGCTCCCTGCCGCTTTCTGTGGCAGGAAGAATAAATCTTATTAAAATGATAATTCTTCCCAAATATCTATACCGGCTAGAACATGCAGAAATAACTGTCACACAAAAATTCTTTAAGACAACTAACTCATTGATAGCTTCGTTTGTTTGGGGGAAGGCCAGAGCCAAACTCCGCATGGAAACCCTGCAAAAGCCCAAGGAGCTGGCGGGGATGGCGCTGCCGGACTTCAAAATATACTACCTGGCAGGGCAGGTCAGATATATACGTTACTGGCTGTCGGGCGCCCCTCTCCCGAACTCCGAGCACCACCTGATGTACTTCCTCTCGGAGGCATCCCTCTGGATCATCCTGGAAAAACCAGGGCTGTTGACGAAACCAATGCTCCCTATACACAGGCTCGCGGTAAGCGTCTGGAGAGCATGTAGGAAACTGGCGGGACAGGAGGACACCCCCCTGGAGACCCCCCTATGGAACAACAGAGCATTGCCGCATCTATTGAACCTCCCAGACAGACAATTTTGGCTAAATGTGGGAATCACCACACTGGAACACCTATACATCGACGGGGTACTAGTCTCCTTTGAGCAAATGCAGCAAATATACCAGGTACCTCGAACAGGTTTTTTTAGATACCTGCAACTCAGGCACGCACTGACAGCGCAATTCCCAGAACCCAGGAGACCCTTCTCCACATACCCATTAATAGGTATACTGCGCACACAGGGCCCTAAGGGCCTAATTTCAAAGTTATATACCCACCTGTTATACTCCAAGATCCCCAGTGTACAAACGGTCGTACTGGAGAAATGGAGGGAACTCATTCCAGCACTGACTGACGAGGACTGCGAGACCGCAATGGCCATTTATACCAGGGTCTCACCAGCCGCGAACAACAAACTGACCCAGTCGTATATCCTGCACCAATGTTACCTAACACCAACTAGACTACATAAAATGAACAGATCAGTGACTAGTCAGTGTCACCGATGTCGCGCAGCGAACGCAAACTTTAACCATCTAATATGGGGGTGCCCGATAGTATACAAATATTGGGAGGAGGTCACAGAATTCCTGACCCAACTGATGGGAATACCAGTACCGCTGGATCCGGCGATGTGTCTGCTGGGGATTATGGATGAGGAACAATGGCAACATTATGACAAAATATTCCTTACTAAAGTATTATTCTACGCCCGCAAAGTCATAGCGCTAAGATGGATGGACAGGCGCCCCCCGACTGTTACAAAATGGCAGAGTATTATCAATACCATCCTACCGTACGAAAAAATAGTGTATAAAAACAGGAAATACCCTGAAAAGTTCGACAGAGTATGGGGGATTTGGTGCGGGACAACAAACACGAACCTCACGCAAGAAATGTTCCAAAATTTATTGAGACAGAACACACCCAGGCTTGGCAGGTAAAATGAGTAATACCAATACGAACACTACAGACGTATGTACTGAGATATGCTGAATAAACATAAAAGAAATGTAACGTACTTGTGTACCGAACACCGATACCAAAGAACTCTCTGATGTATGTAAAGTTACTTTTAATCGTTAGTGTATGTAATGCACACTGTTTTAACAATTGTTTATTCATGTAATGTACAAAAAAATATGCTGTTTAATAAAACGAGTTTAAAAAAAAAAAAAAATATATATACTCCCTCTCTCCTCAGCTGCCAGGGCTCAGGCCAGGCGTGTCCAGTCCCATCTTTTTCCTGCCTGCTCTGAATCTGAAGGGCTGTATCTGATTGGCTGAGCGCTCAGCTGATCACAAGCAGCACTCAGCCATTTATTGAATGACAGCTGAGTGCTGCCTGTAAATTCAATGAATGGCCAAGAGCTGCCTGTGATTGGCTGAGTGCTGTGACCAATCACAGGCATCACTCAGCTGTCATTTAATGAATGGCTGAGTACTGCCTGTTACTGGCTGAGTGCTTAGCCAATCAAATACAGCCCTTTCAGCAGGCGGGGATAACACATTCTAGGGATGATTTTTCAGGGAAGGGCTTTTATTTAAAGCCCTTCCTCGAAAATCCCTGCAGGGCTTGCCGGCAGCCTATTGCTTTCAATGGGACTACAGAAGCATCGGTACTATTGAAAGCAATGGGAGAACATTGCGATCCTCTGCCACAGCGGTCACAGCTATGGCTGAGGAATTCTTTAGCCCCGCGGAGATGAAGAATTCCTCTGACACTGATTTCTGCCACAGCTGTGGCAGGGGATTCTTGACTCCCGCAGGGAGTCCCCTTGTCATTGAACGCTGTGACAGTGCTGTCAGTGTTCAGTGACCAGGGGACTCCTCGCTGGGAAATATTGACACGCACCATGGACCTATGGTACACGCATGTCCTATGTTTTGCATGTATGTGCGTTTGCATGCCTCTAAAACACGGACATGTGAACACATCATGGGGAACCAATGCTTCTAATAGACGCGTGGTTTTGTGCGCACCTATGTACGCACACGCTTATCTGAATACACCCTGAAATGTATGTAATTGTAGATTTATTTCTTCAGTATGAGTAGAAAATGCTAAATTGCTGTTGCAGATGGCCCCATGGATTGCTTACTGTTATAGTAGCATGCATTATTTTATACAGTGTATTCATATGGTCACTTAATTTTATGTTTTCCGATCTTCCCAAAATTCTATGCTTTGCAGCAGCCTGTTATCTGGGACAGACCTTCCAACACCATTCATTCTGAGCTTCTTGAATAAAGTCTCTTACAATGTGCTGGGCAGGAAAAAGGCAAAATGCAACATTGCATACAAGCTTAGATTAATATGCCATTCATGGTCTGTGGAAAGCTGCGTTTGGCCGCCTGTAATAGTGGTTATTTATCTAGGATCTGTTAGAATAGTTCACTTCATCTGCTTTTTACCTATCGGTACAGTACCTACTTGTGTTTCCAACCTCCCAAGTGTCCGTGGCAGTCTCAAATCCCTTTGTCCCTTTTTGTTCTTTAAATGTGGCTCTTGTGGAAGTGATCTCTATTAACACATTTTCTGTATTTCTCCAGTATTTGTCTTTTAGTCCCCAACTCTAGCAGCTCCCTATATATTATATTAGAGGTTATTGCTGCGCGGTGCCGTGCATAATCACACAATTTATATGGAGATGTGCGCATAGAAAGCTACATGTTGAATGTAATTATTGTGACTGTACATTTACACTGTTCTTTAGACAGTCTTTGCTCGAGAGCCTGCAAACTCTGTTAGATGTCCCTGCCTGTTTCATAATGTGGATGTATGTCTCAGATCACATAATTGGTAATCTTCTATTCCCCTTCCTTAGCATTTACGTCAGCATCTCTCCCAAGGTGTTGTACAGATCTGCTTCACAAATGATAATGAGACATCTTGAAATGTTCTAGACCAAATTAATGTAGCTTAAAATGTTCGGCTTCTACATTTCAGCACAATAGAGAAATCCCAAGAAAGCCATAAAATCCTCCCTTTGCATACAGCGTGTGACATTCAACCTCTCGCATTATGTTTGTATTCTCCTTTAATAAACGAGGCCTGATTCCAATTATACAAACAAAAAGCACAACACTTTAGGGCTCATGTCCACGGGCAAAATGAGATTTAGGATCCGCAGCGGATCTCCCGCGCGCGGATCCGCACCCCATAGGGATGCATTGACCACCCGCGGGTAGATAAATACCCGCGGATCGTCAATAAAAGGGATTTAAAAAAAAATGGAGCATGGAAAAATCTGGACCATGCTCCATTTTCGTGCGGGTCTCCCGCGGGGAGACCTAAAATAGGAATTTAAAGTATTTACCATCCGTAGCGGACCGGGAAGGTCTCCTCTTCCTCACGGCCGCATCTTCCTTGCTTCGGCTCGGCGGATGTGCCCGGCGCATGCGCGCGGCACGTCGACGACGTGCCGGCGACGTGCCGCCGGCGTCAGGAATTCATCCGCCGGCCGAAAATGAAGATCCGGCCGTGAGGAACAGCTGACCTTCCCCGCCCACGCCAGATAGGTAAATGCTTTTAAATTCTTATTTTCGGCGCTCATGTCCGCGGGGCAGGAGGGACCCGCTGCAGATTCTCCATGGAGAATCTGCAGCGGATCTTATTTTCCCCGTGGACATGAGGCCTTAAAGTCTGGTCACAAAATACAGTTGGCTGTTGAACATCTAGCGATCAGTTGTAGAAACAATATAAAGTTGTACTTTTTATCCAGCTTTTTGTAGCCCCAGTTGTAATCTAATTAAAATGTCTATACTGTATATGGAAAAAAGTTCAGTGTTTCGGTTCCTCTTGTACCCACTCAGGTAAAATTGCACATTTGTACCAGATGCAGAAGTAACAATTATTTAATGTACATAATCATAGTTCGGGAACCACATATATATGTTTTGTACTTTCCATTACGTTAGATTCTAAATGGCATTGCGTTTTGATTGACAAATCCATCAGTTTAATACATAATGGGAACGATCTCACATTTAGGTGGTGCTTGACTTGTCGTTCAACCTATACCATAAGATTTCTTATACCATGTTTCCCCGAAATAAGGCACCCCCTGAAATTTGCAGAAGTCCCAAATATAAGGCACCCCCCGATAGTAAGGCATAGTAAAGTGTGCAGGCAAGTCAAGAGGCCTGTCCCCTGCTGCCATCCCCGCTGTCTCCTACCTCCAGATGTATAGGTAGATCTGCAGACAGTCTGCTGTTATCCTGTCCCTGCTGTGCTATAAGAGTGTGCTGTTGTGAGCTCCCCTTGCTGGCTGGAAAAGTCTATACTGTTCGTTCTCTTCCTGCTGTACATGTCTGCTGTGATGAGCTCCCCCTGGTGGCTGAAAGCTGCAATACCATCCCTGTTTACAAGTGGTACAGGAACTTCTGTCTGCAGACAGGTAGGTTACTTTACAGCCCTTATTTTTTTATGGCTCTGTGTGTGATTCTTAAGGCTGGGCTCTCACAGAGCGTATTTCCAGCGGAAATCTCGCAGTTTGGCCACAGCGATAAACAGCGAGATTTCCGCCGGGAAAGCGCTGCTTCAAAACCCACGGCACTCAGCCGCTTGTTTTGAAGCGACCTGGCTGCACGCTTTTCCGTTTCTGTGGCCGGTGAATCCGTACCACAACACCGGCTTTGCTGTCCCATGTGGACGAGATTTCTGAGAAATTTCGTCCACAAAGCTGGCCAATTGAGGGATTAGCGGCCACAGACGGATTTGCTGTGGCGAAATAAGACACCCCCTGAAAATAAGACGTAGTGCATATTTGGGAGCAAAAATTAATATAAGACGCGTCTTATTTTCGGGGAAACAGGGTAGTAGAGCAGAGGAAGGATTATACATATCCCAGTTTCCATGCACTCTTATTTGGAGATTGTGACTCAAAAAGGGGACACCTGTTATTTCTACAGTTCCCTTTTATACCATTCATCATAATTGCAGTTTCACTTGAAAGAACTATGCAACCTATAATTGTTCTTAAATGCTTCACAGTTCACAGTATGGAGGCTGACTAACAGGCAGTGCTTGATGACCAAAAGGAAGCTCATCAGTCAAGCTAGAGACTCAAGAGGCACCAATTTGTACATAGCTGTTTTAGGGTTCTTGCTCCTCGATTAGTAATAGAGCAACATACTAATTGCCTGAATGAGATGAATTTCTTAGTGAAGCATTCCACCTGGTGTGTGAAAACAGTAGTGCCAGATAGTGACTCCACAAAAGTGTGTCAAATAGTGCCTCATATTGTGCCACTGATGATAATAGCACACAACACAGTAATAGTACCTGCTTTTGTACCTCACACAGAAATAGTGATGTTAGTGTCCCACACAGTAATGGTGTCCCCCTAAAAAGTAATGACACTCCCCTAAAAGTGATAGTGCTTCCTATTAGTAATATTGCTCCTAAATGCCCACATATACATAATATGGCCCTCAAATAGAAGCTAAAATAATTGAAAAACATAAACCTGATACTTACGTACCCATGAGGGGCATAGAGCCAGGTGGTGCTATACAGTCACATAATCATGCCACCTGCATTGTGACGTTGATGTCCTATGGGCAGCTCCGTTTTCTGCAATCCTTCTATAGCATTCCTTATAATTAACTGCAGCATGTTAATAGCGCCCCAGCAGAGAGATCGGCAGAGGCGGCGCTGGAGCTATGTGGATCTGGGATTGGGGAGTTTAAACCCTTATATTATTTTTCTGCATGGTCAACTGCTTAAAAAAAAAAAAAAAACTCAAAAAACTCCATTAACGTTTCCCTTCTTTCTCTGTCCATTGTCATGTAGAAGAGATTTAGTCTTTCTGATCTACAAATGGATTTTATGTCAGAACTTTTTGTTCATTATTTAGTATAATGTTTGTCCTTCAGCTGATTATTTGTGAAATCTACAATAAATCAGTTTTCCTTTGTATAAAAACGCTATGGTAAAAAAAGGAAACTAATCTCCAGCATTTGTATACATGTGCTTTTTGCTTCTGAGCTGCTTTTTATTTTTTTTTCGTGTTGTCGTATTTACTGAATTGGTGCCAAGATGCAGAGTAGCGGACAATCTGCTCTGAGAACTTGTCTTCCGAAGTTTTTATCCCAATTGAAAAAGCGATTCCGTGACATTTCGTCTCCACATGCCCCAATGAAATTATCTTGGAAATTGCTGCTATCAAGTTGACAATTTAATAAAAAGCAATGGATGTGATTTTGGTTTTGCTGAGTACACAAAGTATTTCTGCCTAAAAGCACAAATGGTCATGACTGAATACTGCTCATTTTGGTCTCTCTTAAGCTGTCTTTGGATATTTTAACACAACTGACCAAAAATAGGTTGAAATGGTTAGAGTAGCACTCCAGAGTTTTTTTTTTTTGTGTGTGTGTTTTTGAGAAATCTATCACAATATCACTGACCTAGTGTGTGGCATCACCAGACCTCACAGACAGCATGCCCTTTGTCTTGGGGTTATATTCGATTCCGATCTCTTCTTTACCCCCTACATCCAGTCTCTGGCTTGAGAATGTCACCTGCACCTCAAGAACATCACAAGAATCCGCCCCTTTCTCACCACATGGACACGCTAAAAACGCTCACTGTTGCTCTCATCTACTCTCGGCTTGATTATTGCATTTCACTGCTGATCGGTTGGCCCCACGCCAGACTCTCCCCTCTCCAATCCATCCTGAATGCGGCTCATCTTCCTGTCCAGCCGCTACTCGGACGCCTCTGCCCTGTGCCAGTCACTGCACTGGCTGCCCGTTAAATACAGAATTCAATTTAAACTTCTTACTTTAATCCACATAGCCCTCCACAGTGCAGCGCCACCCTACATTGCCTCCCTCATCTCAATCCACCACCCAGCCTGCACCCTCCGCTAACAAAATCAGACTAAGCGCCCCTTTAATTTGAACCTCTCATTCCAGCCTCCAAGACTTCTCCAGCGCAGCACCAGTCCTCTGAACCGCGCTACACAAAACTATCTGGGCAATCCCTGACACACAAAACTTCAGGCGTGCTCTAAAAACGCACCTCTTCAGGGAGGCATACCATATCCTCTAAACCCAACCCCTCTGTACTCCGCCTGATAACATGCTCCCTGTCCTACTGACTGCAATCCCTGCTATCCGCCATCAACTGCCCCCGCAGTCATACCGATGTAGCCACTATACAGCTTAAGGCCTCGTTCAGATGAGCATGGTGTACCTGCTGCTACAGCAGCGTGTAAACCACGCTGCTGACATGCAGGAATTCTATGGTGAACGTGCTGCTCCATGCTCCACAGAGCAGCCTGTTCACATGTCCGTGCTGCGAGCGGAGTGCTGCCGCAGCTCCCATGGGGGCCTGTGGCCGCACGTTGGACAGCTCCGCAGCACGGAGCTGATAGGCAAGTCGGCATTCACTGTCCATGTGAGCGCTTCCGTAGCAAACTTTTTCTATGTGAATGAGGCCTAAGTCTGATTATTGTCTGTGTATAGCATTTATCACTCGCCACCTCGCCTTACCTTGCATGACCCCATTATTTGTAGTATGTAAGCAGAACCCCTCACCCCTATTGTCTCCATCAACTGATTACTACATGTAACAGAAGTTTTATTTCTATTCCTTCAGTTTTGTAAGCGATGCGGAATATGTCACCCCTATATAAATAAAGCTTATTATTACCTCTGCTATAAAGAATCCAGATACAATTAAAGGCTATGGCTGCAACACTTATGCAAATTATTTTTCAAAAAAATGCATTGATAAATTGGAATTATATATAGATTTTTAACCATTTTCCGTCTGTGCTTAGAGTATATAACTATGGGCGGCAAAATCTGAAAGTCAGACTGACTGGCTCTGCAGCTGGGGGAAAAGGGCGTTTTGATATTAAGGGAAAGGGGGACTTGAATAGCTGTTCCTGCATGAGCCCTGGCTCACAGCACCGACAGGAATCTGGTCACAGCGGCCAGCACTTGTAGTTACAAGCAGATAATATCACAGCCCTCATTTCTTAGGTAGATCATACAATAAAAATTATATAACATTATGAAATGAAAAGGGTTTTCCAGGAAAATACTATTGATGACTTGTCCTGAGGATAGGTCATCAACAATTAACCAGCTTGAGTCCACTACTGGAGATCCTGGCTAATCAACTAATCAGGCAGCTACTCTCAACACCACTACACGCAGGGGTACAGAGCGGGAGCTGCTGCTCCAACCCCTGTGTAGTGGCCAGTGCTTGTAACTGCAGCCCGGAGTCTCATTAAAATCAATGGCAACTGCAGTTACAAGCACCAGCCCCTACATACGGGTCAAAACCTGCAGATTGCAATCCGTATTCCATTGTCTAGCGGGCACCTGATCAGCTAATCAACCAGTGTCCTGAGTGTCAAACCCTTGGATTAGGTCATCGATGGTATTTCCCTGCAAAACCCCTTTTAACTATTTTATTCATTCCCTTTAAATCAAAAAACATAAGTAAACAGCACTTGAGGGCTTTAGAAACGGCAATTCCACCATTGTTTTTTATGGGTTTTATTTCTAGGAAGCTCACTTTGATAAAAATGATGTCAACTTTATTCTGCAGGTCATTATGATTACAGCGACACCAAATGTATACTTTTTTTCTTATACTACTTTATGGGCTCTCTCATACAAGCATTTTTTACCATGTACGATATGGACAGGTTTTGCGCCTGTAATACGTGGTAACTACCTTTTACATTACTGGTACTGCTGCCTCTGACACGCAAAATGCAATATGTTGCGTACAGCTGCATGCCTCTTGCACGGGAGATATGTGTGCAGTATGTGCCGACAAACTTTTGTGTGAGAGAGCCCTAACACAATAAAAACTTTTACAGTACAAAAAATAATTTTTGTTTTGCGTCATATGTGCCAGAACTTTTACATTTTGTAACTACCAAAAAGGAAGACCTTTTTTTTATGAGCCACGATTATTTTGAGTACATGTAATATACAGCTGACGTGCTGCACATCTCGCACAGCTCCATCCCCGCGCCAGACGTTTACTGTGCTTTGCGTAACTCCATAGTTAATATATTCCAATTTGTGTCAATAAATGAAAACATTCCTGTGCTGTAAACGAGTCCACAAGTGTCTATGGTTCGTCTGCATTAATGCAGAAGTGTTCCTCTATTCTCATAGACCTCATTAGATTTATTTTGTGGACATACATACCTCCATCCTAACAGTTCCTTTATTCTTTTAACCCTTTCCAATCCAACTTTGGATTCAGGGTTTCCTAAAAGGCTTTCTCTTTTTGCTGTTATACAACAGTGCCATCTGCTGGCTAAAGCCAGTGTGTGTGTGCCAGAGAGGCTGTGACAGCAGAGTGGCTGGCAATAGACTGTAAGAATACCCTGTCAGACGTCTTCTGACACTGGAGCTGTACAAGCTTTAATCAGAATGTAGGAAGATGTCAGACAGTGGATTGGAAAGGGTTAAAGGCTTTATATAGTCTTTTCTGTGACCATCTAGTTATTGTGCACCTTTCAGTTCCCATTGTTGCCACATTAAAAAAAAAAAAGTTCGGTATATATATTTGATATTTTTAATTTTAAAATGTCTTTTTCATATGCAAAAATTGTACAAAGTTTGACAGCTTCGAATTAAAGAGCTCTAAAAACATTTCAAATGGTGCAGCGGCGCTCCCAGGTCTCCTTCGCAGCAAGACTTCCACGGTAGAGATGTGAAGCTTAGCACTATGTGGTTAAACGCACAAATTCTTTATTTCATTATATATTAAAATTTAGCACAAATAATTTAATTAAATGCTGAACATTTAGATGGAAAAATAGGTTCCTGACGCGTTTTAGACCTTCACTCCTAGCCCTCTGTGACATTGACAGCACAGTGCTCCAAAGACTAATGGGATACATACACAGGGAAATTCTGCTTGGCCTATTTTCCAGTTATTGTTCTGTCACGCTGTATATTTTGTCCGTAATATTTATATTAACGCCTCATAGGTTTCTGTGTAATGGCACATTTTCTGTAGCCTGCAGCTGTATAACCACTCCATTTAGCCAGGACTGCTTGCATTTAATAGCCTTCCTTTAGGAGGTACTTCCTCTTTGCCAGCTACCATCCCACCCAGGTATAGACCCCGTCTACAGTCGTGCTGTGCATTAAACAATACTGCAAGACGCCTTGCTATACAAATGAATGATGTGCAATTGTGAAAGTACTGATAGCAGATGTCTGGTTCTGGAATCGTATGAATATATCTGTCAACTTGGGGCACAGATTAAATAACTCTGCCTATCGTTAACGAACAGACCAGGGCTTCTGCTATTAGTGCCATATACATTCATTTCATATTTATTGCGCTCTTTTTATGTCACTCTTGCGCTTTGGTACTAACAATATATAGTCTATTCTTCTAGAATAAGTACAGTATATTAGATTGTGTTTTTCCCTCTTACCCCTCTGACCTAATTCTTATGCAGCATATTAGTTTGCCTTCCCTCTGTGACATTATGGGTTGAGTACACTTCAGTGGCTCCTGGAGTGTTCAATATTACTTGTGTGAGTAATATATCTCTTTAGACTGCTGATGCATCAGTTCTGCCTGCGCCTACTATTTGTGCATTGCCTAAATATAGCCAGGCATGTGGGAAATGCCATTCTGTAAAGGAGAGCTTCAATATAGCAAAATAGAGTTTAAAAGCTTCTATATATGTGAGTGTTTGGAGGACATTAAATTGTGCTCTGAGGTTTATTTAAATGGACATTGTCATCATTATGTTGCTTTTCCGGCCCATTCAGCTATACAGGATAATATAAAATTTGATGACATGAAGTATGGTTTACGTTGCTATGCTGTACTACTTGCTCAGACAAAAACGGTGATAGCGAGTCGAAGGGAAATGTATCCTTGATGTACTGACACTTTGCTATCCCACTACAGGGTGATTGGTGTGCCAGTTCCCCATCGATTCCCAAAGTGAAGAGTGTAAGGCTTTTCAAACCTCTTGCATACTGGTCAGAAGTTTACTTAAAGGGGTTGTCTAGTTGTAAACTATTGAATGCCTGTCCTCCGGATATGTCATCAGTAGTAGATCAACGAGGGTCTGTCACCAGGGGCCTCCTCTGATCGGCTGTTCTATGAACTCGTGCACTCCTGCACTGCACTGGGCTTATTTGTTTCAGGAAGTAGACAGCTCCGTTCCCTTTGCATTGTCCAGGCTTGGTATTATAGGTGAAGCTTCCATTAATTTCAATGAGAGCTTGACCTGCAGTACCAAGCCTGGCCACACAGCAGTGGGAACAGAGCTGTCTGTTTCCTGCAGAAAACGGCTCAGTGCACAAGTGTGCCAGCCCATAAAACAGCTGATAAGGGGAGGCCCCTAGTGACAGATCCTCGCTGATCTACTATGGTGTATCCTGTGGATAGGCATTCAATAGTTTACAAGTGGACAAACCCTTTAAGGAGGAATGTCTAACACGTAATAAACAGCAATATATAAAGCCGTAAAATTAAAAAGTACTGTGGTATGAGTTATTAGTAAGGGCTTTAGGTACTTTTTATTGAGGCCGAGGTGTCCTAACACATGGATTTCTATTGCTTGTTGAGTAAGCCATATACTGGGGGTCATGGGACACTGGTTCTTGGGATCGGTGGGGGTCTCAGCTGTGAGCCCCCCAACGATCAGACTTTTATCACCGATCCACAGTATACAGAATGCCTTGTGATCCTAGTACAAGCACTTTAATGGGTAGCAACACCTATTTTCAGATATAACCACTTGTTTTTCTGTTCTTGCTGAAAGGTTTTAGTCTCAGGCATATCTCAGTAAGAACACAATGTGTGGTTTTCGGAAAGCATAGGATGTCTTTTTCATGCCTGCATTCATGAATTTTTAATCTGCTTCGGAATAAAGATGTTTTTTAATCTTTGGATTTTGGTGCTGGATCTAATAATTTTCTGTGCGGTATTATATACTTGGGATCCAGCGAAGTGAACTTCTATCCGTGCGCTGATTATATTTTCCTCCGAAGGACTGAGGGCAGCGAGATGTATTTTTCCTATTTTCTTACTCGGACTGCAATTAAAACTTTTGCGCAGTTGAGGAAATATGAATATGGTCTGGACATAGATCCGTATTAGTACTATATACAGATGGCTGGTAATTGAAGAAAATGGAAGATCTCAATCAGCTTATAGGCTTTAATAATGATGATTTCAGGAGGGTGGTAAAGGGGTCAGTTGGTAGTTCATTAAAGGGGTTTTCCAAGAACTCCTGACATTAGCAGTAGGGGGACACCTGGAATATAAAATAAAAAAGCGAAATACTTACCTCTGGCTGCGCACTACTTCCCTGCTGCCAGTGGCCACTGCTCTAGTCTTCTGTTCACATTGGCTGCAGCAGTGACGTAGATGTTTTATCCACGTGAACACTGCAGCAGTAATAACGGGTGCAGCAGGCCTTCTGCCCGGGTGACGTCACCTGTCATGCTGCGACACTATGCTGCCCCCTAAAGTGGCAATCCAGTGCCACGATGAGTATGTGACTTTTATATAGTTTTTGGCATGGGGGACCCAAAGCTATATAAAAGTAATAACTTGGAAAAGTTTTTTAATCTATATATATAAAATTGTATGTATGTCTGTATGCGTGCGTGTCTGTCTGTCTGTCTGTCTGTGTGTCTGCGTGTCTGTCTGTCTGTCTGTTTGTCCTTTATGCGCTACTACACCATTCATCCGATCGCCATGAAACTTTTGGAAGTTGTTGAGTACACTCCTGGGAAGATTAGAGGCATAGTACATTTATGCTACGATAAATGGCGCGCATGCGTGCGTCGTCGACACTTACGACCCCCCCACGTAGATCGTTCGATTTCCATCATTGCCACTAATTCTCTCACTTCCCGATGTTGTAGAAACATGAAATTTGGCAGGAGCATTGATTATGTCATAAATAGGAAAAGCTAATGGGTCCCAGCTCGATTATTCAGTTCTATGCACCAAAGAATTAGCGTCCAAATTTTACGTACGGAATCTAATTTTCTCGCTTCCCAATGTCATAGAAACTTGAAATTTGGCACGAGCATTGATTATGTCATAAATAGGAAAAGTTAATGGGTCCCAACTCGATTATTCAATTCTAAGCACCAAAGAATTAGCGTCCAAATTTTACGTACGGAATTTGCTTGCGTGTCTGTTTGTTCTTTAT
This sequence comes from Eleutherodactylus coqui, assembly GCF_035609145.1. Taxonomy (NCBI): domain Eukaryota; kingdom Metazoa; phylum Chordata; class Amphibia; order Anura; family Eleutherodactylidae; genus Eleutherodactylus; species Eleutherodactylus coqui. Next base: position 192,334,272 of record NC_089837.1, on the reverse strand, counting down.
GCGCTACTACACCATTCATCCGATCGCCATGAAACTTTTGGAAGTTGTTGAGTACACTCCTGGGAAGATTATAGGCATAGTACATTTATGCTACGATAAATGGTGCGCATGCATGCGTCGTCAACAGTTACGACCCCCCCACGTAGATCGTTCGCTTTCCATCATTGCCACTAATTATCTCACTTCCCGATGTTGTAGAAACATGAAATTTGGCAGGAGCATTGATTATGTCATAAATAGGAAAAGCTAATGGGTCCCAACTCGATTATTCAATTGTAAGCGCCAAAGAATTAGCGTCCAAATTTTACGTACGGAATCTAATTTTCTCGCTTCCCAATGTAATAGAAACTTGAAATTCGGCATGAGCATTGATTATGTCATAAATAGGAAAAGTTAATGGGTCCCAGCTTGATTATTCAGTTCAAAGCGCAAAAGAATTAGCATTCAAATTTTACGTACGGAATCTAATTCTCTCACTTCCCAATGTAATAGAAACTTGAAATTTGGCACAAGCATTGATTATGTCATAAAGAGGAAAAGTTAGCGGGTCTCAACTCGATTATTCAATTCTAAGCGCCAAAAAATTAGCGTCCAAATTTTACGTACGGAATCTAATTTTCTCGCTTCCCAATGTCATAGAAACTTGAAATTTGGCACAAGCATTGATTATGTCATAAACAGGAAAAGTTAGCGGGTCCCAACTCAATTATTCAATTCTAAGCGCAAAATAATTAGCGTCCAAGTTTTACGTATGGAATCTAATTCTCTCACTTCCTGATGTCATCTATATATATAAAAAGGAATGTATGTCTGTCTGTCTGTCCTTTTTGGCGCTACTACACCATTCATCTAATCACCATGAAACTTTGGGAAGTTGTTGAGTACACTCCTGGGAAGATTACTGGCATAGTACAACTATCCTATGATAAATGGCGTGCGTGCGAGCATCGTCGACAGTTATGCCCCCCCAGACAAAGATCGTTTGATTTCCATCTCAAGCACAAAAGCAAAAGGCATAACAAGCAAGCATGTTCAACTACAAAATGATGCATCCGCCGAGCGTTTCGCAAGACAATTGCTGGATATTGAGAATGCTGAGTTAAAATGAAAGCTGTGCTGTGATTGGTTGCAATTTCTTATACTGCTGAGGTAAAATGAAAGCTGTGCTGTGATTGGTTGCTATATATTATACCGCTGAGGTAACATAAAAGCTGTGCTGTGATTGGTTGCTATATATTATACCGCTGAAGTAACATGAAAGCTGTGCTGTGATTGGTTGCTATATATTATACTGCTGAGGTAACATGAAAGCTGCTGTGCTGTGATTGGTTGTTATATATTATACCGCTGAGGTAACTTGAAAGCTGCGCTGTGATTGGTTGTTATCTAGATATATAAAAACGAATGTATGTATGTCTGTCTTCGCAGCAACGCGCAAAAGAATTAGCGTCCAAATTTTACGTGTGGAATGTAATTTTCTCACTTTCCGGTGTCATAGAAACGGGAAATTTGGCACAAGCATTGATTATGTCATAAATAGGAAAAGCTAATGGGTCCCAACTCCATTATTCAATTCTATGCGCAAAAGAATTAATCAATTTCGCCATTGTTTTTTTTTCCCATGGTGTTAATCATGCAGCATAAATCACACAATACATTTTTTCTGCGGATCGGTATAATTACAATGACACCAATTTTTTATTTTTTTTGGTGGGGGGGGGGGGTTATCCACTTTTTTGCAATAAAAACTCTTTTTTGGAAATTATTTTGTTTTTATAAACCACTGCAATCAAAGTCCTATAACTTTTTTAATTTTTCCATGGATCGAGCTCTGTGAGGGCTTGTTTTTTGCATGATGAGCTGTAGTTTCTATAGGTACCATTTTGGAATACATACAGCTTTTTTGATCACTTTTATCATCAGATTTTAATTTTTTTTTCACGCTTTTTGCCGAACAGGATAAAAAATGTGTTAAACTTGTTGATAATCTAAATCTCTCACTTCCCAATGTGATAGAAACATGAAATTTGGCACGCGCATTGATTATGTCATAAATTGGAAAAGTTAATAGGTCCCAAATCGATTATTCAATTCTAGCGCAAAAGAATTAGCGTCCAAATTTTACGTGCGGAATGTAATTTTCTCACTTTCCGGTGTCATAGAAATGTGAAATTTGGCACGAGCATTGATTATGTCATAAATAGGAAAAGTTCAAGGGTCCCAACTCGATTATTTAATTCTAGCGCAAAAGAATTAGCGTCCAAATTTTACGTGCGGAATGTAATTTTTTCACTTTCCGGTGTCATAGAAACGGGAAATTTGGCACGAGCATTGATTATGTCATAAATAGGAAAAGTTAATGGGTCTCAACTTGATTATTCAATTCTATGCGCAAAAGAATTAGTGTCCAAATTTTATGTACGTAATCTAATTCTCTCACTTCCTGATGTCATTTTGTATAAAGTAAACGTCACATGGTTACTTCCACGTGGTGTTTCCTGGGTAATGCAGAGAATTATGCAAAATGGTGAACATATGTTTTTCCGGTATCTCTAAAGTAAGCACGACTTCATAAGATTTTCCGTGTGAACACCAGATAAACACCGGTACCAAATTAACTCGGGCGAAGCCGGGTATATCATCTAGTATTATATATAAAAGAAAATGCTAACTAGACAGTATGAAAGTATATTTACAGGAAGAGTGGGAGAAAAGTAAAGCAGAGTTCATTTCAATTGAACTGTCTTCTGTATGGCTGGGCTCATCTACAGAGAGCTACCTTGTCAGAGCAATGGAAAGTAAGCTGTAGAGTGTATAGAGCTGTGACCCTATGTCAGCTGCTTTGAGCCCTATGGGCCCAAAGTATTTGACATGCTGAATCCATGGATGTAAGCTTTAAATTCACCATCCCCACTGCCAGCTCTTAAACCTGTCGCTGCAATGCATGCTGCCGACTAGATAGGCCCACGCTATGCTTGCACCATGTAGTCCGCCAGAAGAGTTCAGCAACGGGTTTGAGAGCTGATACAGAGGGAATGCTAGGGAAGTATAAACATTGATCCCCGGACTCGGTGTGACGACTGCTTTGGGCCCATAGGCCTACATTATGGGGCTCAAAGTAGCTGACAGATTCCCTTTTAATATTCTATTGGATCATTATATACCAGATTTTAAGCAGGATTGCCCAAAATGAGGGGGAATACAAGACAAATTTGCCACATGCCTTGCAGTGGTACCCAGCCATAAAAAGGATATGTAGTGAGCAGTTGTTGGGAGGTATTTACAGGATGTTACTGGTATGGAAATCACTTTGGGCACGTGATAAACATTTTTAAGGATTTTGTTCTTGTATTGGCCCCTAAGAAAATAATCCTTACAGAGTGGATTTCCACACACTTTCCTCTATTCTGCAAGTTAAATATAAATAAAATATTTTATACATTGGATAGATCGGAATAAGCCCTTAAAGCACTAGAGCTATGCAAATGGAGGAACACATAGCTCCCTATGCGAAGTAAATTATGTTAGGAGAAACTTTTGATAATGGACTAGATAAATGGTAAAAGGGTGATTGGCTGCGGACTCTGCAGGGAGGAAGGGCTAGATTCCAGGTATTGCAGTTTGTTATTTAGATAACTTACTATGTATAAGCATGAACTCTTGGTCAAATGAGGGCAATGTTCTATATTTTATGAAACTAATGGAAAAAGTAACTGGTTTAAGTAAAAAAAAACAAAAAACATTGCTGGTTGATTAGTCATGGAAGTGAAGCGGTAGACAGAAGCAAATGCTAGATTTTTCTGCCTAATGGTTAATGTTACTCCCAAGATGCCACTTGTTGGACCACATGTACCAAGTTTACTTTTACAACCTGAGTGGTATTAGATGAAATGTATTAAAAGTAGCACAGACTGGAGGTGTTGCCCAGGGCAACTGATTACATACCCTTGGGAAATTAAATCTGATCAAATCCATAGAGAATCGTGATTCCCTGCAGATTTAGCCCATAGGCAGACTCAGGCATTGTACAGCCATAATTGGCAGCGTGCATTCATCTGATTGACTTACAGGGCAGTGGTAGGAGGATGGAGCTTCCTGCAGTTATACAGCTCTTTATCCTGCCGCTGGAGGTGTAGAGACTTGGTCTGGATTATCTTCTGGTATTGCAGGTAAAGAGTAAGTTGGTACACAAACTTTTCAGAAAACCATTAACCACTCATTGGTAACTGCTGTCCCAACGACCACAATAAAGGCTCCTCTAGCTGTTTGGATGGGTTGTTGCTATTTTCTACCTTGCCAGTCTCGGCATTGTATTGTCTGAGTGCTGTCTGCTTCCTCCTCGCGGTGGAGAATCGCCTGCCTTCTCCCTGACTCGGCTCTTCTACACTAACTGTGACAAGTGACAGCTAGAACAGTGTTGCTAAATGTCAAACACTGGCATCCATGAATATCCTTCTAGAATACATTTCAGGAATATCAAATGTTACCTTATTGTTAAATAATTGATATTCTAGTGTATAGTTTGCTTTCCTAAGGCACTACAGATCATTGGGTATGTAGCACAGGAATTGTCTGTATTAAATGCTCTCAGATACTGTGTATCAGCTACATTGTTACAGGTCCCTTCTCTGGGGATGTTGCTTGCCTTCCAACTATGGATTACCTACCAGTTGTTGTCTCATGTGGGAGTATGACTTTTGTCAAATGCAGTGACATGTACATAGGAGACTGCATCAGGTCCGCTACATGATATAATTAGTATCTGTTCTAGAATACTCAGCATTTAGTTTTCGACTGCTTTTGGACACCGGCCCATTAATGAATATACTTGCGATTCTTTTGTTCTTTGCTGAAATTGTCTGCTAGAGTAATGGCTCCACTTATGTCAGATATCCAGAAAGATTACACTAACAAGCTTCACAGAGGTAGTTCAGTCCTCCGCTGGAATCCCTCTGTGACAGACACGGAAAATGCAGAGGTCAGCAAACTAAAATAACAAATGCAAAGTCCCAAAGAAAGAGTAAGTACCTATTAACTGCGAACTCCCGTCTTCGGTGTGACCTTTAGCGACTGCAGCTCTTCGTGACTCTGAAGCCGCATCATTTCTCATTGCTGTCAGTGCTGCGAGTCAGAGTACAGAAACATTTGCAATGGAAGCGCCAGGACTTCCATCCGCCGTCGTCTGATACATGAGACTTTTAGCATGTCCTTTCATATCAGCGTTCTCCAGGTACATAGACCATTTTATTTAGTGCTCATCATCTATGTTTTAGCATTAAAGTGTTATTTCAGGAAGCCTCATAGATATTGTACATGCATAATCACTTGTACCAATGAAGATTTGTGATTGACTATCGTTTACTAGCCCTATGGATGTGAGGCGCTGTCATGTGAGAACAGCCTGGCATCACTGCGGGGATAAAGGGAATCCCCATGGCGGCTGTGACAACCGCGGTAGAGGATCACAGAGTTCTCCCATTGCTTTCGATGGGGCTGGTGCTGCTGCCACCAGCCCCATGAAGAACAATGGGAGAACTAGCAGAAAGATAGGTATTGATTATCTATTGCCTGGCTATGACATAAATGTCCAATCGGTGGCGTGCAGTTTACTGGAATGCAAGGGTTAAATTCCGCTGTTGTTCCACAATTAAAAACTGGGCCAAATTTGCACCATTTAGGTGCGGGTTTGGCCACTATGGATTTCCTACAGAATTGCTGTGGCTATGCTGTCGTGGAATGCCCGCAGAGATTCCGCCCTGTGAGAAGGTACCGTTATAGTGCGCACATTTTTAAAATAAATGACCGTGGCCGATCCCTTTTAAATATCTGCAAAAGTCAGTGTTACAATGATCAAACTTCACAACTGCAGCTAGACCAGGATCATCAGTGTTTTCAGCGAGGCATCTTCTTTGAGTAAAGTGTACCCATCATATGACCGCCTGCCACATTTGTATCCGTCTGGACAATCTACTGTGTAGACCAGTGTTTCCCAACCTTTTCAGCCTTGGGGCACCCATAGCATTTCAGAATAGTACATACGGGGGCAATGGGCATACCTGTCCTGGGTTTATGCTTTATGAAGTTTGGGCAGCCTGAACCTGGTGACAATTTCCCTTTAAGTCGCCTAATACTTGTGTGACAGAGACCTGAGCATTGTGTCTGGCTTGAGTTGTATGGGCTGACGGTAGGCTATTTGTATTCCCTGTTTCCATAGCTATGCATATTTCACATAAACCTTTCACATGCTGGAGCAATTAAACTGCTGTAATGATGTTCTTGATTAAGACTTAAAGGGAACCTGTCGGGTCCTATGAGCTCCATAAAGTAAGTTTATGGTCTCGTAGAACAGGGCGGCACAGACAACAGTTTGCCTGCACACTTGCTCTGAATGCTGAGATGAGTCGCTCAAGAGGATTACTTCCATGATCTACAGCCTCCTTATTAGACACCATCTTGATGAGATTTTTTTTATTTTTGTTTTCAATCAATCCCATGATGCATTGCACCAGCATTAGTTAAGGCTATACCATTTTTGCCTAAAGGACAGTTTAATTATCATTCTCTTTTATATCCACCTAAATAAGCTACAGAGCATAAGTATACAGTCAGGAGCATGAGCTGTGATCTTCTTTATTATAACTATATTAGATCCATGTAATAGTATCACACAGACTGAAAAAATGACTAGAGAAGGAATCCAAAATCCCCAAGTAGATCTGAGCTGGTCAGAATTGAAATCACATGACCATCTGAGGATAAAGAAGCTGGGAGGTTCTGAATCATGGGAGTGGTAGTGGTCCCTTAAATTAAATGTACGTCCTGGAGGTTCAGGGTTTGTATGAAGGGGAATTGGGGGTCGATCCTGTGCCATAAAATGCAGATGCCAGCTGTTTTTTAAAGCTGACATCTGCTCACAACTGCTTCAATTAGCACCATTTCTGATCGCAGCTGTTAATTCTTTAAATGCTGATAGTGGCATTTGAAATGCCCCAATTGGAGTTAGGGGGTCCCTTGCAATAAGATCTTCTGAAAGCCCCCAGGGACACCATTGCAGATTGCCTGTCAGATTATAGTGTAATGTAATACAATGGTATTACATCATACTGCAGGGGCGATCAAAACATCACAAGTTCATGTTCCCTATGGGGATAAAAAAAAATGGAAAAATAATTTTTTAAAAGTGTTATTAAAAAAAATAAAAGTTAAAAAAGCCCTTTTGCCATATCTAAAAAAAAAAGCCCGAAACATATTTGGTATTGCTGCAGCCATGAAAGTCCGTTCTATCAAAATAACGCATTATTTGCCCTGCACAGTGAACATCGTCAGGAAAATAAAATGGCACCAGAAGTCCACTTTGTCAGTCACCCCACCCTCCAAGAAAAAATGTAATAAAAAGTGATCCAAAAAGGTATATCTACTCCAAAATAAACTAATAGAAACTACAGGGCCTTCTGCTAAAAATCAGTCCTTGTACGACGAACAAATAAAAAAGTTATCACTGTAAGCAGATGGCGGCAGAAAAGAATTTTTTTTCCCCCCAAAGATTTTAGATTTTAAAATTAGTACAGGTATATAAAAAAAATAGTTGTTGTGTGACATCCCCACTGGTACAGGCGTTGCCAGCACTTACAGCAGCCCTTCCCACTCTCTTCTCTTGATCACTGTACCCCGTGGCACCAGGGCAGGAATGATGGGGAAATTAAACAACTGGTGATTGGAGAGCAAGGTTGTAAAGGGCAGGCTGGCTATTAATATATAATGGGGTGTGAAGCAGAGTTAAGCCCCTCTGGCGCCATTTAACAGACTGAGTGGCTGTATTTGTGCCTCAGAATCCAAGGTGTGTCTTGCTAGCATTTATTCCATAAGCCCTCACCCACACCCACCCTCACACACAGAATTCAGCAGCCTTTATTGTATGCCTTTATTTGGGACCTTTTTTTTACTGCACCACCCCATGCCATTTTAGTATTTGCCGCTGCTTCATTGACTCTGACATGATCTCACTGCTCCTGATGTATTCCATCCATTTGCCAGCTGCCTCCCGATCCACTGAATACCTCACTGCCCATGATGCAGCCCACCTGCCCTCAGTCTGGGGGTATACTTGTATTAGTATCCTGGTTGTGCTTCTGTATTGAACTATTGCACTATTAAAGGGGTGGTCTCGCGAAACAAAGTGGGGTTATACACTTCCGTATGGCCATATTAATGCACTTTGTAATATACATCGTGCATTAAATATGAGCCATACAGAAGTTATTCCACTTACCTGCTCCGTTGCTAGCGTCCTCGTCTCCATGGTTCCGTCTAAATTCGCCGGCAGCTTGCTTTTTTAGACGCGCTTGCGCAGTCCGGTCTTCTCCATTCAGCACGAGCCGCTTCAGTGTGCTCCCCGCTACAGCTCTTCTGCGCATGCGCAGACGAGCTGTCACTGCTCGGGAGCGCGCTGGAGCGGCTATTCTGTACCTTCCTCTGTTAGAGGAAGGTGCAGAGCTACCGAGCTGTCCGGAGAAGCCGCCCAGCTGTCCCGCCGTCCAGCTGTCCTGGTAAGTGATGGGCCGGGGGGGCTGCCGCTGCGCCGGGGGGGGGGCAGCCGCTGCGATGGGGGGGCTGTCGCTAGGCCGGGGGGGCTGCCGCTGCGATGGGGGGGGCTGTCGCTAGGCCGGGGGGGCTGCCGCTGTGATGGGGGGGGCTGTCGCTAGGCCGGGGGGGCTGCCGCTGCGATGGGGGGGGCTGTCGCTAGGCCGGGGGGGCTGCCGCTGCGATGGGGGGGGCTGTCGCTAGGCCGGGGGGGCTGCCGCTGCGATGGGGGGGGGCTGTCGCTGCGCCGGGGGAACTAGCGCTGGGCCGGGGGGGGGGGGGGCTGTCGCTGGGCCGCGGGGGCTGTGATGGGGGGGGGGGGGGCCGCTGCGCCGGTTACCTTATGCCTGGCGGTGGGTGACAGGTCGGCGGTGTTCACTCCAGGGGTCCGGTCGGCGGCTGCGGGGCGTCTGGTTGCCATGGAGACACAGCTGGTAGCGTCTCGGGAGCGCGCACGTCGGGCTACAGCAAGCGATGCGAAAAGAGCTGGCGGCCATCTTGGGAAAAAGTTTTATAAGTTGCTGAAACGCTGGAACGGTAAGTAGAAACCAGCTAGGAAAGTAATTTACAGGGGTAATTAGTAATGTATGTTTAATTAGGGGGACTGGGCAAAAAAATAAATTCACTGCTTCCTCGAGACATCTCCTTTAAGTTTAGGGCAAACGTTCCATGGCACACTACATCGTGGGCTCCTTGCGCTCATTTTCTGGTCAGTCAAGTAGGTAACCTGTTGGTTGTTAAAAGTTTGAATCCTACCCCTGTAACAATCCATTCTCACCTGGAAGTATTATTAACAGTGCTGTACAGAGGCACGTATGATATCAGTAGTAGAGAGCTGTACCAAGTGTGTGAGCTTCTGTATAGGCTCTATGAACATGGCTCTACTGTGTTTTTGTTGTGTTTTGTTCTTTTGCTTTTTTTTTTATTAAATCACTTTTATTCACATTTTTAACTTTAACTTTGCAAACAAAAGCTTGCATTTTCAGTCTCAAGGCCCATTTACACGCAAAGATTGTTCAAAAGAAAGGTTCTGAGCGATTAGTGTTCATTAGCAGTTTATGCAAAACAATGTCCATTAGCAGCTTATCACCTTCACTTGCATGTAAATAGCCCCCTGGAGCTGTATGCAGAGAACAGCAGGTGGTCTGTTCTCTGCATACAGCTCCTTTGTTCTGCCATGGGACTGCAAGCTGAATACAATGTAATCAGCGATCCCGTGGAGAATACAGCACCATGGACAGCAAACACAGCATGTGGTCTGTGTTATCTTCTCATGCTATGTGAAAGATGGGAGCCTTTACACACAATGATTATTGCTCAAACGATGGATTTTGAGCAATAATTGTTGTTTGTAAATGGGCCTTCACATCAAGATTGCAAATAATATGATTTTACAAAACATTTCTAATTAAATTGTAATACATTGTTTCTAAAATGGCTCTACTGTGTGCATGAAACATAACTCTTCATCATATTGGTTTAAGGTGGCATCTCAACCTCTTTTGGGGCATCTGCTAAGGCTATGTTCATATTGCAATTCATTTTCCATTGCCATGTAAATACCAAATTAGCCATTAGCCAGTATCTTGTAAACCCTGTGGGCTGTACAATGCTGTCATGTTCTTCAGTGCCAGGAAGCATGCTATGATCCAGGGATTATTTAGGACAAGGTTGTAATGAATTTCAGCATGGGATTAATAAGGCGGCCTTGCTAACTCTAAGCAACACATGGCAAAACAACACAATAATAGCTAAAATAGTAGTAGAAATTATTATGATTTACTCTCTCCTATTAATTCACTAATTCTAAAGAAAAGCCACAAAGCCATGAAGGTAGTTTTATAAAGCCGGCAACTTAAAAGAAAAAAAACCAGCAAAATCTGCCTTTACTTATGTAGGCCTTGATGTTCACTGCAATTAAGGAATGTAGTCTTTTGAAGAAAATGCCCAAACAGCGTGACAGTAGCTGACAAGTTTGTTAGGCATTTTGTTATTGGGTTTATCAGTACAACACCCAGCAGGGGGCACCGTTTAGTTGCCTGCTATATTTGTAATAAACATCACAGTGCATTTATTTGGCTGTGACATGGAAATGTGTTCTCATTTTTCCGCTCTGTTAGGATATGTAAAACATTTCTCATTCCACCAATTTATTGGTGTGTTGACAAAACTACGCAGAACATGAAATAGATTCAACACTACCATTTTTGTGTGAACAACAACCAGCCAGGTTTGAAGAGACTGAAGAGAAATGCAAACTTAGAGGGTTGCACTAGCGTGAAAATGACTTACTGGAAGATTTTCATACCACTACGAAAATAGAAAATGTAAATATTTGCGGGTTAAATTTCAAAATCCTATTATTTTGCATGGGGAGAGATTACATTTTGCACATTATCACACAGCAAATTGTAACTCTTCAGAAATGGAAATATTAAACATGCATGAGACAGATCAACAGCGATTAAGGGTTTGCCTCGGTGTCAAGATGAAAAGTTAATTAAAAAACGGGAAAACATATACTGAAATGTTGTAATCTGCATTTTAGATTTGATTTTGTGTACATGACTGTCAGGGCATGCATCTTGTATGAGCTCCTGCTCCGATTTGCAGCGCTACATATAGTAGGCACTACAAACCCTAGTCAAAAAATGACTTATATGGAAAAATGTTGTGAACTTGCTCCATGGCATGTGCAAGGAGGGGGGAGGAGGTGAGCTGTGTCACCTATCGTCAGTTGTGTTAGTGCAGCTGAGCCGTTAGATATAATGTGGGTGCTAAATTGGGTGTGGTTAGTACGAGTTCGGAGAAATAACACAATTTAGGTTCATAATAGGATTTCTGCAGTTCATATATTATTTTGAATAGAAACAACGCCAATCACAAGAATAGCAAGTTTTGGGATAACCTAGAGCCAATCATAACTTGTATTTTTATATCAATGTATTAGCATATAATAATAACCTATTTGCATATAACCAATCATAGCAGATATTACATTAACCATACACATGCTGTTTGTCTTTTGTCAGTAGATATTTCAGCTCAAGGCTCCCATGTTGTCTGGTTTATGGATAAACCCAGTAAAGGTGCATTTAGACACACAGATGGTTGCTTGAAAGATGGCTTTTGAACGATCATTTTGCAAAAGACTACTTGGTACTAATGCCTATTAGTACAAATTAGTAGCGTGTAAGCCGCTGGGAGCTTATTCAGTGAACAGGCAACTCGCTGTTCCCCGAATACATTCCCTTTATTCCGCTCTGGGGCTGACAGCTGAGACAATGTTATCAGCTCTCCTGGGCAAAAGACAGCGTGTGGTCCTTCTTATCTGCTGTTTTGGCCAACAATGGATTTCATGCCAAACTAAAATCCATTGTTCGGCAGAAAGGAGAAAGATCGGCAAATTTACACACAACAATTATCGCTTAGACAGACAGATCCTTGCTGGCTTCTCGCTGGCTTCTTGCTTATGGCTTTACATTCTATGTGAAGTGCTGAGTGGAGAGCGATTACATGCAGCGATGGTTTGTATGCTGGTTGAAAGTGAGTGACAAAAGAAGAACATCCACGACTTCTGCCAGATCTGCCATTCTGAGTGAATGGCTCTGCCGTGATAAGATTGCGAAGGTGCCGTCTGAGTGTCATGGCAGCCTGGGGGCTTCTGAAGTCCCCAGGGCTGCCATGTAATTCTGCCTATTAAGATGTGCCTGTAGCACATCTTTAACCCCTCTACAACCATCCCTGTGCCTTTTGATGGCAGCTATTAAGGGCTTTCTTCTGATGCACCGTCTTTTGGCGGCAGCTGCATCAGAAGCCTGGCAGAGGTCTCCTGTGCCATGCCGAGCTATTGCTCCGCTGCTGGATAACAGCCTGGCACCTGCTGAAACAGCGGGGACCAGAGAAACCTTTACATGCTGTAGTCAGTTTGACCATGTATAACGTTGATCGAGGGAGGGGGCTCCCTCTTTCACCCATCAGACCCCAACTATGTGACCATGTGGTCCTGATTGGTTGCTGTAGCACCCAGACGCTTGAATAAGGCCTCTGGGTCTGCCAGCTATGGTTGAGCTGCATTGGCTTCCTGACACACTGCTATACTGAAGTATATTAATGTATTAGAAGAATTATAAAATATGGTGATATGCAAGTCCCATAGTGGGTCAAAAATAAAAAGTTAATTTTGTATATACAGAAAAATAAAAATGTCAGAACCCCCACCTTTTCCCCTTTACAATGTACTTGGCATAGCTGCGTTTGTTATATCCCTGAGGAAAAAATTAATACATTTAAAGGGGTTGTCCCGCGGCAGCAAGTGGGTCTATACACTTCTGTATGGCCATATTAATGCACTTTGTAATGTACATTGTGCATTAATTATGAGCCATACAGAAGTTCTAAGAAGTTTTTCACTTACCTGCTCCGTTGCTAGCGTTCTCTTTCCCATGGAGCCGACTAATTTTCGCCGTCTAATGGCCAAATTAGCCGCGCTTGCGCAGTCCGGGTCTTCTTCTGTTCTCAATGGGGCTCCGTGTAGCTCCGTGTAGCTCCGCCCCGTCAAGTGCCGATTCCAGCCAATCAGGAGGCTGGAATCGGCAATGGACCGCACAGAAGCCCTGCGGTCCACGGAGAGAGAAGATCCCGGCGGCCATCTTCAGCAGGTAAGTAAGAAGTCACCGGAGCGCGGGGATTCAGGTAAGCACTCTCCGGTGTTCTTTTTTAACCCCTGCATCGGGGTTGTCTCGCGCCGAACGGGGGGGGGGGGGTTGAAAAAAAAAAAACCCCGTTTCGGCGCGGGACAACCCCTTTAACCCACACAATGCACGTCATGAAGAAAAATTACAAAAAACATTGCAAATATAGCCAGTTTGGCCTATTTCGCCCTATAAAAAATGAAATAGAAAGTAATCAGCAAACTGTTGCATGGATCGAAAAATGGTACAATTGAAAAGTACAACTCCTCCTGCAAAGATAAAAAAAACCTTGCCCACCACAGTTGACAAAAAAAGAAAAATGTTTGGTGTCTTTTTTTTTTTTTTGTTTTTTTTTGTTTTGTTTTTTTTTACTTGCTGCATTTAAACTTTTTCTTCACACAAAAAAACAAAAAAAAAACCTATATCAATTTGATATTGGCATAATTGTACTGGCCTGCGGAATTAATTTAGCATATGGTTTATACTGCACAGTGAACGGAAATTAAAAAAAAACATGCCAGAATTGCAGATTTTGTTAATTTAATAACAATCAATCAAAATTTTATATGTTCCCAAAAATTGGATAAATTTAGACTAAAGTTCATCCCGCAAAAAACAAGCCCTCATAGAGTTCCAAGCATCAAAAAATAAAAATGCTATTGGCTCTTGGAATGCAGTGCTACAAAAGCAAATCTTTTTTTTTTTAAAAAAAAGGGGTTTTTGGGGCACAAAAATACCAAAACATAAAAAAAAACTGTATAAACTTGATATACCTGGATCGTACTGGCCGAGAATGTTATCACATTATTTGTTTTGCACACTGAACACCATAAAAAACATAAATGGTATCACTGTAATCATACTGATCCACAGAATACAGACAGTTATTTTTATCGTACCATAAAAATAGCCTGCCAGCCCCCAAAAACTTCAGATTTTTCCCCATTTCCCTGCACCAAGAAGTCTTTAAAAGTCTTCCAATACATTAAGGCTACGTTCACACAGGGCGGAATTGCTGCGGCATTTCTGTGTAGAAAGTCCACATGGCAATTCCGCCCATGGCTCCTAATTCCGGGATTAGCCAGCAAAGTGGATGAGATTTTCCCAAAATCTCGTCCACACGCTGCAGCCAATCCGTTGCGGCAAAGCCGCACGAAAATCGACATGCGGCGTGGAATTCATTTCCGCAGAATGTCAATTCTTTTCTCGTTTCAGCAGCGGCCTCTCTATGGCGAGAGAAAGCCGCAGTGGAATGCCAATGGCAAAACCGCTCCAAAAGCCACGGCTAAAGGCCTCGTTTTTTCTGTGCGGCCATTTCGCGAGAATTCCGCTGAAATTCGGTCCTGTGTGACCCCAGCATTAATGGTACTACTGAAAATACAACTTGAGGTGAATGCACACGGGCGGATTTGAATTACGGAATCTGAATTGGGTGACCGCCTCTGGATTCTGCAGTAAATACCGCCCATAGCATGTTGTAGTAAAGTGATTCTTCTTGCACACTAGCAGAAACCAATTGCCATTTACGCTCCATGCTCCTGCGGCGTCCGCACGGATCCTTTTGATGTCAATATCAATTACCGACAGGCTATGTATTCCGCGGGAAAAGCATGAGTTTAAAAAAAAACCAAAAAACCTGTTCTCCTCATGTGTGATGGTACAGAGAAGCTGGAAGAAGACAGGTCCGCACGGACGCCAGCGAAGGAGATGACAGGTACACACACGGTCACCCGCTACGGTCAGTGACGGATTCTGTGCGGGATTCCACAGGCGGAATAGGAACAAGACTTCATGTAGATATGTCATGGTTTTTTAAAAGTGGGGGGATACCAGAGCTGCGGACTGGGACCTGGATGTAGGTGCATACATGACACTTGGTCATGAAAGGGTTAACTATCATGTCTAATAATGTTATCTATAAAGCACCACCATTTCCTACAGCACTGTGCAATAAGTTATAGAGTCTTTATAAATTCCTTTTGCCTTTCAGTGCAACTTCTCTTTAAGGAGTTTTACCTTGAATTGTAACATTTCCCTTCTCCTCAAGGTGAGTGCCTGAGAGTGAGACGTGGTGCGGAGAGGGATTCATACTCTTCACCTTCCATCCAACACTAATAAGCAGCACTGGAAAGTTGTTTGTCACTGTATAACTGGGTTGTTGTCACATTCTTCCCTGGAGAGCTAGTTAAATTATAAGCAGCTATGTACTATGCCTGGGCTATAGCCATATGTCTGTAAAGTCATTTAGAGCGAGATGGTTAACAAAAGGATTCATTTTAATGAATTCCTATATATTACGAGCCCTGATGCCTATTGGAGAATATAGCTCTGCCAAAAAAACAGCTAAACTTCAGTAGACATTGACTAAAAACTGCAATTCTAAACAATTAATATATAATATGTACACATTATTTTGGCTCATTTTAAAGTAATTTAGAAAACAAGAGTTATTGCTCTCTTCACAAAGCATGTTCGGCAGAGCGGTTATTGGATAAGGTGTAACCGCGATGACATGAAAATAGGGATGAGCGAACGTGTCCGTTACGGACACATCCGCACCCGGACACCGGCTTTGCCGAACACTGCAGTGTTCGCGCGTAAGTGTCCGGGTGCCGCCGGGGGGCGGGGAGATGCGCGGCGGCGCGGGCGGCAGTAGCGGGGAACAGGGGGGAGCCCTCTCTCTCTCCCTCTCCCCGCCGCACCCCCCCGCGCTGCCACGGCGGCCCCCGAACTTTTTCGCCCGAACACTGAAGTGTTCGCAAAGTTCGGTGTTCGGGCGAAAAAGGGGCGGAGCCGAACGTGTTCGCTCATCTCTATATGAAAATAGACAGTTTTACACTTAGTTAGAAATTTCTGAATTACTCTTCAATGGAGTATGCCTTTGTTATGCATGCGTTAGGCACGGCTTACACTAGCACTGGGTCAATGTTGACTCCTAAAATGATTTGCCTTGGTTTAAGAACAGTACATTCATATTAATCCTGATCCTTACCATACACTTTCCGCAAAGGTCACGTCTGATGAGATTGGCTTATCCTCATAGTTTTTTATGTCTTTGAGGACAATTTGAGTTGTGTGTTTTTGCCTGCTTGGGTGTTTTTTTTCCAGTGTTTTTCAAGGTTTAATTTGAAAACGTAGTCCTCCAGGCTCAGGGAATGAAGAAGCAGGATTTATTTCTTCCAGGCACAGATGATTAAAACATCTCAATGCACTCCCACTGCAGGTCATAGTGTGCATGCTTGCCATTATTTTCTGCTAGGTATCCTGTATATAGGTGAAATATACGCTTTGTTGGAAAAAAAATCAAGCACTTAGATGGAGTTGTAATTTTGCTGCAAAACCTGGCATGCAGTTACATCTCAGGTAAAGTGCAATTGATTAAAGTTGTGACGTGATTAGGTTAAAGGGATTGTCCCGCGGCAGCAAGTTGGGGTATATACTTCTGTATGGCCATATTAATGCACTTTGTAATATACATCGTGCATTAAATATGAGCCATACAGAAGTTATTCACTTACCTGTTCCGTTGCTAGCGTCCCCGTCGCCATGGTGCTGTCTAATTTCAGCGTCTAATCGCCCGATTAGACGCGCTTGCGCAGATGGGTCTTTTCCCTTCGGCTCGGTTCGGCAGCAGCGGCGTTCTGGCTCCGCCCCTTCTACGCGTCACCGCGTAGCTCCGCCCCATCACGTGTGCCGATTCCAGCCAATCAGGAGGCTAGAATTGGCACACGTGACGGGGCGGAGCTACGCGATGATGCGTACAAGGGGGCGGAGCCAGAACACCGCTCGTGCCGGACCGAGCCGAAGGGAAAAGACCCATCTGCGCAAGCGCGTCTAATCGGGCGATTAGACGCTGAAATTAGATGGCACCATGGCGACGGGGACGCTAGCAACGGAACAGGTAAGTGTATAACTTCTGTATGGCTCATATTTAATGCACAATGTACATTACAAAGTGCATTAATATGGCCATACAGAAGTGTATACCCCCACTTGTTGCCACGGGACAACCCCTTTAATGGTTTTGCCACCTGAGGCCCTAAATGTGGTCCCACTGTTGGCCTATAAAAAGACTCTCAGAAGCTACCTGTGTTTAGCGGACCTCTTTGTTGTCTTGCGTAGGGCTTGTTGACCACTAGATGCTTCTACGACGCAGTCAAAGATATTTCACCCAATTAAGAGTTTGAGAGGGAGTACATTATTGGAATGCAAGAAGCTGGATGATCATATCGACGAATTGTTGACACTTTGGCTATTCTGACCAAACTGTTAAGAGGTGTTGGGGCCAATGGATGCTTGAGGGCATACACACAAGGTGACTCTACTAAGGGTGCCCTCAACAGACCACCAGCAGAGAGAATAGTTTGATTGTCTGACAAGCATGAGCAGCTCCAACTATCCGGAGGCAGGTGCATCATCATTACAGTCCCCTGTGTCTGTCGGAACCAATCCCAGGCACTTGATCGGAGGACTTTTGGTCTCACGGCATGCATTACATGGATTGATTTTGATACCCACATACTGTCACTTCTGTTTGCAGTGGTGTTGTGAACAACGAAACTGGACTGCTACGTAGTGGAATCGGATTGTGTTCAGTGACAAATTCAGGTTTAGTTTGGGCACTGACTATGGCCATGTTTGTGTCTGGAAATCAAGGGGTGAGCGCCTCAATCCTGCCTTTGCTGTGAAGCAGCACGCTGCCCCCACCCCTGGTGCGATGGTTTAGGGGAACCATCACATATAACACTCGGTCACCCCTAGTAGAGGTACAAGGAACAATGACAGGTCAGCGATATGTTCAGGACATCCTGCAGCCACATGTGTTGTCTCTCATGGCAGGGCATCCAAGAGGCATTTTCCAGCAGGATAATGCTCGGCCGCACACAGCAAGGGGGTCACAGGAATGTCTTCACAACATTGTCACACTTCCGTCTTCTGATCGCCAGATCTATCGGCAATATATGACCATCTGGGACACCAACTTCCACACCCTGTGAGTTTGAAGTATCTAGAGGCTCAGTTACAGCAAATGTGGACTAATATGCCACAGGCTACCATATGGAACCTGTATGCCTCCATGCCCGCCCGTATCACATCTTGTATCAAAGCTAGAGCCAGCCCAACAGGGTACTGTACTAGCACCTCCATCCCCGCCCGTATCACATCTTCCATACAAGCTATAGGCCTTCCTTCAAGTGTTCAGTTTTCTGCAATAAATTATCCTTTTGCTCTAATGTAGTAATCACTTATAATCAACATTACAATCACACGTAGAAAGTTTAGTTTGCTTCCAACATCCTTCTAGAGAATGAATTTTTTTTTTTATATATATATATTGTGTTTTTCACTTTATAAGACACACTTTTCTTCCTCCCAAAGCAGGGTGGAAAAGTCGCTGCATCTTATAAAGCGAATATGCTGAAATTCGTCGCATCGGCATTCGTTTGCTCGATCGTGCTAACGAAATTGCTGTCGCACAAAAAAACTCACGGTCGCACAACAAATGATCATTTACCAGTTTTCTCTCCTCCCCACTGGCGCCCATACGTGCCGCTGATTAGTGGTGAGCGCCGGTGGAACTGCTGCTGCTCCCCCGCCTCCACCAATCTGCTTTTATCCTTCAGCTGCTGAAGAAGCACCGCTGTGACACGGAGCTCCACTGTTTCAGACCTCTGCTGCTTCGTCGCCCGGCACTATCCCTGCGCTGCCCCTGGGTGAAATTAAGATATTTTTTCCATACTTTCCCCCTCTAAAACAGGGGTGTATCTTATCATCCGGTGCGTCCTATAAAGCGAAAAATACGGTCATCTCTTTTTATTAAGAAATGCTTAATAAAACATATAAGTCTGAGAAACAGATCCATACAGATTATTTAAACATACAGGAAGAAACGTCCATTTATGATTGAGACATGCAGGTCTCACGAGGTATAATCTGTCATAGTTTAAAACGCTCATGAATGTTTTCGTAAATGTTTTAATTCTATAAGGCCTCCTGTCCACGGGTGATTTTTCACCACGTTTCCCGCGGCGATAATCTGGCCGCGGGAAACGCAGTGAACGCTTTCCATTCTCCGCTCGCGGGATTTAAATCACAGCATGCTGCGATTAGCCGAGATTCTTTGCGGTGAGCCTATCCTTCAGCGCGGAGAGCTGTGAGCTGTCTCCTGCTCCCCGGTGGTGGCTCCTTGAGTTATCGATGTTCTCTCTTTGCATTATTGACAACCAGTGTTTCAGGCAGCAGCTGTGTTAGACCGCATTCCCACCTATGCATGTGCCTGTTTTCCGCCTTTCTATTCCATTTCCTGAATTGAAAAATGGAAATAAACGTTTGTGGCGGATCCCATTGATTTCAATTGAATTTTTAAGCTTTCTGTTAACTTTCCATTTTCTGTTTACTGGTAAATGTTGCAAGCAGCGCTATTTTTCCAGTTAAAAACAAACACGTAACAGAACAAAAATAAACAGCTTCAAAATCCCATTGAAATGAATTAGATCGGTCACAAACGTTTATTTTCATTTTTCTATTCACGGAAGCAGAAGGTGGGCGGAAATGCATGGCGCATGTGTGAATGGGGCTTTACTTTGTTACCAAGGTATAATCTGTGTGAGATTCACAGCCTTTATTAATGCTTCTAGGAGCCAAGATTGTGTTTGGAAACATTTAGTAGACACCAGTTACAGTTGTGCCTTCTGTCTGTGTATCGCTCACTATATACCCTCATTGGAGGAGCCATCCATATAGACAGTGTTACATGGGTACAATCACTGTAAGGTATCAGTTTCTCACCTGGGCTGTGGAGTACTGTTCTCCTATACCTCATCACCACAAGATCAGCAGCAAATCAATTATTCAGAGATTACAAACATTTAATTCCACAGGGAAATCTGTTTTAGCCTAAAAAACACGTGAAATATTGATGTATATTAAATGTATTGCATCTAAAAGCCCAAGGGTTTTTAGTTCTATTCCTGATGGGAGGCATCAATGCACAGTTTCTAGTTAGTGCTACCACATGTGTTTCCTAACCCAACATTCTGTGAATCCTTTGCGCAGTCACTGTTTATAAAGAAACGTATAGTGCTAGTAATCTTACTCTATATAGTTCACACTAGAAGAAGCCCAGTAAAGGGAAGGAAGAATATAGTATAGATGTATTGATTGTCAATATATCAAGTAGAAGGAAAGCTCACCAGATCTTCTTAATTCACTTCAACCAGTTCAATTCACAGGAGTGCAAGGAAAACCCAGTAGACTGCTGGCACTTGTGTTACTGCAGAAGGAATGCATTACATTCCAGCACTTCCTTAAAAATATAGGTTTTATTTCTTAATGCATAATAACTGTCTCCATTGTGTGTATACTGTATCTCCTACGCATTTCTAGCGTTACCGCTCTTAGTCGTGGCATCCCAAAAATGATCATCTAAAGCATTAAAAGTAATCTCGCCCAATCAGGAGCTGGAAAAGCAATCATGTGAGATAACTGCTATAATAGCACCTACCATAAACAATTATGAACATATCAATTATATATATATAGCAAATCGATCTTATGATTTAATCCAAATGGATATTGTGATCACAATTTAAAAATCCAGAAGGCTTTGCAGCGCAGAAGCCACTTCCTCTTATCTCGTCCCCTCATGGGGTTAATGATCCTTTCAATGCCGTAGTATCTAAATGAGGTCAGATTGCGATTGTGTGCGTTCAAAAATGTTTTGCTGCTCCAGATATATTCCTGTCTCCTATTTATATCCACAATATGTTCTGAAATTCTGAGTTTTAACTTTCTTGTTGTACATCCGACATATTTCAGATTACATTTAACACATTCAGTCACATACTCCACGTGTTCACGATCATAAACACGAACTGTCAGAATATCATAAAAACATAAACTATCAATTTTTAAATTTTCTCCCAAGTACATGTGTATTTACATGTCCTATCCGTGGTGCGTGTGTATTTACATGTCCTATCCGTGGTGCGTGTGTATTTACATGTCCTATCCGTGATGCGTGTGTATTTACATGTCCTATCCGTGGTGCGTGTGTATTTACAGGTCCTATCCGCGGTGCGTGTATATTTACAGGTCCTATCCGCGGTGCGTGTATATTTACAGGTCCTATCCGTGGTGCGTGGGTATTATACAGGTCCTATCCGCGGTGCGCGGGTATTTACAGGTCCTATCCGCGATGCGTGGGTATTTACAGGTCCTATTCGCGGTGCGTGGGTATTTACAGGTCCTATCCGTGGTGCGTGGGTATCTACAGGTCCTGTCCGCGGTGCGCGGGTATTTACAGGTCCTATCCGCGATGCGTGGGTATTTACAGGTCCTATTCACGGTGCGTGGGTATTTACAGGTCCTAGCCTCGGTGCGTGGGTATTTACATATCCTGCATCCACTCTGTCCACACCTATAACTGCCTTTGAGATGTAACCATGTTTCACCCATTGCTACACTAGTACATGTGCTCGTGTGTAGAAAGTTACTGGTAATGTTGACAAAAACATGATTTATTTCCTAGATGTCTCTCTGATTGGGAATGTGACACTGGGTAAAGTGAGGACTGCAGGAAATCGTAGTCTTCACTTCATGCTACTAGCAATCACCCACAACACACAATAAAGGCTATACTAGTTGGAGAGCTCACAAGAATTATACGTGCGCGAACGGGTGATGAAAGGTATAAAACCCATGAAAAGTTAGCTCTAGAGGGATAGGGCTTCACGCGGCTGTCCTTCATGGTCCTTCATGGTCTCCTAATAGCGCCAAAGATGGAGTCCACAATAAAAACAGAAGTTCATTATTACAAGTGAAAAAGATACATAAAAGTCAAAATACTGAGACAACTGCGATTATTTAGTCTACACAATACAATAATGAATACAAGGAAATTGTTGGATTGGTTAGGGGAAATATTGCGATATTATATCGGGATGACATTATCTGAGATTACAGACAATGGATATCAGTGTGTAGCTAAAAGGGACAGGACTTTGGGAGATGCTTTATCAACGAGTACCTTTACTAGTGAAGCAATGAGAGAGGCATGGTTACATCTTAAAGGCAATTATAGATGTGGGTATGCAAGACATATAAATACACACGCACCACAGATAGGACCTGTAAATACACACGCACCACAGATAGGACCTGTAAATACACACGCACCACAGATAGGACCTGTAAATACACACGCACCGCGGCTAGGACCTGTAAATATACACGCACCGCGGCTAGGACCTGTACATACAGACGCACCGCGGCTAGGACCTGTACATACAGACGCACCGCGGCTAGGACCTGTAAATACACACGCACCGCGGCTAGGACCTGTAAATACACACGCACCGCGGCTAGGACCTGTAAATACACACGCACCGCGGCTGGGACCTGTAAATACACACGCACCGCGGCTGGGACCTGTAAATACACACGCACCGCGGCTGGGACCTGTAAATACACACGCACCGCGGCTGGGACCTGTAAATACACACGCACCGCGGCTGGGACCTGTAAATACACACGCACCGCGGCTGGGACCTGTAAATACACACGCACCGCGGCTGGGACCTGTAAATACACACGCACCGCGGCTGGGACCTGTAAATACAGACGCACCGCGGCTGGGACCTGTAAATACAGACGCACCGCGGCTGGGACCTGTAAATACAGACGCACCGCGGCTGGGACCTGTAAATACAGACGCACCGCGGCTGGGACCTGTAAATACAGACGCACCGCGGCTGGGACCTGTAAATACAGACGCACCGCGGCTGGGACCTGTAAATACAGACGCACCGCTGATGGGACCTGTAAATACAGACGCACCGCTGATGGGACCTGTAAATACACACGCACCGCTGATGGGACCTGTAAATACAGACGCACCGCGGCTGGGACCTGTAAATACAGACGCACCGCGGCTGGGACCTGTAAATACAGACGCACCGCGGCTGGGACCTGTAAATACAGACGCACCGCGGCTGGGACCTGTAAATACACACGCACCGCTGATGGGACCTGTAAATACACACGCATTATTGAGAAATGTAAAAATGATGATATTTCATGTTCTTAGGATATTCTGACACTTAGTATTTATGATAGTGAACACGTGGAGTATGTGACTGAATGTGTTGCACCTAATCTTAAATATATTGATATACAGCAAGAAAGCTAAAACACAGATTTCAGAACATATTGTGAATATAAATAGGAGACAGGAATATAACTGGAGCAGCAAAACACTTTTTGAATGCACACAATCACAATCTGACCTCATTTTGATACTACGGCATCGAGGGGAGGAGATAAGCAAAAGCGGCTTATGCACCGCAAAGCCTTCTGGATTTTAAAATTGTTAGCACGATATCCATTTGGTTGAAATTCCAAGAGCGATTTGCTATATAAATATATATTATGTTAGTAATGGGGAATGAGAAATAGTTTATGGTGGATGCTCATATAGCAGTAATGTCACATGATTGTTTTTACAGCTTCTGATTGGCACAGATTGCTTTTAATGCTTTAGCTTTTCATTGTTAAGATGCCATGACTAAGGGCGGTAATGCAAGAAGCGTGTATTCGCTATGGTATACACACACCGTGGAAACTGTTTTTATGGATTAAGAAGTAAAATATACATTTTTAAGGAAGTGCTGGAATTTTATGTATTCATTTTAGATACGGTTATGAAGCAGCACGTCGATACATCTAACAGACATAGAGCTTTGCTTCAATCTGTTGGATCTGAATAGCTATCTGCAGTGTGTCTCCTGCTGGTCACTGTTCAAGTCATGTTTAGATAGACACTAACCTTTCAAGCAACTTGTGCTTATATGGTGGCCAGTGTGATAACTAGCAAAAGACCAGAATCTGTAGTTTTCTGCACAGTCTGCAGAACACAGCACATCAGCTAGGCTCCACCTACCAGCCTTGAGAAGATTAAATGAGGTATACACGGAGTGGAGAAAATATGGAAAGAATTGGACAGAAATCATGTTATTCCTCATGTAGATACAGATGACAGCTTACTCTGAAAATGTAGGTACACTAGAAGACCAAAGCACAACGCATCAGTGGTTTACACTGTATGTCACGCCTGTATTACTGACAGTGATATGTCTGCATCAAAGCTACTGTACTGAAGGCTGCTATTCTTATTCTAATAAACTATTTTTAGGGTACGTTCACAAGGGGGGCAAATTCTACAGAAAATTGCATAACATTTTGACTCCAACATAAGAGTCAAAATCTGCACTATTGGGGTTAATGTTGACTCAAAATCCGCCGTATATCCACAGCTGATTTTGGCACGTATAGCGCTCCCCTCACCCCCCAATTCATCACGCAGTCAACGCAGCCCTTCACTCGGTACCTGGCGGCCTCTAGTGAGCGCAGCACCACTCGTCAGGTGGTACAGAAGTGTTTTGCAGTTTTACGCAGCATTTCTGCCCCGTGTGAACATACCCTTAAAGTGGTTTCGTACTATTGTTATAATACATTTTTTATGGGTATCGCTATTCTTTTGACGGCCAGGACCCCCACCAGTCCTTAGAATGAAGCTGACACAGCACTAGTTTCCTGTTTTACAGCGACACTCCAGGGAACTGCAACATAGCCCCAACCACCCGGAAAAAAACAGAGGGACTTCTTTCTTCAGATCGGACTCCAACCAACCATAATACTATGACGTATCCTAGCAATATAGCATTTCCATTAGAAGATGGGAATACCCCTGCAAATAGTGATGCATGCACACAATCGCTATCTCTGTATACATGTTTTATGCTTGTTGCTTTTAATACAGTAAATGACTGTTTTAGCTTTGCTACATGCAGATATTGTTTAATATGTCACTAAATGAATAATGGGCCTGATCATGGAGTTTCATCTGATCTCTGGCAATATTTTAGGCAGTAATCAACAGTAATCAGTCCAAATGTGATTATAATATGCTAATGAACACAAGCCATTCAGTAGAAGCTGTACATTCAGTGAATACATGTTGGTATTTATATTGTAGCTGTATGCCACATTCATGGGGTATTTTTTTGTCTCTGCAGGTTGCCTACTTGAAGATGTGAGGAGCCTATCTCCTGCCCCTTGTGCTTGTAAGACTTGGAAACTGCTCTTCTCCCAGTAAACAACAAATGTGAATGAATATAAAAGACAAATGGCAGTTGTCACATGAAATACAGATGAGGGTCTGCCATCTCCATGACATGCACACCGTACACAAGTCTAGATTCTGGCCACTATGCAGTGGAGAGTTTGGGCAACCTTTAAAAAGACCTGGAATTCCCCTGGGATCTGATATTCAGCTCCCAAGACCTACCAGGTTCTTCCTTACGTTCTGCATCTTTAAGATGATTCTGTTTCTATCCAGTGGAAAAGAAGAATTTTAATCTAATCTTGGAATATTTTTTTACGTGCAGCTTTCGTATCTCTTAACTTGTCATATCAATGATTGATGTATATGAGCCTTGAACAAGGCATTCTCAAGAGATAAGTTATGATCATATAATTAGCATGCTGCACAGTTGACACCTATTATTGAGTGTGACAATTACTTTTTTATGTTTGCTACAATTGAACAAGATCCCGGTTGCTCGTCTAGGGTAGAACAACTATTGTTTTCATTTTAACAAATTTAATATAAGCCAATGTTCTCTTAAAATGTAAAGTGGTTAATTCATTGGATCTTGAAAAGTTATAGAATTACTCATTTACTTTAATTTTAGGAAATGCCTGTATCAAAAGTTATTCCCTTACCAATGGCCCAGAATTTGCTTAGGAATGGTGTTGCCAGGGGGAAACATCCACCTGTGGGGCACTGATGTACAGATCATGGTCTTTCTCAGGTCCCTGCACAGCGCTGTGTGGAGTATCTGTGCAGGGAATAGATACTTTCTACTTTGGCTGATATACTACGCCTGCACATGCGCTGAGCCGATGCTGTAACGGCTTGCACAGTCCTCATTCCCATGGGTATACATGCAGAAAAGCAAATAAGTTGCCACCAGATTTGTGCACTATTGGATGCTGCTGGATGATTTAGATGGACACAATAAGAGTGATGATGCCGGTGTCTTGTACAATCCCTATGGCTTATATGGTGGTAGCAGCTGGGGCACCTATACAGATCGGAGTTGTAGAGCGCAGAGGGATGGTAAGAATCGGCTCAGTTCATGTCCACCATAGAGATCTGCTTTGTGCTACCTGGAACGCCCACAGTTCAGCAAGAAGTCCTAGAAATAAGGGGATTCCATGGGAGCAAAGGAAAATCAAAAATGTGGGTATTTAAACATTATTCACTGGCCATGTTCATTGAAATGCATTGTACATGGGGTTACTTTAATAATTTAGTACAATAAGTTAGTGGAATAACCCCTTTACTGTGCCCCTCCTTAATAATATCTATGTTTATCGTGGATGCAGATCAGTGCCACAAAGATTAAGAAGGTTAAATGCTTCCGTTTTTTTCTTTTAAATCTCTTTTTTCTTTTTTATTGAGCGTTTGATATTAACCATCATGTCAAAGCAAAACCATGGATGATGTACTATATGTAATGAAAATATCAATCTGACATATGTCAAAAAGTCACATAAGTCTGCTAAAAACTAATCCGATCATTATGAGAAGGAGACCTGTTATATTCTGCATGCTTTATTACTGTTTTAATGACACGATTTTAGGATATGCAAAAGGGTTGAGCTCTCCTGATGGCAAGAGTGGCGACATCTGTAAAGATGGAATAGATCTATATGGCGTATACTTCACCGTTGTTGTAGGAATCCAATGGATCCATGACACTCTAGGATCACCTCCTCTTCTCCACACATAGGAAGTGCCTCAGAAGTACATCCTCAAAATCACACCATTGAAGTAGCCAGAAAAGGATTATCATTGGAAGTCTATTGATCCCACTAAGATGTGGCAGGCACTTTCTCTAACCAGTCATAGGCTTCAGTACAGAGCAAATGCCTAGGGCGGACTCCTCCTGCACTGCACCTGCCCTGTGTTTACTCCGCTGACTGCTCCATACAGCTCTGCTCCCATAGCATGGTGCATCCAATCCAACCCCCTAGTTACTTCTGGCAACACATGTTTCAATGCCATTTTTGGGACCATTCGGTCTCCTACAGACGTAATTCTGATGGTTTGATATCAAGGATGCCTTTCCGAGGCATTTTCTATGTGAGAATAGGAAGTGATCCCAGAGGTTGGTACGTCCACAGTGATGAAATACACCCCATATAGACTTATCTGGAATTTTATTTGACTCCTGTTTTCCACCTCACCTGCTCCTTGGGAGCGTGTATCCCCTCGGTATTAGTGCTGTAAGGAGGGATAAGAGCCTGATTCAATTGAAGGGTACAGACAGGTTCCAGTCTGGATATAAATGCTTGACTTTTTTCAATTCTCTAAATAAATAGCAATTCTCTCCAATGTTATAGCAATTATTATTATACCTGTTCGCCCATATTGTTTTATAAAATAAAGCAACACATTTTGACAGTCACGTGTCTGTCTTAGAACGTGGTTCTCTGTAATGAAAAATTGTAATTACTTGACTTGCAATACGAACTGTTTTAGCCATTTCCTGTGTGGCAGTGCTAATGCACATTAAGCAAGAAATGCACCACATGCCTCATATTACACTTCTCCTCTGCTCTCCATATTCCGTACTGTATTATAATGGTTTGGAATTGTACAGAAAAATACATTTACAGCCTGCAGAGTGTCTTAAGTAGACTTACTAAATTGACTTGCTGGAAATACTGCTGTTTAAAGGGACCTTGTAGTGTTTTAAATTGTATCTGCTAGCCCTGAATATTTCAGTATTGTGATTTCTAAATGACTTGAATGTAGGCCAAAGTAGTAATATGTCTTCCTGTAGAGGTATAAAGTGGACCACTAGTTTTAATTGTATGTTCTAGTCTTTTATTAGTTTTTGTATCTTTATTATATTTTCAGTATATAACCAAAATGTATTGATAAATCATGAAGGATCTGATCAAAAAGTTGTCATAGGCTGAGGTAAGATAAGACTGCTGATCCTAAAGAGGACTTCTAACTAAATATATCTTCTGACATAAGACATTTTTGAAGATTAGCATCGATCCAAGTCCTTATTTTGGGACCACTGCTGATTTATAAAGATGCTTTAACATCCTCCAGCCCCTATTTTGGCTGATCCTCTTTTACTTCCAGATTGTAGCAGACGTCTTGAAAGATAAAAAAAATAAATTAAAGGGGTTCTCTGACTTCTGGCTATTAATTACCTATCCTCAGGGTAGAGTGGTGCTTTTAAAGTTTTTGAACCCTTCAGCATTTTCCATACTTCTGCTTATATTTCATCTACAACCACATAAGATTTCCATACAACTTTTAAAAGTTGATGGAACCAAATCAAACAATTGAGTCAAAAATCTTAGACTTGGGTCATTTATTGAGTATAATGATGCAATGTTGCCTGGCAACTTTGAGATTAGTAGATAATTTGAAGGTGAAATTAAAAGCAGATGTTTTTAATCAATTGTATGACAATCAGATGTAACTGTGCAAACTGTTTTATTTAACCCATTAAGGACCAAGCGCTGTAAATTTATGGCGCCTGGTCCTGGACTTTAATACCAGCCAATAGTAAAACTACGGCGGGGTGATTTAAAAACCCTGCTTCTGCAATCAATCAAAAACAGGTCGGGTTGTCAGCTGTTAGTCACAGCTGAGAATCTGAAGGACAAGGCAGGAGTGGTTTTTAACCCCTTCTGCCTTCTCCTTTCCCGAGTACACAGTGCTCAACGAGCGCTATGTACTAATAAGTGGAAGTATTTCTTTCACTACATGAGCCAGATTCCCTGGCACAGCAGAGCTACAAGGTCCTAGCAGATCCTTATCAGCTCTGCCAGTAACTATTCTCACTACTGGGGGATGTTTTCCCCTGTAACTCCTATGGATGCCCCAGCTGCAGTGGAAAAGTGTCAAGTAAAAATAAAAACATGTGACTGTCCCCCAGTATGTCATGGGGGAAATTTATAGTAAAAAAGAAAATAATTAAGTAAAACAAAATTGCACAATAAAATAAGAATATGTACGTAAAAAAGAAAATAACCCAAAGCCGACGCCAACCAAAACAATCGCCGTATGTGTCCTGTAATCCCAAACCATACATATTATATATCAAAACGTCTAAAAGAAAATGAGGACGCCATTCCCATACGTTATTTTAGCATAAATATACTAATTTTAAAAGACTATAAATGTAAAAAAAATCCTTTTTTTTTCGCTTTTTAACCTCCAATGAAACTAAAGAACTGAAAAAAAGGTATCAAAAGATATTAAAAACTAGCCCTACATGTCACAGGAAAATAAAACGCAGAAAAAATAATTTTGGTAGTGGGAGGAAAAAAACTAGGGCAGTTAAACCACCACATGGGTAAAATACTTAGTGTCCAGTCCTTAAGGTACAAAGTAGCCTGGTCTTTAAGCAGTTACGGAACAAGGATCTATCAAAGTCTGATCTTTACAGCAAATGTTTGTGGAATCTTATAATCAGGAGTGCATTGCCCTCTGCCACACAAAAAGGAACATATCCCTGCAATGTAAAGAGCTGTAAGACCTGCTCACATGTACTGACTAGGAACAAGATATGGATCCCCAACACACAGCAGGACATTTACATGTTCCATGTCCGAGGTTGTGTATCTGATCCGGTGCAGGGAATGTCCTGTTGGGGCCCTTTATGTTGGAGAAACAGGACAAAAGCTGAGAGCCAGGATGAGGTCTCATCACCACACAATTAAAGAGAGAAAGACAGAATAACCTGTGGAAAAGCATTTCTCTAGTCACAGACACAACATACACCACATGAGTTATCATACTTAAAGGCAATTTTAAGTCCCAACGTCACAGACGAATTTGGGCATTTAAATTTATAACAATCTTTGATACTATCAGAAATTATATGAATCTCGGAGGGGAACTTTTACACCAGTGAAGATTGAGATATGAGAAACCCAAAGCAGAGGTAACATGTTGGCCTGATGTTGACTCCCTAACAGCAATTTATAGACCATAAACTTTCACATTCCTTGTAACTGAACTAATTATTTACTGTTATGATCATCCCTTCCTGGTATTTATCTAAGTGCTATTAATCACAATGTCTGTGCCCTCTTGGCCTTTCTCTGGTATTTATGTAGTGCAAATTAAGTTCAGCCTGTCTGTACCCTCCCATGTGATCATGTGTACATGTTTTAATATAAACACATCTTTAGATTTGTTCAATTATGCCTGAGGAAAGCTTGGTTTGAAAGCTTGCTCTAACATCATGTATTTTTGTTAGCCATTAAAAGGTATCATATCTACAAGATTACTTGGTTTCTCTTACTGAGAACAATCACACTTGGCTCTACTGGCTAACACCGTAACAAACCTTTTCTCGACTCCCCAGTGAACAAACTGTTAATTTCTCCTGCTTTGGACTCCACCATTCCTCACTTGTTTGCTGTTTTCTGTTTAGTTCCTGCTGCATAACCCTGTCTGTTCCCATTGTCTGTGCTTGATGTTCAAGGTCCCATGTTCCTATGTCCTGGTCTCTGCCTTGTTTTATTCCTGACCCAAGCTACCTTGTCTGTTCCCAGTTCTGTTCTGTAATTCTTATCTTGATTCAGTCTGTTTGTTGTTAAGAATCCTGCTTGAATGAAAGTTTTCTTTTCCCAAATATTTTGCTGCATCTGTCATCCCTGCAAGATATCATCCTCAAGAGGACCACATTTCACTTAGGGACCCATGTCCCATAATAGTTCCAGCAAGCCATGGTAACCGTGGATTGTCAGTTTCTCCATAAGGCCATTCTGGACACATATGAACTGTGCCATCACATTTCTACACTTCAGCAACGTTATGCCCCTGCTCCAGAGACTGCTGTACCAACTTTGCAGTCTGCCATACATGCCAGTCTCCAGGTGTGTCCAGTCTCTAGTGTCTGTGCCCTGCCAGCTCACAGTCTGCCTGGATGAATTCCCGAGAGGAAGAGTTTCCTCATCACTTCACAAGAGTGGCAACAGTCTTCAGCAATGTCCCTTTTACACAGGATGACAGTCATCTAAATCAGTGTTCCCCAACTCCAGTCCTCAGGGACCGCCAACAGGTCATGTTTTCAGGATTTCCTCAGTATTGCACATGTGATGTAATTATCATCAGTACCTCAGACATTGCCACAGGTGTTCTTACTATAGGATATCCTGAAAACATGACCTGTTGGTGGTCCCTGAGAACTGGAGTTGGGGACCCCTGATCTAAATGACTGCACGAGGCTGACATCACCGCTAAGGTGCAGAGCATTTAGACTGACAGACTTCACAACTGGATCGCTGGCTTCTCGCTCAGCGCTTCACCTTCTATGTGAAGTGGGGAGCATTTACACTTAACGATAAGCCCGCGATCCAGTGATTTAGTTTGTATGCTAACTGAAAGTCAGCGAAAATGAGAAGTAAAGGAATAGTAAACAACTTTTTTTCATTTACACTGTACAATTATCACTCGATTTTGTTCGTTTGAAAGAATTTTGAGCGATAATCAACCCATGTAAATGGTCCATAAGTCCACTGCCAGTGATGTCTGTTGCTGTAGTGAATGGGACGTGGCCTGCAATACTAATCTGGGCCACTGCACAATGTACAAAGCTGTTTACCTCCAGCTCTGTACACAAAGATTGCAACTCAAGGAAGAGCTGTTTGCTGGGAGTCCCCAGGCAGCAAACTCTCACCGATTTGCTATTGATGATTTTAGCTGAGGATAAGTTATCAATAGCTAGAAGTGGTAG
The DNA here is from genome assembly GCF_035609145.1 of Eleutherodactylus coqui. Taxonomy (NCBI): domain Eukaryota; kingdom Metazoa; phylum Chordata; class Amphibia; order Anura; family Eleutherodactylidae; genus Eleutherodactylus; species Eleutherodactylus coqui. Next base: position 192,302,156 of record NC_089837.1, on the reverse strand, counting down.
AACACCTTTAATGCAAAGTGATAATTCAGTAAGTTTAGGTAAATAACGCTAACAAATTAAATCAGATATATGTACTCACATAACCATTAAATATGGACACAACATCAAAGACAATATCATTTCAGGCTTGGGATTGGTTGATTTTGACAGATGCATCCAAATTTTGACCAGATGATGCCAGTCAAATGGCGATGCCATGTCTGGGGGGCTCATATACTGTAGTAATTTTAATCACAAACTTAGCTCTGACTAATGGTATTGATATATAAAAAGTCAGTGCACTGTCAGCTGTACTTTTGTTTGGAGATAGTTTAATGTTCTTTTCCTGCAGAACCAACAAAGCTCATCCTAAACTGTAGGGGTGTTAAAATACATGAACATTTGATAATGTCAGCTACTTAAGGGCTCTTTCACACAAACATATGTGTTTTTGTGTTCTCTCGTCTGTGCTGTAGCATTGTATGAACGCCCGTTTTTCTACGATCACGGCCAGTGCTTTCTTGCCCATTGACATGATCAGGAGCGATCTTTTTAGCGAAAAAATACATTGCACCCCTGAAAAACCTCACTCTGCGAAACTCCTCGGGATGTTTTCCAATGCCTATATAGAGGCACCTGTAAGCTTTTTGCAGCATTGGACAGTGCAATAATGCCTTCCCCTCCCTTTTTTTCCCAGCTCCCATAAGAGTCTATGGGAGCTACCGCTGTATATTGGGCAAATGATAGTTCCAGAACTATCTTTTTAGCCACCATATACACGCCAGCCGAATATCGGTCACATATATTTCATTTTTGGCGGTCTGACATATCTGCGCTCCATATTTTCGCCCCATGTGAACATATGCTTTGGAAACCAATGGTCGCGTATATCAGTCGGCCGTAAAAATGCCGTTTATGCACTCGCGGGGATGAAGTCCAAGGGTACTTGTACATTTTGCCCATTTAAATAGATAATGGCATCTCTTTTTCACGTATGGATTTACTGGTGAAAGAAAAAGCTTATTATCTACCAGTGAAGAACTACTAAAGTAGCATCTTCGTTGTAGCAGCTCCACCCTGTGGTTTTAAACATTGATCAGCCACTGAACACAATTAATTAGCAAGCCACCACGACTTGCATCACAGAGGGATCGCTGCCACATCAGCTCAAGAGCAAAAAAAAAGCAGCTGCTAAAGAATAGGCACACAATGCTATCATGCACAAAGGCTTTTAGACCAGTTTCTGGCAGTAAAAAAATCACAGATTTTTGCACAAGTGGAAATTTGCAACTTTTAGGCTGAATGCACTTGCCTCGCTACTCTTGAAAAAAGTGGGTGTGGCTTGTCGAGCAGCTACCTACATATTTATGTATAAATCATATGAGCAACTGGCATAAAATATGACAAGCAGTCACAGCGCCTCCACATTGCAGGCAACGGCACATGGTATTACATCTCAGTCTGCAGACGTAGGTGCCCACATGGATGATAGTTTGTGCCTGTGTAAGCAGTGAGAGCAACGAGTGCTTACATCAATGCAAATCATATATTATCATCCATGCATTGATAACGGCTAGACAGAGTTGTCAAAGATGTTGGAATTGTTGGCGACTCTTGTTTGTTTTTACAAAACCTTTTATAGCAAATGTGTCTTATGAAAAACAGCACGGCTCATATTGTTTTTCCTATTAGAAGTGTGAAAATGGCAATAAACACACAAATGAAAGCCTTTTTTCTGTTAACATAACTATTATGTTCTCATAACAGGTGGAGACCGCACACCCGCAGAATGAACTGATGCTGCATATCTGGCCACTGTGGTACAATACCACAAACTTGCCCTGTGCCAATTGATATTAAAGCATCTCTAAGTAAAACCCTCTGCAATGTAGACTTCTGTTCCCGTTAGTTAGAGCTGAAGAATCGTCAGATTAAGCAAACAGCAGAGCGGAAGAAATCCGGAAAAGTTTTTAGAATTGGGTAATTTCGAATTGGTTTTGTTTGTAAATCTGTTATAAAACTAGTTCTAACTATGTGTGCAAACTAAAGTTCCCTAAAAGTTTATAAAAAAGACATTTTTGGACTTGGTAAAAACGTAGATAGCTACAGACCTTTTGTATTGCTGGAACACTTGGAAAGTGCCGATGAGTGATAGGAATCCAATCACGGCTTATCACCTGCAATGTCACCATGTTTTAAAATAGAGGAACGGCGATGGCTTGGTAATTCATGGCATATCCCTTCTCCTAGCAGATCTGGGCCCACTTTCATCGAAGAGTAGTTTATCTGTGGCCAATGTGCGTTGCGACATAGACAATGTTTCCTTTGTGTGGTTAGCAGGATCTGTGCTTGCTGATTAGCAGGGTTGCTCTTTAACATCCCATGCTTTGTGTAGAACTAATAAGAGCGAGATGGGACTGCATTTTGTTGTCTGTGTGTGAAGCCAACCTCTGAAATAATTTATAGTGTCTGTTTTACTGCAACAGATAAAAGACGATTATCTTGCTCAAACAAACCCTCAGAAACAGATGGTAGAGATGAAAGCTTCCTAGTTAAAGGCCTTTCATTTCCCTTGATTTTGTTGTGCCTCTTACCAAGTTTCAAATCATAACTGAAGTTGAAGTGACAAAGTTACAAATTACAAGTTCAGACGAAGCATCGTCAGCGATTGAACACCCTTATCTTAAATTAAATAGTAGCTTTCGGTAGGATGCAGTAAACACAGCTGTAACAAATCTAATGGCAGTAATTTTCTCTGCCTCGTCGTGCCCAGTCGTGCCCACAATAAGTGGCAAGGACAACTACTCTACAGAAAGTCAGCGCACTAATGGAACACTACAAGAGGGCTCATTTACAACATTATGTGAATTGCCCCACTATGAAATAGCATCTGCAACCTCAGCATGTTTGAGATATCCTTCGGATTACTATCTGTTGAAAGTGAATATCGGCTTTTTAAAATAAGCTGTTCCAAAAGAGTTTCTCAGCTGAAAGGGTTTCTTCTTTGTATCTCCTACAACTCCATATTCTTAAGCATGTCCATTTAAAAAAGTCATTAGCCCACATTTGCTAAAAGGTTTTACAAAAGTCACAAATGGTTGACATGTGTCTTCATATTGCCAAATTATGAAAACCAGTGCCCAACATATGTATCACGTTTGGTGTGAACACAGCCTACTGCCCCTTTTACATGAGACGATTGTCATTTGAATGAGCGCACAGGCGAATGACGTCACTGCTAATTCGTTCACGGTTTTTCACGTTGGTGCAGAATGTTTAGACGGCAGATCATTTTTGAGAATTGTTCACTTTTCGCTCAGTGCTTCACTCTCCCATAGAAGTCAATGGGTTCCCCCCTGTCCATTGTGTCTATGTTCTATGAATTTTGCTGTAAATCATCTTTAAATGCCAGCAATTACAGTTCAGGCAAGATAGCAGCCCCCATAGTCATGGACAGACAATAGAAGAAAAAATGTACAATCAGAAAATAAAAACAGATTAGAAAAATGATTCACTATTTGGCCTTAATAAAAAAAAATATAGGTAAAACATTCCCTTTAAGAAGAGTTGCATACCACAAGAATGCTGATTGCACACTCATTAATTACAATAATTGGTTCTTCTAACCCATTTTGTTTATGACTGTAACCCTAGTGCAAAGACACATAATGCCAGATCTATTAACCCACTGAAGCTAAACGAATGCCAAGAGCACGGGAACATTCAGTCACTTTCTCTAAGCTTCCTCTTGAGACTTTGGATATTTACATACTGCTTAGCTCAGTTTGATTAGACTAATTATATTGGTTAGGAGAAGTTAGTCAGACAGTTACCATGAGTGGATCTTTCTGCTCTGCACAATGGAGACTTTCTCTGATATTTAATAATTACAGGTTCTAGCAGGCTGCAGTGCCAGGGTAAGGGCTCACTCACATGGGAGTATAAGGGCTGCAAGCCCACTGATTTTACATTAGGCCAGACATGCAGCTTTTTTCACGCAGTATGTCCTATTTTGGTGCATAATACACGCATTATAGGCTATGGGGGGTGAAAATGCACAGTAAATATGCATGTGACGTGTATTTAATTGTGTATTGCGTGATGAATAATACGCAGCCCCATAGGCCCATGTGAGCTAGGGCAGCTTACCTGCAGAGTTAGTTCTAGGGTTGCCACCAGTCAGAAATAAATGCAGGTATTTAATTTTTACCAGAAATGTTAATTGCAGTTTTTTTCTTTAAATAAATGCCCTTTGCTGTGACAAAACTTGGACTTGGTCGATTATTACCACATTTATTGGAGTCTCTCAGGGTGAGGGAACTTGTCGAGCGCCATTGGGACACTCTCATGCTACATCCAGATCTGCAGGGAGCAGTGGGAACAGTCCTGTCTGTAATCTATAGGAATCCATCAGCTGAGTGGGATGAAATCAGCACAAGTTTTTACAGTGCAGTATACTCTGAAAGGAAATATGGGTCTAGAGGTTCCTGTACACGCTGTAGTGATCTGCTGTAACCGGATGACTGCTAGTGCCTGGCGGTACCTGGACATGAATGGAAGGTCCAGGCGCAACCTGGTAATTAGTGGAAATCCACATGTGTTAACAGCCAATCAAAAGCAATATGTACAGATATCCTGACTCATTCATAGAAAGTTTAGATGCACAGAATAAGGTGTCAGTTAAATTCTCTATATATGACACATGCTTGGGTAGAAAAACTGCAAATCAAGTTTAACATCGATAAAGGGAAAGTTATGCACATGGGCAGGAGAAACAGATGTCCCCAATATACTAAATGGGGTACAGCTAGGGAAAAGTGATATGGAAAAAGACCTGGGGGTACTAGTGGATTGTAGACTTAACTGGAGCAATCAATGCCAGTCAGCTGTTGCAAAAGCAAATAAAGTCTTAGGGTGCATTAAAAGAGGTATAGGGGCACTGCTCTGTGTCATCCCTTGGAGCTTGTTAACAATAAAAAATGGCCTTCTGCGTCATTTCCTCACAGCAGCAAGAGTGATGATTTCTAGACACTGGAGGAGCACTCGCCCCCCCACTCCCACGATAGAATTTGTACAGGAATTGGGCCACCTGAGACATATGGAGGAACTGATGGCAGAAGACCACACAGAATGCGGAGACTCTCTGGGAAAGTGGATGACCAGGTCCCTCTTCCTAGAGTTAACAGAGTTTCAAGAATTCTTGGAATAGGTGAGCAAGTGTGGATGCAAACCTGGGGCCGAGCGAGCGCCCTCTCTCACACTAATCCCCTCATACCCCATCCCTTACCTTCCCCCCCTCTCTCCCCCTAACTTCTTTCTATTGCTATGTTTCTCTCTCTTCTATATGTTTACTTGTTCATAGACAGGCCATTGCTTCGATTCTAGTACCTTAAGTGGCAGAAGGATCCCCAGAGGTCTCCTCATATGGTTCCAGCTCCAAGAAGTTCACAGTTAAGGGACTATTCCTTAATCACTCTGATTTAACTAGGGCGCTGAGAGCACCCCTGCCTGCTACATACATAAATGTTGAATTAGTACTATAATTTTGAACACAGTATATGGAATACACATACTATTATATGCTAATAACGCTGAGCAACAAATTAAAAAAAATTTTCATAACAAAGTAATTGATATGTTTCTGTATAATTAAAACCTGCTGATTCCACTGGTAACAGTGAATACTAGCAGCACATCTCACTTACAAGCTATGAACCATTTCCTTTATGTAAGATAACAATTTGAACGTGCCGTAATATTACTATTACACTGTTTTTTAGTGGAGAATGACGCTTGGACCTTAACTTCCTCCTGTAAGAAACATTACTTAACCTCTTGGGACAGGGTGTCCATTTCCTAGGCAATCTTTGATGGCCCACATTTCAGTCATCCCCAAACCGGGGAAAGATGCCTCGGCCTGCGGCAACTACAGGCCCATATCACTCCTTAACATAGACATAAAATTATTAGTAAAATTGATCGACTCACGCCTACAAACCACCATCCCGCAATTGATCCATGGGGAACAAGTGGTGTTTATCCCTGGCAGGGAAGCCAGGTATAATACGGTCAAATCCTTATCGTTGATTGCCAGAGCAGGGGTTACCGGTCACCCTTCGTGCCTCCTGGCAGTTGACGCAGAAAAGGCATTCAACAGGGTCAGCTGGCACTTTCTCGCGGCCACACTAGACAAAATAGGAATGGGTCCGAAAACGAAGGACCGAATCATGTCACTATATCGTAACCCCACAGCCAGAATCAGGGTAAATGGATCCCTGTCAGATGGTTTTCAAATAACAAATGGGAGTAGACAGGGTTGCCCTCTCTCCCCGTTCCTCTATGTTTTAACAATGGAGATGTTAGCAAATGCGAGCCGCCAAAACGACTCAATTAGAGGTATCCTGACCGGGAATTTGGAACATAAGATGGCTCTGTTCGCAGATGACCTGCTATTATTTCTGTCCAATCCGCGCGTGGGACTTCCCGTAGTCCTGCAGGAGTTCAAACGATTTGGCAGGATCAGTAATTACAAAGTAAACACCCAAAAATCAGAGATCCTGAACGTGACGTTGCCGCAGGCCGAGGCATCGCAGTTGGAAGCACAGTTCCCATTTAAATGGAGACAATCCTCAATAAAGTATCTGGGAATTCAACTCCCAAAGGACGCTTCCCAGGCCTTCAAACTTAATTTTCTCTCATGCCTGTCAGAATTGGAAAAAGACCTTAATAAATGGAAACCACTGTTCCTATCCTGGAGCGGTAGAGTCAACATTATCAAAATGGACTCCCTTCCAAAATTCCTGTACATGTGCCAGACGGTCCCGGTGAAACTACCGAACTATTATCTAAAACGCCTTCGCACCCTTTTTACTGCGTTTGTCTGGAGAGGAAGGAAGCCACGTATGCGCTTCTCACTTTTCACCAGACAAAAGAAGGAAGGAGGCTTGGAGCTACCCAACTTTACCCTCTACTATAGAGCTTGCCTGTCAAATTGCGTACTAGACCTTCTCAAAGAAGACAACCACAAACTCTGGGTCACTGCGGAACACACACTGGTCCCGGGAACCCTACGAGGAGCAGGATGGATCCCGCCCAAATACATAAAAGCAATACCCAATATCGCCCCATTTGTGGGTCAGTTATTCAGGACCTGGACAGAATTCAGGCAAAAAAAGGGCATGGTTGTGGTCCCTGGCCCCCTATCCCCCCTCATAACCAACCCACAATTCGAAACAACGCTAAACGGAGTACCCATACTAGGCTTACACACATCACCAATACCAAGAATTAGAGACGTGATGACTAATTTAAACTTAAGGACACTGACAGAGATCACAGGAGAGGGAGAGACACCCCCCCCCCCCCCGGCTCCTGGCTGCAATACTTCCAGCTGAGGGGGTTTGTGGGGTCCCTGGGCCCTCGGGTGAACCTTATGGGCACTCTCACACCCTTTGAACAATTGGCCATGTCCACAGCTCCACAGAGGCACATGATTTCATCATTATATAAGCTGATGCTGAGCCGGGAGACAGAGGCCCAGAACCCCTCATACATAGAGGCCTGGGAAAAAGAAATGGGATACAGACTACCAGAGGAGGACTGGGAGAGAGCCTGGATCCTTTGTCACAAAATGTCCCCAGCTTGCAAAGCCCAAGACCTAAATTTAAAAATTTTATCCAGATGGTATAGAACCCCCGATTATCTGCACAGAATCTTCCCTCAGACATCACCAACCTGTTGGCGTTGTAACGCGGATAGAGGGAGCATGTCCCACATTTGGTGAAGTTGCCTCGGAGTGTCTGACTTATGGAAGGAAACTATAGAACTATACAATCATATCTGTATGACACAACTAAATCTTACACAGGAGATGGCCCTGCTCTCGGTCCTCCCAAGTTCAATCAAAAATATTAAGAAAGGTATCTTAAGATTCTTTATATTGGCATCTAGAAGAGTCATTCCCAGACTCTGGAAAACCACGACGCCCCCATCAAGAGTGATGTGGGTAGAGGAATTGAACGAGCTCATGCGTTTTGACGAACTGGGGGCGGGGGAGAGCGACACTCAGGAGAGATTCTATCACACTTGGCAGGCATGGACTATTTTGTGAAAGATTCAAAAACTGGGTGGTCACACGACGTCTATAGAAATCATCAGGAGCTCTCCTGAGGGGTCTCGATCCTGAGTGTGGCTCTCCCCAGAGACAGACCTCACCATTCAAAACCGCTCTCCAATGTCCCCTAGCCCCTCCTTCTATAACCCCACCCCCCTTCCCCTTGCCCCCCTGTCTGTCGGTTTTGTCCCTCACTTAGTATAAGTGTTGTTATGTTAGGATGGCAGATAGCTGTCAAAGCAGGAAAAAAAATGGAAACATGCCCGCCTCATTGTTACAGAAAGTCTTTATTTCATCTCATTTATATGCACCAATATATGTTAACTCGTATTTGAACACAAATGACAAATGTATGTTTTTATTTTTGAAAATAAGTTAATAAAAAACTTTTGAACAGAAACATTACTTTCCCTCTGTAAGAACCAGCAAAAGTTGCCCATCATATTCAGATTGTACTTCCCTTTGTAATGGTCTTCAATGACTGCAATGTCTTGTGTGCGTAATACGCAGTGAATAGTACCTATTGATTTGAATGGGTTCGTTCACATGTGCGTATTTTTTCGCACAATTTACAATCACATGAAAAAACCCGCAGCATGACCTTGTTGGGGCGTATTACACACTGCAATAAGCCATTGAAGTGAATGAGCGGGCACAAATACACAGTGAATATTTAGAAAACCTGATTATTTGCACAGCGTTTCAATGAAACTGGCTATGTTCTTTTTTGCATGCACAAATATGCAGCGTATTTGTGCACTTAAAAACATGTCAGGGCAGGCGAAAAACGCAGGTGTAAGCGATTACATATCGCATTAGTACGACTGAAATGCGCTTACATCCATGGAAATGAGCCTCAATAGTGACCCCCTATGGTAGCCCCAGTAGTAGTATTGACACCCACAGTGGACTCAGTAATAGTAGTGGCAGTATTAACAGTGTCCGCTATATTGGCCAGAGTAGTCATGGTGACCACCATAGTAGTTCCAGGGATGCTGCCCAGCCAGACGCCATTACCAACCCTCCCATTGGATCAGGAATAGATTATCTTGTGTCATAAGGCACAGGGTTTATTGCAGAAGGTATATCTGGATACAGATTATCTTTCTGTTTGCTGGAAAAACCTTTGGTATTTGTCATGCACTAATAACAGTCAGTCTGGTGGTCTCTTTGTTCTCACCATACCATCAGAATGGCAAATGGCGTTCTACTCTTGCCTGTCAGCCCGTGTGAGATGAGTGTTACATGACACACAGATGATGTGCAGTGCCACTTCTTATCTTGGTCACCAAGCTTTATTCCCAAATACTTGCGATAGGCACTCTTTACCAAGGATGTTATTTTCCTCCGATGTGTCTTTGTTGTGAACTGTCCGCAGACTTAGCAGAAATTGTCTGGGATGTTCAGACATCCGCGCTGCTCAGCTATATTGTTATAAATTTTGAAAAATAGTCCCAGTCTAACCAATGAGCTGTAAAAACACAATTCATTAATTACAACTTACTGTTGGATGATCCGCAGTGTTTCTATCATGTGGAAACATACCCTATATGTTACATAAACCTACCCTTATAGTGTTCAGTCAGCACACGGTGTGTAACAGTGATTGCAAATTAGTTGCGCGATCACTTTTGTTATTCTTTTTATTAGGCAAGGTTAATGGTGAGCCTACTGGATAAATTGTATAGGCATATTTCCAAAAAATAAAGTGCAACGGCAATTGGATTACATTATTCCCCATAACTGGAAAACCTTACGTGGCAGAAAAAAAGCAGCTATCATATTTGAATTCAGCGTACTAAAGTTACTATGAGCCATCTATCTGCTTATAGGTTACAAAAATTGTGTTGCACAGTGTAATCAGTTCAAAAACTATACATCAGCAAGCAAAAAGGTAGTAACCTACAAGTGATGGTTTAAAGATACTTATGTAAATGTTTTGTGTTTATTGTTCTACCTTATTATATGGTCCTGCGAGACCTCTATGTTATGGTATATTTAATTTGCAAAAATTTAATAAAACTGTTTAAACATAAAAGAGGTATAGGAGTGAAGGACGAGAACAATATTCTTCCACTATATAAGGCACTTGTCAGACCCCACATGGAATACTGTGCACAGTTCTGGTCACCGGTGCTCAGGAAAGATGTTTCAGTGCTTGAGGGGGTTCAAAGAAGGGCAACTAAATTAATAAACGGAATGGAAGAACTAGAATACCAAGAGAGGCTATCAAAATTGGGATTATTTGCCCTAAAAAAAGACAGTTAAGGGGTGACCAAATAAGCAGTGAGATTATGGAATTCTCCCTGCGAGTTTATTCACACAAGCGTATATCGGCTGCCATTTTCACCGCTGGTCGATAAATGCTACCATCTGATACATTGGATTCCAATGCATCAGATCACACAGGCATATTCCCGCGGCGTAAAAGCCCCCGGCCGGCCAATATAGTGTCGGGCAGCAAAGATAGTCCTGGAACTATCTTTCTGCCTGGAATACGTCGGCTGCTAAACTCCCTCCCCCTTCTATCCTCCCCTCCGGCTTTTTGCAGTGGGACGGGGCTGGGTGGAGCTAAGCTTTGCCCTGACCCGCTCCGCCCCTCCCCTTGCTGGCTGAGGTCAAGGGGTGGGGAAAAAACTCTTACGGCCGCATGGAAGAGCCCTGAGGACGGAGTGATGGCAAAATCGATAAAAGGGTTTAAGAGGGTACTAGACCACTTTTTAGAGTGCTGATATTACAGGATATAGACATTAAATAGTCCAAATGGATTACTTGTCAGGGGACCTTTCAGCTGCCGGACTTGTGTCTGGAAGGAACCTTCTCTGAAAAATGTTGATCCAGGGATTATTCTGACTGCCATTATGGAGTCAGGAAGGATTTTTTTCCCCTAGGGTGAGGTAAATTGGCTTCTGCCTCATTGGTTTTTTTTCGCCTTCCTCTGGATCAACATGGTTGGGCGGAAACAAGCTGAACTAGATGGACAATTGTCTTTTTATTCAGCCCAGCATACTATGTTACTATTAATTATGGCCAGAGTATCTGAAACCTGTATAGACTTTACCAGACCATCAGTTGTATTCTTTTTCATTTCGCCAAATGAATACCGTATATACCGGCGTATAAGACGACTTTTGAACCCCGAAAAATCTGCTCTGCAGTCGGGGGTCGTCTTATGCGCCGGTAATACAAAAAAAAAAAAAAGTGTAAAAAAAAAAAAATTCATTACTCACCTCCCACGGCGTTCTGTCGCGCTCCGGCAGGATGTCGCTCGCTCCGGCAGGCTGTCGCTGGCTCCTCGTCCCCGCCGCAGCATAGCTTTCTGAATGCGGGGCTTGAAATCCCCGCTTCCAGAAAGCTAGTACACACGCCGGCAGCCATGACAGCATTGAATGGCTGTGATTGGCTGAAGGCGCACGTGTTAGCAATCACACCCATTCAATGATGTCATTGAATAGTGTGATTGGCTGAAGCCACGTGCGCTTTAGCCAATCACAGCCATTCAATGATGTCATGGCTGCCGGCGTGTGTATTAGCTTTCTGGAAGCGGGGATTTCAAGCCCCGCATTCAGAAAGCTATGCTGCGGCGGGGACGAGGAGCCAGCGACAGCCTCCCGGAGCGAGCGACATCCTGCCGGAGCGCGACAGAACGCCGTGGGAGGTGAGTAATGAATTTTTTTTTTTTTCACCACTGAATACCGGCGTATAAGGTGACAGTTGGGGGGTCGTCTTATACGCCCCGTCGCCTTATACGCCGGTATATACGGTAAGCATTTTTTAAAATAATTCCTCAAACATTATTATAAGAGTTCAAAAAGACCAGCTAACATTTATTAGGAGACATCATTATAGTAGCTCATACTTTTAGGTTTCACCTACATTGTAAATATTATTTTTTGTATCTTCTTTTTAATTGCAGCCTATTTTGAGTAACTTCACCATTTTCTAACTAATAATTGACATATGAAAAATTAATAGATTATTTTAAAGGCTGCTCATTAATCTGACTAATTTAATTGCAGAATTGTAAAATGGTTGGCATCTTTTTTTCAATTTGAGAGTCAAGAAAGGCTATTAACCTGGGGGATAATACCATATTGGCCCGTAAAAATGTGCTTTAATGAGATAAAGTAGGTAATTACAATATTAATTGTCTTCCTTTGTTAGCAAACACATAATAATGTCCTCCCCTATATATTTTTTCCTGTTTAGAATCCAGTGACATTAAAGAGGGAATACAGCACAAAATTATTGCATGCATTTGTATAAAGAATGCAATCTGGAAAAAGTTGTTTTTTTAACACTTGATTTTTTTTTTCCAATAAGAATCTGAACAAAAAGTTTCTGGGATTAATTTTAAAATCAGTAAAAAAAAATGCCAACCACCAACTTGTCCAGAAGCCTGGATATCCAAACAGGGTGTCCATGATGTTCACATTGGGTTAGATTAGTAATTAACTGGTGTAATTGTTTTAAGGAGAATCTCTGACCAGCTTTATGTGACCCTCTCTGATGGTAGCATAAGGAAGTGACAGGTATACTGATTTAAGCTCCATGGGGAAAATATACCAAAACTGACATTTCCAATGCATGGTGCGCTTAATACATAAAGATAGCTGAAGGTGGAAGAAAGCAGTGGAGCAAAACCCAAAAGATATCATGAAATTCGCTTGCCAATATAGTGCTGAACTCAGTGTGCCTTTCATTACCTTAGGGCTCTTTCCCACGAGCGTATATCGGCCAGCTGTTTTCACGGCCAGCTGATATACGCTGTGATCTGATACATTGGATTCCAATGCATCAGATCACATGGCTGTATTCTTGAGATGTAAAAGCACCCGTCCGGCCAATATAGCGCCGGGCGTTTTTACGTCAGGCCCAAAAGATAGTCCTGCAACTATCTTTTAGGCCGGAATACGTTGGCCGCTGCATGGGCTCCTATGGGAGCCCATGGCAGCAGCAGGAGGTGGGAGGAAGTTTAGCAGCGTAGCTACTAAACACCCTCCCTCTTCTCTAATTCCCCCGTGCAGGCTCACCTCTACTCTCCTCCCTGCTCATTCTTTGCAATGAGAGGGAGCGGGACGAGAGCAGAGCTAAGCACCATCCTGCCTCCCATTGCAGGCTGTGGACAAGGGGCAAGACATGGGCGGAGCTAAGCTCCTGCCCTCTTCCTGCCCCTTCTCCATTGCCATCAATGGAATGAGGCGAGACGGGACGGCGCTTAGCTCCACCCCTGCCCCATCCCCTCCCAGTGCAAAGAACAAGCAAGGAGGAGAGCAGAGGTGAGCCTGCGATGGGAAGGGAGGGGAAAGGGGCGACGACATGGGGACCTCAGCGCATATGCGCCGGGGGCCCATGCCGTGTGAACGAACACACAAACGTTAGATTTGTGCGCCCGTTCATGAGCTTCTATTCCCCAGATGGTAGTGTATATCGGCCGGCCGTGAAAACACCAGCAGATATACGCTTGTGGGAAAGAGCCCTTATTCTGTTTATCACTTAATAATGGATTGGCTTGAAATGCAATACCCATTGGCTTTTACTAGTAAAAGTTTTTAAACTTTGTAGACCTACAGAAATAGCAGAGCAGCCATCTTGTTGTTTTATAGCTCAGAGTAATTTTGTTCAGTGATACTATTATACAATACTCCAAAATTGTAAGGGCATCACTCATTGTCAGCCAGCACTAGTATATGTTGTAGAATTTTATATTTTGTAAGAATACTGAGAGGAGTACCTCTCGGAGTTGCGAAAATTATGGTCAAACCTGGGTCCTACAGTCTAAGGAGGCTCAAAATGTCCCTCTTTTTTCATATGGGAAGACCAGCATTATAAATGAAGCATAGTTGGTGAGCCCTGTTATAGATTTTGCATTGAAGCACAGGAACTTTATAGGGAATGTATCAACTATATTTTTTACTAATTAAACCCACATAGAGAAACATTTTCAACTTTTTTATTCCGTTTTGATTTTCTGATTATAGAATTGTAGAGAACCAGACTTGTCACTGCAAGGTGTTAATACAATTCTGGGAAAGTATTGTTATAGAACTGTTTATTACTGTGATGATTCTTTGTTGCTTTTCCTGTTAAATGGGCTAAATAGATTTTTAAAGTGGAGTTGGTCGGAGCTTGTGACGAGCTCCCACTATAATTGGCTTTCACAGCAGCACCAGCCGAATCCCCAGTGGCAAAGGACTGACCTGTGGCAACATGGGCCGCAAAAGAGGCTCAGCCAGACTACCAGTGACCTCTGAAGAAGATCCTAATAATCTTTAGCGCTTCTTCAGTGCTATGAGCATGCTGGGCCCGGCGTCCAAGATGCTGTTGCTGCTTAAGAGTTTTGCCTCCCTGCCTGGCTCAACGGGAGAGGAACTCGGTGGTACTCCCCGGTTTGAGAACCTGGAGAGTAGCACTCACCAGCACAGTTGAAACGAGGGCGAGTCGCTTTAACATACAGAGAGCCAGCATACTGCATGCGCCGGACCCACCATCCTCTGCTAGGACATATAATCCTTCCTCTTGGGTCACCTCCCCAGACCAGACAGAAGCAGTGCAGCGGGACTCTCCTGTGGTGAGGTGACCCACAGAGAGAGAGCAGCTGGTGGTCTTGGAAAGAGACATTGATATTTTGGAGGGCTTACTCAACACTACATCAGGGAACGGCATTGAAGATGCAACCATGTGCATGCTCAGCCTTCCTATCTAAATCAACGGTGGGGGAACACAACAGAAATCTCCTATGTGGGACTAGAAGACAAAATGATCACAAGCATGTGAGTAAAAAGGGAAATTCCTCTCTCATTCAATGCACTAATATGCTACACACTACTGAGCCTAGATCCCCCGCTGGGACCTATAATTCTTCTTTTTGGGAACTCTACCCATGTGGCAGTGCTGATATATTACATGCGACAGGTCCAAATGTTCTTCACCAAGTGATAAATAGTGGGACTAGAAAGCACATATTAAAGCTATGCCCACTAAATGTTACCTAGATTCATTTTTTCAGTGCTATGAAGCTTCCCATAAGCAAGCTCTAGCACTCATATTGAAAGAGGTTCAGCAAGTGGGGCATAGATTAAATACGGTCAGGGAGTCTCAGGAACAGACCTTATACTGGAGGCACACAGCCAAGTTTTACAAGCACAATCCACCCAAATTGCTAACATCTTAAGTCACATTGATAACTCTGAGGAAGTAGTAACCACACTGTCAGAAACCTGAGCTCAAGTCATCATGCCTTGGATACACCCATCAAGAAAGACCGGATACACAGGGCCCTGGGTCCCAAATCCTCCCCTTTACAAATCAATAATGGCACAAGGCAGGGTTGTTCTTTATCACCCTTTTTATATGTTTTCGTGATGGTGTCCCTAGAGAATGCTCTCAGATAAAAACTGGATATTTGAGACTTTTGGATGGAAACCTTTCAACATAAGCTAGCACTGTTTGCTGGCAATCTCTTAACTTATATGACGACCCCTAGAATCGCCCTACCAGATGTTCTTTGCGAATTTGAAAAAATTGGCAGCGTTAGCAATTTCAAGGTTAACATCCACAAATCTGAAATTCTTAATATAACCATATCAACAACTGATTTGTTGAATCTCGAGTTTTAATTCGCCATCCGTTGGCAGGATGAATGTTTCAAATATCTAGGGATTTACCTGATTGCTAATCTAGACCAGCTATTTGATCTAAACTACAAA